>NC_134406.1:73147399-73795454 GCF_038048845.1 Mixophyes fleayi
CCTTATTTATCATCCCCAACAATACCTTACTTATCCTCCCCAGGGTTATCTTCCTTATCCTACCCAGAGTCACCCTAACTATCCTCCCTAAGATTACCACATAGCCCCATTGACATCTGCTGCCCCATACCTTCTGCCTTTCCACTGCCTTCTGGTACTCCAGCGCCCTCTTTTTTTCCCACCACCCTCTTTTGCCCCACCACCATCTGTTGAACCACCACCCTCTGTAGCCCCAATGCCCTCTGTAGCCCCTTCACCCTCTACTGCAACACCACCCTTAGCTGTCCCACCACCCTCTGCTGTCCCACCACCTTCTGCTACTTTTCCACTGTTGCCAACGACATCATGAGTAACCAGAAGTCAGGGTAAGGCCTAAACAAATCTAAATGTTGGCCCAAGGGGCAAGCAGGCTGGAAAAGTTAAGTTGTATTTTTTTTTATTTGCACATGTGGTTTGGCTTTTGTAATTTTGTGGATTGTAGTAAGGAACAATTTAGAAAAAAAAAGTTTCCTTGTGTTTTTGACAAGTTGCTTTCAGCAGTACATTTAAAGCAAAGGCGAAAAGGTATTAACATGTAAAGTAACATGAAATGACATATTCTTTATAATCAGAATATTCTTGAGAGTCTGGAAGACTAGGTGCGACGTCATTCATCTCCTGGCCAGCAACCTTGGCCTTTTCCACCCATGGAACACCACTCCAGATGGCGATGTTTTGGAATATCACACACAGCAAAACAAAAGGTTATTATTAAATTATGATAATGACGGCCTAACATCTGTTGCAATCTGTATAACGTGCCTGATTGCTTGAAGGCAAAGGAGTCATGGGTGCTCCCCGGCCATCTAGCAAGAAGGTCTCAACTCTGGAGCGATGCATCACATATAGCCTGGACATTGATTGAGTGGAAATGTTTTCTATTTGAATAAATAGAAGCATTTCCATCTGATGGGAACAGGGCTACATGTGTACCATCTAGTGCCCCTCTAACATGTGGATAGCCGGCTATGGTGGACTGGCATTTTATGGGCATATGGTGCAAGCCCTAAAAAACAGAGTATCTCTGCATGCGCCAGAGTTTGAATCAGACGTTTCTGCAACGCCTTTATTGTATATTCCCTATGTGCATCCGCCTATTTTCCACCCCGTTCTCTCCCTGAAATCGTAGCCTGCCATAAGTGTGCTTTCCGCTTGAAGGCGAATCGGACGCTGCTGTGTTCTGTGGCATATGGTCCAGTTCTGGACATGAGCAGAGTAACTGTGCGCATTACATGCACAAAATCGTCAGTTTTGCTCCTTAATGGATCAGGCCCAGTATGTGCAGTATAAAAACGTACTGTGCAGTTCTTTAGGCACTCACAATAGTATTATTACATTATATAATAATACTATTGTATTATTATTATTATTACATCATATTATATTACTTAACATAACCTTATGAATGTTTCTTGATGGTGCTACACTATTTTGCTGAACTATAAATTTCTCCATGCTAATGATAATATTCATGACTACAGAGTACAGTACAGTAGGTATTTCTCCAACATCCCGACACTGATATTTTACTGGAAGGGTTTCACATAAAGGGTTACACATATTTATGCATATCAATAAGCATTTTGGTCACATATGTCCTGATACCTGAACAACCAAGTTATTAGCTATTGGAGGGGGATAGTGGAATGGCTGTATACAAGAACTGCAATTTTACTGTAATTTCAAGAATTTATTACAAACTATAGTAAATCTATTACTGTAATGCTTCTGATGAGGGTGTGATATAATGTAAACTAATACACACTAAACACTGCAGAATCTTGTTTATTTTTCAACCAAGGTTATGCCTTTACTGCAATAAGTTGAATTTAAAAAAGTATAATGAGCTCTATATATTAGAAAATTAGCCAAGACAATCATACACATGAAACCACATGCAACTTTATTTATAATTAAATTTAATAATTTATACTATACACATCTAGAATTAAACTAATAAAGAACTATCCATGAGTGCTGTACACAGTAAAAATGCATGAATTATTAATAAGATTGCTCTGTAGCTAGAGTAGTCCCAGTATTGGTCCATTCAAGCTCCCTATAATCCCAATGCATGAAGAGTTCCCCTACATATAGAAGGCAACATTACAAGTCTGAGTGCAGGTTCATTCAATACCATTGTCATACAATGTACAGTGGGCCTGATTCATTAGGGCACCAAAACAGCAATTCTGTGCAATTAAACAACACAATTTCTCTGCACATGCCCAGAACTGGAGAACACATCACAGCCCGGAGCCACATTCAATTCATCCTCGAAAGCAAAGGACACTTACTGCAGCCTACATTTCAGGGAGGGAAAAGGGCAGGGAAGGGGTGGATGCTCTTAGTCAATGTACAGTAAAAACATGTTGTTTCTCTTGCTCCAGCTACAGGCCTAGTCTATGTGCTGATTGCTAGTGCTGACGGCTGTGTATGCATGCTAGGGCATGTGTTTGCAAACAGGAGCAATTGCAAAAATTTAGTTTATGTACAGTAGACATCCATAATATCCTAATAAATGTATTTCATGGAAAAAAACGTGTTTTTAATTTTGGATGTTGTATCATTAATGCCTATATTATTAACAGGTGATATTAATTGAATTATTTTTTTTTCTGTGCATTGTTTTGTGCGTTTATATTTCACATATGTATTCGACATATCCTGCAGTTTCTTGTCTAGTAGAGAAGAACAGATCTACACCCGTATTCATCACCACCTTTAGGAGTATTTAGGAGTATGTATACCCGATTTACGTCCGTTTTAAAACAAATGCACATTGCACTCAGTATGCATCTCTTAATGAATCAGGCCCAGTATGTCTTCCTCTTTAATTTTCTTTTGATCTTAAGCATAGAGTTTAGATTATATTTTATATTCTCAGTATAAGTGCAGCTACTATTCCATAATATAACATGAACAAGCATTAATCATTTTCTACTCAAAATATTATCCTTACAATGAGCTAATAAACAAACTTCCCTAGGTCCTCACCCTAAACCCAACCATATTCAGCTTCTCGCACAAAAAATGGCTTACATGACACTTTCATGCTTACATAAACATTTTTAAGGAAATAAACAGAAGTCGACTTCCGATTAGGGTGTCTCAGAAGTAAGAAGCAGGAAACAGTGCTCATGTTTTTAGCAGCTGTTTAGAGACTTTTTGACCAGATCTACTCCAGTGCATCTATTATAAAGGCTGCAGAAATCGGGGGTAAGTGAGCTGAACACAAACAAGAACATCAACATTACAAGATGAAGCAGCTGCTCCCCATCAAAATCTAAATGAGCATATTGATGGAAAGTAAAATTGATGACCTAGAAAATAGACCCAGACTTAGCAGCATTCCTGCTTTTAGAACCTCAGAAATGGTTAAAGAAGAGGTATTATTTGTTTTTGTTTTAACTAGCTCCGTAGGCAGTTAAGAATACCATCCCTTGCCCATAAGAACTGAGAAAGCATGTATAGGCTCTCAAAAATAATAACCCAAATCTATATCTTAAATGTAATATGCCCTCCAAAGGGTCCTTAATATATTAAAAGATAAATATATTATGTAACCCCTGGGGATGCTGCAGTTGGACTTGAGCACCCAGGGGCTAATAATCACAATTGCATCAGTAAGAAAAGAGATGCATATAGTTATTTACCAGTCAAGGAGAAGGAACTACATCTCCCAGAAAGCTGTTATGAAGAGGGGCGGAGCCTAAGAAGACTGAGAAACCAGAGGGCGGAGAGAGAGAGGGAGAGAGGAGCATCCTGGGAGAGACTGAGCTGTGTGACCAGTTCAGATAGGTGACCCTAGGCAGAAGGGCACTGGATGAGTGATCTGAGCAGAGAGAGCAGTCTGCAGAGATATCAAAGCTCGGTGCAGTTCTGAACAGAACCTGCTGGAAGCCACAGTTTGAAGCTGTAGGAGGAGGTTTGCATGCATCTCTGAAGAAGGACATTTTACAAGTCAGCCATTTTGGAGATAATCAAGTTCAGACCTGTGACACACTGGTGCAGATAAGTTACTGGTTATTTTTATCTATCTGTTGTTGTTCAAGTGGGGTTTGGACTATATCTGGCCACAAGGGCTGAAGAGTTAGGGATAGATGGGTGGGCAGGTAAATATGCACCAAGTGTGTGTCTAATCAGCACTTGTGGAACTACAAGTCCCAGGATACAAATTAGAAAGGATTTTACAGTTGTTGCTAGAGGAGGGTCTGCATACTGTGACTGCTGTACCTCACTGCAAGTGATTTAAAGATCTCCAAAATCTGCAAACTGGACACATGATGTTTCCATGCCATGCTGCATACATACAGAAGGGCCCCAACTTGCAGTGCACTGCTCTATTTGTGTGGTGTGTTTGAATACTGCTGTGTGTGTTTGGCAGTACATTGTAGGGCTATAAGGGAAAATATATAAATTCACCCTGCAAGATATTCACAGTATCAGGAGCAAGTAAGATATCTGATATATTTTTTCATGTGTATAAAGCTGTGACAGTTAATGGTTATATTGTTATATATTATATTATATTGTATGCTGTTATTGATTTATTGCGAGTTTTTGTGTTAACTTGGTGTGCATAGTAAGAAGTGGTGCACCACTTTCATCCACACTTGTTTTATTACTGTATTATATTGTTTGCACTATTATTTCAAATTATACCAAAGTATATTTTTCTATAAAATTACAAAGCTGCATTTAGGATTTCCATTTAAATAAATGTGCCTGGCTGGCTTTTGCAGCACACATTTTGTCACAGAGTGTTAATACTGGGCAGGGGGTTTCCCGAATCTCCCCCTGGTGTATCTTTTGAACACCCCCCAGAAGAGAAAGCAGAGATTCGGGTGGAGGCACTGAAAACCAAGTACCAAGGTGAGAAGCATCTGCGTGGTTCAATATATATATATACCCTCACAACGCTTAATACACAAGGGGGTGTTACAATTATTTTTGCAATGTTACTGACTAGGCCAGCAGCTATTCATCCCCTTAGTTCCATTCAAAATTACCACCCAAAAAAATAAAGTAGAACAGTGCTAAATCCTATGTATATCTGGGTGTGTGAATTAGACATACAGCAGGCTGAATCTGTTTTATGCAGAATGTATTGATGCACTGTGGGACCCTAATATAAATCTGGATAAGTACAATCATTATTATGATTTTACATAAATTGTTTTTATGTGAGTTAACAAAGGAAGTAGAAAGCATATTATTTTATGCATTATTATAGAATTTGTATATACTTTTCCTGTTAATTGGGTTGCTAATTAATATTTGTTCACTCTACATTTATATATATTGAGTTTATGCTGAGGACTCATAAACTGATCCTTCATAGAGATTCTGTCATATCTCTATTAGACTTATAGCAAGATTTAATGCTGTTCTAATTTTGTGTTATTGGTAGCAGCTTTCAAGCAAAGCCTTCTACTGACACCACGGGAGACATCTCAGCATGTATAACTTCAGTGTTTGATGTGTTTGCATAGAAGAACAGGAGTTATGACAAACAAACATCACATATATAAAGTGGCAGTGTGGTCATACCTTAGAAGCAAATCTAAAAATAAGTTTCTCTTATTTTTTCAGTTTCTTATTGTAATAGGCTCTGGTGGAATTAAAGAAGTTTATGTAAGAATTAAATACATTTAGTTACATGCATAACATAAAATTAAAAGAAAAACATGAATAAGAATGATGATAAAAGTCCTTTAGTGTGTTATTCTTTTGGCTATGCATGTTAGTTCATGACAAGTTTTATGTCTATTAGCATGCAAAAAAAAGATGCAGGTGTTAGGAATCATCATCATTTATTTCTATAGCACCAATAATTCCGCAGCGCTGTACAGAGAACTCACTCACATCAGTCCATGCCACATTGGAGCTTACAGTCTATTCCCTACCACACACAGAACAAGAGAGACTAAGGTCAATTTAATAGCAGCCAAAGGAGTACATTCAGGAGAACATTCAAACTTCACACAGTTAAGGCCATGATCGGGAATCGTACTCATGACCCCAGTGCTGTGAGGCAGAAGTGTTAACCACTACGCCACCATGCTGCCCAGGAATGTCCAGGTATGGATAAATGTAGTGATAAAATTACATCTAAATGAAGTTAGTGTGTCTGTTGTGATGTCCATTGCTGACCATGTGCTTTCATGATGCCTCTCAGTTCTCTAGTGCTGAAATGTTGGTGCTGCCCATGGTGTCAGTCTGTTTCATGGAGATGGGGTCGGTGTGAAAGCCCCACCTTGCTGTGTGTTATCATTCTTTTGGAAAAATGTCTTTATGGAGATTTTTTTTTTAAGTCTAATGTTATTAGTTATGCCCAATGATATTCATACATTTTCTTCCAATGTTTACAATGGCAGACCCTAGCTTTAAGAATAAGCTTTTACATAATGACTATGACTATTAATTTAAAAATAATTAAGCGGAATCCACTCCCAATCAAGTGATCTAGAGTCCTGATGGGTTTGAATTAACTGAAGGCTGATATCTTTTGCCTATTCAGATACATGAATCAGAAAAACCCAAACTCACTAAATCCTGTGTTGACTGCACTTGTGCTCCACCCATGGGGGGAAAAGCTAGGTATATCTATTTTATAATCTATTTTGACATAAAGTCACTCATTCGGTGTCTTGATTGCACTGTGGTGCCTTCACACTGAGCTCCGGTTGCTGCTATGGAGGGTCAGCAGTTAGCATCTTTTTTACCTCTGATGCTGTTCCTTCATGTTTATAATGTTTACATTTTAAAAGTAATCATCATAAAAGTTGGCTTACAAACATTCCCTAATAAGGAGGATACACAGAAATTGTTCCTCAAATTAGTTTATAGAACAAGCTAATAATATGCCTAACTCTTTTAGGGAAAAAGAGCATTCTTTAGATCTATTAAACAGTTCTCTTTGAAAAGTATTTCATTTAAATGTTCATTTAAATAATGTTGTTTAAATTTAATCTAAACAACATTATTGTCTTGAAATAACTTTAAAAAAGAAAGTAAAACACCGTTTTGACAACTCACTCATCTTGATTTCAAAATATAACGATAGCTCAAATCAAATTCAGAACATAAACATAATATCAAACTCTCTGGGGTAAATTTATCAAGCTGCGAGTTTGAAAAGTGGAGATGTTGCCAATCGGATTCCTGCTATCATATTGTAGAATGTACTAAATAAATGATAACTAGAATCTGATTGGTTGCTATAGGCAACATCTCCACTTTCCAAACCCGCCAGAAACTTGCAGCTTGATAAATATACACCTCTGTTTGGATCCACTACTGAAATACTCCTTTTACCATGGTTTTCAAATAAGCTAAAAATCTAGGCAATTTTTTGGCTCCAAGTCACTTTAAGGATAAACAGATTAATCGTCCCCACATTAACATTTCTAGTTGGTTTATTAACAAACCTAATAAAATTACAGGATGCTTTAAATGTGGAACTTCAAAGTGTATAATATTTGGGATTATTCAACATCAAAAACAAATTGAGTCTTCAGTTACTAAGAGAAAATTTGTAATACAATAATTTATCAATTGCAACACAAAGTACATTATATATTTGTTAGAGTGCCCCTGTGGTTATCAATACAATATATGAAATATAAGGCAATAAAAAATATTATTTAAAAATAAATGTAATCATAGAATACCTCACCTTTTATCAGAGAAACATGGAAATAATCCTGCTGGTATTAAATTGTCTGGCTTGGAAACCAGTCCTATTTTTGTAAGATAAAAGGTGCCGGAACTCACCTCTTTTTGCCCCCTTATTTTTCTGTATTCCTCTCTTTCTGTTCCCCTCAGTTTTTTGAAGTCCTCTCTTTCTGCCCCCCTCATTTCTTTGTAGCCCTCTCTTTCTGTGCTCCCTCCCCCGCATTCTGTAGTCTGTACTTTCCTTCTATGCTTCTTTTCTCACTTCTCTGCTTGTTTGATTGATTGCGGCTCCTCTCACTGGCAGCGTCGTAACGTCACAACGCTGCCGGAGCCGGAAGCCAGCACAGAACACACACTAAGATGCGGTCCTGCACTGTAGCAGCACCGCAAAGAAAAACAAAATGATAGAAGTCGCAAACATCAAATGTTCAAAAGTTAATTTTAAAACTTGGAAACTCCATCAAAAAAAGGTGCCGAAACTCAGTTCTGGTGCGTTCTATGACAAAAAAAACACTGTTGGAAACTATCCTGCCTACAACATGGGGGGGAGGGGACAGGCTAATTTGAGAGTTCTTTTGGATTCATCAAGTGTTACCTATACAACTGGAGGGCCTTAATGAATCTCTTAAACTTGATTTTTGATAAATGCTTTTGCTACAGCTCTTCCTGTGATTAAATTCAAATTAATATCATTTGTTTATTGACTATTACTGTCATGACCTTAATATTATAACAGCTACTTCTTATAAGTTATTTACTGATCCAAAACTAAACATATATTCCAATAGCCCATTTTCTTTAAATACCTGTGTTACCATATGTGTTAGGGATTATAAATAGTTGTTTTATATTATTCATGTTCTTACTGTTTTAATTATTACTACAGTCATGTTCATACTACCACATTTTAAGTCTGAGATACCTTAGCGTCAAAGGTGGTTTATTGCTATTTTTCTTTTTAGTTTATTCAATGGGTTTTATTTTTATTTTTAATTTCCAAAATTATGCACAGTCATTGGCGTGATGATCGTTATTTCGTTCTGTGATTACAGTTTTTGAAGTGTAGGAAAATTATTTCAGTTGGGCAATTTGACCTAGGCTGTAATGTGAATTTTGAACCTTTAAATATAAACTATAATAACATCCAGTTTATAGGATTACTTAAATATTACAGAATATGTGATATTCTTTAAATGAAGTTCTATCAAATAATTTTTATTTTCACTGCTTTATTGTACAGGTGAATCACACGAGGTTACACTTGTGATAGGGTGATAATTGTGTGATTCTCACTGCTTATAAAAACTCCTTTTTAGCATACGATTGTCAGCGCGGCTTGTCATCAGCTGCCCATTGTTCCCTTCTTATGATAAATGAAGACCTGCATAGGGATAAATGCACTTAAATGCCAGTCTTGTAAGATTACATTGCACTTACCTTCAGGGGTTAAAGTTTTCCCTGGCCCTTTTTGAAATGAGATCCAATAGACTGTCACTGTGACAAACAAGACTTTATAGCACCCAAGAGCAGAAAGTTCCCTCACTTTTGCTGCAAGAAATCCTTGGACTAAGTCTTCGTATCAAAATAGCTCTTGTGTTTCTTTAGTTTGTTATTGCAACTGCTCTTTTCTTTTATCCTTCTGTTACCTTGTCACTATTCATTATCGTTCCTCTCTATCTCATTGTGCTGTGCTTTATCCTGTATTTTATTATTTCTTTCTTTATTATTATTATTATTAATATTTATTTATAAGGCACCACAAGGCATCCGCAGCGTCGTACAGAGACAAACAAAACCACAATACAATGGGAGACAGCACAGTACAGTAAACACAGCAACTCAGTAAGCTCAATCCACAGCCAGAGAGGGCGGGGAAGGGGGAGGGAGGATCCGCAAACGACGCGTCCCAAGAAGGAGGGCGTGGAAGACAGGGAGACCCCAAGGGGAGAGGAGGGAGCAAGAGTGGACGTGGGGTGGAGGACCCTCGAGGAGGAGGGCTAAGTAGCTGGAGAGCAGAGTTAGAAGTGGTGGAAACAGGAGGAGAGATGGCCCTGCTCAGAGGAGCGTACAATCTAAGGGAATCTTAGAAATTTCTTTCTTGTCTTTCTCTTTACAGTCACTGTTCCCACCCCTTCACTCTCTCTCTTTCAGTAGTGTTATTCTTTCCATGTCAGCTTTTCCTCTTTTCCTTCCTTCCTGCCTGTCGCCATGCCCTGCCCACACTGCTCTATAGCTCCATCCACCTGGTTGCAGGACAGCAGCCCATCCACTATTCCCTCCCCTTTCTCCTTGCTTTTGTTAGTCTGTATGCATGTTTCATGCATGTGGGGGGAAAAGGTGGGGGGCGCGCTTTGGATCCCCACTCCCACTGCCCCATAACTTTCAATAAAGATGTTTTCCCCACCCCTACCCTTTACTACAAATTCTGCCCTCCCCCTCCCTGCCTGTCATTGTGCCAGCAGTGTCAGAGACTCTGACATCTGCAGGCATCATACAAGACTTAGCAGTCCCTGTCTCTCCTCATGACCCCCTCTTACAACCCCTCCATGCTTCCAACCTGCCCTCCTACAATTTACCTTTTGCCTATACAGGCACTCGCCCCCCCCCCCATTTCTGCGGGTGTCCTCCAGCCCCCTCTATTTTACCTTCCGCTGCCACCGGCCTCTCCTCTGCCGGCTCCTTCATTGCTGTAGTTCACCCTCTCCTGTTGCCCAATCCCGTGCCCCCAGTACATGGTTTTTCCTATGGTCCCCCCTGGCCTAGAAGTCCCAGCTCCCTACACATCTCTTCACAAGCTTCACATGCTTTTCCCTCCCACCACCTCAACTTTCCTAGTTCCCAGGCTTCTGCCCCATGCGCTGCATGGTCAGCCCTCCCTTCTTCCTCTCCCAGCCAATCTCCCCCCCTGGGATTTTCTCCCCAATGTGGTGTCTACCTCGAAGGCCGCAAATATCTTTCCCAATTTTTTCTCCTTTTGAGCCAATCGCTTTTCTCTTATCCTGTGTCACAATTATACCCTTCCAAGTTTTCAGATCCATTCTACCTTACCCCTATGTCTACGCCCAATTGGTCTCACCAGTTTTATCCAACTGCTCCATCCTTTCCCTGCACCATCACAGCACACCCCAGTTTCTTCAAATGTTCCTCATCCGTTTTCGGTGCTTCTGCAGTGGGACCCTGTTACTACTGGCTCTCATCATCGTGAGCCCCTGCCTGCTAAGTCCCTGTGAGTATGAGAGACTGGGGGCTGGGCATGGAATTGGAAATTCTGAGTACAGGGGGCGATTCCTCAGACTTTGGGCAGAGTCACAGTAATTTTATACACCTGCCACAGTGGTGCACGAGAGTGGGTAACCGCAAGGCTAGTAGATGGTTAGGTCATATGGTTGATACACCAAGTCAAGGAGGAGACATGGTGTGATGCACGAAAAAGGCTATCCTCCAGGGTCTGCAAGCTTGTTCCTGGCAAATGATTGAACGGTGTCTCTCCATGGAATTGTTTGCCAGCCGATTATGAAGCCTTATTATTCTGCACAGCTTTTTCCCTGGCATTTTTTGGGACCCTTAGGATTAGCGAGCTGGTATCTGCATCTAAGCTCTCCCCTGCTTCGAAGCTACTGATTAAGGATATTATTTTCAGAGATGCACCCATGACTTGCAAGTTTCAATAAAACAAAACAGATCAATTTGGAAAGGGATGTTGGGAGATTATGGAGGCACAACCTGATCCAGCCATCTGCCCGATAGCTATGGCTTATTTGTTGGTTAGACCTATTGGCAGGCAAATTTGGCTGGCCGATCTTGACTCTACACCCCTTACTAAATACCAATTCAGTTTTATCCTTAAGAAATGTGTTACAAATAAAAGGCTGAACGTAGCCATTTAGGGCACCCATTCCTTTAATTAGGTACAGCCACCTCCATAGCAGTAGCACGGTCCTCCATGGAGAGCATTAAAAAATTGGGCGGCTGGATATTCTCCGTCTATAAGATATACATTACATCTGCTCAATTATAATACTGTACTCCCTGCTGGCAACCAAGGAGTTGTTCGCTTGTCACCTTTGGAGGTGAGAAAATGAAGGAATTTGTCTATTTTTTTCTCAGATGATGGGGCTCATAGCATTAGCACCTTCAATGGTTTTTACCTTAATATGGGTTGCCTCTTTCACCTTCATATGGGTTGCCTGTTCCACCCCTGCCCTCATTGCTGATTTGCAGCTTATAGCCGATAGCTGGCCAGCACTTAAGATCTGCTGGTCCAATATCATAGACTAATTTGGAGTGTCTGTAGCGTACTGGTCATGAACATAGATGACAGGTTAACCGGTCTGCCTCTAATGTCATGAGGAACTCAGGGGGAGTGTTTATTCAACAACCTTTGATTAAATTCAGCCACCCTCATCTGTATAGACCTGATGTGGTGCATCTCACGGTCAAAGATTTAGATATATTTATAGCCCAAATTTTTGGCTCTGTGATGGAGTTTCTAGGGTCAGGTGGCGGCGAACTTTGTGTTTCGTTAAAGGAGCAAAGTTTTTTGTGGGAAAGCAGGGCAGTCATCAACTAATACATGGCACAAGAGTTTATGGCAGGATTCTTCCCTCTTTTAGGGTCATTTCTGTGAATGCCCTGGGTATCATTTCAGTGAACATGTCTTTTGAGGCCAGAATGGGTGTAGTCGCTCTGACGCCTAGGGATTCTCTGCTGGTTGGTTTGTTTGTACAGTATTAGCTAGCTAGCTGAACTTGCATCTGCTTTCATTACCACCATTATTTATACAATTAAAACTGTGACCTTAGTGCACCAAAACTTAAATCTGAGTCTTGGGCTCCCACAACCCATGCACCGGCCCTAGTTCTACCCCATACACTTCATATCCTACACCCCCTAAGCGTAGTGAAATTTACCTTGAAAAATATTACATTACTCTGAAACAATTATTAGAGGAAATGTTATAACTGGGAATAAAGAAAAAAATGCTTCTGCTGTTTTCCACATTTTAAACAATATCTTTTTCCTAAAACTTTTAAGTACATGTGATAACCATTAAACCTGATGTCCACTCACAAACAAGTTAAGAGTATATGTTTATGTATCCATGAGTTCATTAGGACTTTGCAACAGTTCCTCCCTAAAGAGAAGTGTCTTAAAAGTGCAGGATTAAAATAGTAATACACAGAGGATTAGTCAATATATCATTTGTAGGCCTCATCAGATTAAATGATCAGTGGTCCTGTCTGTTTTGCCCATGAATTATTCATATGTAGCCTGGGATTGCTCAAGGCAATAATCTAAAAATACAAAAGAAGAAATACTATGCTTCCTAAAGCATTTAGATGCCCTGACAAGTCTCTAGGCGCATAGCCCATGATTATGTTTTGTCAGTTCTGTTATTATTTTTGTTCATCATTCTTGACTCATGGTTACATGACTGCTCCCATCTCTATTTCTGTACTGAAGATGGCTTAGTGAGATATCTGCATGATATGTTCTGCTTATAGCTTTTGATTCACAGTTGCCTTCGGATAAATCCTAATTTAAACAGGTTCCCAGATAGATATATGCATTTAATGTACTTTACAATCATATGGACCGCATTCTATATAATATTAAAAGAACTAAGAGAATTCCTTTTTCATTTGATCAAATATGTAATGCAATGCTTAGCAGATTTTTATACATTTGATATATTATATTTATCATATGTGCATTTTTCTCAAATGTTGGATGAATGCTTTGACAGTTTGCATAACCAAAAATAAAAATAAATAAATCAGGATTGCATATGGTCATTGAAATCATCTATGGCTAGGATTAGGGCTTTAAAAATCTTGAGGACACAGCACACCAACAAAATACGGTGTCCATTCTCTTAAAGATTATGGAAAATGGACTGTACATATCTCATGTGGTTGCTACATTGTCAGCAGGTTTCTAATGTGAATTATACGAGCTCATTAAACAGTGAACTTATTTAGCATTAGTAGAATCTTAAAATGCAGTCTTAAAATGTAAAAAACCCTTGTCTATATAGGCTGTGAGAGGCATGCAGGACATTTGGTAGGCTGTATTTATGTTTTCCCTAAATTACTTTCATTTATTAATAAAGCAGTCAGGGATTAAATGTATCAAACCTTCTAAAACAGGAATATTGGAGGTGTTGTCTATAGCAACCAATCATATTTTAGCTATCTTTTCTAGAATGAACTAGATGAATGATATTTAGGATCTGGTTTGTTGCTATGGGCAACACTTCTATTTTTCCATTTTAGAAAGTTTGAAACATTTACCCCATGGAGTGTTTTATATGGCAGGGATCTTTCACTCATTCAGACTATGTGCAATGTCTAGATAAAGGATCTTATTTCCCAGAGTGGTGGGTTGAAATCCTACTATTGTCAGTCCAACTGTTATAACTGGAAATAGATGTGTTACCTCTATTTAAGGAGTGTGGTCCCACAGAGACAATGGGGTCAACCTTGGTTAAAAAAAAAGCAAGCTAAAAACAAACAGACAAGGGATGCTGACCTGTGCCTATGGAAAACTTGTAAGTAAACGTGGCATTGGGAAGTTGTGTGTGTGTGTGTGTGTGTGTGTGTAATACTGGATGATAGGCCTTCCCATTGTTACAGAGGATTTTTTTTATCAATGTTTAATTAGATCTAGAATGGCATTTGATTGTTTAATTTTATCTTTGCTTTTTTTTTTGTGTCTCTAAAACTTGAAAATAGAATGGGCTGCAGTCAATTGCACAAAATCTTGTGGACTGTTACTCACTTCTAGTTTTGGGATCCTGTTACCAGCTCTCATTACAGTATGTAAGAGCATGTGGATGTGATTTTCCAGAATGTCCTCTTTAGAGTATGCTTAAAATGGAACACTTCTGAACCAACTCTGAACTTGTAACTAACTGTCTGGCCTAAACTGAATCCCCACTATACCTCACTTCACTCTTACTACTCCCCTGTCTCCCTCCTCCCCCACTACACCATCCTATACTGCCCCATACTATCCCTTTCTCCCCTCCTACAGCCCCCTCCATTTATTGTTCAAAATGTTATAGCTGAACATCACTACGGCTTATATCCAGCACACAGCGGACTTCACAATGTAAGGGCGCCATTTGGATATGGTCATAGATGGCTTCATCTAAATGCCTCATACCTATCTATCTATTATTGTTGTTGGATTCCTGTTGAATTTCTCTTTACATTTATAAGCAATTTTGCTAATAAACAGTATTTTCTAAAAGGAAATGCCATATTGGTCATATTGGTTTAATTGAACACTTTCTCTTCCTATAAAAGGATATGCAGGGGCAGAGAAGTGCATCACCATGACCAATAGCAAAATTTGGATAGGGGTCCAGTGATGCTGCTCTTGCTATCTGGACCCCTCGCTCTATTTCCCTGCACTCAGAAGAAGCTTCCACTCTGGTATTTTCAGGGATGTGCGGTGTGATCAGGCATTACTGGGCCCCTTCACCTCTAGACTCTGGAGCAGCACCCTCTGCACCCCCTGTAGTTCCACCACTCAGAATATCATATGAACATTTGTTTTCTATGATAATACAAGCATTTGTCTTGGGCTCTTTGAAATTGTGAGTGCTATGTTACAATAAAAAGGCATTTAAGGGCTATGGAATCATAAGTTCAGTATTTATTTGAGAGACAATGTTAGTCAAGCAATAAAGGGAGTAGCATATTTTTCACTACAGATAAATATGTCATTTGTTATCTTGTGCCTTTGTCATGGAACTCTTTGCCAATTTTTGATAACTGCAAAATGTGCACTAGGGAAACATTTTTATTTTCCCTTTTGAAAATATAAAGCACAATGTAAATTATATGTTATCTGTAAGCATATGCATTTCAGTTAGAAATATTATCATGATAACAAGAATTCTTTTTTGCATCTCCAAGGCCAGAATTTCTGGCTGCTGTGGGACCACTTTGTATGTGAATTAATATATTGATAAACAACTGTGGAGATAGTTATGATGATAAATTCTGCTACTTTACATCACACTTTTATATAATAGTTCAGAGTGCAGAGGAACAGTTTATACAGAATATAAAACTGTTTGTTCAGAAATAGCTTAGATATTACTAGACAACTAGTTTTAATATTTTTTATTATGTAAGACACTTAGGGTTCCCAAGTCTCCTAATTTGCACTTGTTATTTCCAATATTTGCTGCTGGAAAGCTTTCATTTGGAATTTATTTTTCTATACATAACTTTACTAAGACCTCTGTATTAACTGCTTAAAACAACTAGCTACAAGCTGTGGTTGTTTTTCCTTCATTTAAGCACACATAGAGATATTCTTCCTTCCCGAACTACACCTTATTATTATTATTATTGTTATTGTGACAAAATGAGTTTAATAACACCGTAGCCAGCCTGTTTCTCGTTTCTCACAAAATGTAGATTATTGCATGTACTTTTTGGTCTACAATCTGGGAAGGGAGTTTCTGTGGAAATTAGACTCTAGATATAAGGAGCCACTCTAGGGGGAGGAGGAAAGATTCATTCTGGGACTGTAAGCTGCAGGGTGGCTGGCTTTAGAGTTGCTGTTCTCTACAAGTGAAATACATCGGCAGATCCAAGGGTCGTCAAATACAGACAGCCGTAACTCCTTAAGCTGGTGGGGTAAGGGACAGATAATGTGGTAAACCTGCCTGGCATTTATTTACTGTGTGTTTATAATAATCTAGTGATTGTTTTTATTACAATAAATGTATTGCTTTACTTTCAAACTGCATTTGCCTGAGGGACTGAGAACCCTAGAAGGTACTGGGTAGACTTCCCTGGCATAGTAAGGCACCCATTGGTGACCAGACAGCGTGAAGTGGGTAGCATTGGGACAGATAAACCTGGTATCTTCACATTTATGATGGCAAGCAGGGGAACTGTCTCGTGATACACTCCAGGGCTCTGCAAAGCAGTTAGCACTAGAAACCAGTTACCACATTATCTTGAACTTACTCCTAAAGGCGTTAAGGTAGAAAGTGTCACAAAAGCGTTGTGGGCTTTAGGCGAGGGAAGATGCCGTCTAAGTGCTGATTTGATAAGGGGAGGAGCATCCCACTAGTGGAGAGCGGAAGATGGAATCGTGTCTCAAAAAGGGGAAATCACAGTGTGGTAATCCCTTGAAGTAAAATGGGTGTGAACTCTGGGAACAAGAGAGCAGATCACAGCCCAGTGTTGAAAAAGTTCCCAAAGGAATGAAGCAGTCCAGTGCAACCAGGAGAAAGGTTTACTGGGATGAAGAACCCCCAACAGCAAAGACTTGATGGAGCCCCCACGTATGCCTGCCACTGGGCAGTTGTCCCTTGAGTGTTTGGGGGAGGGAGGACTGGATCTTTGCCAGAAACAACAGGGCAAGGAGCCCTGAAGTTTTTTGGCCCCTGGGTAGTTTTCACTCAAATATGTGGGGGAGGGGAGCATGGTCTCCAGAAACAGAGGACATGCAAAAGGACTATTTGCAGTTATGCATTTAAGGGTGGACAAGGCACCCAAGGGATGTTGGACTACAATTTTCCTACCACGGATGTGTGCACAGGAGTGGCCCAGTTTTAATGTTGTGTCATCTTATGACACAGGGCAGCATACATCCCCACACCAGCTGGGTGGGATGATATGCTCTCATCCATGGGACCCTGGTGGGAGATTGCAGAACTGTGTACAGCTGTCAACCTTACCATCAGACCCAGGTGAAACTACAGCAGGCCAGAGACTTTGGACATGTATATATGCACATGTTATTATGCTCCACATTTTGTGAGAAACGAGGGACAGGATGGTTAAAATGATATTAAACTTGTTTCATCCCAATTTTCTATTTTAATACATGGCAGGTATACCAAACTGCCGCCTGTTTATATATATATATACATATATATATATATATATATATATATATATATTTAATTCATTTATATGCGTTTCACCTACTTAATAGCCAGGCAAAACAGGAAGTCAATTAGGAGCAGTCACTTATCTGTGATTGGCTGAGTGGTGTAAGAGACTGCAACTGATTGACTGTCTGGCTGTTAAGTAGGTGGGCTCACCACAGATTAACTCATTTTGCATCGGGTGCTCCTCAAGAGCTGTCCTTTCCGACCATAGGTCTTTTTATTTATTTCCCATATGGATTTCCATCTTTACTTTGGATTATGTTGAAACAATAAAAGAAGATTTTAGGTAAATCCTGCAGTTTGGCTCTGAAAATAGCATGTGATGTGTGTCAGTTTGCAAAAACACCCATAAGTAAATATCCTTCCGTTGAAAATGTTGCCTTACAGCTAACCAGAGACATCTTTTTCAAACATGTCAATTGATAGATGGAAGTGCACCTTTAATGTATAATCAAAATTAATATTTTTAATAAAAGTTAATTTTTTCAAAACACATGATTCATTTATTGATATTGAATACATATAATGATGATTCATAGTATAATTTTGTTTGGAACAAGTGAATCATGGTTATTTGTTTATCTTAAGTTTACGTTCATTCTTCATATCATTAAAGAATCAAGATGTCATTTTGTTTTTATATTTAAGCTATTTGTAGTCCTATATTCATACTGTCTCAGCAAAAGCAGAGGGCATCACTCATAGTCTATCAGCCTCCTCTTATTATCCTAAGTAATGCAAATTATCTTTCATACATCAATGATTCCCATGAATGATGATGAAATCCACAGTGTCGTATTGAAGTAAAAGTGTTAAGAACAATTATCTTGGTCAAAGAAAGAAATTACAAGTGCAGCAGTCCGCAATTTCTTTTTCATTTACATCAAGGTGAGTCACAATTCTTTTACGAATGCTGTTATGGCCGGAGGAGACAGCCTCACATTTAGACTTTTACAGACTTACTTGACTTGTACCACCTTAATATTTTTTCTTTTTGTCTGTATCATACCATATTTGAGCCACATTTATAGCTGGATGCATTTGCGTCCAAAACTTGTGCGCAAAATGTGTGCCTAAAAAATTCTGCACATGGTTATGTTTAGTGTACGTAAATGTGTCTGCATGAAAATATGTTTAACACACATCATAATACACTTTAAAAACATCCTGTGCTGAAAGTACTGGAACTGTTCCTACCACACCTGGCCAATAGGTGTTGGGGTAATGAACGTTTATAAAAAAGATAGCATTTTTGTATGTAACAATACTGGTCCCAGAAAGTCCTGGTAAGCATAAACTGCTTGGTTATGCTGGTGCTTGTAGAACTACAAGTGCAAGCATACCAATGGCTGATAGTGGACAACAAACACCTGCATGCCTTGACATTTCTGGCCCATTGGAATCTGTTATGCCACATAGGAAAATACCTTTTTTTTATTTTAGATTTAAAACAGAAAAATCCTTTATTTAAAATAAATACTCCCCAAATCCTTATTCACCACTTTATTACATACCTAGGGGTAAATGTATCAAGCTGAGAGTTTTCCAGCGGGTTTGAAAAGCGGAGAATTTGCCTATAGCAACCAATCAGATTCTAGATATCATTTTGTAGAATGTACTGATTAAATGATAGCTAGAATCTGATTGGTTTATCAAACTCGCCAGAAAACTCTCAGCTTGATACATTTACCCCCTAATCTGAAAGAGGTCCTCTTCTCACTTCTTCTTTTGCAAGTAAATCCAAAGGGAATACTAATAAAAAAATATATACAGTAACAGAAGCCCAATGCTCTGATTGGTTAGAATGTGCCACTCTCATTGCACAATTACAGCTAAACCCCACATGGGGATTCATTGAACTTCAATGTGTCAATGATACATTTTAAAGTTTTCATGAACTATAAAACCACCCTTAATACATTGATGTGTATTGAGAAATAATTAGACACAAATAAATAAAGGGACACTGATTCATGGTGAATAGATTATGTGAGATATTACTTCAATCATAATATTACATTTATTGTACTACTGAAAGTGCTGTAAGAGAGGGTTGTGTCAATTTCAAAGGATTTTAGCTATATTTTTTTCAAGTGAAATGTGAATTATATAGTTTACATACTGTGGCAATCTATGATTTTGTTGCTTATAATATGTCTGCATCACTAGTGTAGAAGGATCCTTTGTTCTAATTATGGAGAAATCTGTAAAAGCCACAGTAGGAACAGGAATGATTAAATATCCTTTAAGTTTGTAAACCATATAAAATACTGAAGGGTTATGCTATTGCTATTCAAATAGTAATACCTAATAAATTATATAAATTAGAGTAAATTAGTTTAAAAATTTCAAACTGCACAGCATTTTCTTACTGTTTGTAATGTTCTATAAAAGGGTGGCAAATTAGATTTAGAATGTTGTTCTCAACCATAGTCAGTATCTGCAGTGGTGGACTGGGTCTAAAACTATTGGTTGCCAGGAGACCCACCCACAGCTATAAGACTATCATTTAATTTTAATAAGAAAGAAATACAATTTTCAAAAAATACATAAGTGGAAAAAAGTACAAATACATTTTTTTGCTAAATAAATATAATTTTTTTTAGTAATTACAGTGTACATATATTGTACATATTACAGGCAGTATACATTAGATACTAAATGTATATACAAATTGTTATAATTGATTTTTATTTTTATTTTAAATAAATGGTGGATCTTTTTAAATAGTTTGCTTGTAGTGAACATTTTACATATTAACAGGTAGTTCAAAACCATATTTCATACAATCCACTATATTAAGAGCAATCAATTGAATTCACTAGATGATTGGGCAAAACTGTCAATAATTGCTTCTGCATCCAATTCTCCTAACAATTCCTTTCCAATGGATAGTAACATGTATGATTTCAAGTTCTCCTCAGACAAAGTGTCTTTATGATCTTTAGCTTTGAAAATGTCCTCTCACATTGGACTTGAGTAACTGATAGTGTGCAGATGACTTTATAAAGTTCATAAAGGTTATCATATGCCTTGTCATGGTTATCATATGCCTGTTGGATGCCAGAATTTTTAGTACACACAAGTTTACACTTGTTGCAACTGGAATCCATATTCTCACCATAATTAAGCAATAGTTTTAATACATCAAAGTCTGAAGCAAAAGAAAACAATTACAATATTACTTGATCTTTGCTGATTTGTGAAGACAGCTTAACAATACCTTCTAATGCTTCATCTTCAAGGCTCTTCTCTCTTTGTACAACACAAAAAGTTGTATTGTAAAATTATAAAGCGTGAATCTAGTGACTGGGCAATGCCGTCCATTACTATGGGCAGCACGGTGGCTAAGTGGTTAGCACTTCTGCCTCACAGTGCTGGGGTCATGAGTTCAATTCCTGACCATGACCTTATCTGTGTGGAGTTTGTATATTCTCCATGTGTTTGCGTGGGTGTCCTTCAGTTTCCTCCCACACTCCAAAAACCTACTAGTAGGTTAATTGGCTGCTATCAAAATTGACCTTAGTCTGTCTGTGTGTGTGTGTTAGGAAATTTAGACTGTAAACTCCAATGGGGCAGGGACTGATGTGAATGAGTTCTCTGAACAGTGCTGCGGAATTAGTGGCGCTATGTAAATAAATGATGATGATGATGATTATTATGGTAAACACATTTACTCGAAAATCAGCTAGAGAATCTGAGGTATTTCCTTCATCATATATAAGATCATCTGCCATTCTTTTCTTCTTCCTCTACCTCTTAACTGGCAATGTTGTTTCCAAAGAGTCAATTTCCAATGTTTGAATTTCATCCATATTCATCTGTGAAAACTTGTCATTACATTTATTTACAAATTCCAATGCCTTGCTGTGAACGTTATCAAATGTTCTTGTCTGTTCCTTCAACTTTGTTGTAACTGAATCTCAGTGCCTGATCAGCCAATAGGCTGACCAGGCTGCAGCCTGGGGCGCTGGAGCCAGGGGGGGCGCAGCGACACCAAGATGTTTTTTTTATTTGTTTTTTTTCTAAATGTGGCAGCCGGATTCATCGGGACCGCCCCTGGTCTAAAGGAGCGGTCCCGACTGTCACTATCACATGGTACAGTGTGGCCGCAGGCGCTTCTTACTCTGGTCACGTGAGATCAGGACTTCCACATCTCACGTGACCAGAGTAAGAAGCGCCCGTGGCCACACTGACAGGCGGCTAGCAGCGATCGCTGCCAGACTGCCTGTCATACACAGCGCTGAAGAGAGGACTCCACAGCAGGTAAGTCCGTTCTAATGTCTCGGGGGGAGGGGCAGCAGATGGGCAGGTGAGCAGGATAAAGGTGGCAGGTGAGGTGGCTGGATAGGGGGGGGGGCGCTACAGCTGAAATAGCCTAGGGCGGCCGGAACCCTTAATCGGGCCCTGCTGAATCTACTAAACTCCATGCAGTAAACATATCTAAGCCACTTGTCTGTAAATAACATGATAACGTTATATACAAGTAACTAAATGCTGTCAATATTTGTTTCAAACTTTAGAAAACTTTGAAGTAAAACATTTGCTTCTTGTTTTGTTTTTGCATCAAACTTTTCTGAATCTTGTATTATTGATAATCATGTTAATAGATTTACAAAAGTACTGATAGCGACATAATCAAAACATTAAAAATATAGTTGTTGTGTAAGGGGCGGATGGTTTGCACCCCACAATTAGTGTAAGGAAGAATTCTACAGGCCCAGTGGCATGGTATAGAGGCAAAGATCCCCCCAGTAGTGTTGGAATATAACAAGGAACAACACAGGGCTAAAACTGCATAAACTCATGGGTTTGTTATCTTTGCTTGTGGCATAAGGCTTTACCAATGCATCAGATATGTAGCAATAGTGTGGTAAATGATTGCTCTCTATGTCCAAGTCAGCGTGCAGATAACTTTAAATACAGCAGATTTGACTGGAACTCTTCCTTTAGACAGTCTTATCAAAAGCAATATTACAGCCCCGGTCGGAGGTTTTAATAACACTGTTTGATGTCTCACTTAAGAACTGATCTCACTTAAATAACTTGAACATAGCAAAGCAAAATAAACTTCTCTGTCTTCATATGAGTCCTGCTGCGCATCTCAAGGGCAGTGGCAAGCTAGGTCTTTTCCTATACTGCAAAGGTGCTTCTTTCTGAGCAGGCTGCAAACATCCCTCAGGACAATAATTCTGCCATAGCATTCAGTGGCTTTTTGTGGTAAGATCCCCCATTAGCCTAGCCAGCAGTCACACATATCATTTCTCACTCTAGCCAGTCTGCTTTTGTCTCCTTCCCTATTTCCCAAGAATATCCTGGAACGTTCTAGTTCATTTATTGCAGTTTGCCCACTCCAGAATGGAAGATGCAATTTGCATTTAACTTCCCAGAGGCACTCTGGGGAACTGTAGTTTTCTGAAACAGTGCATACAGTAATATACCTGCGATTTGCAGGGTATTACTGTTGCTGCATTGGATTTAAATGACCATCTTGTCTCACCAATTAGCTTTAATCATTTTATTTTTTCTTATCCTAGATGTTTTCCAACAACTTCTATGCATACAGCCATTCTCTGTATGATGTTTTCAAAAAAGTTGCTAAATTCTGGACCAACTTGAAAAATAAACTGCAGGCACGCAACATTTTAATATTTCAGTTATCACCAAATTGAAGACATGGACATAGCACCACATATGAACATGCTAATCAGCCATATCATTAATTTACTTTGTAGACCATTATACAGACAATGGTAGCTTGCAGCTCCATCTGTACTATCAGATAAACATTTTTTGGGTGCTGCAGGCTTTATAAGATGGAGATTCAGGGGAAGGTTTTAAATGGAACACCCTGAATGTAAATTTGTATCACTAGCTTAGGGACTTAAATCTTAATTAAAAATACTTTATTTTGGGAAAAATTAACATCTACAATTGAATGAATCCAGCTTTTGCCATAAGTTGGCAATTTGTATGTTTGCATTTGATAATAAACTATTATTTTTGTGTTGCTGTATTCTGCATTTTGTTTGTAAACTGTTGTAGCGTATTGTAGCAAATTTCTACAGTACAAGGTCCATTATGTATTTCTGCTAGAAATACATAATGAACCTCGCTGCAAGAACACATCGATGGGAATAAGTTTTATAGATGCATCTATTAGTAACCATAAATTTAACAATCCCAGTCATTTTAACTGTAGAGTAAATGAAAGGTATCATTATTTATTGAACTTGCATTATGCGTATATATTATTATTTGAGACTGCAGATTAAATATATAAATTTGTTCTAATTTTATACAATGAAATAAATTATATTTAAATTAAAGGGCATAGGGCCACAGTATATAAAAAATATTAATTAAAAACATACCTTTTATAAAAACACAGCAAACACGAGGGGGTAAATGTATCATACCCCGGTTTTGTCAACTCCCGCGAGTTCGGCGTCTTCGCAGGCTTAAATTTAAAGCGGCGCTGCCTTGTAAAGGGAAGTTTCCCTTTACAAGGCAGCGCCGCTTAAAATTTAAGCTGCGAAGATGCCGAACTCGCGGGAGTTGACAAAACCAGGGTATGATACATTTACCCCGAGGGGAAGAGCTGACAAAGCGCACTCAAACTGAGGCCGACGCAATGAAAAATATTTGCTGTCTTTGCAATGTATGCAATAGCTTGATACAAAGTTGACTTTGGATGCACGTCACATTCTCAGGCTGAGATTCCCAGCTAAACTTTGCAATAGTAAAGATTGAAGCCTACATAATGTTTGCGTAGGCCTTACATAACCAGAATCAGAATTATTGTTTCAGTTATTTATTATATTCTTAAATATAAGGTATCCTCAAAAAATTATTTTATTAAAATAGTAATACAAAGTAAATTTTAGTTACATACAGTAATAATATTGGAACTTATATTATATTTTCAAGCTATTAAATTATTTTTAACATATTGTCTAATGTTTAAGAGGGCCCAATTCATCAGGGGCCCACAGGGCCCACTTGCTATCGGGCAAGATGACACCCTGGCCAGTGCATCACTGAGTATCGGGGCAGACTCAGAGGGTTTACGTGGAGAAAGGACAGGGTCTTTCTGGCACCTCTCACACAGAATCTCTGTGAAAGTGCCTGACCCCATACACACTGACTGTCTCTTAAGGATGAGAGGAGTCAGCATGCACCATGATCAATGTTAGAAGTGTCAGATATCTACCGACATACCTTATGTCACTGAGCTCGAGGTCAGTTTGATGGAGCAGCATGAGACATATGTAATCACAGCATCTATCTGAGGGAGAATAAGTATGAGAGAAGTCAAAAGAGAACCTCTGTACCCCTCACACAGACCTTCCCTCCCACAGTTCCTGTAGTGACCCTGAGTGAAAGGGGAGAATGTGATAGTGCCTCTGAGCCTTGAAATATTGAACCTGACTTCATACACACTAAGTGTCTGATACAGAGTGAGAGGCAGCAGTGTGAGACATGGTCACTGCTAAAGTAGGCCAAGACCTTTTGACTTAACTTATGTCTCTGAAAGAGGGGTGTTAGGGAGGGGTTTGGGGCTCATGACCTTTCTCATATACAGTATCATAGCATGTGAGGGAGAATTAGTGAGACAGAGTGGTAAAAAGAGAACCTTTGACTCCCCTCCCCACACTGACCTTCCCTCCCAGAGACCATGCTGTGAGACCTGAGTGAAAACAATGAGTTTGCAAATTATCAAAGATCCTCTGACACCCCTCTCACTGAACTTCTGAATTATATTGTTAATGTGAGATGGGTCAGTGTCACTGAAAAATAACAAAAACAGCACATATTTATCTAAAAACAGTTTGATTTCATACAAATGGTAATACTAACATCACCATCGCAATGTATTTCTTTGGTTTTGTGATATTTTTGAGGGTGTTGTCGAAGTCGTATAATTGGATGAACGAAAGTATATTGGTTAATATTGTTTTATTGGTCGATTACACTCAGTATGCCACGCTATATGTGGCATACTGCGATCGCACGGTAAAATACGCGCGTACACACTCGCATTACAAAATTTAGTTATTTATATAATTCATATTCATATTGAATCTATTCTACAGTGATTTATGAGCAGATAGCATTTAGTTTATTATTAGTTTATATATTATGATTATATGTACCCCTCAGTGTTATTTAAGGTTCAGGTTAAAGGAAATGTGTCATGTCTGATATCAGATTATTCCCCTTTACATCAGCAGCTGTCCGGTGCATTCGGCGAAGAGATCGCACATTGCATACTCTAGTTATTGATGTTAGGGAATAAACCTTTAATATGATGCTGACTGTAAAATGCTAATAGGCTAGTTGTAACTTGAGTCTTGGCGGGAACAAAGGAGCACATCCCCTGGAGAGATGACCCCCACCTTTGGATTCTTTAGTTTGAACTAGCCTATGACCTGTTTACCCTGTACCCACCTGAAGTCTGATCCTATAGAAGCAAGCCACGTCATCTGCATTGTTCACTCTGTAACACTGAATGTATATATATCATAGCTGTGCTCCCACTAGCTTCAGTCTTCTCTGACCACAGTATTCAAGGGTGAACTACTGTCCACCGGTACCCGTGGGAGCGCAGCGAAAGCGCATGCAAGCACAGCGGTATGTATGTATCTTTTGGTATTGGCTGTACTGTACTGTATTATACTATAATCATGTATTGAACTGTTAACTTTTTACATCTGCTAAAATAAATCACTTTGTGCGTTGGAAACACAATACAATCGCCTATGCAATGCTTATTTGAAAATGATAGAATTACTTTAATAGTGTGATTTGGCTTTCTGCTTGCTTTGGTGATTGTTCTTCCTCATCTTACAAAACCTTCTACATAATCAATTAACATTGACTGAAAATGTCTCATTTTGGCTTCCCTATCAATACCCCATGGAAAAAAAAATGTCATTGTAGCTTTAAACCAGGGATCATAACTTGTCATGTGGCCATGTAGAATAACTCTTTTTTAACAAAGTGTTGTTGGTTTCTGGTTGAGGTAGTGCCTTTACTAAGGGGGTGGTTGGTGATGATAAGAGCGGACATATTGGTGGTGGTGGTACCTGGGTTACATCATGTGATGCACATGAAGTACATGGTGCTATACTATAGAGATTTCCCCAGTCACAAAATTAAAAGTAATTGGTTTAACTAAATAATCTGTGATAATATGTTTCCTCTGCAGATTTTGTGCTGGACTACCCGGCGTTTGGTCCCATTCTTTAATGTTTAAAGATAATAACTCCCTTCATATGTCATAAGTTTTTGACTTTCACAATCTAGCTATACTATTTGTCTAGTTTCAATTTGTTTTTTTCATAAATGGTCAGAAGTAAAAACTTTAGTTATATCAAATAGTCATTGCTATTTTAACAGCAAGAAATAATATTGAACAAATCAGATTTATATTTATTTTTTTAAGAAATGTAAATTAAAGCAATGCTGTTATGTTGACTTAAAAAAGCAATGATAATAGCAAAAGTAATAAAAATCAAATTTGCTCAACTTCAAATCCAAACATTCTAAAAAATAATTGTTCTTTTAAAAAATTAAATATATCCTCTGATTTGCAATGATTTGTAGAAGCTAGTACAGAATATTCTTACTCAAGGGAAACAGAGAGACAGGTGAACTGAATGAGAAAGATGTCAGACTATTCAGTGGAGAGTGCACAACAGTATATGTGGAACATAACAATAACTCCCTTTATGTTTAGCTATAGGTCATGGATACTGGGAGAAAATAGTATCATTATGTTTGGTATGAGGCAAGTGTCATAAGGTGGAGGGTCACAAAACTGCTCTAGTACTTCTCTACTTCTCAAAAAAGAATGTTTTACTGTGATTAAACTACAGGTCTTTTTCCAGGAAAATTAAATGACCAAGATAATTTAGCAAAGGACATGATGATAGATGGATAGATAGATAGATAGATAGATAGATAGATAATGGATGTCCTTGATGGACAGCTGCCAAGAAATGTTTTGATCAAAATATGAACTTATACCTCATGTTTTCATTTTGCTAGATACCAGGCCCGGCACTCCCATTAGGCAAGGTTAGGCAGCTGCCTAGGGCGCCGGGCTCTGGAGGGCGCCACTGGTGTCTGACACTGCGTGTCCCAGCTGCCGCACAAGTTCAGATCCATGGGGGGTGCGGACACTGATCGCGCACCCCCTCCGCACTTTTCATCCTCCTCCCCCTCCCCACTCACTGCCTGTCGGGCGTGACATCATCATCACGTCCCGACAGTGTCAGTGAGGAGCCCGCCAGAGAAGCAGCTGCTGAAGGAGAGACGTTCGGTAAGTAAGTAATGTAAGAAATGCTAGGGAAGGAAATAGTGTGATGCAGTGGGGTCTGTGTGAAGGAGAGTGGGCATTATGCAGGGGGGCAGTATGCAGGGGGGGCAGTATGAGGCAAGTTTGGGGGCAGTGTGATGAAAGTGGATGGGTAGTTTGATGCAAGGGGACAGACTGATGATGGAGGGGCCCCCTGTCAGGGGGGAGGCATTGTGATGCAGGGGGGGGACAGTCTGATGCTGGAGGGGAGACATTGTGATCGGGGGGGCAGTGTGATGCAAGTAGGGGAAGGGCAATGTAATGCAGGGGGGACAGTGATGATGGAAAGGAGACATTGTGATGCAGGCGGGGGCAGTGTGAAGGAGAGGGGACAATGTGATGCAAGTGGGGGGGCAGTGTGATGCAGGAGGGACAGTCTGATGATGGAGGGGGGACATTGTGATGTGGGGGAGCAGTGTGACACTGGAGGAGGGGCATTTTGATGCAGGGGGGACAGTAGTCTGATGCTGAAGGGGGGGGCTGTGTGAAGGAGAGGGCAGTGTGAAGGAGGGGGCAGTGTGAAGGAGAGGGCAGTGTGAAGGAGGGGGCAGTGTGAACGAGAGGGCAGTGTAAAGGAGGGGCAGTGTGAAGGAGAGGGCAGTCTGATACAGGGCGGACAGTGTGATGAAGGGGGCCCAGTGTGAGTGAAGAAGGGGAAATATGTGATGAAGGGAATTAACATACAAACACAATGAGGGCCGCCGAGAGGGAGGGGAAGCGGGTACTAATTACCCGGGCCCGGGTATGGCAGGACAATTTTTATTTTATTTTTAAACAAAATTTTGTCTTTTATTTTTTTTTGCGGCGGGGGGGGAGGGGGCTCAGCCGTTGGTGGGGAGACCAGGGTAGTTAAAAAAAAAACATACTCACGTGATCGCGGCGTCGGCGTCCCTCCTCTCTGCTGCTCTGTGCTCCATTCAGACTGTCTGAATTCCGGGTGTGACGTCATCATGTCACGCCCAGCATTCAGTCAGTATGGAGCACAGAGCAGCAGAGAGGACCAAGAAAGTAAGAGAAGAAAAGGTAAGTGAAGGGAGGAAAGCGGGGGGGGGGGCAGCTTGACACAGAGGGGTTAGAAAACAGGGGGGAGGGGGCAGCTTGACACAAGGAAGTTAAAAAATGGGGGGGCAGCATGGCACAGAGGGGTTAAAGAGAAGAGGGACAAGAGCAGCATGGCACAGGGGGTTAAAGAAAGGAAGGAGAAACGTAAAGAGGCACAGGGGGTTAAAGAAAGGAGGGACAAAAGCAGCATGGCACAGGGGGTTAAAGAAAGGGGACAAAGGCAGCATGGCACAGGGGGTTAAAGAAAAGAGGGACAAAAAGCAGCATGGCACAGGGGGTTAAAGAAAGGAGGGACAAAAGCAGCATGGAACAGGGGGTTAAGGAAAGGGGGACAGAGGCAGCATGGCACATGGGGTTAAAGAAAAGAGGGACAAAGACAGCATGGCACAGGGGGATGATGAAAGGATGGGGCAAAGGCAGCATGGCACAGGGGGATGAAGAAAGGGGCAAAGGCTGCATGGAGGACGCAGTGTGATCATAAGGGGGCATAGCGTGGTGATGATAAAGGGGCACAATAATGTGTGTGTGTTGGCAATGTAGTGTGTGTGTGAGGTAGATGGTGGCTAATTAATGGTTGCTATTTTGTTTGCGGGGTAATGGGAATACTATTTTAATGTTGGGGCTGGAGGAAGGCCTAATTATTAATCATGGGTGCTATTGATTTAACGGTAGGGCTGGCTGTAATTTTCTAAATGTAGCCATTTTTTTTCCAAATACGTCCTTCAACATTCCAGGATCCGGACAAGCTGCAACTAAAGAAACCAGCAGCCACATGTGGTAAAAGTGAGAAGAACAGGTAGGACAGAGCAGCATAGTGTGTGAAATGTTGTGATTCTAGTAGGGACAATGACAATGTTTGGTGAGTGTTTGGTGAGCCCAGTGGGCGCAGGCCAAGACTGAACTCTTTCTGTACACACTGCATTCTTCCTATACTACACAAGGGTGCTAGATGTCCTGAAAGTCAGGAGTGCTTGTACAAATGTCACGGTCCGGTGAATTCAGGATCTTGTGATTTTGATGTGCTAGCCATGCCCCAATGTCGCATAGCCACGCCCCCAATCGTGTGACCACACCCCTGAATTTTTTTTGCTTACTCAACTATAAGGGGGGCCCCATGAATTTGTTGTACCAGGGCCCTGAATTCCTCTTGGCAGTCCTGAACACAATAAGAGGTGTGCCAGGGGACTACAAAAAATGTATACGTAAGTTAATAAAATATACATTTATTAAATATACATGCACAAAAGCAACAATGTTGTCTGATAAAAAATAAATAAAATAAGTATGTTCTATATTTATATATGTTCTAAAAGTATATCGTTAGCCTAGTGAATGACAGTAGATTGTGATATTTATTTATTTTTATTATTATATTAAATATCATTGTTGTTTTTGTGTATGTATTTTTTAATAAATGTATATTTTATTAACTTATGTATTGCGCCATATTTGTGCTGATGTCTTCTGAATTAAACAATTATTGTAGTCCCCTGGCGCACCTCTTATTGTGTTTATATGTTTGCTCATTTTTAAGGTTTGGCACCCTTTAGAGAGGATGGAACATGGGATATTTCCCTTTTTTTAATATTTTGATTCTCACAATTGGTCCCTGGAGTGGGAGCGCTTAAGTGTTATATTGTTTTAATGAAGGGAATTGACTGTTGGCAGCTTATTGTGTCAAGTTTTTCGCTCCCAAATCTAACACTTGGATGCCTCCCCTCTAGAACTCCTGTGTTTGTCCCTGGGCAACAGTGGAATATGAACAGTGTTCTGCTTTAAACATCACAGCATCTGGACTGCTGTAGGAGGTAAGGCTTATCTCTTTGTTTCTTTTCTTTCTAGTCAAGTGCGTGAGGTCCTGGGAAGTGGCTATTTGTTTTTTGTGCGCGCGCGGGGGGGGGGATTTAGTTCGAAATTTTGCCTAGGGCGCCGAGACACCTTGTACCGGCCCTGCTAGATGCACACAGATATGCAGTGTTAAGCATAAGCGCCGACTACAAATGTCATTTTGTTTTATATACATATATGGGCATTTATATTGCTGCAGCTGGTAACATAAAAAATATGGGATACACCGAGCATGGGCCTATTGCCACGTAGCCGGTACCATATATGGGATATACCGATCGTAGGCTTATTTTTTGTCTAATTGTGTCTCAAAATATTGTCTTATATTGTCTTAGCAGCTGTCCATCAAAGCCTATTTAAGGTTCATTTAGGTGTGGCTCACAAGCCAGCTCTTACTAGATGTAAGCCTGCCTGGGAGGTGAGTGCATCTGATTGTAACTGCATTTTAATGGTGTTTAAAGCATATAGGTTAGTGTAGGACCTGCATATAATGAGGTGCCCTTGACGCTGGGATGCAGGCTTAAATGTTTTGATCAAAATATGAACTAATACCTCATGTTTTTATTTTACTATATGCACACAGATATGCAGTGTTAAGGATAAGCGCTGACAACAACTGTATTTTTGGTTATTATACTTATTTGCTGGTGGACTGTGATACTATTCATAGAACAAGAGTGGGAACCTTTTCATGTTGGATTGCTGCATTAATTTAGCTGTAATTAAATAAGGCTGCATTCAAGACACAATTAGATATATTTAAAATGTACATTATTTTGTAAAAATATGTAACTACTATGTACTTACCAACTTTAAAAAATGAAAATAATTTGTTAATTCTAAAGCTAACTAATCTTTTAATTACTTTGTTGTGTCTGTCTTTTTTGTTGGAAAGCATTTCAATATTTGGGTGCAGCATGGAGGTCCTCAGTTTCGGCTGATCCTCTAGATGGGTATTCGTCATTTGTGACCTTAAGTGTGTCTTGATTTGGGTTAGGTAGGAGAATATAGATTTGCAGTAATAAGCAGTTGAAAAGCAAGAAAGTATTTTCAGGCATGTTGCCGAATGCGTGTGTATTCTACTGCGTTTTTCCATATTTCAATAGGATCTTTTTAGCATCAATGATGACTTTAGAATATATATTACTAAGAACTCAATCAATTCCATCTGTAGTTCTTTAGGTGCCTTTGTGACATCAACTAGGTGAGGCTGAAATGCTAATTTAAGTGTGTTTCTCAAAGTCATTGAACCTTTCATTGTATTCTCCAATTAATAAGTCTATAACAGCTGCATATTCTAAAATGATTTGCATATATCATCGTGTCCATCAATAACCTTTGCTAAAATGTTCAACCTAAATTTCCTTTTGAAGTGTTTTGAAAAAAGATATCTTTTTTCGAAATGCTTGGATTTTTTGCCACATACCATATATAGACTTAGCTTTAGCTTGCAAAGAAATATTTAAGTTATTTTGATTTGACATGTTATCAAACAGAAATGCAATATTCCCATAGAAATATTCTTTCAATAATTCACATTGCTGATTCTGTTCTTTATAAAAAGTAACTCTCTGTTCTCACAGAGATAAAATTTTGGCTAACATCTGTCCTTACAATAGCCAACGCACTATAGAATGATACGGCAAATCCACACTGAATACCTCATCGTCCGACTTTAGCATGTCACGAAACTGATGATGCCGTGTTGCATTTACATGAATATAGTTAACAATACTTATAACTTGTTACAAAGTATCACTTAAAATATTAGCTTTAGCACAGAGATTTTGCTGATGAAAGATACAATGAAAAGAAATGCAAGCATTTGGATCCATTAATACTTTTTTATTTGTGCAATAAACCCTTTATGTTTTCCTGTCAAGCACCGTCTGTACATACACTCACTAAATTTACCAAACTTAGTCCTACTTCACAACATTTATCTGGAAAGATGTTGAAGATATCTGTTCCCCGTGTTCTGCTCAGAAGATTGCTCAACGCAAATAACTTTTCATAGCAAAGAAAATGTTCTGTTATGGTCTGAATGAAGTATAAAACCTGTGACTTTTCAGTAGTATTAGTGGATTCATCCATAGCGATTGAATATTATATATTTTCCTTTCTGAGCATTGCATTAGGTTGTTCTGTTACATTGAAGGCTAATTCATGCTACCGATCAGTTATAGTTTTCCTTGAAAGAGGGAACTGTTTGTACTTTGAAACGTTATCGCCGCCTAAGCAACCTACAACTTTGACAATGCATTCTTTCACATTTGTTACATCACTGAATTGCTTCCCCTTTTTACCCCGAGTGTGTAAGGTTGGGTACGCTTCAGTGATCACGGGAACTCCGTCACAGGCAACACCTTCAAAGAAAAAACGATTTCATGTAAAAACGACTGGAATCTACACAGACTTACCTGTAAACCGACTCTGCAGATATCCAATGGCAGCAAAAGGCTGACAGGAACTCCTTCCGAATGGCCAGCCCTCCCTGGCAGTAGTGTCTGACATCAGTGCGACCTGAATGAATTTTAATTTAATGGCAATGTCGGGACCCCGCAGGTTAAGTGTTTAAACGCAGGAAGTTATCAGACATTTTGAGTTGCATAAGAACTAAATCATGAGTATAGCAGGCACTAGTTAGCCCTTATGGCTTACTAATGTTCTAATTGTGGCGATCAGTCTGGGTGCATTATTTTGTTTAAACTTATTTTACTCTTTGGTAATTTAAATACATTAATTTTAAGTATAAAATAAAATTGAAAAGACGAGCAAAAATTAATATAAATAGAAAGATTTGTTCTTAAGGCCACAGGTTCCCCACCCTTGTTTTAGAGTAAAGATATTAGGTGTAGTGTGGTAACTCCTGAAGATGTCGATTTGTGTTATGCCCTTTTGCTAGTGATGGAATTATATATCTTTTGTAAGGGCAATAAAGATGGGGAGACTGGGTGGTTAAGATTGAGAGAGTGAGTTTGACCTGCTTCAAGTGATATAGATGTTTCCTGTGCTAACAAATTGCTACTGCTGTCAGAAGTTGTAGGACTACAAGAAAAATAAAGCAAAATGAGTTTGCTACTTACCATTTTGTATGAATACAATTCAGTCCATGAGGCGCAGTCATTTTAAGATTACAGAGAAAGATGTGCTATTTGCTATAGAAATCTGTAGTTGCATTTACCCTGCTAAGTTCTGTGTTTGATTACACATTATTTATTCAAGTGACTGTGTTCAAATTCAAGAGAGTGAGCGTGTTCAACTGTGCTATTGTTTCCAGGGAGGTAAGAGGTCTCAATTCAAAGGCACCTTTGTAAAGTATTGTGTCCAATGCAAAGATTATCTTCCTAGTTTAGGCATAGGAATAGACTATGAAGGATCACAAGTCAATAGTATACACCAACAAGAGATCTAAAAGTATTACTGTGTATCTACATGTTTAATGGGTTTGGGTGTGGTACAGTGTGATGCGAACAGTGTAAACTGCTGTGAAATTATTGTAAAACCTGTGTAAAGAGTTGCTGCAAGGGAAGTACTGCTGCAGGCAGAGAGAATTACATTCAAGACATGCTCTAGTTATTCCTAGCGAAATGCAATATTACCCCGGTCTAATATTTAGGCTCAAGTTGAAGTACCTGCTATTCAATAAAACCAGCGGTGCTCCTAAATATACATTGCTACAAACTGCTAAGATGCACCATGCCGGGGCTACCTGGCCTACCTGCGATCTTTTTTCCTATTCACCGGCAGCTTAGCACTGCCGGTGATAGGAGGAAATTCTGTGCCAGAGAGGCTTCAGCAGAATCCCATATGAAAAGACAGGTAATGCCATACCTGTCCACGCAATGCAAAACTTATCAAAAGTTCATGCAATGCAGAAAATCGCAGTCATCCTAGTAATCTATGGGGACTGGAAGGCCGAACAGTATTTGCTTAAACGTAGAAGATTTGTATGAAATCTCCTCCTATAGGCAGTTAATGCATGGCAAACATACTTAAGTGTCAAAAAAGCTTGATGCATAGACCCCCATATGAGAGGTAAAAGTAGAAGTACAAGGCAAATTATCAGAGTTACTATGCAAACTGTTTGCTTTCTAATATTCAAGTAATTGTTGCCTTTGTTATTGTATTGTTATTGTATGTTGTATTGTTTGACTCCCTGTCATTATTTCATGTTATTTCATGTTAAAAGTATATTTTTGCTATAAAACATAGAAAAGTGGTTGCTGCCCATCCCTGTCTAATAAATGTGCAGGGATGTCTTCTACACCATTCTTATAACCCACTAAAGAGTTTTTCATGTTTGTGGTCATATTTATTCTGGTGGGCAAGGGGTCCCCCAAGTCTCCCCTTCGCATTCATAGTACTGGGCACACCCGAGAAGAGAAGCCAAGTGTCAAGATTTTGGTGGAGGCACTGTTCTGAATAGGAGAGGCGAGAGGAAATCTTACACCCACAACATTTACATACACTACTTTTCAGAGGAGCCTGGAAAAGATATGTTACATATATAGTATAAGGCCATACAAAAAAATTATGAGGAAGTTATATTCATTATCCTTTCAATTAGTAACATCACAGTATTGGGCCTTTATAGCTGCAAAATTGAATCCTGAAAGTAGATGCAAAAATGCACCTGGAAAATTGCATTTCTACATCTGAATTTTGGATCTGGATTTTAGTGGACGTGCATCTTACAATTTAGAGTATAGATGTAGCTAGTTCGTAAAGATGCAGCCAGAGTAAAGATAATGATGATTGCCTTATCTTTGTATTGTTATAAAAAGGTTTCCATTAATGATTACAAAAAAACCAACAAAACAGCAGCAGTGCTACAACTTGTGGTTGTTTCCCACTAAAGCAGGTGGAACATGATCATGGGATCCGGCTGCTAAAGGGATTACCAGCAACTGGCTACACAGGCTGTGCTGGATCACATTATATCAGGGAAACCTGCACCGTGGAGCCATTCTACATAATGTAACAGCGACAGCCTGTTCAGCATGACGATGGAGCTTATGGGATGGACAAAAAAAATAAGCAAGCGAACACTCTGTCTAAGAGGCATGTAGCCCCAACTAACCAGTGGCTTGCATTGGAAAATGATTGCTATTGTCTGAGCAGCTATTGACCTACGTTAATTGAGGACAATTTAATTCTGTGCCAGAAATATAAAGTAATTTGCATGTTTAGATTTTTTTTTCCATTTAAAATTGGATTACACGATGAATGAATATTCCCATTGGACTGCTTCAGGAAAGAATATTTTGCTGTTTAACAAGTGGTGAAAGAGGAGTTTTGGATTTATTTATCTTTATATTTTTCTATTACAGTTTTTTTGCTACAGCACCCAATGACAGCCATAGGAATTATTTATGGGCTGCCAGCTGAGAGCTCCTGTGCCACTCAACATGGGACTGGAACCTATTGGAGAGAGCTGTATTCCTATGCTGAAGAGGCTGGAGTTAGTTCACATTATGATACACTGCAAGTTTCACTGTTATAGTTCATTCATCCCAGCCTGTAAAGCTTGGTGCTGATCTCGACTTTCATTGGTTGAATGAAACCTCCTGCTTTAATGGCAAGAATTAGGGATGGTGTAAGAGATATGCCATCTAACTCTAAATAGGATATATCTCTAGGGGCATGATTCACTTGCGCATGTGCATGGCTTTTATTGTACTGTACTGAACTTAAACGTGAATACCCCAGATTCACCCATCCAGGTGCAGGAGTCCATAAGTGCAAGTTAGCTGTAACTCTATATTTGAGTGTAAGTTTTGGTGCATGTGCAGTGATTAAAAACTTATTGGTACAAGCAGCTCCAAATGGACTTATTTCCAACTTCTAATAAATCCCATAGTGAGAAGTTTTGCTTTACTTGGTTTCCATAACAAAAGTGTATTACCATCCATTTCTCCTGCTCCTTTCTGAATGCTGTTTGGGTTAAAATTGAATCTTTCCTTCCTCTGCACTGTTTATTGCCCAGCAGTCAATTGTTTAGTAAATTTGCACTGAGATAAGCGGCCTGAGATAAGTGGTGAGGAAAATCAGTCAGGAGCAGCTGAAAAAAACAATGTAACACAAGAAATACAGTGTGTGAAAAATTGTTAAAACAATTTTAAATAAAACAAGAAGATCGTTATAATGTGGTATGAAACTTACATTACAGTATTTTCATTACAAATAAATCACAGATAAATTATTCTTTCTGCTCACCTGTTAGATTTTTTCTTATTGTTTTTCAGACGTTCCAGTCTGTTGCAAATGCTGATGTTCCAATATTCACCTATTCCATGAACATGCTCAAACATCTCTAGGCTGAAAGACAATTAGTTTCCAAATGTCGATTAAAATGCTTTGTGTTCTCGATTCCTTAGAGCATCAGCACTAAGTGCTATAGCTTGAAGCAGTAATATCAAAAAGAATAAAGTGACTACTGTTAATATGCTAATATTTTCTTCATACTACAACATGGACATTTTTGCTATCTGCATCAAGTGTAAAAATATATTGAATATCAAAAATATATCTGAAGATGAAAAATTGTTAGATATCAAATATCTAAAAAAATAAAAACAAGCAAAAAAAATTTAACTAATAAACCTCCTTAAAAAGTTATACTTGCTATGCTTAGCGAAAAATATTCACATTATGTATTTCATATAATGTCTGAGCAGCAGGGAAGGAAATAGTAACCGCAAATCCCATATCATCATCATCATCATTATGTATTTATATAGTATCTGCCAAAAGTCCAAACACAAGCAGAAAAAAAGGAGACATTGAAAAGTGATTTTTTTAGTGGGATCTACTATAAATCATTGCTTGAGTTCTGTACCATTACTGTTTATGATAGTTATCACTATATCTGTAATATGAGTAGCAAACATAAGAGTGAAGAGGCTGGTCCTGCCAGGTTTCATTCATATGGTCCAATATGTGAAAAGACAATAACATAGTGGTTTAGGAGGATACAGGAAATGAGTAGCCTGTAACAGTAAACCATTTACTGTACTTGTACTCTAAAGAGCCATATGCAATTGATCTTTGTGATGAAACATAAAAGGTGCTTCATCTCATTTAATCATGTTGTCAATGATGATGGCAGAAATGTTTCTAGAAGAGATGATGTTGGTTTGATGCCGGGCATTTAACGCTACAGATGACTGACATCTTCTGCTGCTTGGTGTAGTGGGTATCTTTGTACAAGGAGGAGCAGAAGATAACATTTTGATTTTTCCTGTATGGGACTGAAAACGGAAAAGTCCAGGCCCCAAGCACAGGGCATAAAGAGAATAGTATTAACTTAATGCTAGAGATTGGTGAAGTGATAAAGCCAATTCTGAAGTTTGGTTGATATTCAGTGGTTCACAAATAGATTGAGATTTGCCCCAAATTCTTCAAATACTTTACACCCCTCTTTGAGAATTAGGCCCATCACAGTGTGTATAATGTAAATGCTACCCCTTGTCACTCTGTGTGTGTGATTATGGGGTGCATAGGTGGGTAATGCACTTTCTCATTTGCACTTTTCTCTGCCCTGTCTAGCTCTTGGGTGTGTATATAAGTGACCACAGGGTCCCTGCAACATATTGGATTTTCAGCAATGTCTGGTTGGGACACAGGTGTTGTCGCGTGGTGTTGCAGTGCAGTAGTTGTCACAGTAAGTTGGGTGCCAGACCATCTCCATATTGCAAAAGATAAACTCTTTCTTTACACTCCTTCCCCTCCAACACTGTGCTTGAATTACCTCCTCCCTGCACAGTTCTAAGATAGTTGATAGCTTTCACTTACATGATATACTACTACTTACTCCTCCTGCAAAGTAGCGAAAGGGGTGACATGGTTATGATAAAAGGTCAGTCACATTTAAAGGGGTACCTAATCGTAAATCTAATCTCTCTCAGTGGTGTTTCACTCACTTATCCCATTGCTGGGGTGACATCACTCACTTGGCTTGGGCACTTTCTCTGGTGCTCTCTCATCCATACTCACCCTGCCTGGGGTCTCTCAGCCCTTTCAATGCACTACTATGTAAATGTGTATATTTATGTGTGCGTGTATATATATATAAAAAACTGTCCAGTCTTGACGTCTTTGACGTCCCCACGCTAAGCGCCGGGAGACGCCGCTTGTGCGCATGCGCAAGATGGCGCGGCGCATACTATTTATATCTGTGACATTAGAGAGTCACATACCTGTATTTCCTCCTGATGAAGTCTTTATTACATGAGACGAAACGCGTTGAGGACTGTTTCTGATGTGATTACTGAGTCCAGCTGCATGTTGGTGAGCCAGAATCCAGCAATATGTTGGTGAGCCTTCATTGATGTTCCTAATGTTTAGGCTCTTTACAAAGATACCCAGATAAGATCTTTTTGAAGTGTTTTATGTAAGCTCTACATGATGGAATTATCATCAAGGACGAGTTTCAATTCCTAATGATGAGCAATCCCACTATACCCATTTTTTATCATATGCCTAAAATTCACAAAAGTCTAGTTGATCCACCCGGGAGACCGATTATAGCAGGAATCGAGTCTCTGACGTCAAAAATCTCAAAGTATGTAGACATATTTCTTAACAAATACGTTTTGAAATTAAAATCTTATATAAAAGATACTGCACATGTGCTACAAACATTTGAAAACTTCAAGTGGTGCAGCGATTATTTGTGGGTAACGATCGACGTTCAGTCATTATACACGTCCATTGAGCACAAAAAAGGCATTGAAACAGCAAAACACTTTTTGGATTTGGATGTTTCCCTATCCAATCCACATAAGGCATTTATTTGCCATTTAATTGAATTTATTTTAACTCATAATTATTTTAAATTTCTTGAGCACTTTTATTTACAATTGTGCGGAACCGCAATGGGCACAACGTTTGCGCCTAGCTTCGCGAATTTACTAATGGGCGTTTGGGAAGAGCAGTATATATATAGGGCCAACACTTATTCTGATAATATCATTGTATTTAAAAGATATATAGACGATATTTTAATAGTTTGGCAAGGAGATATCCAATCCCTGAATGAATTTTTTCAATATATTGGGGATAACAACTATAATTTGAAATTTACAATGAAATATGATCCTATCAGCATTGAATACCTTGACCTGATACTCATTGCACAGGACGATGGGGTTATTACTAAGAACTTTATTAAACCTGTCGATACTAACAGTTATTTACATTTTAAGAGTTGCCACGCTAAGAAGTGGAAGACCAACATCCCTTATTCTCAATTTTATCGCATTAAAAGGAACTGTAGTATTGATATTCATTGCAAAGAACAACTCAATATTTATTCGGAAAGATTTTCAAAGAGAGGCTATCCTCAAAAACTACTTGATAACGCGATGGAGAAAACAGAACAACTTAATAGACAAGAAATCATTTCTTACTCAAAAAAGATTGATAGTAAAAATGAGGATGTCTCATTTGTTACCACCTTTTGTAGTGATGATAACAAATTTAAATCAGTGTTATCTAAACATTGGAATGTTTTAAAAAAAGACCCTATCCTACACGACATTCTTCCGGATTCTCCAAAGATTATTTTTAAAAAGAGTCTCAGTTTGAAAGATATGCTGGCCCCCAGTCATTTGAAATGTATTACCTCTACTAAGAACCCCTCTACTTTTTTAGACATCAAAGGGAGCATTAGATGTAACCAATGTAATATTTGCAAATATACAGCTCCCATCAACAAAGAGTTTTTTAGTCATGACAAAAAGAAGAAATTTATTGTCAAACAACTAATGAATTGTCTAACCACATCAGTCATATATTTTCTAGAATGCCCATGTGGCTATAAATATGTGGGTAAAACTAAAAGACAGCTAAAAATCCGAATACAGGAACATGTGAGAAACATTAAAAACCAAGTAACCAGTCACTTAGTTTCTCAACATTTTAAGGAGTTCCATCAATCGGATCCTAAATATTTAAAATTTATGGCCATAGAGAATGTAAAATTAGGTGATAGAGGGGGAGATTTACATAAACTTTTATCTCAGAGGGAGATGTTCTGGATTTATTCATTGGGTACCCTCACGCCATCAGGGTTTAATGATAATTATGAAATAGCTCCCTTCTTGTAGTTTTATCTGAATACTAGCCTATTATTCATATGAGGGTGTTTCAATACTTAATTATAGATAACTTAGGCTATTACGTCATGAATATGTGTGTTCTTATACTCTTGATGCTATATTTTAGTTCTCTGTTTATGTATGCATATACATGTTTACATGATGCTTGAGAGAGATATATTTATATATTTTTATATTTTTATATTTTTGTATATTTCTAGGATTTTATATATATTTCTATGTGTGTTTATTTAGTACATACTGCAGGTGTCCATACTAGGGCTAATATGTCCTTTTTTATTATTACACAGCTACATTTATGTTATATGACTGTTAAATATATCATACAGCTTTTCCAATCTGTTTAAATAGATGCTTCGTTTATTGGGGTTTGTTATTGTTATTATGTACCTATATCACCTAGATTGCTTACTTGATGTTATTTTATATTTATATTCATAATCTCTATTACTACTAACTAGTATTTTACACATATGTTATCTAGTTCATAGCGCTATCGCTGCTTAGCAACCATAGTGTGTCCTGCTTGTCATATTTATATGTTGTTTATAAAGTTGGTTGATTGATAAAAAAAACTGTCCAGTCTTGACGTCTTTGACGTCCCCACGCTAAGCGCCGGGAGACGCCGCTTGTGCGCATGCGCAAGATGGCGCGGCGCATACTATTTATATCTGTGACATTAGAGAGTCACATACCTGTATTTCCTCCTGATGAAGTCTTTATTACATGAGACGAAACGCGTTGAGGACTGTTTCTGATGTGATTACTGAGTCCAGCTGCATGTTGGTGAGCCAGAATCCAGCAATATGTTGGTGAGCCTTCATTGATGTTCCTAATGTTTAGGCTCTTTACAAAGATACCCAGATAAGATCTTTTTGAAGTGTTTTATGTAAGTTTACACCTATATTGTTTTACAAAATAAATGTGTGGATATACAGTATCACACTATGTGAGTCTCCTCTATTTTACAAATTGGTTACTACTGTGGACATATGAAGTGCCAGCTCTGTACCCCTATCGCTGTGTGAGACAACACTGACTTGGGAGAAAAACCTGAGCTCCTGATGATACAGGATACTAACAGATAAGCCTTAAAGATTTTATATCTGGTACGGATATTATATTTGCATGGTGCTGGTACTCTTGAGTGCACTTATTTTTGATTCACTTCAACCTGTGTGTCTGTACCCACGTGATGATCTTTATTTCTACTACTTGGTATATTAGTCTGTATTGTTACATACAGTATTATACTATGTGGCGCCCCCTCTCGCTTATTTTGTTTTAGATTTTATCCAGTACACCATCTGGCCTTGTGGGGATTTGGCAGCCGCCTGAACATAGGACTTTCGTTTATCTAAAGAGACATTTAATCCATACTTATTTGTCTACCTAGAGTTACGTGCTGTATTATCTATTGTATTTTGTTATATATATATATATATATATATATATATATATATATATATATGTGGAAGCACTCAGAAAGCAGTAAGTGTTAAAAATGCAAAGTTCATTTATTTTCACGATATGCAATGCATAGAGTCTTAGTTCTAGTTCAGAATAAGACTTACTATAGATTTGACTTACACAGATTATAAACATAAAAAAAACACCCCTCTAACAATCATGTCACAAACACGAAGATGAAGTATGTGACACCTACCAGCAGTTGGCATTACTTTGTACTAAGGCGCAGAGTCTAACACACCCCTGGTCTTCACCAGGGACCCCCGCAAGGAGGTATGAACTTGGCTGCAAGGGACCTCAGTATCAGTCAGCTGGCGAGGTATCAATGAGGCAACGGTGAACAGGATAGTCAGCAAGCCAGGTCAAAACCAGAGAGACAAACACAGCCAAATCAGGAACAGGAGAATAGTCAGGAAGCCAAGTCAGAACCAGGAATCACTCAAGGCCAAAATCAGAAACCTAAGCAGAAGTCGGGAACAAGCCGGGGTCAGAATCCAAAATGGTAACAGGCACAGGAACAAACGCTGGAGCAAGGCTGAAGACCAAATACTCTGGCAAGCAAATGGTGTCAGGGTGAGCTTTAAATAGAGAAAAGAGATCCCTGGTTGGTGCTGCCACAATCGGCGGGAGGAACGCAACCAATAGCCGAGTAGTCACTATGTGACGGACCGTAATGTTCTGCGCATGCGTATGGATCGTAAACAGGAAGAGTCTAGTCGCTATGCCTAATTAGACTTTGTATATACCAAAATAGAATATCTCTTATATAAACTGTATTTTAAAAGTATCCCTGTAAAAGAGATGAAATATAGTGAATGTACAAGAATTCAATGCAATACCTTAACCTTTCTTACCCTAGTTAAGAGGTACCTCTACCTTAAATGCTTACTTGCAATTATTCTCCAACTGTAATACTGTCTAGCAATAGTACATTCTAAACTCAATACATATCCATAACTTAACATGTTAGACATCAACATATGCATATTTAGCTTCTGTACTTGTCCTTACCCATATAGGTGTTCAAGTACCTAGGCTATACAGTGCTTGTTATCTCAACTGGTATATTTACAATGCATTAGCTGGTGTAAAACATAATTTTTCCTCCACTTCTCATTAGTTCCATTAGCAACATATGTCTGCAAATACCTAGGCAATACATTGGAATCTCAACTGGTATATTTTTTAGAAGTATTGGCTGGTAAAAAAATATTTATTTTCTAATGCATTTGTCAAAAAGCCATTTACTATTTCAGCATACAAATACCCAGACAACACAGTTGGTTGACTTTTTACAATGCACTGCCTTGTGCAAAACCATTTTTTTCTGCATTTGTCTCTATCTCTAGTGAATCGATCCATTCCATCTACTTGAAGCTCTTATTGTATTCTGAGGCCCAAGTATCAAGTTCTTTATTTTGACTGTTATTTACTCTATAGAAATTACAACTTCTTTGAAGAAAATAATGATCCCTCACCAAAAAACAAATTGTGATAAACTTAACATAAGCCAAAATGTTGGTCTTGAAAATTATTCAAACACATGAATTTATGGAGAGCTTTGCCCAGGTTGGCAGTTCATATGATAATTAAACTTGGGACTCTATATTATAACCTTCAGTAATTTGTGACCCAAAGCTGTCTTTATTTATGTACATCTTTGTGGACTTCAAGGACAATTTGTCAAATAAAGAAATAATGCAACAGAAGATGTCCCATTAGTGGTCATTAATAAAGAAAATATTTTAAATTGAATAAGAGGCTGAGTGACGGAGATACATGTAATTACATATATCTGTTGGACATCTGTGTCCGTATGTAGACTTCCAACATAAGTCTCTTCTAAGTGGTCAGCAGCCCAATGGGTATTAAGCAGAAGGCAAAAAGAGCAGCACATAGAGTAGCAAAATTCAATACTTTTAATACACGTACATTAAAACATAACAAGCTTATTTGGAGTACTAGTGTAACCAGGCTGGCTTATACTGAGCAGCCAAGTGCTGAGGTTGCTATGAAAACGCAAGGTGAAGCAGAGTCTGTGAGGAGAAGAGAGAGAGGCAGGAAAGAAAAAGCTGACAGGAAGAGGTGCTGGGGGAAAAAGAGAGGTGGCAGCAACAGGAGAAGCAGTGAAGTGTGTGTGGAAAGCAGAGTCTGCCGAAACGACCGAGTGTACAGAGGAAGAGAGGGATACCCAAGCTATAAAAAGAAAAGCTGGGTGTTGATTTGCATAGAGAGGTCTTGTAACTAGATCACTGCAGATAATCCAATATCAAGCCGCCTAAGTAGCCTGGGGGAGATAAAACAGAAAAGCGAGCCTATGTGTGGAGAGGGAGACTCCCGCTATTAGCGAATTGTGTGTGAGCAGAGAGGGACAGCTAGCAAGATCAGGTTTGCAGCTAGTCCAAGACTAAGTCCAAGGCTAAGACCGTCATCTTCAGTGAAAGGGAGAAAGATAAGTAAAAACACATCAAACACTGTGACACTATTAATGCTGCACATACATCAGAGAACATTTCACCCCCCCCCCCTTTCGGTGTGCTAGGTAAAGGTGTGTCACACTCATGTAAAGTTCAAGTTCTTTATCCATATCTAGGAATGGATAGTAATGGGTGGTAAGTATTCCATATGAGCAGAATTGTCCTTTAGTAGGCTCCAATGCATATCATCCTCATAGGGACTTCCTCAAGGGGATATTAAATATTTAATAGTCATCCTCAGAGGAATGAAGAGGTTGAGCATTTACTTTTGTCCCATGTTCAACCATGCTCAGATGAGGATTTACATTTACCAGTAAGCGATAAGCCTAAATCTGGTATGGGCAAAAAAGGACAAATGTGCTTAGACAAACACATTTTACAAGGAAATAGGCAATGCTAGTGAAAGTGTTAAGTTAAAAAAGAAAGCAGTGAAGTTGCATCCTCATCCAACTTATTTAGAATGTAATGGGTGCAAACACTTCTCAGTTGTGCACAATGCAAAACATGCTGTGCTTGCAGATTATGGTGAAATAGCCTCACAAAATGAAATTGCATTAGCAGGCATATGATAAGTGTCAAATAATGGCCTGCTCCACCTACCACATCTGAGAATAACAAGTCCCTCCCATATCATAATGTTTATGCTTTTTTATATGGAAGCAAACCGTAAATGACAGACTATACCAAGAGAGCCCCTAAAGCCGAATGCACTTTTTGCATTGCTTCTAACCTAATGTGGATAGTGCTTTAGCTGTCTGTAATAGAGTGGGAGGTAATACTTTACTTCTTAACAGAGCTGCAGCGAAATTTCAGATTACTCAGAAATATTTCATAATCATCATCAACATTTATTTATATAGTTCCAGCAAATTCTGTAGCGCTTTATAATTTGGTACAAAGAGTAATAAAACAATACTGGGCAATACATGCAGACATAGAGGTAAGAGAGCCCTGCTTACAATTTATGGGACAATGGGAGTTTCATACACAAGGGTAAGTGCTACATCATATTGCATCTATTTCAGCTAGAATGCAAAGGTAAAAAGTATTGAGTGGGCTGTATGATCAGTCACACAGCAATGTTGGTCAGAGGGTTGTTGTCTTGTGTTAGCTGTATAGAGAGTAGTAATAGGGTAACCTAGGGAAATTAAGATGGTGGTTGAGGACCATCATAACCTTGTCTGAAGAGATGGGTTTTCAGAGAACACTTGAAGGTTTGAAGACTAGTGGAAAGTCTTATTGAGCGAGGGAGGGAATACCATAATGTGGGTGCAGCCTGAAAAAAGTCCTGTAACCGGTAATGGGAGGATGTGATGAGAGTAGATGAGAGACGCAGATCTTGTGCAGAACGGAGGTGTTGAGTTGGGAGATATTTTGAGAAAAGTGAGGAGATATATGTTGGTGCAATTTTGTTTAATGGCCTTGTATGCTATTAGAAGAATTTTATATTGGATTCGTTGAAAAGCAGTCAACCAATGTAAAAACTGACAGAGTGGCTCAGCAGACGAAAAACAATTTGCAAGTAAAAACAATCTACCTGCTGCAGGTAAAATAGATTGTAGTAGTTTGAGTCTGACTTTGGGAAGACCAGTAAGAAGGGAATTGCAATAGTCAATGCGAGAGATGATGAGTGCATGAATTAAAGTTTTTGAAGTGACTTGTGTGAGTTATGTGTGTATTCTGAAATTGTTTATTAGATGTATGTAACATGATTTACATATAGAGTTGATGTGGGGAACAAAAGATAGTTGTGAGTCAAGGATTACACCTAGGTAGCAAGCTTGTGGGGTGGGATTTATGGTTATGTTATCAACAGAAATGTCAGGTAGGTAACTTGTGTTTTTGGGTGGGAATATTATTAATTCTGTTTTTGAAAGATTGAGTTTGAGTTGGCGAGAGGACATCCAGGATGAAATGGCAGAAAGACAGTCAGTAACGCGAGACAACACAGTTGGTGAGAAATCAGTGGAGGATAGATAAATTTGTGTATTATCCACATAGAGATGATACTGAAATCCAAAGGAGCTTATTAGTTCTCCAAGATAAGTGGTATAGATAGAGAATAGGAGAGGACTCCAACTGATAAAGGAAGCAGAGCAGATCTGGTTCCAGAGAAATTAACACTGAAAGAGCGAATATATAGGTAGGATGAGAACCAGGGGCCTGATTCATTAAGGATCTTAACTTGAGAAACTTCTTATTTCAGTCTCCTGGACAAAACCATGTTACAATGCAAGGGGTGCAAATTAATATTCTGTTTTGCACATAAGTTAAATACTGCCTGTTTTTTCATGTAGCACACAAACATCAACTTTAATTTCAGTGTACAAATAAGCTATTCAAGGAGTTCTCATGAAAATAATCAGAGATTGACGCTTTGATGTGGGAAAAGGCAGTGTCATTCAGCACCAGAGAGTCATTCAGGCACCAACGAGAAGTACAGGGATATTTTTGCAATAGGTCGATATATACTCCTGCATGATCAGTCCAGGAAAAGGGGGTAATCCCCGCCTGCATGGTCATTGGTGTAGAGAGTGAGAAACATGGAGCATATCAATGCGGGAGTATATTTGATGGGGGGCCGAATAGTGGGTGTAGTCCTTGGCAGTGGAGTGTTGCTTCAGCAAGGCAGACAAAGCAGAGGAATCCCAAGATGGAATAGCATGCAGATTCTAGGGAGAGAGGGAGGTCTTGTCTAACAGTGGTTCTAGAATGACAGTAAAATCGCCTCCCAAAATAATGGGCCCTTGGCCATTCGCTCAATGTGTCGGAACAATTTGGAGAAAAACGGGCCATGACCCTGATTGGGAACATAGACCGATATCAGTGTAAAAAGTGTGGAATGAAGAGTACTTATCATTATTAGAAAGCGACCCTCTGGGTCTGAGTAGGTAGTGGAGAGTTTAAATGGCACCTTGTTATGAATAACAATCGCTATCTCCCTTTTTTTGCAGTCTGCCAAAGCAAAGACAGTCAGTCAAAATTGCTTACCCTGGAGTTGTGTGTGGATACCTGTAAGATGGGTCTCTTGTAGAAAGATGATGTCCGCTTTTTTGCTTCTGCAGGATCCAAGGGCTACAATTCGTTTGCGAGGGGAGTTGAGACTGTTAATGTTGACGGAGAGGAGTTTCTGGTCCATGGAGATTGCTGTGAGAGCTCAGCTGCATGAAAGCCAAACCAATTACTAAAATGAGAAAGATAATTGAACCAGATGCACAAGAAAAAAGGAAAGAAAGAGGAGAAGAGTAAAAAAGAAGCCCAATTGGGCAGTAACCCTCTGCTACGAGAACCCTGGAGGGGTCCTCAAATAATAAAAGGTAACAATGTAAAGCAAAATACCAGTTGTATAGGGTGCTTGGGGGGTGGAGTGACGGCATTGGTGTGTGCTGCCCGGGTCATGGACCCTCTAAAGAAGGTTGGGTATAACAATAATTGTAGAATTAACAATAGAAAGCTATCCAGATGATTGAGAGGTTGTGCAGCAGGAAGGGGGAAAAGGAAAATGTGGGAGGAAGAAAAATTAGGGAGTAGGGAGGGCCAGGAGAAGGGAGTTGGGAAGGGGAGAATGAGATGGGAGTGTGGAGAGGGAAGGGAGGGGGATATAGAAGGGGGAGAGGTGGACCCACTGCAATATGGAGCCAGAGGGAACATCAACAACAAAGAGAGGTAACAGGAAAATGGTGTCAAAAACAGTAAAAATTATAAACAGTGTAAAGTGATCAGAAATGCTGACTGGTGTCTGTAGTCAGGAAGCAGGATTGTCATCATTGTATAAGTACATTTCAAGTTTGAACAGTCAAGTAAGCAGAATGAGTGAAAGTAGAGACTGCATCAAGTCCAAGGACACCTCAAGGAGGAGACGTGTCACGGACCCAGTGTTGTGGTGCCCTGGACCACTCGGGGGCAGGGGTGGTTGAGCACCTGGGCCTAGGTGAGCTGTTTTGTGGATTAACAGAATCAGGTAGGATGTTCAAATTGGCTAGAACTTCGTGTCCTTGTTCCAGGGTTGTGATGAAGTAAGTGGTGTTGGCTGCGAAGATTTGGAGTTGGAAGGAAAATCCCCAGCATTACCGGATGTTGTGCTGGTGAAGAATTCGGGTGACAGGCTGAAGGGATCAATGTTTTTGTATGTTAGAGGGGGCGAGATCTTGAAACAATTGTATGTTCATGTCCTTATAGGATATTGAAGAAGTGTTTCTCGTGGCTGTCAGTATGCATTCACGGGTGCGGAAGTAGTAAAGGCGGACAATTATATCGCGTGGCGGTTGGTCCACCGCGGGACTGGCCCTGAGGGCTCTATGTGCGCGATCCATGATACAGTCTGAATCAGAGAGATCCAGAAACACTTGAGTAAACAAGCCTTTAAGAAATGGCTGGAGGTCGGATATTGAAACATCCTCCTAGACATTTCGAAAGCAAATGTTATTGTGCCGACTGCGATTCTCGGAGTCCTCTTGTTTTTCTTTCAGTGCCTCAACTTCATCATGTAGACGTGATAGTTCCTTGTCAAGATTCACTTGAGTGCTGCAGAGGTCATCCATTTTTGTTTCGAGGGCATTGGTGCATGTGCCCAGGGAGGTAATTTCATTTTGAAGTTGATTGCTTTTGAGAGTTCTTCATTGAAGGCCACCTTCACTCCTTCAAGAAGGTTTGTCATGACGGCCTGGATTTGAGGGTCAAGTTCAACAGTGTGGGACTGAATGAGCAGATTGTGTAGTTGAGGCTTTAATCTTGGCTCTGAAGAAGTTAGCAGTGGAGCTGCTGGATGGCTTCTTGTTCATCTGAGACATGGTGAAGGGAGAATTATGTTGAGTTCTTAGGAATGGTAGGCCAAGAGGGGTGAGAGAGGATACAAGGGAGGGGTGAGATGCTGCATAACGAGTTATGAAGGCTTAATGAGAGCCCGGCAGATACTGGGCAGAGAAGAGTTATTCCCATACTAGAAATCATAGAGCAGATGCTCAGAGGGTGAAGACTCAGGTTGTCAGAGCACAGTATGATAGAGAGCGTCCACACTCTGTGTCGGCAGATAGCTGTTAGTTTTGGTAATTATAGTAAACTGTAATTGAGGTGAATAGAGGCCACAACTATATACAGCAGCCACAGGGGGGCAGGATTAAGACAGTAATGACTGATCAGATTGTGAAGATCAGATTGTACAAGGGAGGTTATCAGTGGGGTCCAGTAAAACAAGATGAAAGGTATTGCCTGATGGAATACTTGCTGGGCACTAAGAGACAGTAGGTGGTCAATTTTATTTTGTGTTACTTTAGTGTGCCACGGTTGGCAACGAAGTCTACGCAGCGTATGAAGAGTCGCTAGAGCCACTTGATCAAGGGCAGTTGCTAGGGTTTGGCGAAAATGAGCAACTGCCCTATCAGGGGTGGAGAATATAGAAATTGGGAAGAGAACATGTTGGAGAGGTGGAAAACTGTTGAAAATTAATAGAGTTAATATTCCTGGGGGTATGAGGAGGCTTGGAAGAGTTTGACAGCAGGAAGGGTAAAGAACTGGGGGTGATCGAGTAGCTAATAAGGTGGTGATCCAAGAGGGGGAAAGGAGCATTAAGGAAATCAGAAACTGAACATAGTCTAGAGAAAACAAGATCAAGAGAATGGCCATCCTGATGAATAGCGGATTCAATCCACTGGGAGAGGTCAAGTGTGGAGGTTAGAGAGAGAGTAGTTTTGAAGGAGCATTGGAACGTGGATTAGCAATAGGGATGTTAAAATCCCCCATGATGATGATGGGGATTTCAGAGGATAAGAAGTGAGGGAGCTGTGCAGAGAAATATTCAAGAAATTGTTGGTGTAGTCCGGGGGGTCAGGGCGATAGATCACAGCAACACGCATAGAGATTGGGTTACAAATCCTAACAGTATGTACTTAAAAATATGTGAATGTGAGTGATGGGATATTTGGTAAAACTGGGAATTTGTGCTGTGGGAAGAGAAGTAGTCCAACCCCACCTCCTTGTCTGCCTCCAGGTCTAGGGTTGTGGGTGAAATGGAGGCCACCATGTGAAAGGGCTGCAGGTGAGGCAGTAACTGATTGCGTGAGCCATATTTCAGTAATTGCCTGGAGTTTGAGGTTGTTTGAGAGGAAGAAGTCATGTAGGAAGGTAAGTTTGTTACAAACACAGCGTGCATTTCAAAGGGCACATTTAAAGGACTTTGTAAGAGATGGGAGACAGGTGATGCATTTGAGGTTTGCTGGATCTCGATAGCGTTCAGATATGTCTGTGTAAGAAGTTTGGTGGACCTGGATTAGGTGATATATCACCAGTTAATAGCAGCAGGGAGGAAGAAAGATTGGAAAGATGATTGTAAAATGTGTGTCCTTTTTGTTTCTGGTGACAGAGTTAGGCTATTAGAACCATTGAATTTAAATAGGAAAAAGGTGTTAAAACAGGGACAAGTGGAGTAATGAAAGGGCAATGTGGACAGAGATGTGTGTTGCCAGAAGGGTGAAGGAGGAAATAGTTCTAAAGATAATGCCATGAAAGGTGAGTAAAGAAAATAATTTTGCCAACAGTGGAATTTATGAGTAAACTAGTAAAATTTTGGGAATTAAAAGAATGACCTAGTTGCAACGTCCTGTGCAATATGAGAAGTAGTGCAGAGTTAAGCTGCAGCAGATGTAGATTATTTCTAGATGTATTCAATTGTTGTTCAACTGTCTTGTTCAACTGTGTTTTCTAAACACTTTGTGAGAAAGACAATTAGGGTGTCATCCAGAGTTGGACGCAATTTACACTGAAATCATAAGTGTAAATTGCATCCCGTAATTTACACAGTATTTCAAGTAGATCCGTGCGGCTTAGAAAACTGTGCACATTTCACAAACACGCCTTGTTATCTGCCTTATGGGTCGGCGTGCAATTGTATCATGCACAGCACCCTGTAAAGCAGATAATTAAAAAAAAATTAATGTAACAAAAAAAAATGTTCTCCCCACCCAAAACAGCACAAGGGTTGGTTATGCTGTTTGGAAGGGGGTGCACGCCTTTTTAAAAAAAATTATTCATTTTTATTACTTTGTTTTTTAATAACCAAGGTCTCTTGCACCAGCTGAAAGCACCCGCAAAAGATATGTCTTATAGAGACCTATCTTATGTTGCTTTCAACTCAAAATAGCATTTAAAGAGCTGAATAATGCCTTTACATTGCTAGGCTCACTCCCTACCTTCCCTGTTCCAACTCTCAAAGCACAGAGAGGTGCAACAGGGATATCCAACTCAGTTGGAGTGCAAACTGAGACGGATCTTTGGCCAAAAGTGCTTTTTGCACTGATCAGAAGGACTTGCATCCGTCTCTAAATGAGGTCCTTAGTTTAGATAACACACGTCTGCCCCCCCCCCCACATACATCTCCCCCAGACTAAATGTGTGCTAATTGGTTAACTGATCAGAGAGAGAAAAAAAAAAAAAACAACAGCTATTTGTCTTAATAGGCTAGATAACATCACAACCCTGTCATAAATTAAGCTTCAAAAATCACTAGGCCAGCACAGGTTAACACAAGATGAAAACATTCTAGTTACATACTTTTTAAAATATAAGCACAGTTGCACATATGTGATTAAGAGAGGATGAGATGAGATGTTCTTTTCTTGTACATACCTGGGGATAGAAAAGGCGAACAATGGTTAGCAGTTGTCTTGTTTAACTGTATTTTATAAACAGTTTGCGAGAAAAACACACAAGTCTGCCCCCACATACGTCTCTATTTCTTGTTTTACCTTAATGCTTCATATCTGAAATTTTCATTTTGGGGTTTATTGATCCTTTAAGTTGTCAATGAACTGTTTTATATTTTTATTTATTCGTCAGTTTACAAATTAACTTGAGAATAATGGAACTTGAGGAGGACCAAATTCCTCTTCAGAGTCTCTCAGCATATGGCCAACTCTCAGGTGTTTAATTATACCTTCTGATATAAGCAAAATAGGAGAGTAAAAAGATGTGTGTTATAACAAATGTAGGGCAACAAAAAAATGGGTGTCATAATGCTTATTTTTTGTATAAAGAAAATCTGGAAAGAAAGAGTTGAGGTATAGAATATCAGAAGCAATCATAAGAAAAATAAAATGCTGAACATAAAAAGTAGTTGATGCAGTGAAAATGCATCAAAGCATTTTTAACAAATCAGCAAACCAGTTTAATTTATGGCACAGTTGACTAAATTATCCTTCTTGAAAGAGTTCTGCTTGGCAAGAGTCAATTATATTCGTAAACAGTATCTACAGAGACTACTCTGTAAAACAAAATATTAAATTATCAACTTCAATTTAAAATAATTTTTTAAGTAGCAAAATATATAGTAAATCCATGTTAAAAAATGGCTTTATTTAATTAATTATAGCATTATATAGCTTTATATATTTAAAACAATAAATAGATTCTTTAAAATGAGGCATAGCATATGCATAAAGTATTTTAGAAACACTCTCCTCCATTTCACTATAGTCATTTTTCTGCAATTGGCCTGTTGTGCAGGTTAGTAGTAAGAAACTATTTAACAAGTATTGCAGTTATACACTTGGCACTCAATGCCTGTTTTGTTAATGCGTACCCGAGTGACAGTAATGTTTAAATAATATTAAGTCATTATTAAAATAAATAAAATAAAGTTTATTAATGTATATAAAAAATATATAAAAGTTATACATAATGTTGTTTGTGTGATTTATTTTTCTAATTTATTTATGTTTATTTTTGGCTTTCAATTCCATTCCACATGTGCTCACATCCTCAGCACCTGCAGAACAATGGAGACTGGCTGGTGAAGCTGTAAGTTTCTATCACATTAGACCAGTATCACTGGTGCAGCTGAGTAATGCACAGCTGCCTGGCAGTATTTTGTGTTATAAATGCAGGCAATCACTAACTATTTCTAATGCTGTGATAACTGGTTATAATAAGGACATTTATCTCTGCAGTAACTAAAAATGATACCTTTGAAAAAAGCAGACCCAGGACAAATACTCCTCACCCACAATCCAGCAATAATCTTTGTCAAAGCACTAAACTCTGAACAGAACCATTCAACCACATCCACATGTGGCATGGTAATTAGAGAAGACTCCACTTTAGATCAGCTCTGTGCCCAACCTGTCACATCATAATCGTCTCATAAATATAAAACAGTGCAAAATTTGTGAAAACAGTTGGAAATAACAAGTTGGTACTAGGCAGTATCATCACATCAAATACAGGATTGTTTTAAAGATCTACTGGAAGAACACCTCAGATAGGCTGCTGAACCCAAGTCTTTTTTTGCCAACTCTATTATTCTTTGGATGATCTTCCTGGTGACAACAGCTGCCACCACAACATCTGCCATGAAGTGGAGCAAGTGTCCTGGTTCTGTGTCCAGCAGGGAGCATGAAGCTATAGTAAAATACTGGCCACACAGCTACTCTAAGCTGGCGGATAACCAATGGCGTGCCCATGCAGAACAAGTGCACAAGCCTTTTCCAGAAACAAAAGATGAAGAGGTTTAGTTAAGATGAATGGTGAAGGGCAGTCATGTTTGACAGCAGCTGCATTTCTCGACATCTCAACAATATCTCTTCCATTGTCTCTCCTCATTCCAACCGTACCACACCACTGGTAGCTGCACAGAAATGCAAGTTACCAGTAGCTATTTTAATAATGGTGGCTGATAATGCTTTTGCTTCACAGTAGCCACATACACTTTCCTCATCAGCAGCTACAATTGTTATTCTAGCACCTTAAGCTTCAATAGTTCTCACACCTCTTAGCTTTTTAGCTCATTTGGGCAGGGCCACCAATACCATCTGTTTTATGCCATTGTATGTTATTATTGATTTCCTCAATGTACGATGCTACATAATATTCAAATATTTTATATAGAAAGGATAATAATAACCAAAATTTCTGCAACACCATGTTCCCTTTACAATAGGTCATACGTTTTGTGTCTACATATAGAGGCAGTCCGAATAATGTTTTGACTACAGGGAGGTATGCTAAACTCATATCCTTTGAGAGAGGTCATCCAAACAACAGTTCCTAAAGCCTTTCATAAACCCAATTGTCCTTTCCCATACCGCAAAGTTTCGTTACTTGTGAATCACAGCTAAGGAGTCCGGGATGTGATAAAACATAAGGCGTTTAATGCTTAGAAAATACAAATAAATAGTACGAAACAAATAAAGTTGAAACTGCACAGGGATTTCTGATAAGGCTGAATTCTGGTTGCAAGAAATACTGCAGACACAGGTAGAAAGGTAGGTGGAGAGAGATCTGTAGAAGTGGTGATAGCAGCAAAATGTGAAGGTCCGAGGGCACTGGAGCAACAAGAGAACAAAAACATAGGAAGGGCAAAGAAACAACAGTAACAACAACCATGACCAGTACAGGAGAATTAGAGCAGCAGGTATAAGTAGGGAACACCCAGGTGCAGGAGATAATTAGAGACACAGGCAGGGCCAGATTAAGGGAGTGGAGGTCCCTGGGCTAAGGGGGCCTCCATTTCCCCGTGAGGGCCCCCCCCCGTGATCCGAGCTGCCCGCGCCCCCTCCTTCTCCGGCGCGCTGTACGCTCTTTACTGAGGAGATCTCGTGAGAGTGAGACTCACGAGATCTCCTCAGTAAGGAGATTACAGCGCGCCGGAGAAGGACCGCAGTGAAAGTGCTCAGCAGCACTGATCACGCCGGGGGGCGCCCCCGCCCCCAACCGATCAATACTGCTGCTGAGCACTTTCAAGGCCCCCCTGGATGCCATAGGCCCCTGGGCTGTAGCCCAGTTAGCCCTATGGTTAATCCGGCCCTGTGTCACACAGGTTAACCCCTAGTAATGAAAAAGTAAAAGGCACAAAGGCAGCACCTCTGGTGAACAGAGGTACTGCCAGATAAACATAATAAAACAGGTCCAAGGTCCAGAAGGCAGGAGCTGCCAATGTAAACAGCTGCAGGCAGATCCTGACAAACGTATTTATTATCTCTTGTTTATCGCTCTATTATAACAATTTCTCCCTATCCCTTATCCTTCCCTATTACCCTGCTATTTATTGAAATACTATAAAACACTAGATAGCAACATCTCTGACACAGATCTTCATCAGGAGTCAGCCATTATGGAGAGACCACCACATAAACAAAACGCAGCATACAATAACCAAGACATGACTCTTAGATTAACAAATCAGAAACATAAACCCACATAGCCACTTAATATCTGTTACACATGTTACCTCCTGGCAGGCTTATTGTTGGCACGGAACACAAAAATATACTGTATACATGTAGGGTGCTACATTAATTTTAGGGATCTAGATAGAGAAACAGATTTGAATGTATGAAATCTATCAACTCTTCAAACCATGATCTGGCTAACTAAATAGAGAGGTGCAGAAAGAGTAAGGGGCAGAAAGAAAGTGTAAAAAAAGAAAGCTAAAAGCCCCTCCTGTGAGTGAATGGAGGTAATGTAGTGCAACTGGGCACATTTTCTCCACCTGTGGTGCTTAGCATTGAAACAATTATTTTAATTAAACGTTATTTATCTGTTTGATTACATGAAAATAAATATTTCCGCACCTTGCCCTCACATAGCACACACATGTTATAATGTAGTGTGATAAAATATATTAGATCAGTTTTCAGTGATTGACACTGCTTTTATAAATTACTATTCCTCTTAGGAAAGAAATTAGCATAATTTATTTGGCATCCATACTCATATGCTTTTCTGGTGTAGTATCATTTCATTTATTTCTCTATAATCAATCCCCCCTTTATGTATTTACTATATTGCAATCATTAATTGCAAAACATTTCTGATAACTAATAAAATCTACTGTAAGTGTTATGTTTGAGGATTGTTTTCCTTGTTTTGAGAATTCTTTCCCATCACTCAATTGAATTTATTAAGCTATTTATGCCTACTACATAGCCTGCCACAGGCGAAAAAGAAAGAAATCTAGTTTATAAGTTAAATTTGATGATATAGCATTTTAAATTTGTATGATTGTCACCGTACTATTTAAATAAATTCTGATGAGAACTCATGAGCCAATATTTAGATTTTTTTGTTTGGGAAAAGCACTATCATGCTGAATATTCTGTATGCATTTTCCCCTTTTTAGCTTTACAAAAAGATTTTATCATTATAAAGCATCACCAAACTCAAAAATATATCGTAATTTTACAATGAAAAAGGGTATTTTTAAGACTTGAACTATTAAACTGTTCTGTCACAATTTGTATAAAGTATATTCAAACAATCACAACAACAGCCTCCGTTCTCCCCATTCCCTCCTCCTACCATTGCATCTCTGTCCGTCCTACCCTCCCCTTAGATTGTACGCTCCTTTGAGCAGGGCCTCCTCTCCTTCTGTACTCCACCACCTTAACTCTGCTCTCCAGCTCCTTGTCTCTTCCGTGAGGTCCTCCTGCCTTTCTACCCCTCTCTCTACCCCGCTGGGGGCTCTCACCTCTTATCTAGCTGTACATCGAGCTTCTGAGTTACTGTGCTTTTTATTAACTGTACCGTGCTGTCTCACCCTGTATGGTGTTTCTGTCTGTCCCTGTAGGGCACTACGGATACCTAGTGGCGCCCTATAAATAAAAATTAATAATAATTAATAATAACAACACACACAATATTTGAGTGAAAAAAACACATTTATAAAACCGCCACTTTTCAAGTATAGTTGGTATAAAGTATATTAAAAGAAATCTACTACAATAATTATTTGTGTAAAAAAACACATTTATATAAGACAAGCAATTGTGTGAGAAGTTGGTAAAAAGTTGATTTCAATATTTTGAACCACATCTACCGTATTTTAATTTAAGTAAAAAGAGTTTGAAAGTCTAAATGAATTAGAAGTCAAATCTCTCTCACTAAAAAAAATACAACAAAAATAATAACACCTGTCATAATTTGCATAATGTAAGTAACATCAATATATTATAAAGGCATGTATTATTTACCTGTAAAAGCTCAGTGTAAACTGACAAGTCTGTGCATTGAGGAGACTGAGCAATGTACAGCAACGTGTAAGTGCAGCATGAAAACTGTTTAGTAGCACAGCTGTGTAGAAGAGACTGATTGTTTTGATTCTAGTAGCGTGTTTTAATTTGTTGATTCTGATCCGAATGGAATTCAATTTGCAAATTTTGTTTGCCAGAATTAAAAAAAAATTATGTGAATTTGATACATTTTCTAATTGTTAATCTTGACTTGACTGAGCTACTTAATGCAAAACATCACTCTTTAAAAACAGCCATAATAAAGTATCAACATATATTAAGGTGTAATTTATCATGTGAGTAGTATCTTTCTTAAACAAATTTAACATGTTAAAAAGACATACTTGCCAAATTACACCAAATCTGAACATATAAGTCACCTAACGGTGATTCCATATTTTATGTTTACTTCACCTACTGACCTTAGCAAGTGTTCTCTAACTTAACAAAAAGATAAGGACTTGTTTGACAAAGAAAGGTCACAAAATGTATTGAAAATGATCAATTAAAGTGGTGGCAAATAAAAAGCACAACTATCACCAGCCATTACTACACCAAATTATGGGAGCTATATAAAAAAACATATGCTGACACTTCTAGGCAGTGAAGCCCCATTCTCCCTCTTTTTTCTCAGTACTAGAACCTGCCCAGCATAAGCGTTGCCCTATAACTCCCCAAGGGGGAGTATTATACCCCATTCATACTGCACCAAAATCCCGGATTTTTGCCGGGGCGAGCTCAAACGACCCGGCTCTTGGTGCAGTATGAATGGTACAAGTCAAAAATCCTGGGTCTAAAAACCCGGGTCTTCAACCCGGGATTTATCGAGGGGTAATTCCCAGGTCGGACCCGGGTTGCCTGCACTATGAATGATGCAACCCGGGTTTTTCAACCCGGGTTGCACAGAAAACAAGCTGATTGGCTGTCTGCCTGTCTCTGGAGGATGATGTCATCGGTGGGAGCCCGTGGAAGAAAAAAAAAACAGTCACCTTTCAATGACATCACCATTTTTCAGCCAATGAAAACTGCTCTGGTGATGACGCCCACAAATTGCCAGGGCACAGACTTGTGCAGTATAAATGGGGTCAACCCGGGAAATTCCCGGGTCCGAGGTGCAGTATGAATGGTGTTTCTGAGCTGGGACGCTCCGAGACCCGGCAAAAACCCGGCTTGAAAAACCCGGGATATTGCCGGGGCGGCAGTATGAAAGCGGTATTACCAACATGCATCTCCCTTTTAGGGCCTAAATGCATCATTAATTTGCCTGTTTTTCCACCAAAAGCTACCACAAAAGCAAACACCGGAACGGAAGTCCACCACCACTGTGACCCTTCAAAGCCCAACAATACGCCAAAAAAGGGTCATCCTCCATGAGATGTATTCCATCTGATCTATACATGTGAGTGCACTCAAATTTAATTGTTTGGTGTACCACAACGGATCCAACCATCTCTGACAAACATTTCCCAATGGCCAGATTCACCTTAGAACAGGCCCTATAATTGGGAGCAGGATTATTAACCCCTTTCCATACCCTCCTGGGAATAATATCGGACCAAACCAAATGAATATTCAGCTACCATAAAGAAGAATGGGTCCATTATTTCTACAGGTCAGTTTTACTATAGGCTACATTTCCCATTATTTTAGCATGACTATTTACTACATAATAATTGAGTAAAATATCCTTATCAGGTTTTCTTATCAGACAATATTCTGAATCTTAGCAATATGATGCTGTATAAAGGTTTCACAGAAGTTCTAAAATGAATACAATGCAATCGGACAATTACTGTCATGACCCAGAATTCACACTGTCAAGCGTGTTCGTCAATCAATTTTTTTAGGTAGTTGAGCACAGTCAATGCACATCGGAAATCGATAACCAAAGTGATTAGTTCCTGGCTTGTATTTTCTTAGTACATTTGGATTTTCAGTACTAATGTCCAGTGTTCAGCAGTAAAAATAATGTAACCCGCACAATGTGCTCTTATGTAAGATTTTCCCACTCTAGACTTCTTCCCATTACAGAAAAATTCCTACATTTCTGTATAAAAATAAGTAATACACTAATAAATATAAGATCACAATAAAAGATATAGAATGGCGCTTAAGGCATATATCAGTACACAAATTAATTGCAACATAAAGTCTATGTTCTTCTTAGAAGTACACTCCACATGTACAGGTGGCTGCCAATCCTCCTTTCGCCAGGCGGTGTTGCATGGAAAAATCTGTAGAAAAAAGATGGAGGAGGAGGCGCACAATAGTGTAGTACAATAATGCAAATGGAGTCATACACGAATCCACAGTGGGACTTGAGCACCAATGATGAGGAAACCAGAGACCAAAAAATATGTATATATCACCCAGGTGTAAGTGATAGGGGTGTATACGTATCAAACATGGAAATTCCACGACATATGACCAGTGTATTGTCAATAACAAGTCCCTTAGCCTGAATTAAGGGTCACCAAATCCACATATATATAGATGTATGCGTACCAGAAATAAAAACTTTTCCGCTTATCTGGAATGATGTTCCATAGACAGCACGATCAGGTCACATTCTCTTTAGGCAAAGAGGTCCTCAAATGACAAAGATAGACAAAGGACCAGCGATGTATTATCTCAAAAAACACTTTATTAAAAAAGGTAGCCACTTACATGTCTAGTACACCTATAAAGGTGGTCCTGTCCAGAGAGGCTTAATACCTGCTACTAGACATGTAAGTGGCTACCTTTTTTAATAAAGTGTTTTTTGAGATAATACATCGCTGGTCCTTTGTCTATCTTTGTCATTTGAGGACCTCTTTGCCTAAAGAGAATGTGACCTGATCGTGCTGTCTATGGAACATCATTCCAGATAAGCGGAAAAGTTTTTATTTCTGGTACGCATACATCTATATATATGTGGATTTGGTGACCCTTAATTCAGGCTAAGGGACTTGTTATTGACAATACACTGGTCATATGTCGTGGAATTTCCATGTTTGATACGTATACACCCCTATCACTTACACCTGGGTGATATATACATATTTTTTGGTCTCTGGTTTCCTCATCATTGGTGCTCAAGTCCCACTGTGGATTCGTGTATGACTCCATTTGCATTATTGTACTACACTATTGTGCGCCTCCTCCTCCATCTTTTTTCTACTAATAAATATAAGAGTTTAGGTAGAGCAATAATCTTAACAGTTGTCACTCTCCTAAACTCCAGTAAGTGAAGAAGTTTGGTAAATTGAAAATAAAGAGAGATATAAGTATTCAGTAAAGAAACCCCAAAGTAGCAAAAGGAATCAATGTGAGACATAAAATGTTCAAAGAAATAAGGTTATTCAAGCTCACCCTCACTATTTCTAAATTATCACTATAAACAGGCAATCCAGAAAAGTTAAAAATACTCACCCAAATGTATAAACAGGTTTGGAAGGTTGATTATGGGTCTAGTCTATATCAATAAAATATCATTAGCATATCAGTGAATGGTATATTTGGATCTGCTCTAATTGCCTGCACTAAAGGCTTGAAGGTCAGGACAAACATAATGGGTATAGTGAGTATTTCTGTTGTGTGTTCCAATGTATCTAAAATGATTCTGATTAAATTGTTATGTGTTGAAAATTGGCATTTAGAAATGTATAAATCAGCCCAAAATCAACATTTTCCAAATAAGATAATTCCATCTAACAGTGTAAAATTATTTTTTTTTTTATATCTGTGACATGATGGGCTTATTTTGTCACCGTGCCTGGGATTTACAGATGGTTTTAGACATTGCTTACCATCAGCAGCCTGCGTTTACTGACCACTCCTTCTGGTGCCACGTCATCAAACCAACTGCTCACCAACCTTAAGGGTGAACTGCATACCGATGTGGTGCCCCTCCCTAGTTGTAGTGGAATACTTGCTGCCATCAGACTCCTGGAACCACTTGTGTCTGGATGTGTGTAACTATTGATTACTCTGGGTGGATTCTAATGACTGCTTACTGGGTAATGGGCAAAGAGTTGTCACAGACATCTGGATTAGTGTTGGCTCTTAGCAGTAGTGATGTTTATTTGCTCAGCAATAGATTTGAAAAGATCTATTACGCACACCAATATTAAAAGTAGTATAAAATTTAAACACATGTGGTTTGCAAACCTGTTCTTCTTTCAGAGTTTTTACACAACGTGATCACAGGTGGTAAACCAGTGCTCTGCCTCTTTAACCCAGCAATGGAAAAAAAGGTAGTCCTAGTGTCCCTCTGAGCTTTCACCTGCAGCCCAAAGCCCATTTCTGCTTCACAATCTGTGCATTATGCTCTGTCTGTCCCATCTCTTATTCTGTACTTTATGTACTGTTACAATAACCCTGCAACACCAGCCCTTATTCTGAGATTAAGGCCAGCACGGTGGCTCGTATATAAAGAGCTAAGCACATCCCAATATGCGGTAATCTCCGCATCGGCAGCTCCACATTTATACTAAGTGCAAAAATAGAGTAAATCTGCCCATATGCAGAACAGGAATCCAACATTGGTAGCATATGCACCAGGTTTCTGGCAAGCATACACTTGAGCCAAACCAGAATGCAAATGTTCATATAGCCACAATTAGACATGCTAGCTATTATACACTACTTTCTTACCAACTTCACAGAATGAACCCTTTTATATGAATACAGGGGACTTATTGTGTACTAAAACATCAATATTATGCTATCTGTATTCATTTTCTGAATTCCTACCCCCTTTTAGCTGTAGTAAACAAGGAATCCATCAGAAGTCACTTCATGGTGTAAAAAGGCAGAGAGGTGTCTTACATTTTTAGTATTACAAGATAAGGGAGGGTGTACCCTTGTCTCTGATCCAAACGTTTTTGTTGTTGGATGCTCATTTTCTGAAGAAAAGCCTTCCTCTTTTCCACCATAATCCTTGCTGAGGACAACCCAGTGCTAAGTGTGAGTTGCCTCCTTTTTGATAGGGTCTAGATATATATCGGGGAATATATGCCCCACAGTCCCAACCATTTCCATTCTGCCCTTGGAACAAGCTGTTTGATATATATCCTCCTTGACTGGGAAGCTGTCATAGTGGCAACAATGTTGCATGGTCTCTCACCTTTGGTAGGGCAGGATCTCAGAATTTTATACAGTCACATCCCAGATTTATGTAGCTGGATTTAGGCAGTGACTTAAATTTTTTTTTTAGTAAAGTTCTCCTCTGGAGCGCCCTGGATTCAGAGATTATTTCATCTTGTTTACTAGAGCCTCCTGTTGGCAAGTCATGGCAGTGCAAGCTGCTCTCACGTGTTTAACCATGTTATGTAAATAATTATGCGGCAGTGAAGTCTCCTTTTGTTTAGGTTAAAGTTTGTCTGTCTTGCTTCTGGGAGCTGAGATCTCTTTAAAGAACTTCGCCTATTGGAGCTTGGTCTGGAATGCCACCCAGATTTTGGTATAAAAGTCTTCCAGGATTTCTATTAGGTCTTGTTTAATAAGCATGCCCCTTGTTTTATTATTATTATTACTTACTACCTGCTGATTCTGAGACTCACTCTGAGGTGCCCTTTTGGACAGCTGCATGTGAGAAAAAAATGCTTCAACACAGCTCTCTTCCTCAAACGATGGCATCCTTCACACGAGAGAGTGTTTCCACCATCTTTCCTCATCATGGTCACAGCAGGGGAGCTCTGAAATAAGGGGAAGATTTATCCAACCTTCTAAAAAAGGAAAAGTGGAGGTGTTGCCCATAGCAACCTATCAGATTCTAGCTATCGTTTTCTATAATGTACTAGATAAATGATATCTAGAAACTGATTGGTTGCTATGGGCAACACCTCTACTTTTTCTTTTTATAAGGCTTGATAAATCTACCCCCTAAGTCTAATAAATCAGTGTCAAGTGTCTATTTTCTTGCGTGAAGGTATAGATGCTTTTGTTGCATAATAAAGTTGTCTACCAAGCATCAGAAATAGAGCAACTCTGACTCTATGTCCTCTAAGCAAATTGCTGCATATGCACACACACAGACGTTCCTTTTCATCTGCATTCTTGAATTTTCATTGTGTTTCATTTTATTGTATAAATTAACTATATGGGCCATTGGATGTCACCAATGCTCCATGAAAACTTGTATTACCTGCTGTAGTTTTGAGGTAGAAGCTGATATTGAATTTTGAACATAACAAAGATACTCTCCTTCCCAAAAGGAAATGCACTTCAATGAAAAAACCCAAAATATTACTACAGTAATTAAGTTTTATTGTTTTAACATGATTTTTGGAAAACATGATATGTAATTTTAAAGGAATACTACTTTTTTATTTTAAAAATTAATTTAACATATGATGCATCATATAAATAGTCTTCATTTGAAATGTAGTTTTTTCTTTTTTAATTGTAATTTTTACATTACTTTTTTATTAAACTGCAGGGTAGGCAGTTAGTTAATTACTTCCCCACACAACCCAAACCCCAGCAGCACAACACAGGATCTTACTGTGCAACATTTTTGTTTTCTATAGTAAAGATAGGAGGGTCTTAATCCTTAATCTGGGGAATGGAGAAGGCAAGTGTGAAATTACTGCAGCCTGCATTCTTATTTCTCCCCGAAGCACTGTATTGACATCTCTGCAGTGTTTTTCACCCCTGCTGCCCTCTTGCTCCCCCATGTGCCCTGGGACTCTCACTACACCCTCCCACTGCCAGTGTCAGCTGTAGAATTTATATTGAAGTGGCTTGGGCAGTGTGGGAATTGGGAGACTGAAAGAACTACAGGTTACAGTGATTGTAGCCACTGGATACTTAAGAAACGTGTACACGATGGGCATGACTTGTTAAGGAAAGTAAACAAACATAAAAATAGTAACTTTGCACATTGGCAAAACCCTGTTGCATTGAAGGGCATTATTGAAAATATGGTGGCAGATTACATACATACATACCACACACACACACACACACACATACATTGAAAATATTACATAATTTACAATATTGTGCTAAGCGAAAAAGAAAATATCCAACATATTGCCAAAATTTTCAGAATAATAATCAAATCAGCACAACTCTGCACTGCACAGTTCTTACCTCGCAGCTGTGTCCTGCGGAGGAGGGTTCAAACGGCTACTTACGTCTCTTCACAGTAGCTCACACTGCTACTGCATCGACAATACCTTTCACCTCTTTACATGTCCATCGGATCTTCCCACATGCAACGAGATCTCCCCATATGCCCCTTACATGCACATTAGCCTCTTCACATGCCATCAAATCTACCCACCTGATGCAGAAATGCTTGTCAGATATTCCCACATACACATCAGACCTCTCCAAATTCTTATCAGACCTCCACACAACTCCCCTTACATGCCCATCAGCGTCTGCACTTCAAATCTACCCACATGACCCAGAAATGCTCGTCAGATATTGCCACATGCCCATCAGACCTCTCCAAATGCCCATCAGACCTCCCCACATACCATCACACCTACCCACATGTCATTACACTTGCCCACATACCATCACACCTCACCACATGCCCTTTACATGCCCACCAGATCTCACCACATACCATCAAAACTACCCACGCGATCCATACATGCCTATTAAACTTCCACACAAACCAACAAACATTCACATATTCCAGCAGATTTTCTCAAATGCAATCACATCTCCTTACATGCCCTTTAGTCCCATCACATGCCATCAGATCTCACATGCCTGTTACTTACCTCTCCCACCTCCAGACCTTAACCGCTGGTGCTCGCGCAGATGAAGGAGAAAGAGCACACTACACTCTCTCCTCCTCCTCCTCCTCCTTCCCTGCTTTAACTGTCTGTGACACTGTGACCTCCCTGCTTTGCTCAGTGGAGTTCACAGCACAAAGGTGTTCTCGATCAGTCTAGCAGGTGAATGTTTTCCAATCTGCCCCTGCCGAACCCTGATACACTGTACTTCATTGATATTTTCGGCCAGGAACCACATTTGAAAGCTCAAAGAGACACATGTGGCTCTAGAGCCACGGGTTGGCTACCGCTGTTCTAGATCAACCTTAAATTTCAGTGTAGAAATAGAGCTATCAAGTATTTGTGTGCTACACAGCCAGTATTTATCTTATGTGCTAAATAATAAACTAATTTGCACCCCTTGCATTGTGTAGCAAAATATATTTTTTTATTATTATTGCAGTACAGTTTTAGGCAGAAAAATCTATGTGATGTTAAATACTTTCGTCAAAAAAGACAAAAGTATTATAGGAGTGATACCGTTATTGGCTAACCAAAAATAATGCACCCCTTGCATTGTAATATGGTTTTGCCAAGGTGCAAAGCTACTAATTTTTTTGCTTTACTTTCCTTAATGGATCCTACTCAACAGGTTTAGGCAACATGATGCAGGGACTGTAGCAGCTGGAGAGCCAGATATCGCTGCCCTTTAGTATTACGTTTATGGGCACAATGGTCAGTCTTACTGCCTCATAATACTGGAGCCATGGGTTCAATGCCAACCAGGTCACTATGTTTGGAGTTTATATGTTCTCTTCATGTTCCCTTAGGTTTCCTCCAGACACTCTGTTTTCCCCCACAGTTTAAAATCATATTGGCAGGTTAATTTTAGAGGTGAACGTTTTTTGTAAAGTAAATAATATGTTACTGCTATATAAATAGCGAATAATAATAGTTATATTTGACAACTAGGGGCTCTCCAGATATCGTGGAGCTACTAGTCCAACCTTGCCGAAACGACTAATTCCTCAACAGCACGAGAACCACGGGTTGCCTATGAAGCATTGGATAAAACAGATTAGAAAGATTTTTGTGTGTTTGTGTCCTTTACCTTAGATTTGCATTAAAAGCACATTCAGTACTGTCCTAAATCAAGATTTTTTTCACTTTTCTTAACATAAATACAATAATCATATACTAATATAATATAATAGAGATTTTCTGAACAAGAGTAGTGGGAAATATGTTTAATTTGTTTCATTAAAATGCATGTAAAAAGGCTTTGCTAATGTTTATTTCTAATGCTGCATGGTTTCCTGTTATAGTCATAATAAGCCCAGGCTAGCAGGAGCTTAGGCTGATTATATAATTTGTAGCAGTGCTATGCTGTCTGTTTCTATTTTACATGTTAAATTACACTAAGGATTTTTGCTAATAAAGAAAAGGACACAGTGGTATCTAATAATGTTCTGTGTCAATGTGCAGTTTTTTACTTCAGCTGCCTTGTTCTCAATGACAGCTCTACAGCTGTAACAGAGAGGACAGTGTGATCTTATTAGAATTTACTGCAGCCATGAAGTGAGACCTTGCTCCAGGCAACTGGAGACAGAAATGTGGGTAGTTTACATGCAAAAGCTGCTTATGACAACTAAAGATTTGTACAAGTAGTACATGCAAATAACGTTGTATCCAAATGAGCCTCCAGATATATGAATAACAATAATTATGTGACATCCTGAAAATCAGTTTTTGGGTTTGTTTTTACATTTTGATGATACTGTACATAATTATGACTTCTGCAATAGCACTTTTAAATGGAAAAATTTACAACTTATTAAAATGTGCTCACAGTGTGGCAATCTACCTAGAAGTGTAGGTGAGTTTAACACCTCTAATGATCAGAGCAGTGTTAAGGCAATAGGTTTATAGTGCCTCCCCCTAGTGGCGCTGGGGCAGATGACCCTTTTTTAATATGGACCTAACACAAATGCAAGTTTGACAAACGTGATCCGGAGCACAGTGGAATTATTAAAGCAAGGAATGAAATGGCAACTTTTATTGTATGTACTAATGTAAGATGTGTTATCATAATAATTATTCAGAAATAAATGTTGGAGGGTTCTTTACTGAATATCATCTAATAATATTTCCCTATTTTATCTATAGAGAACATTATGTACATATTTTCATATAAAAAAGTATTTAATAAGACTGACACTGTTTAGTTCAATTTTAAATCACAAAATATAAGATTTATTCATCTAATAGTGATGCTCAATTTAAACAATATATTTGTACACCTCTGTTAGAACAGGAATAAAAAAAGTAAAAAAGAAGTTTAAAGAATGAAATGAAGACCACTAGGGGATGGATACATCAGTCAAATAAGTCAAAGAACCTGAATGAACAGGCAGGTTATTTTCTTTGATCTATGCTGTATTTTAAGTGTTATGCTGTAGGTAGCACTCTTACTAATAAGTAGACATGTCAAGTTATAGTGAGTTCGGAAAAAGGAGAAAAGTGGCAGTAAGAAATCTCCCCAATGACAATGCTGTATAAATTGCAACACACTAAGCTACAAAAGAACCTTGGAGAGATTAAAGAACAGTTGCATGCAACTAAATGTTTTGCAGAAGAGAACACTTTGCTATTCATTATCCAGTCTCTTATACAGAATGTATAAACTCTAGTTTATGCTTTGTGCTAAAATAAAATCCAAAAAGGTCATTTTGGGTCAAAGGAACAGCTAACATACAAACTATGTTTTCTAGACTGATATTTAATAACTATTTGTCTCATAGGTTGATTCATTATACTGAATTAACCTGGCTTTGACTCATCAAAGGATATAAAGCACTGCTTGTCTGAGAGAAAGTTTAAATTAAAAATACATTTTGCCGTCAGTTTAGTGGAGAACAGATTTCATAAACTAGATTTCTCTGATGAAAAATTTTTTTTTAGTGTTTTGCTAACATTTTAAGTTTCGAAAATATGAAAAGTGTGGCAAACATGAATTAAAATTATTTTTTGCCTTTAGAGAAACTGAGTAGAGGAAGGGAAACATGGAAAGATATAAACAAATCTAATTAGGTAAAATAAGCAACACAAGCAGAGTGAGGGAGAGAGCTGTAACATCTAGGGATAAAGATAAAATATCAAATTTGGCTCACTTCCAAAAATTTATTCATTTAAACTGACATGTAAGCAGGTTTAGGAAAACAAGCTTCTATCCATCTAAAACATAGGAACTTATTGAGGGAATGCAACAATGTACTTATCTACTTCTAGCATTTGGAAGCCTTGCAGAGAGATTATTAGTTTAGATTGGGCAGCACGGTGGCTCAGTGGTTAGCACTTTTGCCTTACAGCACTGGGGTCATGAGTTCAACTCCCAACCATGGCCTTATCTGTGTGGAGTTTGTATGTTCTCCACGTGTTTGCGTGGGTTTCTTCCAGGTGCTCTGGTTTCCTCCCACACTCCAAAAAAACATACTGATAGGTTAATTGGCTGCTAACAAATTGAACCTAGTCTGTCTGTCTGTGTATGTATGTTAGGGATTTAGACTGTAAGCTCCAATGGGGCAGGGACTGATGTGAATGAGTTCTCTGTACAGCACTGCAGAATTAGTGGCGCTATATAAATAAATTATGATGATGATGATAGATTAAAGAAACCCCATACCAATTATTACAAGTCTGACTTAATATTGTTAAATGTGATATTACTGGTCCTATTCCTGTTTCTTTAGTATACAAAGTAATGATGGTGATGATTACCATTACATTTAAGTTATACATTGCCTACGCTGAACACATGCTTTTTTCAAAAAATTAGGAATTGCCACAAAAGTCAATGTAATGTCAAGATGTAGGAAAATGCACATGTAGCACCCTGACAGGTTCTTTAACCCTCTTTAGGCCTGATAAATTCATATATTAATAATTTGTTCTTTGATAGTAAGCTCAGCACAGTGGCCTAGTGGTTAGCACTTCTGCCTCACAGCGCTGAGGTCATGAGTTCAATTCTCAACCATGGCCTTATCTGTGTGGAGTTCGTATGTTCTCCCTGTGTTTGCGTGGGTTTCCTCCGGGTGCTCCGGTTTCCTCCCACACTCCAAAAACATACTGGTAGGTTAATTGGCTGCTATCAAAAATTGACCCTAGTGTCTGAGTGTGTCTATATTAGGGAATTTAGACTGTAAGCTCCAATGGGGCAGGGACTGATGTGAATGGGTTCTCTGTACAGCGCTGCGGAATTAGTGGCGCTATATAAATAAATTATGATGATGATGATAGATTAAAGAAACCCCATACCAATTATTACAAGTCTGACTTAATATTGTTAAATGTGATATTACTGGTCCTATTCCTGTTTCTTTAGTATACAAAGTAATGATGGTGATGATTACCATTACATTTAAGTTATACATTGCCTACGCTGAACACATGCTTTTTTCAAAAAATTAGGAATTGCCACAAAAGTCAATGTAATGTCAAGATGTAGGAAAATGCACATGTAGCACCCTGACAGGTTCTTTAACCCTCTTTAGGCCTGATAAATTCATATATTAATAATTTGTTCTTTGATAGTAAGCTCAGCACAGTGGCCTAGTGGTTAGCACTTCTGCCTCACAGCGCTGAGGTCATGAGTTCAATTCTCGACCATGGCCTTATCTGTGTGGAGTTCGTATGTTCTCCCTGTGTTTGCGTGGGTTTCCTCCGGGTGCTCCGGTTTCCTCCCACACTCCAAAAACATACTGGTAGGTTAATTGGCTGCTATCAAAAATTGACCCTAGTGTCTGAGTGTGTCTATATTAGGGAATTTAGACTGTAAGCTCCAATGGGGCAGGGACTGATGTGAATGGGTTCTCTGTACAGCGCTGCGGAATTAGTGGCGCTATATAAATAAATGATGATGATGATGATGATGATGATGATGAAGCTATGGTCTGAATAAAGTCATTCATTTTATTGGAGCTTAGTTTTTTAGCTGGATCCTCTTTGCTGACTTGCCCATTTGACCAGATGGAGTCATTTAACAGTGAGTATTGTTCTTCCTAAGGGCAGTCAACAGGATAGATTTTTGCTGTCAGAAAGTGTAGCTAACCTCTTGCCCATCCACGTGTGTGTGTGTGTGTGTGTGTGTGTGTGTGTGCGTGTGCAGCGCTGCAGAATTAGTGGCACTATATAAATAGCTGTTAGAGAGAATGAAAGAAAATATAATATAGTATAGTAGTTAATACAATGGTTTATAGCACCATTATATATGGCCCTTATAATTTTTCGATCTGTGAAAGTGTGTGTAAATACGGTTTATGCACTCCACCAACAACTGTGAATCACCAACCCCTCTCCTGATTTCACTTACATCACTTCATAATGATCGATATATGGAGCAATAATTCAGATGCATCTTTCACGTAAACAGCTTCTTCTTTTGGCCTCCCTTTCCACATTAATGAAAAAGATAAGAAATAACCAAATCTGACATATAATATGCTTTTTACAAATTCATTATAATAAAGTTAAAAACACACTGACATCAAAGCGAATTAAATGCTTTTTAATTAAAGCATGTTCACGCCTTCTAAAGAAGGTCTAGGATGTCAATGTCTTATAGTAAAATAAATCCTCTGCTGAATATATTATAAGCAAAATATTTTGTTTTTTAATGTAGGTAGAAATTTAATAGGAAATAAAAAAAGGTAGATTTTATATTTTTATCCAGTATTGATAACTAAGTTTCTGGACCAGACTCTATATTGAAGTCCCTCACTATGGGCTAGATTTACTAAGCTGTGGGTTTGAAAAAGTGGGGATGTTGCCTATAGCAACTAATCAGATTCTAGCTGTCATTTTGTAGAAGTTGCTAAATAAATGAAAGCTAGAATCTGATTGGTTGCTATAGGCAACATCCCCACTTTTTCAAACCTGCAGCTCAGTAGATCTAGCCCTATGAGTGCTTTATTCAATAGTAGTTCTTCTTTTTCTTTCCTTCTTGCCCCTTTTCCCATTTCCATAGCTTGAAAGTACATGGCTTTTCCACCCCTCTGGCCTTTGAGGACTGGGGTAATGAACAGACTTGGGATCTTTGGAGTAGTATCTTTACCACCCCAATGGTCCAAGTACAATGGGCAGTGGTCCATAGAACCCCTTTCCAAAAGAGTAAAAATAAATAAAATGAAAACATAATTTTAAAATAGTCTTTAATTGAATAAAAAAACTACTAAACTTTGTTCACAACTTTATTGCATATAAAGTAAAATCTTCTTTTCTTCTCATTTGAACTGCCATTGTGCAAATCAGGAAAAAAAAATCTCTCCCTCATCTGTGCCCCAAATTTTCCACTCCCTCAAAGGTGACCAAAGCTATGTTTTGTAGCAGAGCAACATTATATGTACGACACAATAACATTGTGGTGCACTGAGCAAAATAGAGCACTGTAGCATAGTAACAGTAATAACGTGCAACAATTCCCCCCAATCTATTGAAACAAGGCTTTAGACAATTTCCATTGAATAAAAATTTGACATGTAACTCATTTAAAGTGATTAAAGATTTGTTGGGGCAAAAAGGGCCTCATTAAGAGTTAGAAGCAAACAAAAAAAAGAGAGCAAATTTGTACCTTGGCAAAACCTTGTGGCACTGCAGTAGGGGGATTTAGAGTTGGGAGGTGACATGTCCAAGCTCAACTTTAATTTGCATTGTAAAATAACGCTGTTCAGTATATGCGTGCTACATGCAAAATCAGCTAGTATTTTTCCTGTCTGAAAAAAAAATGAATGCCTTTGCACCCCTTGCATTGCAGGATAACTCTAAATGATGCCCAAGTCTGTCAAGCTTATTACTTAATTGTGGCAATGAGAACTCATTCAACACTAATTTCCACATATTGTTTATGTTGCAAATACAACTTTCTGGAACTTACCTTTACACTACCTGCTTAAATGACATACAAAGTTCTGCATGCTATCGGTGATAGAAATAGTGAACAGATGGATCCAAGTTATTTGCAAGTTTAAACAGAAACACCAACCAGGAATTTTTGACATTATAGCACTCATGTTTGGTACAAATCAAGTTTTGATCTATGTTGTAATTACGATTATATACAGAGTTTGTATGTTCTCCCCGTGTTTGCATGGGTTTCCTCTCGGTGCTCCGATTTCCTCCCAAAAAAACATACTGGTAGGTTAATTGGCTGCTATTAAATTGACCTCTGTGTGTGTGTGTGTGTGTGTGTGTGTGTGTGTGTGTGTGTGTGTGTGTGTGTGTGTATATGTATATGTTGGGGAATTTAGACTGTAAGCACCAATGGGGCAGGGACTAATGTGGGTGAGTTCTCTGTACAGCGCTGCGGAATTAGTAACGCTATGTAAGTAGCTGCTGCTGATGACATTGTGATTATAGTTATTTCAAATAGTTACATAGAAAGTACATTTTAGAAAAGTTATAAATATGTGTGTCTGTTAGATTTATAACTAAAGTCAGATTAGAGCCAGTAGGTAATAATTCCCTAGTATAAGTGAGCCTAGGTACATGTAGCACAGTGTTTTGCACTTTCTTATACTTATTTATTGCGAATCAATACACTGTGTCTGACTTATACTCAGCAAGTAGTTGCATGCAGCTCTGGCCTAAAGGACCATGGATGCTTAACATGAGTACCAAGGTGCATAATTGATACAGTCCTTTGGCCAAAGAAAGTTCCGCCTAAATATTACTTGTTTAGATACCGTACGTTTTCTGTAATTTATTGCTTTCATTTCTTCTTTTTTCAATAAAATATTGTTGTATCTCTAGCATCTTATTTTGACTAAGATTGATTACATTTAATTTTAAAAAATATTGCAGCTAGGAGAACAGCATAGGCCACCTGTCTTAAACTACAAACAAAAACATAATTAACATGAGCAAGCTACGCCATTGAGCAGACAGTTAACATTAACTTGTTAGATGCAGAAAATATTCAGCTATTGCTACATTATATTCAGACAATTGTCAAAAACTCCTGTCTATGTAGTTTGGAATAATCTCTATATGACCTAAAGCAACATTATTGTCTCACTTTTGTACATGTAGAAAATATCAGAAATAGGTAAATGATCGCTAGCAGAGCATAACAAACGTCTACCTGTACAGTGGAAGTTATTGCATTTTGTACTCTCTTTGTTTTGCTGCAAAATTTTGAATTACAAATCTAATAGAAATGTTGTCACCCACTTCATTAAATATTGACATTATTCTGTCAGTATGCAGATTTCATAAGATCAGGATTCTGCTGTTTTATTTGATTTGTAACTTTATGATTTATTACCTCAACACACATGGAAGATGGTGTCCATCATTAGAGTGGGGTCACCTTGGTCCTCTCCCAACATTAGATCAAATCCATTTGTTTTTGCTTCCTGCTAAAGATGCCGCATCTGCATTGCATTTTCATTTGCCGTCTGTCAGCCCCTTGATACAAGCTCTAAATTGTTTTCTATTATCCTTTGCTGTTTGTTCTGTCTTGTTACTTTCCATTTCATTGCATGGCAATTGCAAATCTGGAATTTTTAAAAAGTAATCTCTATGGAACAAATCCCTGACCTCCCATTATAAACAGCCCAACTGTTCCATGTAATTTACTTCCCAGGAAAAGTTATACATACTCCCCTGACCTTACTGATCCCCTGCAATATAGCTCAAATGTCTGGTTGAAATTTACAGCATTGCTGTTGGGCTCCGTTGTCTGAATTTTTCAGAGTGTGTATTTAAGCTCTTTTTTTTATCTGATACAACAGCATATTATAACATATTTAGCTTGAGGCTCCCTGCAAATGCTGATAATCTCTCTTCCATTACTTCTATTGTAGTTGTACCAACTTCCTGAGAGAATCCCCAGACAACATCAACATGTTAGAGAATTGACTTTATCCATTACTGTGGCTTGTTTACTGTACTTTATTTGAGATATAATAAGGGATGGATTTTTGAACGTTAAACCTGAGAATTTTGGAAAACACACAACATTAATTTCTTATAAGTAGTACTTTTAAATGGGTTCTCTTCAAGAACTAGTAATTCTCCCAATCCTTTTAAACCTGCACTTCTCAAAAATGTTTATACCAACACAGCCAGTGATCGCAGTACTGATGTTCAATTCCTGAACATGGCCTTATCTTTGTGGAATTTGTATGTTCTCCCCGTATTTGCGTGGGTTTCCTCCGCGTGCACCTCCCAAACTCCAAAAAACTTACTAGTAGGTTAATTGGCTGCATTAAATTGACCTTAGTCTCTCTCAGTGTGTGTATGTGTGTTTGGGAATTTAGACTGTAAGCTGGAGCTGGGGCAGGAACTGATGTGAGTGAGTTCACTGTACAGCCCTGCGGAATCAGTGGCGTTATATAATTCACTGATGACAATGATGTACATAGCCCATTTTAGTACAACTTAACATGATAATACACAAGTTTATATGTTTACATTCAGGATTTTGACACTGAGCATTTTCAGTGTATGTTGATCTACCATACAAAAGGTCTTATTTGAACTATAACTCTTGTCTAACTGTGTACGGATTACACTCTTTAGTAGAGTATATTTAACACTTACCTTTCTTGCAGACCCGGCCAACATACACAGGCATACACAGTGCTTTGCTTATGGCTGGCCCTCAACAGCACATCACAAACTCAATGTTGGGTTTCAAGTAAGTAGCCTAAATAGCTTTTAGCGCAACTTGTTTCAAATGATCAATGTAAGTCAGATAATGCTGTGGTGCAGGCTGGGTGTTAAATGAGGACTGAATACATAAGGACTTCCACATATGTCAAGTTGCTAGATAATGTGCTAGATACACTCTACTTGAGAGTGTATCTAGCAAGCAGTTTGAAATATTATAAGAGTTATATTTGCAAAAAAGACAACTAGGGCTTAGAAATAAAGTACTATCCAGTTAAACAATGACTGCTGTCTTCGTATTATTGTATTTTTCTAGTAAAATAGTTAAAATTACAAACCAATAACTTATCAAACCAGGTGGGAGTGCCATTAATACACTAATCTTGAAGATCATTACAGCCCATGGTTTAAAATATATTTATTTTCCAACATAGAGTATTTAGTTTATACAAATTGTTTACCTATCTATCTAAACTGTAGTCTGGATTGTGAAAGGTAATACTGTGCACAGTAAATCAGCTATAATTACAGCATATCATTATCGGGAGCTATTTATCTGGTTGTAAAATTGCTATACAACTTTCATTTTAAATTTTATTAACAATAAATGCAGTATATTAAGCATATTTTAAAGAACCTTGTAGTCTTTGCGGAACTAAATGTAATCAGATTTATTCCAGATTGTTTTGCTTGTCTCATTATAAATGTATAATAAATAGAAGATACCAGTCGTATTTGCTTAGTTGATTTACAAAAACATATAACGTCCGCATTTAAATACCTCCGCATTGCAATGAAAGATTTGGAGATTCTGGGCTAAAGTGCTCTTTAATGTGCTTTAGGAAATCAGAACAGTCCATGTACTACTAGTGGCTGCCAAATTTTGCACAAATTACTTTTTATGAAGATTTGTTACATGACGAACAAACATATATTTTTTTTAAATAGATAATGATAAATGCAGCTCTTTTCCCAAGATGTGCCCAAAGGACAGCCTCTGCAGTAAACTAAGTTTATTGCTAACTCATACCCAGTTTTCTGAAAGAAGCACATATTATTAATGTCACATTTCAGCAGTAGTGTGATTACTTTATAGATTTTTCTTTCGCTTGCTTGATTTTGGGCCTTTCACTTAGTTCCTTTTTACTTTTAAAAATAAATAATAAATAAAAAAAACTGGCATAAGCATAAAGCCTTTCTTGTTCCCCATCCCCTGCCCACCAAAATTTTTTCTTATTAAGCTGTGCTGCCTATCAATGATGACCATCAATGGAACACCTCAGTGCACACTCTTTTAGGAGAAACTTGCCACCTTCTGGCTAGTGACACTTATAATTCCTTATTGAAACTGGTCCTTGTGATACAGGATGTCCAGGTCTGGCTTAAGAATAGATAAATAAATGTAATTTAGTCCTCTGGGATGAGTCTAGATTTAATAATATAAAAAACAGGCAACACTCCACCTCCAGCACCAGCCAGACCAGGCTTCTAATTTATTATGAAGAGTAAACCAGCAACATGGGTTAAAATGGCAACCAACACCTAAGCTGGTCAACATGTTGCTGGATGCTCCTAGTTGATATGCAACCAGCTCTACATTAAAAAGCACTGGAGATCTTTCTGGTTCCTCAGCAGTTGCTCAGAGGTTGTCCTTCAGGCTTATTTCATTTGAAAGGTGTTCGCAAGGCACAGATGTCTCCAAGAAGCTTTTATTTCAATAAAGTTCAGATATTGCCCACCTACCTTGCTAAAGTTGTAATAATATTTCACAACATTATACCTCATTTTGGGCATTAACCCACCCTCCCTAAAAGCAGAACCCTCCTTATTAATCTTCATGGAGATTTTTTTTTTTTTAAAAAAAGGTTAGATAATTACCCTTTCTCCAACTAAATGATTAAATCCCAGATCCTGTGAGACTCATATTTCACAATTTGTAATTCTATACCATATTAAAAGAGATTAATAACATTTTTATCAAAATCTCATCTATTAAAGGTATGATTTAATGTGTAAATTACAATTTGCATATAAAATCTGGTGTTTAATATTTGTAGGAAATCGGCACGTGAGTGTTTTCTGTTATACAAGATGCTGCTGGTTTTAGTCTTGAAGCAGATGAAAATTGATGTATTACCAGAACATAAAAGTAAATGGTCTGCATGAACAGCAGATTAAAAGCAGTAACTCCAAGACAGTAGGCTTCACACTAAGCAAAATGTTCTGGTAATCTAATTTAAATATTGTAATTACAGCACACAGGTGCTTTCTAGAAAGGTAGCGTACATTGGCCTAAATCTGAAAGAAAAAGAACAGAATGTTTTTCAGATTTGGCTAACCCTGAAGCAGCAGTATCCGGACGGAAAACCTGTGAAGAAAAAAAGCAGGTTCTGAGGAGGAGTCACCGGCTGAGACAGGCAGAAAACGGCAGTGAGCGGGACTTTGATTCACTCAGCTGTTTGGAGGACAGGAGATTCGGCTGGACCATCTGGGGAGGAAGGTAAGTGCACTACCTACCCTTCCCAGTCTTGAGTACGGATCTTCACTGTGGAATTTACCCTTGTTTTATCTACCTTGTTTGGCACAAGATCTCTACATGCCAGGTACAGGAGTTTTTAGGCATTGAGTTATATTTGCCCTAACTCCAGAACATATATTTATACAACATCGTTTGTTTATTGGAATTGTTTTTAACAGCCACCTGCTATAAATTAATGTGATTTTTACTTGACTCTGTGATTACTTACCAATGCACATTATTGTTATATAAACCATCTTGGCTTATATCTCTTTCCACCTTTTTACTTTTTTTTCCCTCTCTTTGCACTGGGGATTCAATTATACCATTTTTCTGTATGGTATACTCGTGGAAATTACATGTGTATATATATATATATATATATATATATATATATATAAAACAGAACATTAACCTTTATTATGGATTATTTAAGCCAGGGTCATATATATATTCAGTGAAACATTTTATTAAAAACAAAGATAAAGAGAGTCATTTAGTATATTTTACGGATATACATCGGCTTTCCTTTTGGTATTTTAATCAATTGATATTCTGACAGAAAGAAATCTATATTTGTGGGTTATATGTATATATGTAAATATATATGTAGATGTATATATATGTATATAAATATGTATATATATATGTATATATATATATGTAGATAACAAGATGTAAACACTGGCGCTCAATGCAGTATTGAATATATAATAAAGTAGTATGGTTCAAACCCACATATACACCCTTTTCCACGTGAGGAGGCAGCCTTCCTTCAAAACTCTGGCTGGTAAGGCTGGAAATAAAGATAATAGGTACAATAGACGGAAGGCGCACTGCTGATGTTAGCTGTGTTGTACTGGTTCAGCCAGCTCTATTTGAGCAGCAACTACATATTTTTATTGTGACATTGGAGTTAATTCTCTGCACACCAGAGTCTGATACGGTTGTTCACTTTGTCCAGCATTTGGATTTAAGGACTGGATCAATTGCATATATTGTTGGATACCAACCCAGAGACTTGTATTTTATCATTATACCTATTTAATCTGTACCCACCTTGTTTAGCATAATCTGCTAACATCAACAGTGCGCCTTCCGTCTGTTGTACCTATTTTGTATATATATATATATATATATATATATATATATATATAAAGCATGTTAACTAGCTTGTTTCACCTCATAGTAATTAGAAATATAATCAGCATTGACAATGTACATCTTTCCATTACAATCAAATATTCTGTGCCTACCTTTTGGTATGGTTTCTCTGGCACTGCTTGAGAAATCAGTGGCTCGACTTGTTGGCCTATATGTAAGACACAAGTTGCAATTAGTGGTTGTTTGCACTATATCTTTGTTCATTCTTGGCCAATACATCATCTCTCTTGCTCTTCTCTTACATATCTCTTCCCCTAAGTGGCCTGCGTGTATCTTGCAAAACATGCTTTTCTGAGTTGTGCAGTTAGGACAAATCAATTTCCTTTGTAAATGATTTCATTGACTGCAATAAGGTCACTTCGGTTTATCCAATAATCATGAATAGATGGTGGACAAGCATTTTTCTCTGCTGGCCAGCATTTCAAAATGGCTCCTTTTAGCATTGTCATTGTTTCATCTGACTCATTTTCCATTCTAATCTGTTCCTGTGTTGCAAGGGATACTGAAAGAGAAGCTACAATCATGTTAACATATGTTTCAATCTCCTTGTCCATCTGACTTATAATACTTTCATTTTTGTCCACAGCACAGGAAAGCATGTCAACAATGTACATACATTTACCAGGATAGTACAGCATTTGTTGAATTCTCATGGGACAGTCCTGTAAAGATTTGGCCATGACAGCTACCAATGGCTTGTGATCAGCTTCTACTGTAAACACTTGATCGTACACATATTGATGAAATCTTTAACATGCATAAGTGATTGCGAGTAACTCTTTCTCTATTTGGGCATATCTTGTTTTAGCACCTGTCAGTGCTCTGGATGCATATGTAACAGACTGCCATGTCTCATCGTATTCTTGAAACAACACTGAAACTAGTCCAAACTGTGAAGCATCTGCCAATATCCATTCTTTTTCCAGGATCAATGAATCTTAGTACCGGTTGCTCTGTAATAGCTTGTTTTAGTTTCTACCAACTCTCTTCTTGCTTATGTGACTATATCCTCATTATCATATATATCCTCATTATCTTTGTCTAACAACCGTCTAAGTGTAGCTGACTGTTCTGAGAGTTTAGAGATAAACTTTCCTAAGTAAGTGATCATGCCTAGGAAACCTTTGACATTATTTTTGCCATTGGGACGCTCCATATTTACAATGGCTGATATTTTTCTTGGGTCAGGTTTCACAACTTGATCTGAGACAACATCGCCTATAAAAGTAAGTGCTTTTACTGCAAACTCACATTTGTCTTTGTTGAGCTTTAAATTGACTTTCCTAGTGAGTTGTTTCACTCTGGAGTCATGTTCTTGTTTCGTAGAACCCCAAATGATGATGTCATCCATCATTGTTTCAACACCTGGAATATGTTCAAAAATCATGTTTATTCTTTTCTGGTACACTTCAGGAGCAGAAATTATTCCATATGGCAAACTAAGGAATCTGATCAACCTTCTGGCATATTAAATGTGCATACACAGCTTTAAACTGGCTTCATCTATCTTCATATGCCAGAACCCTAATGATGAGTCTAATTTAGTGAACTCTTTTGCTACAGCAATTTGCGACATGATTTCATCTCTGGTTGGTAGTTTGAAATGTTTTCTTTTAATAGCTTTGTTTAAGTCTCTAAAATCTAGACATTTTCTGAGCTGTCCATTTTTCTTTTCCACTATTACTAATGAGCTTACCCAATCTGTAGGCTCGTCAACTTTCTCTACCACACCTAGGGCTACCATGCGGTTTAGTTCATTTTTTAATTTTTCTCTCACTGCAAATGGCACTTTCAACAGGTGTATATTACAGGTTCATCTATGTTTTTCTTATGCTCACCAGGCAAACATCCTAAACCTTCAAATATGTCACTGTACTCAGTAAACCATGACTGCACTCATCGTTTACTTGTGATTTCATCATAAAGACTTTCTTTATTAAGTTAAGTTTCTTGCAGGAACTTAAACCTAAAATTGGCTGCACATTATTTTCCACAATCAGTAAACATGCTTTGAACCGTCTACTTTTATAATTCAGAGTGACTGTGCAGTAGAGATGGGCGGGTCCGGTTCCCCGAGAACCGAACCCACCCGAACTTTGGGTATCCGAGTACCGAGCTAAGTAGCCCGCTCCGAATCCAAATCGAGGCCGAATGTCATTGTGACGTCGTCGGATCTCGGGGCTCGGTTCTCGCAATACTTCAAGATTATAAATACACGCCTCCACAGCAATCCATCGCCATTTGACAGAGGGAGGTCACAGGCTGATTAGAGCAGGGACAGAGAATACAATATTCTTATTCCAATTGTTGTAACAAAAATCGCTAGAGAAGAGAGGAGGATAGAGGTTTTTTTTCTTTTCAATATTTGCCACTCCCCAGTGCTTTTGGGGTGTCCCCCATAATTGTGCATAAATATTTCTGGCTGTCAAAATTACTATCTGTCAGCAGTATCTACCAACTAATTTTTAGAACTCCCCAGTGTTTTTGGGGTGTCCCCCCTAATTGTGCATAAATATTTCTGGCTGTCAAAATTACTATCTGTCAGCAGTATCTACCAACTAATTTTTAGCACTCCCCAGTGTTTTTGGGGTGTCCCCCCTAATTGTGCATAAATATTTCTGGCTGTCAAAATTACTATCTGTCAGCAGTATCTACCAAATCATTTTTAGCACTCCCCAGTGCTTTTGGGGTGTCCCACCTAATTGTGCATAAATATTTCTGGCTGTCAAAATTACTATCTGTCAGCAGTATCTACCAAATAATTTTTAGCACTCCACAGTGCTTTGGGCTCAGAATGAATTCAAAGCAGTCCACATATGATCAGAATCAGCAACCAGGTTCTGTCACCAGTCCTGATGTTAGTGTTCCCAGTACGTCATCTGGGCAGGGCGATGTCAAACTACACAGTGTTTTGAAATCAGTCCAAAAAAACAAACAAAAAAAATAATTTATTGTGTTGAAGCGAAAAAGAAGTGTTACTGAGCAAAGTTAAGTGCCGATAAAAAAAAAATTGCCAACATGCCATTCTACACACGCAGTGGCAAAGAGAGAATGAGGCCTTCACCTTTGGCTATTAGTGGCAGATCCCAAAAAGTTACTGAGCCTACAATTGATGCACAACTACTGTTACGCGTCAAAGCCGAGCTGCAAGATAACAGTAAGGCATTAGAGGATAAAGTTTGCTCTGATTCACAAATGACACCAGTCCCTGTGGAGAGTCCCTCCAGCAGTGGTATGTCTAAATGTGAGCATTCTGTTAGCGTACCCATAAAGAAGGGCCCTTTCAGCAGTTCTGCTGATGTGTACCTGAACAGCCCGAGTGTAGCTGCTGATACACAAATTGAGGATGCCACTTTGGAAATAGGAAATAGAAGAGGATGAGAGGGAGATTTGTGGAGGTGACGAGGGCGCTAATGAGGATGTTGATGATTATGATGCAGGCAGATACCAAATTGCCTTTCTCAATTTCTATTTATATTCTAGATTATATAACGGCTGAATAGTTTTCTATTTTACTCCTAGTGGAGAGGGGATCTGATGCAGACAGATACCACACTGCCTTTGTCTATTTCTTTGTATATTTGGACTTCTAGTTCTACAGTCTATGCAGGCTGCTTTTTTTTCTATTTTACAAGTGGATGGGGGGGGTGGTGTGATGCAGACAGATACCAAACTGCCTTTGTCCATTTCTTTGTATATTCGAATTTCTAGTTCTACAGTCTATGCAGGCTGCTTTTTTCTATTTTACTACAATTGGATGGAGGGGGGGTCTGATGCAGACAGATACCAAACTGCCTTTGTCCATTTCTTTGTATATTTGAATTTCTTGTTCCACAGTCAGTGGTCCATTAAATTTTACTTTCTAGTTCCGCAGTCTGTGCAGGCTGCTTTTTTTATATTCAACTACAAGTGGAGGGCGGGGGGGGGGCATAGATAGCCACCAAACTACCGTGGTCTATTTAATTTTACTTTCTAGTTCCACAGTCTGTGCAGGCTGCTTTTTTTATATTCAACTACAAGTGGAGGGGGGGGCATAGATAGCCACCAAACTACCGTGGTCCATTTAATTTTACTTTCTAGTTCCACAGACTGTGCAGGCTGCTTTTTTTATATTCAACTACAAGTGGAGGGGAGGGGCATAGATAGCCACCAAACTACAGTGGTCCATTTAATTTTACTTTCTAGTTCCACAGTCTGTGCAGGCTGCTTTTTTTAATATTCAACTACAAGTGTAGGGTGTAACATACACCCACAGACGATGGCTACATTGCCAATAATCAAAGATGGAGGAGGTAGACAACCAGGTTTGTCTGTATAATTTCCAGACAAGTGTTCGAATTAAGGACGGCCTACCAGGGATTAAACTGTTTTTTTCATAATTTATTAGCTTTAGAATTACCTCACTTATCTAAGAAACTGGTGGAGCACTAAATTAGGTTATTTTAGACCAAAACAGTGGTATTTTTTTCGAAAATAGCAAAACAAAACCAAACAAAACCAAAACCAAAACACACAAGGGCGGTTTTGCAAAACCAAAATCAAAACCAAAACCAAAACACGAAGATAAATCAGATCCAAAACTGAATACAAAACCAAAACACGGGGGTCAGTGACCATCTCTACTGTGCAGGTACCTTTTACTGGAATCTTCTATCCATCATATCCTGTCAATTTCAACTTGGTTGGATGAATCTTAGGTTTTAATCTTAAAATCATGCACAGATATCAAATTCACTTGTATCAAATTCATCGTATCAAGGTTAAACAGAATAACTGTCTTGTTCACAGTTAAAGTTACAATCCATTCCTTTTTATCTGTAGAGTAAAAAGTGGTCAATGGAATCTACAAAAACTTTTCAATATCATCACGTTTCACAATATGCACCTTGTTTGAATTTTTTTTTTGTTTGACAGCATTTAGCAAAGTGATTATTTCTAACACGTCTTGCAAGGTTTGCCATAAGCTTGGCAATCTCTAGTACCTTGACTGCTTCCACATCTACTACATATTTTTTTACTAAGCTGCAATTTATTTTGTTTAATTTTAGCAAATGGCGGTATGTTTGGTTCAGTTTTCTTCACCGCGGGTACTGCACCATCATTTTCTTTATGCAGTTCCTTTGCCTGAAATCTAGTCGTTTCAGCTGCTCTACACACATTCACTGCCTTGTCTAATGTTAAATCTTGCTCTCTTTGCAATCTCTCTCTTAAACTTTCACAGCCATATTTTGTCCCTCAGCAAACTAAATACTATAAATATATATATATATATATATATATATATATATATATATATGTCCAGCACATCCGTCCCCATTTAACTGGAGTAAAATGATTGCCTTCGTTTTTTCTTTCTCATGGTCTGCACCACTTGCAGCTAGGCATATATTAAACTTTTGTTTAAATCTTTTCCAATTCTCAGACAGATTACTAGACATTTGCATGACTGGTGATAAGAGATATTCACAGTTGCTTGTTCACAGCTGCAATGTGACAAGTTCAGAGCAGATTTTTACTCACTGATGAACACAGACAAAAGACCTGCAGGATCTTTGCACACTATAGCCGGGCGTGGGCTGGCAGGTTTCAGCCCGGGGGGCGCACAGGTGGCATGACGCGGCCGCATCCCGTGTCATGTGATGCAGTCGCCTAGTCACGCGATGCGGCCGCCGGTAATATTAAGAAATTATTGTATCCACGGGGGGGAGGGATGGGGGGAGGCGACCGGCCCGAACAGCCGTTAGAGTGAGCGGCCCGGGTGCCAGCTGCCCCCCGGTCCAGCCCGCCCCTTACTATAGCCCTTGAAAATCTCTTCTGACACTATATTTTGCTTGTGTTTCTTTTTAATTAAGCAAAATTGGAGCATGTGCTATTTTTATTCAGCCATTACATAACTACAACACCATATTTCAAAACCACACCCTCTTTCCCAGCCACCCCCTGGTCCTGGAACCATGAGCAAAACTCAAGCTTATTTAGCTAGCTAGGGAATGTCAACAAATACTATGCATATAAGAATTATGCAATAATATCACACAAATTATCCAACATTTTCTTACTCTATATGTTACTCTAGTTAGAGACTGGTTTAAAAACACCAAATGGTTTAATTTACTAGTCTCTAGAGTGATATACCAGAGGCATCAGGCCAATCATAACCCTATTTTATTAAAAGCTTTATGTCAAGTGGTAATTTTTCAGCAACCTGCCAGTCAGATTCAAATGATTCCCTACCTTTGTACTGCATAATTTAACTAATATAATACAAGTGTAACTATTTCAATATCAACTAAGAAAAAGTAAAATGTAATAAAATATTAGAATTATAAAATAGTAGCCATACTTCTATTCAATTTCGCACTTTAGGACAAATGGATTATTTAAATTAGGAGTACAGTCAAATGCAAAAGTCAAATTTCAACTAATACATATTTTTTTAAAAAAATGAGATTGCATTGTGCAGTCATTTTCTCTCCTGATTTGTGAGCTATCCCTACTGTATGTCTAGATATGAGTATCCATGGATACATAATGTAAGTAAAGGTATGCTAATATTCTGCAAATTAATTTTACTTGCTGGTTTTCTATGAATTGATAGACATAGGAACAGATAGTTATTCTCTGAGACATCCATTTTAATCAGAGAAGATACCAAGACTGATGATAATAAAATGTTGGATCTATTAAAAAAAGTACATTTAATGAAATTAAGTTTAAAATGGATTATACTATTATTTTTTAACTTACCAGTTCTTAAATGATAGGAAATTGTCCTCTGTATGTTTTAGCTTCAAGGGAGAATAATGTTTCAGGACTTTTATGGTTATGCCTTGGCCTCTACAAGAAAACTAAAATAATATTTCAAGTACCAGGAAATTTTATTTAACTGAATGTACCCAACATAACTTTATCTTGACTATTTTACATTATTTTACATATATTAATACAGAGAGTGCTACACACAGATATATGTAATTTGGATTAATGTAATAAAATACCTAGATGTTATTAATAGAGTCTCTAAACTCATGAACTGAAGGTTACGAGAAACAAGACAAGAGTGATTTGTAAGAAATTAGGGTATTTTTAAACAGACTGACCCTTGGGGTTATTAAAGGTAATCTCCCAGTTACCATAAATATTAGCTTTTCCATTAGCTGAACCTGGGGTACTGCATGTAAAAAATGTTCTCCAGGCCTCCAGATTTGCTTTGCTAAAACATAGAAAAATGTCAGTGCTTTACACCCAGTTAAGGGTGTGTGACGCAGCTGACCAATAGGAAACCACAAACATAGAGTTTTTCGTTTCCTAATGTTCTGCAATGTCACAGCATGCTATGGCAGACATAATGAGCTAATTAAAACAATTAACCAGCCAAATATGGGAGGAACTGTAGTTCCATAGTTCAGTATGCCAAGGGTCCGTTATGTCAAAGAGCTATAATCAATACAACACCTACCAGCCCCATGACAAAGCAGAGACTATTCTAATTACCTTTAGTGATCAAAATACAATACCGGGCGCATTCTAGTGACCAATATACAATATAGTGAGCTGTCTAGTGACCGATATACAAAATGGGGGCATTCTAGTTCCCTTTATACAATGCAGAGAGCATTCTAGGGACATATATACATTGCAGACAGCATTCTAGTGACCTGAATGCATTATACAGAGCAATGCAAAAACCTATAAACAATACAGAGACCATTCTAGTAATATCTGTATAATAGAGATCATTCTTGCGACAATACATGCAACATTCTAGTAACTGATATAAAATATAGAGAGCATTATATTGTTCAGTTTACAATACAAAGAATATTCTATTGTCAGATTCCATTACTCAGCCTATATTGCAATCTATTAGGGACATATTTTTTTCAAAAACACCACTTAATTAAGCATACTCTAGACAAAACCAAATGTCCTGTATATAACCTTAATCCAGTTAATAAAACTTACCTGGTGGAAGACGTTATTTCTGGTGTTGCTCAAGCTGGTGCCGTTATGGGGTTGATCATTAAATACATACTGCTGTTTTAAATCAGCCTGCATATACATCATTATAGTGTATATATGTAATAGGGACCTGGTGTTCCACCATAATAATAATACAGTCTTATTAATAACTAATCGCACTAATTATTGGGATGTAATGCAATTCGCACGTTTTTCACTGTGTTAGTCACGTCGAATAACAGACACCCGTGACATCTCAGATGTAATTAAGAGGAATTGTTTTAAACCAACTTTTTTATACAGTAAGTTGAAAATAGAATAAAATGCTCTTATGTTGCTGCCTCAGGAGTGGATCTGGATATCACCCATCAATCCATCAAGATGATCTCATTCAGTATTCATATTCATAAAATTGGAACATGTGGAAAGAAAAGGGAAAGCGAAAATCCCATAGTGTGTAATCTTTCACTCCAATTTATTGACATAATAAAAAACAATAAAATCTATAAAAACATTACCAAATCCTCAAATAATAGATATTGGCCGGCTACCAGAAAGGAACGATTTGTACGTTTTTGGAGGAACTGTACAGAAGATATTGAGTTCATTAAGGAAGTGGAAAGATCATCAACGGACTTCCTATAGAAAGGATATTCTCAGCTAAGGAAAAAGTGATTCAATTAGACAGAAAAGAATGTCTGAAGAAGAAACCCATAAAAGAAGAGAAGAATGTACCATGGTCTTCCATAACGAGAAATAATTGTAAACACAAACAGATTGAAAAGATGGTGAAAAGTAGAAATACATTTACAGAGAATAAGAAGAGTAAAAGTACAGAGTTCAAAATACAAGGGAAGAATTATAAAATTAATCAATTTATCACGTGCAATAGTAAGAATGTGGTGTACTTTTTAAGGTGCAGGTGTAATAAATATTACATTAATCGTAACACTCACCCTTTAAAAACTTGTGTGTATATATATATATATATATATATATCTATAATATAAATGTCTAGTGGCGTGTGTTAGTCTGTCTGTCTGTGTGTGTGTGTGTGGAAAAAATAAAACCAAGCTGCAGCGCCACCTGCTGGGCGGAGTTATACACTAACCTACTAAATTCTTAGTGTGTGTGGAAAAAAAAATTCAGAAAGGGCTGAAATTTGGTATACTAAGATGTTTTTAATTTGTTAATTTTATTTTTTAATTGTTAAAAGTGTTTATAAAGATTTAAAAAAAAATAATATATATATTTCTTGGAGGAGAAGTGACAGTTGGGAGTGGTTGGTGGTTGCCGGGGGTGACAGTGGGGAGTGGTTGGTGGTTGAGGCCTGGGCTATGGTCCAAATGCATGACAAGAACCTTTTTAACACCTTAAGTAGCTTGATTTGACTAGAATGCATGAGTATCATGCACGGGTTAACTTGTATATATATATATATATATATATATATATATATACATACATACACAGTATATTATATGTATGTATGGGTGTGTATATGCTGAAAGACAGAAATAATGTATATGAGTGTATTGTTGTCAGTTCTAGCTCTTTGTGTGGGCATGTTTATGTTGAGAAACAGAGAGAGAAAAAGGGAGAGAGATAAATAAGAGCATGCATCATGCATGTGTGCAAATTAAGGAGAGAGATAGTTTCAAGGAGGAGGGGGAGAGTGCCAGCATGTGTGAGCATGTGTTTAGGCCTGAGTACAGGCCTGCAAAAAGCAAGCCTGTGAGAGAGATGGAGAGAGGAGCCAGTGTCTATTGTAGAGTAAATAGAGTTTCTTAAGACAGTAAATAAATGGTACGGTTAAGAAATAGTTAATAGAAACAGATGGAAACATTTATATTATATTGCAGGGTACAAAAAACAATATGAATATAAAATGTAGGTGGATACTGATAAAAGAGTTAATAGATGATAAGATAATAAGGAAGTTAATATAAATGAAATAACATGCAAGCAGATAGAGATAGAATATATTGTGGAAGTAAAATAATCTATATTACCAATTACAAACCCTTTACTACTAATAATCTTATGAGTCTGTACTTTTAAGAGTATATGGCATTTTGAGAGAAAAGCATGTTACATAATACAGAGACAAAAATATGTTATATAACACAGATAATGAACACATGTTTAGTAAATTTCCATGATCTTTTGGATGAAATAATGTAAAAAAATGAAGACCAAAGATGTGTTATCTTAATGAAGATTAATGATGAAGAGGTCTTGAGAGTCATCATTGACACAAGTCTGGGAGGGTCTGGTTTAGCAATTATGAATAATGTTTTTGGCAATGATAACTAACATTTGTCTATAAAAGATGTGAAAACTAAAAATGTAGTTGTTAATTGGCAATTGAAACCATGGGCGTCTGCTTCGTCCAGTAAGGGCTGTGTCATTTAATAATAAAATAAATATATTGGAAACCAGCTTATCTCAAATATTACATAAAGAAATGATTAATCATACCTTAGACAGTTAATAGATGGTAAGGTTTAGAAAGTTAGTACAAATGCAATAAAATGCAAGCAGATGCAGACAGATAATAGAGTTAATAGATGACAAGGCTAAGAAAGTTACAGACAGGGTATAGAAATAATAGATGATAAGGTTAAGAAAGTTATTATCCAGGATAGTTACAAAAATTGCAGGAATATGGCGTATATTTCAGTGTGTTTCCAGTGATTGTCCTAAAAGATCCAGATGTATGAATGCGTATGGAAAAAGAGACCTATTTTTAGGTTGGGTTAGAGCTTATAAATATTAAGCCAGAATGTACTGCTTTAGGTGGGAGACAGTGACCTTCACCACACCCACCACAACTGGACACTACCTGGGATGATGAGTCACTGCTCTGTGCTAAGCTGTACTTCCTGTCAAGCGCATGCTTCTTTGTTTGATATTAAATTCCTGCTAAATCACATGTTAGAATACATTTCTTTGCTTGAAATGCTTCCTGCCAAATCATAGGTTATTCTGTGGTTATTCTATATTCACTAACTTCCAGTTCATATCTTAATCTGCGCATGCATTCGGTGCATGCAGACAGCAATGGAACGCTAGTGACCATTATGCGTGACTCAAACTCTGCCCTCCTGCATTTTGTCATCACAGACACAGCAGTGGTGATATTGAAGCTCCTTCAAAATATAAAAGTAATAAGTAAGTCTAGATGACAACATTACTGTACTCATTTAATATGGATGACTTCAGAGAAGGGAAACATTAGGCCATAAAGCAGATCCAAGATCTGGGGCGGCTTTATTATACATGTCCCCCTCCAACAATAATCTATGTAGTATTAAATATTCATACCTCAGATCTCTGGTGGCATTATAATGCAGACCGCATAGCAGACATGAAAGCAAAGGGTAAGGAGGGCCCTGCTCATTAGAGTTTACATTATAATTGGAAGAGGGCACAACTGGAAAAAGATAATTAAAATTGCAGATGTCCCTATGCCTCTGGCCCAGACCACCCCTGAAGGCAATGTGCATTTTAGGTTTTTAAGTTTAGCAATATTTTAAGGACAAAAAGAGATTGTATTAAAATATTACTCAAAAGAGAATGAACAAAATATGTGTTGAAATAAATATAATTGGCTCAGATAAATCAGGGGGGAAGTTATCCATAGAACAGTATACCGTAGTAGGGTGGGCTGTAAAGGGTAAAATAAGAATTCTGGACAAAATGAGGGCATGCACACGTTAAATTGAATACAGAATTTTTTTTAATCTTTTAACCTTTTAATCATGGTGAATAACATTCAACAGGATTATTGTTATTATCTTTAATTTAAAAGGACACTTAAGGCGGTGCAGCCAGAGTCGCCACTTGTTACAGTTCTGCCAGAGTTACCACTTGGTCCTGTCTGGTCCAAGGCTTCTCCCAGTGCTGTCCGGTCCAAAACTTCTCCCAGTGTTGTCTGGTCCAAGTGTGCCCAGTCCGAGCTGTCCTCCAAGTGTGCCCACTCCGGGTCCTCTCTTGCTGATGGTGTCCAGTCCGAGCCGTCTCTTGCTGAAGGGGTCCAGTCTCATCTCCTGCGGAAGTGTCCGGTGCAAACTGTCAACTACGGTTGAAGGACACCTTTCTCAACTCAGTGCCCTTCTTAAGGTGTTGTGCTTCAAATATTCCCTTCGTACTTAGCCTTGTTAATGACTTAAAGAGACAGGTACTGTTTTTGATATCTCATTTTAGAGTGGAAGCCTTGGAAATGGCAAACCACTTTATTGCAATACCACCTATCACCTCAGTTCAAGAATTACAATAGAAGAGAGAAGGGTCTACGGTGCCTCAACATCCCTCTGACAGGATTTCCAACTCCTTTCCACCCTTGGATTTGTTGTTTTGCTGCTTTTCCTTATGGTTGTGTTCTCCTGCTTCCCTTGTCTTCTGGGACTTTCACATACTGCTGTTGATATCACTACACCGGATTTCTCTCCAGTCAACCATTCTACCTACATCCGCTGTATTTCTTTGCTATCAGTATTCAGCCTTATTCAGAAATCTCTGTGCAGTATCAGTAATATTTGTTGGTCATACTATTTTCTGTAGTCTCTGATTAAAAGTGATAAACACCCTTATGCTTTCATCACATTCCGGGCTCCATAGCTGTAATTTCCATTGAAACATGACAGAGGAGAGGAAAAGGGAAGATAAAGGGAAGGGAAAGGGGGGTGGGAGGAAAGGGGAGAATATAGGACGGTTATACAAGGGGAACAGAGGGATAGAGGGAGAGGAGAGAAGAGAGAGAGGAGCAAATCATGATAATGCTCGAGATAAGCATGAGAGAATTGACATTATGAGAGAAAGAAAGAATGGTGAAAGGTTTGAAGTGAGGGGAGATAATGGCAAAAAAGGAAAAAGTGATTGAATGGAGAGAATGCAGAGTTGGCAGGAGAGAAAATGGTAGAAAAGACGTAATAGGATCAGCAAAGGGATGGAAAGTAGTTAGGACAGTAGAGATGAGGGATGCGTGCGTAAACACAGTTAGATTTGACAGTGACATTTGGTATGAGTGGAGAGGGCCTATATAACATTGGGCATTAGTCAAATAACATTAGGCATAATAAAAGGAGAAGTGAGATGGCTGTGTACAGTGGAGGAACTACCATTGGTGTGGCAGGTGCGGTGCACCAGGGCGCATGGAGATAATGGGGCCCACTGCATGGCAGATGCAAAGGTTTGAAACTAGCGAGCTGTGGGCCCAGGTTCTCTCCTCCCCTCCTACCCGCTTCCCTACACAGCTTGCTAATTCCACCTCTGGCTGTTTATGATCACTGGAAAGGGAAACTGGAAAGCCAGTTAGGGAGTCAGGGTAAGTGGAGCAGCAAGTGTGGTTTGAATGTAGGAATACAAGCAACAGCTGATATAATTAAACTGCAGCTGTAAGAAGCAAGGTTGAGAAACAGTCCAGCGGGGAGTGTTCAGGCAATGCAAAAGGCAGAGGCATGAGGTGGAAGACAACATGAGTCACAGGTGATTGTTGAATGTTGTCCTTATGTTGCTGTATTGCCAGGTAGAATGTCCCTCTTCTGTTCCTCTTTTGTTCAACTCTGTAGCTATTACTGTACAATATAAATCTGTATATACTTGTACCATATTACACTAGAATAAATCCACACTTCCATAAAACCCCAACACTGGCTGACACAGCTTCTATCTATTGATTAAGCATGGTCACTTTCTTGAATTAAACCCCACTAATCTCACACTACAAAGATAGCTATACAACACTTAAGCAAACAAATAATAAAAGAGTAAGCATACCATATATCTAAATAGTAAAACAGCACATCTGATCCTTTTAAAGATAGCTGGTGTAAGTATGGTGTACAATATTTACCATATATCTAAATAGCAAAACAGCACATCTGATGGTTTGAAAATGATAGCTGAAAATAATATTTAGCTTAAGCTAAAGTAATCTATTCAGAGATTGCTGACAAATAGGTTCTCAGACTGTAGCTTTAATGCAATGCTGAAAAAGTAACAATAGCTTTTATTGAAATTGAAATATAAACCTATTAAGCAATTTTGTTTAAAGGACATTAAGTACTTACATCTTCTCTTCTTTTCAAATACTTTTGTTCTATCTGCCTTTGCCTGGAGCCTGCAAGTTAGTACATCTTGTGAGCATACAATGTCATCATCTAGAATATTTTGCATGTACAAGATCTCATGTTTGCATATATACCCACATGCACAATGCTTATGTGAGCTTACGCAGCATCTGGGAGAGAGCCAAGGCTTTCAGGTATGGACATATACCTGAATATGAAGTGTCTGCCCAGTATCTCAGTACTTAATGATTCTTATATAGCTTCATGACAGAGACATCATTTATATATGAAACAAAATTGTATCCCATCAATTGGTCCTAAACTAAAAATGAAGGGCTACTATGCAGTGGTCATCTCAAGTGTTGCATTTTCATGTATTTATGACATACATGAAAAGCTCAGTATAATCATAAGTGGAAATCTACACAGGTGGTAGCAGTTGTCAATCGACAGCTGTATATACTGTGATACAAATTAATCCTACAGTAGCACATTCACTAAGAGGTACTATAATAGGTATGTATAAAAACAAATACAATACTTTTACAGTAAAAAATATTATTTAAAAAAAAACATTTTCAACAAATTGTACTTCAAAGTCGCTGTGGCAATCAGATCTAGAAAATCTCCTTAAGAATAAACTAAGGAGAGTGGAGCGCTATAATCTAAATGATAGATAAATGCAACATATGGACTGTTTAATTCCTAGCGTTTATATGTGTTTTCACATGTGGTTCCACATGGGAGGCAAGTAAAGCAATTTCATACACTTTTAATGTTCTTTAGAGTGAAGGGGGCATGAAGTGAATTGTTATACATACATATTGCACTATGTGCTATATATAAATGGCATTTATCAAACTGTGACAGGTTCTCTTTAGGTTGGTGAGCTAGAGAAGCGGTTCAAAACTGTCTGTATTGTTCTGCTGTAGTATTTTTAGAACAGGGGAAAAAGCACATTACAATGTTATGTGTTATGATATTTACTGATCATTGCAGTGAATTATCTGTGACATTTCTATATTAATGGAAAATGTTAATAAAAACTACTTGACTTATCTATACATGTAAATTATATTATAATTTCTCACATTTTAAGTGAGATCTTCATTATTGAAAAAAGATACCAAACATGAAAAAAGAACAAAAGAGGCACTCCAGTCCCTAAGGATAATATCTTATTAAAGGAGTCATCCCAAGTGACAGAAATAAATAAAAAATAACTTTTATTAAATTTTATTAAAAAGCAGCGAAATATATAAACGTTGATGATGTGTGTGGTGCATTAAAACAATATACCCAGACAGACGGCAAAGGGAAGGTATCATATAACCGTGATGTATCAATATAATCTCCCTAACGTACGTTTCACTGTCAGACTTTCTCAAAGGAAGTAACCAGAGTACATCTCCCTGGTTACTATTAAAGGCAAGTCCGTCCAATCAGCAGTGCCAAATTTGATTGATAGGTCCACAAGCCAATCACGGGTTTTCTTAATGAAAAGAGACATTATAGCATACCAAACACGCTAGACTCCTTATATGTCATTATTATCACAATGTACTGTTAATTCCATACCTCACAAATGTACTCATATATATATTTTAATAATCTTATATAAACAAGATATAAGTATCCAGGTAAGTAGGGGCAAGAAAATATATCCCTAAAAAAACATAACAGCTTAATAGAGCTAATTAGATTCTCCCCATATCTTAATGGAGGTCTTTAGTAGAATCTCTAATAAGATTCATTCATAACCCATTTCCCCAAGGCATTATAATTAACAAGGCAATGAAATTGAGATTAATAAGAGCACAATTATAAATATATCATCCACCTAGTGTACAATTACATCCTATTAAAAGTAAAAATTCTGAAAAAGAATATAGGAAAATAATATAAGAAAAAAGGGGGAGAAGGTCCATCATATTATCATAAATATTAGGGGATTGTATAGTACTAGTTTAGTCCCCAATATTCACAAAATACATTTATAACGGTTTGAATTCATTTCTGTTAGATAAAGCTAGCATAGCTATTATACTCGTTAAGTCCCTGTGGGGAGAGTGAGTTCAGGAGGAAAATCCATTTGATCTCCCACTGTAACAGATTATTAGATATCATTTACCAACAGTGACATCATATATAGCTATACTTGTGTGATATCTGTATTTAGCATGTTGTTATCAGGGGATCACTATCCAATCATGATTATCATTAATCACAAGGACTACTGATATATACTGTGTACCTCATTATGGCAGCTCCCCATGATTGATTGTATAGTCATATATCCTCTTATATAGGAGGCTATATATATATATATATATGTGTAATACCTATTATGGTTAGACACTAATAAAGGAATCTCCTACAGTTATGAAGGTAATCATCTACTTTATATACAATATAAGTCTCACTTTTGTGATATAGAGGTATAGGAATCACAATCTCTCTCAAACCGGTCTGTTCCATTATATTGATACATCACGGTTATATGATACCTTCCTTTTGCCGACTGTCTGGGTATATTGTTTTAATACACCACACACATCATCAATTTTTATATATTTTGCTGCTTTTTAATAAAATTTAATAAAAGTTATTTTTTATTTATTTCTGTCACTTGGGATGACTCCTTTAATAAAGATATTATCTTTAGGGACTGGAGTGCCTCTTTTGTTCTTTTTTTTATGTTTGGTATCCATTTAACATATAAGAGTGCACCCTACCTATTTTGTGAGAATGATATTGAATCATCAACAATAGAGTATTAGTCCTGTGGCTGTGTGCGACCATTTTTTCTTCTCTTTCTTATTGAAAAAAGATGCAGTTACTGGTTTTATTATTCAAACCTGAATGTTCAAAACATGTGTTGTGATCTTAGCAAAAAGGATGTAAGCCTGGCACCACTTATGCATTACATAATTAAATTGTATTAAAATGCAGTATATCTAATGTTGTGAACAATTTTTGTTTAGCACTTTAAAATGGCTGCAGAGCGACATTGTGGTTGCCACCAACAGATAAATACAGAAGTAATCGTTAAATTCACCTACGTCAAGTACAATTTAGAATCCATCCCAAGGGTGTTGACTTTAATGATTACAGCTGTACCTAAATCCGAAAGTTGGTGGTCACCATGCAAAGCCCCTGAATATACACTTATTGGAACTGATCTGCTTTATGGAAAAATATGGAGTAAAGACACATTCATATTCGAAAATGCCTTTGCTTATTACTTATAGTGTTTTAGTGTATATTTCATATACATTTTCTAATTGAGAGTTAAATTAATAAATGGTAATATTTGATGAAGACGGTTCTCTATTATTTGGATTTCTGCCATAATTACAAAGAAGAGATTGCTAAAGTTTTTTTTTCTTATTAATAATTTTATTATTGGTGGGTTTCACAACTCGGCACAGTTCTTGCTGTGTTTTTTTTACCACTATCATTTGACCTATTTTACTCATATCAGCAAAGTTTTGGTAAATGGCAAATAACTGTGGTATATGTGTTGCTGTTTGCATTGGAAGGAGGAGAAAAACTTTACCCTACTATTCTATTAATATGCATTTTCAAAACATTTCCCCACTAATATTAATTGTTATCAATGGGTGCACTTTCATTTAAGGCAATCTGTATGCCGCTTTATAGCAGAACCCTGCAGTTCAGAATCTATCTGCTTTGTTGACTTCTTTAATTATAACCAAGTCTAGTATACTAAATACCATTTACTTAAACTATTTACTTTAACAATGATACTATTTTGATGACACAACAGATTCAATTGGAAATGAACATCCCAAGTGTCATTCTTATCACATATTTCTCAAAGGTAACACATATGGATAATCCAGTGTCATGTTCCTGTAATTTGAGGTTGACACTACTTCTATTTAATATTTACTTGTTAAAGACAAAAACCTGCACATCAAAGTCCCTTGCTTGCCAAATTATTCAGTTCTTGTTCAACACATTTTAATAACCTATTATTATGTTTGGTAGCATGTTAAGAAACCTTGAAGGGCAATAATTTTCTTAACATGAAGATAACAAGTTATTTTCTATTGTTTTATGAAATAAAGGCTACAGTTATTTTTAAGCAGGTGGATAAATGGTGGGTCAGTCTATCTGTAACAAAGAAAATCTTCCAATACAGTAATCTGTAATTCCAGTGCTGTGGTTACACTAATAATACAGTTGCCATATGTCTGTTAGACTTAATCCTATGAAATCTGTGAGAATCTGCTACTGCTGCTCTGTTGCTGCAGTCTGGGATAGTGATGTAAAAATCATTAATTTGTGCATTTTGAAACACCCTGCAGGTTTCACATAATATTAACTATTGGGTCAGGTATCAGCTTTTGTACCAAAGAAAGCTTTTTTTTAACAGTGCTAATTTTCTGGAGGATGTGGAATGGGTCCATCTTCAAATATTGAAGTTTAAAGGGACCAAAACACTCAAATTAAAAAAAAATGCTATAAAAACAGCAGCCAAATGCTAATGCCACAGGCTAGACCACAGTCTGAGAGTTTTTCTTTTCAAAACCCATTTTGTGACTTGTAATATCCTTAAATATAAATATATTGTTACTAGAATAAAGTTATTTTACAAAAATATGACTGGAAATGTAGATGAAGTAATGGAAGGAGTAAGTATGGGGATAAAGCTGTTTGTAGTTTTTATTGTAATAGTGACTCTTACTGTTAGAAGAAGGAGAGACTGGTGCTGTTAAAATGAGTTGTGTGAGATAAAGTTTTGCATATATATATATTATATTCCTTGCTGTAGTACAGTAGAAAATTCTAATGATAGTAGTGGCAAAACACACATACAGATATGGAAAGAGTTAAATTGACACCTGATACAATACATTACACTGTTTATATCTTGCCATTTTATATTGTGCCACTATAACGTAATGCCCAAAAGTCTTAGGGGTAAATGTATGAAGATTCGATTTTTTCAAGCTAAAATTTAAAGCGGCAATGGCTTGTAAAGGCTGAGCTTGCCTTTACAAGCCATCGCCGTTTTAAATTTTAGCTGCAAACTCGCCGATTTCCGGCGAGTTGAAAAAATCGGGTCTTTATACATTTACCTCTTAGTGTTGTTTGCTTGTAGTAGCAGTAATGTCCATTTGTGGGACTTTTACTACACATTACAAAAGTCACTCATAATACTCAATGTTTCCAAGTTCTTGACATCGTGACTAAGGAGCAGCACATAATTATTTTAAGCCAATTTAATGAATAAATAATGTGTAGGGAAGGGCGCTACTCAATTTATCACTTATAAATTTATTTATTTTTTCATATTTCTTTAGATTGCATTCTAATATATTTTTTATTATCTGACTGTGATGGATATCATCATCTATAGTCGGATAACAATTATTTACTGAACAGTTTGTAACATTTTGTATCAGTTTAGTAAGCTTTTACTTTAAAAATAAGATAGCTTGATTGTTAATTTATAGATTTTTCAGTTATTTACTATATTTTGGTTTACATATTGCTGGACTGTGACCAGGAATTACATTAATTTCAGTGTGGCCATTCATTTCACTCTATGTAGTGTTATGTATGCAAATATAACATGTTACCTTTACTTCTGAAGTGTGCTATGTCTGTAAAATGATTTGCAATTTTATTGTTAATTAGCTAAATAAAGTCAGCTGCTTACCTTCACTTAGCATGTTTGAAGCTATTCAAAACAAATGATTAGTTAACATACCTAAGCTGCTGTTTCAGGGAGCATGTGACTTAAATTTTCACACTTTATAGCATTTCATGCATCTTTCCCATTTGTAGTATGCTAGTGACAATAAAAATCATTCTGTCATCAGCATTCAATTGTCCTGTTTTATACACCTTTAAAGCTAAAACACATAAAACAATATAGGTTATTAAAGTGCAATTGGTAAGTGTGAGAAGTATAACTTGAGCAGAGATGGTAGTAATACCAAGACTGTGACCAGTGTATAATAAATGTTATCACTCTTAGCTTTTTTTTGCATATGTTAGGACAAAGTAATTGATGTTTGCATCAGATATCAACCTGCAGCCAACATTGTGGATACAAAAAATACAGGATTCAAGGGGTAGTCTTCCACATTATCTCTCCCTAATGCCATTCTTCCTGTTTGCTATCCTGGTCCGGATACGGGGAACTCTAATTCTCCTTAGTTTCCATTGTTTCATTCAGTTTTTCTGTCTGATGCATGGGTGCCTGCTGAAGTATAAATATATTCCTAAAAATCAAGGTTAATATTTTAACAATGAGCCCATCTCAAAATCAAGCTTTAGTAGTTTTGGGGCTAATGTTTTGAGTTTAAAAAGTCACTAAGCTAGTTACAATGTAATTTAACACTTAATTGACATAAAAACTTGTAGAAAAACTGAAATTTATCAAATGTAAAATAGTACATACTGAACAGTAAGACACTCTCAATGCTGCAAATGTAATACTGTACAGCAGGTACATTTCTGTAGCTACACTATTTCCTTTGATTGCAATCGCAAAGCTCAAAATAGGTAATTTTTAATAAATTATTGTACATTTCTTTAGTAGGTTATTGCACCAAAATATTTTAATTGTTAACAGCAACTTCCTTTATTTTTAAGTTTTGCCACATGTTTTCTTATTAACAAAACTATAAACAGTTATTTATAGCCCAAGTTTGTCAAGTGTGTTATAGTACATTACGGTGCAATACTGTAATAATGTGCTATTTACCATCTTACTCAGAAGACCTCATTGCAGACCCAATTGCTATCTTAAACATGAAAGCTACAAAGGCACGGTTCACTAAAGCACTTAGCTAGTGGAAGAGTAAGTCCATGTGCTACAAAAATGGGGCCCTTCAACTTGTGTACATATAAAAAAGTGATACCTAGTGTCCATTAGAGTTAGATCTATACTTTTCTTTTAGGAGGGCAGTTTAGCAGATCCCACCCTGCCCAATCGCTTTTGGTGTAAAAATCAGATCCCAGATTTCTGGGGGCTCCCCATCTACATAACTTACCACTCCTGCGGTCCCATGCTCTCTCTTGTCACACTGTACAGTGGAAAATTCCAATCATTTTCCTGTCAGAGTGTGGAAAACTCTACTCTGAATGGTGAATGTCCAGCACTACCCACTGATTGGTGTGCACCTCCACCAATCCGTAATTGTGTGACCGTGCACTACTGGACTGCACCTGGAGGCTGAGAGGCAGGCAGAGGATGCTGTCAGCCTCTGCAATTCTGTTTTTAAACACAATCAGATAGGATAGTAAGGACTCACTGACTGCCTCTCAGTTGCCAGGCACATCAATGTAGCATACATGCTCAGGCAGCAGCCATTAAAACTGAACCAACCCGGGGGCCTAATGCCACCCTGCTTCCCAGCCCAACTCACCTCTGCTCAGAAGGTACTTCTCCCAATCTACCACTCTGGATATTGCTCTGCTGCTTGCAGGTACTGGATCCTTATGATTGAGGTAATATTGTAGAGGCGCCTGAGTCCGTAGATGGTGGATCAGGGAGTAGAGTAGAAGTAAGGTGGTGAGAGGCATGGACTGTTAATGGATGTGAGAAAAATAACATAAGTGGTAGAATAGTTGTATAATTATTCTTGCAAAAGAACCCTCTGAGAAAATCACACACCAGTAGTGAAATGCATTTAAAGTTTTCACCTACACAAAGAACCACAACAGTCACAGTTCTAGGTGTATTTATATGAATACTTAATTATTTTTATTACTGTTGTTTTATATATTTATTTCTTAATGTATTTGTATATTATTTCATATTTTAGTATCTAGTAGTAGTATTCTATTTTATTTGCTGTCACATCTAATTACTCCGGCTTAATCCTACTTTCCCCCTTCAATCTTCTCCACATATTCACATCCTTATCTAACCCTTTAAACCTTACCACTCACCCATTCCCAACACTTCCTCACTCTCTCAATTAAACTATTCATTTATCCATCTTTCATATTCCATTTATTTAAATATTTGTATTTAATTGTAATTCTCCTTAATATATGATGCATCAGTATTCACAATTATTCAACTGTTACTTCCACAACTCATGTTATGTTTTCTCGTGCCCCTTAGAATATCTTTAAGCGCCTTAATTCTACTCTGCTCCTCATTCACCAACTACAAACCCCGGCTTCTGTACAACCCTGACTACCGAGATCCAGCACCTGCCAACAGCTCCATGGCTACAGACAGCTAAACATTGTGCTTTGTGTCGTTGTCTTGGAAGAAAGTGACAAAAAGTCCATGATTACAGATGTAAGGGTGAGAAGCCTATACACAGTCTGTTCTTAAACAACGGTTATTCATAATACCTAAATGAAGACAGACATACCAAAATTAAAAATATTTTTATTACAAATATTTAGAAATGCACATTCTGCAATAGAGACTCTATAGAGCAGTTCCATGTGTCTCTTCTGGCACTCATGGTATAGATATACTTTCTAGACACACTGTAGTGGCACCTATTGCATTGTTCATTCCAAATTAATTAAATCATGCACAATCAGAAACCTCCTAGTTCTTGAAAGACATCATTTGTCAGACTTCCAATGAGAACAGCTCATAATTATTTTACAGCAGTGAAATTCTTAACCTGCATGATTGTTTTAGCAAACCGTCAAATTTGCTACACCATAGAGAGTATTAAGAAAGTGTAGCCAAATATTTGTGCAATACAAAACAAAAAATCTCTGTAAGAATACATTATACAGCAATTTCTAAAGTTATGATTTGCCCTGGAACAGTTTGTGGGATAACATCTTGAACTTAAAGAGGATATATTAATAGAGAGAGATGGGTTTTTCCTAAGTGGTAGTCATGAGTTTTTTTTCCCAACTATGGCCTTATCTGTGTGGAGTTTGTATGTTCTCCCTGTGTTTATGTGGGTTTCCTCCCATACTCCAAAAACATACTAGTAGGTTAATTGGCTGCTATTAAATTGACCTAAGTCTCTCTTGGTCTGTATGTGTGTGTCATGGAATTTAGACTGCAAGCTCCAATGGGGCAGGAACTGAGGTGAGTGAATTCTCTGTACTCTGTATTTGCTGCAGAGCTAGTGGCGCTATATAAATAGTTGCTGCTGATGATGATAGTCATGAAAAATGGTCCAAATTTTTCATCTGTGAATATCACTGTCAATCCACACACATGCTTTGGCTACCTGGTTATTTAAAATATTATTGAAAAAATTCTCATTGGTTTGATGTCCCGGGATTAAATGGTTAACTTCATAGAAAGGAGCTGTTCTCACTGATTGGGAAGTTGACAATTTAATTCCGGCACATCAATTCCATCTACAACAATCAGTAATGCGCAGTTGATTTCACTTCTGGTAGAAGCACTCTTGTACACCTTTATATTTTATATGCTTTTATCATATAGATGTTTTTATATGTAAATGGAATTAATACATTTTGGATATTGAGGCAATATCACGCTAGATCCTTCCTGTTTTTCATTTTTGGACACTAATGTGGAAAACATCTTTGAAAGATTGTATATAAAGGATAAATAAACCCTTGAGGGCCTATTTCCTAAGTGATTCCACTAGGAATTTAACCAAAAGGGGTACTCGTGTGAACATATGGTGCAGGCTTGCACATTGGTGTGAATACATGACAAGAGAGCGATTTGGAGAATCTCTAAAGAGATATTGGTTCTACTATTATTCAAGAATTTGTTGTTTGGTATGGGCACATCACAAGAAATATACACAATTTGAACAATCAGTTGGAGTGTTGGATATATTATACTTTATTTGTATTTAAAGAAATCTGGAAGTAGAGAAATTACATCAGGAAGAAGAGAGAATCTGCTTAAAGTCAATTATTGAAAAGCTGCAGAAAATAAGCTGCAGCTGCAATAGCTAAAGCTGAATTCTTGGAGGCTACAGATCACCTTGATATATAAAGAACCATCAAGGAGTTTGAGTATGCAAACTACAACAAAGGCAGTACCTCCTGCACACAAAATTGGTATGATACAAGCCAGCTGAAAACAGACAATCTTAGCAAGTATGACCATGCACCACTTACTCGCACATTAACAGCATATTTTAGAGCCAACCAGGACACTCAAGAGTTTGCTAAGTTTCATGCACAACGAGAGGTAGTAGCACAAGGACTTTCAAAGTTTAATGATCACCCTGAGAGCTTCGGAGCTTGCCAATTCTCCTTCCAAAATGCAGTCAGAGGCTTAGATCTTTCATTTAGTTAGGAGATAGATCTCTTAATTAAATGGCTTGGAAACTAGTCTGTTGTAAATGCTAAAAGGATCAGAGTGATCAATATAAACTACCCAGAGTCTGGTTTTAAAATGATCTGGGAGAGACTAGAAGCAGAAGACAGGAGCAATAGAAAGTGCACTATTCAAAATAGTTAATGATTTTCCTAGATAACAAAGGCTATTAGAGACTTAGAGAACTGAGAGACTTATTAATGTAGCCAAGTCTGAAGGAGACTTACTGGGATTTGCCTACATTGACACACATTAACCCCATAGTGCAAAAGCTAACTTAGTATCTGCAGGAACAGTGGGCCACCGATTGCGCTAAATACAAACAGAGGAACAAGGTGTTGTTTCTTCCATTCTCTGTTTTTGTGGACTTTGTACACCAGCTAGCTCAGACCAGGAATTATCCTAGTTTTGCCTTTACCATGTCAGGTGCTCCCCTGATGCTAACTATCCCATGCAAAACATCAATCACATTTCACAAGACTAATGTGTATCCTCCAGATTTCTTCCACAGCTCTGACAGATATATCAACCAAGAGACTAGAAATAAAGATCCTGGCAAATGATGTCCTCTGCATTCTAAAATGCAGAGATTTCAGGGAGAGGTCCCTGGAGAAGCGCAAAGCCTTCCTACAAGAAAATTACATCTGCTACAAGGGCAGATTTCCAACATTCCACTTGGCCAAGGACTGTAATGTCAGTGTCAATTCCACAGAGTGCAACAGCACAGATCAGAAAACAGCTCTATACCCTGGACATCCCCCATGGACTTTACTACACAGTCACAGTGAAACAAAGCATGGTGGAGAGCACAGTGGGGAGGGAAGAAACACTACTGCAGTTACAACAGAAATAACTTCACAATGTATTTGCAAAAAAGCTATAAATGGCAGATCTTGTTCCAAAATCTGTATAGTTGCAGTCTATCAAAAGGGTCAGCCAGACAAAGATGTCAAACCTCATGCAATCCTAGGCGATCAAAACAAGCCAGATCAACCTTTTTTGAGATGTTTAGTAGGGAAGGCCCCAGCAGTCTTACTTATTAGAAACTTGCACAGGGAGTTTTGAGACAACTGAAGGAGAGCTGCTGGCTATCAAGTTGAGTCCATGGATGGAAATACATACCTTCCCTTACCAACCATCAGTGAACACAACCAGATCCCAGATAACAGGTCTGAAGTTCCTACACCAGAAGCAGCTATCAATCATAGCTAGTCTTGTCACCAGAACATTCCCAAGCAAAGATGGGAAGGTCCTCAAGGTAGATGTCAAGTTCTGCAAGCAGGTAGAGACTAAGGGCTAGATTTACTAAGCTGCGGGTTTGAAAAAGTGGGGATGCCTATAGCAACCAATCAGATTCTAGCTTTCATTTATTTAGAACCTTCTACAAAATGACAGCTAGAATCTGATTGGTTGCTATAGGCAACATCCCCACTTTTTCAAACCCGCAGCTTAGTAAATGTAGTCCTAAGTTGTTTCTTAGAGCAGTATCTAAACTGATCTTATTGTTATCATCTGAGGATTTCAATGGTGGTATCAGTTGATATCAGACAGGAAGTGTTATGTCTTTAGCATTGTTGTTTTACATATGCATTTATTTCTGTGTAAACTCCATATAGTGTCAAGCCTAGTAACAATACTCAGGCCTCCGTAGTCAGTTGTCAATGCACCTTGGGTAATTGACAGGAGGTCACCATCTTAGATCTAACATGTTAAATCAGAGATGCAGTATATTTTCCCCTCAGCACAGCTTAGATGGTAAGATTTTCTGTCAAGTTATGCATTTATGCCATGTTTTCATTACATCATATCTGTTCATATTGTAGATGCATTCTACCATTTGTTTTCCACTTTTTCCACTTGATCTCACATGTTCTTTACTACTAAAAAAAACATGATTCTTCAGATCGTCACATCTAGACTGGATTATTAAAGTAGCAATGGTTACACTGTCTGATTATACTAAGGCCAACGGGAAGTTTATAGTGAGGACAAAACACAGATACTTGGTAATAACTGTTTATATGTTTATTTTTTATTTTATTAACTCCTGATTATGCCATAGTCACAAAACTGACTTTTTAATATTCTCTTTATTTGACAGAAATATTGTGGAAGATACTGTTAGAAAATCACCTTTATTAATCCAGTTATATGTTCAACAGTGTTGGCGGATGAGGTTGATGTACCACAGTTGCACCAAATAGATGAATGAGGACCCAACAGCAGTGAAGTACCTGATTACCACATCAATAACCAAGGAACCAACACCACTGACAACAGGCTGGCCCACATTGACATCCCAAAACCAGCTATCAGAACAGACCACCTTGGGGCCCCCAATGTGCAACATAGAGCTTTGCATTCTAAACTCAACAAAACACATTTTTTTAACACAGTTCCCATAACAAATTACACCAGTTACTCTTCCAATAAGTTGTACCATTTGATTTGTACATGACTTGTACTCACAGAGTGACGTACAATAATTCTAGTGGTAAAAAGACACTGTCAGTAAAGTTACAGGAAGCACTTGGCAAAGAAACTCAGTCCCATTTTCTAATGCCGTTACAGATAATAATATGTTCAGGATCCCAGAGCAAGTCAATTGTAATAAAGATTGATCAGATGGGATCTTGGACTTCTGTGCTTGTAATTGACAAGTACAAAGGTTCTTGTCCTTATTCATTTTTATTAATTATAATTATATTTATTTTTATTTCTTTATATTATTTTTATTTATCTATTCTTTTTATTTCCCAATACAACTTCATCCAATCTTACTGTCATCCCTCTCACTTCTGGTGATCTGTTCCCTCATATCTCCTTTTATTGTCCATTATATTTCCCCCCACTATGCCAACCTACGACCAGGGTAGATTGGACACTTTTCCCACACTAACACTAACTCTCTCCCTCTTTCCTCCTCCCCCTATATAACCTTCCACGAATCACACACACTTCCTCCATTTCTCTCCTCCGTACTGGAAAACTAATAAACATCAGTGTATTTAAACCCGGCCATCCCTCACACAAAAACACACATTCCAGATGAAGTCCCACTTGAGGGATGAAGGATTTTAAAGATTTGTCCTTGGAAATTTATTGTCCCGGCATATATCCCTGTTTTTTTATTAACTAAGTCAGTGGTATGATCCCTCTTTTTCTATATACTGAGTACATGGACACACACTAATGCATTTTTCATGCACACAGACACACACAAATACATTTCTCATGTACATTAATACAATTCTCATACACACTGAGTCACATTCTCTCTCTCACACAGATAGTCATACACACAGACACATAAATTTCCATAAACTTAGCTTTTCCTGCAGTGCTGCCTCCAGCTTCTGCAATGGCAGTATGGGTAGGGGGCGTGTCTGTGCTCTTACTGGCTGACAGTCATTCAGCCAATCACAGCACAGGAGAGAAAGTGAGGAGTTCCTGCATGAGCAGGAAACTGCATTACCAAGCAGCACATGCTGCTTCTAGATGTCTCCCTACTGATCGCATTCCGGTCCTGTCTCCTAGAGAAAAGGGCAGGGCCATCGGGCAGTGGGGCCCATTGGGGCTCCCCTCGGGAACTCACTGGCCAGTCCAATGCTGGATAGCATACATTTAGCTAACGGGTCACATAGGGGGTATTCAATTGTTCCTCCGGGCACCGCCGGAACGAGCGCGTTAAAACTATTACCGTTTATACGGTAATTACTCGCTCAATTTCAGCTCGCAGCTCCCTGAGCAGCGAGCTGAAATTGAGCGAGTAAATTACCGTATGAACGGTAATTACACGCAATATTACCGTATAAACGGTAATAGTTTTAACGCGCTCGTTCGGCGGTGCCCTGAGGAACAATTGAATACCCCCCTTTGTGTCTGATTTTACCTATTGTTTCTTTATCTAACCTGTGCTAAAATCAATGCTACATAAACAAAAACTACCTGTATTGAAAAGAATTACAAAGTAGTAGTGTTAAGATACTCTAGCTTAAACACGTTCATGCTTATGTGATATTACGTGATGCTCACAATAAATCCTGGGAAAACCTCTTTTGCCATGTACAGTATGCCCCACTAGTGTTGAGTCCCTGACTTCATCTTAATATATTGTTGTGGCTAGAGGTTTTCTACCATTTTATGCACAACTTCCTAAAAGGAAAAATAGGAAACTTTTATCTGTGGTGCTCTACAGGTCCCAGCATACCAAGGTTGCCCTGGCACTGAGGGCCTGCTGGGACCTGTATTGCACCAGAGAAAAATGTAAATAAAAGACCCACACCCTCTTTATTTCCTCACCTAATCCTGAGGTTGGCACCGGAACAGCTTGCATCTTCAAATGTAAACAATCCTGGTGTTTGGAAAATAAAAAATATCATATTCCAAATGAGCTCTTAGCTTCTATGCCGTTATATTTATGACCAGGGGATTTTCCATATTCTGAGGTCAACCTTACATGGTATACAAAATTTTTAATCAAATAGACTTCATGGGGTAAATGTATCAAGCTGCAATTTTGAATTTCCAACGATTTTCTTGGGTGAGTTAAAAATCGCCGATTTATTAACCAGCGATATGATGTAATATCGCCAGAGATATGTTTCTTTCAAAATCGCTACAAATCGTTGTCCCAGTTTTTTGCTACTCTTGCTATACAAATCGGCAATTGTATGAACCTGTGATTTTGCAAACTCACCTGAGTTTGATTTTAAAATCGCTAGATACAACACATTGCTTTCTATAGGGGAGATTGGCAAACACATCACTGTTACACTGCTGGGCAATGTTAAAATAACAGGAGGCACAATGGAAGTTTCAATAAATCATCTTTTATGTTGTAGAGGGGCATAAATGATTATGAATTTTCTTACGGGGGACAATTTATTTTAAGAATAAATTAGTGGCCCAAATGTAATTATAGGTTAAATGTAAGTGTTTTTATTTTTTTTGTTTTTATATTTACAGTGGCTTTCTATTTCACCACCAGTGGGGTAATATTTATATTTTCATACTATAGCAACATTTTAAATTTCCAGATGGGGATTTCATTTATAGTACAGTCTTTTGACACTACAAGTGCTCATGTGCATGCTGACGCTTGGAGCGCCACAAGGGAGAAATAGGTGTTTTAATATCGACATAAATCGCCAGAGATTGGATTTGGGAAGACAAAATCGCTGCTTAATACATATGGAGTTTGCACTTCAAATCGCTGGTTATCTCTTGCGATTTGCGGCGATGTTAAAACGCCAGAAAAACCACAGCTAGATTATTGACCCCCATGACTTCTGGGATTGTCTTTTTTGTGTGCAGGAGAAATGTCAGATCATACAATACAAGTTTTAGAGAAAAAAGCAATCATTGGAAATCAGGTTCAGTGATTCAGAAAAGATTTCTCACAAGACCATACCATAGTACTGATGAAGTTTTAGTTTTTATTTTCTTCTGGATCAAAAGATACTTAAGGTAAAAACACTGCTGGTCAGCAAACTTGTTTTTTTGCGCAGCAAGCTAAAAAATAACATTAAGAACCACAAATTGAAAGCAAAATGAACATGTCTAGAATATAGATGAATGAAACATAGATTGACTGAATAAGGCAAGGTACTTAGCAATAGTAATGTAGAGATTGTCATTTTGTGTTATTATGTGTAGATAATACCGTTTTAGGTGATGCAGCTACATGTAATCAGTGGATGAGATTGAAATTTATAAGTAGCGGTATGGAAACTGTAATGGGAATGTAAGTGAATGAAATTTTATAATTTTACAATCAAAGAAGTAGAAGAAGTGGCGGTACGGCAGACCACCGTACACACCCCCACTTCGACCATTATGTATAATAGAGACTACACAGGCCATGTTCTCTTCTAAATGCCTGCAGTATTTTAACAGAGAACAATAAATATACTAATAATAAATACATTTAAAATGGAAACCGTGGAGAGGTAGGTGAATACATCTCTCTGAAATATTTACTGTTGTCCTAGTGTTGTAGTGGGGCGGTATGTGCAAGTATGTCATACTGTTACTTCTTCTCATCACAGCCTTTGGATCTGCTCCATGCTCTGCAAACAGGCACTTTGCTTGCAGAGCATGTGAGTACAAGCTTACAGAAACTGCTGCCCCAGGAGCTAGCAGAGGTTACAGGATCTTCTTTAGTGTGGGTGGGAATGGGTGAGGTGGCGGTAAGATGTGAAATGCTGGTGTCATAGGCAGAGCGGAGATTTTGGAGATCTCCAAAATACAGACTATTGTGTACTATGTGTGCTGAGTGGGGTTGAGCTCCAATGGTGCAGCAGTGTGACAATGTTGATCAGTCACAACTGTCACGCTGCAATGCACCTTCCAGCACAGACAGCCTAACTCCCTCTCTCGGAAGAAAACAAGTCTTAAAAACATTACAATAGTTATGGGATCCTTTGTGTTCACTTCTGCAGCAATTCCTGTAGTTATACATGCTGGATCATAAGTGATGAATTGCAGAGATGGCTACTTTATATCTGTTATTCTGAGCTACTATACTGCTGGGATAATCCTTCAAATCGAACTTCCTTTAAATGGTAAGTCTACTGATATGAATCAGACCAGGCACATCAAAACGTCCAGAGCTCCAGTAAATGTGATGAAACTGCTATTGATGACATATTACGTTTAAAAGAGAACGTCATCAAAACATTTTTATATTAATGCCGTTAAACTAATCTGAGTTTTCTAACAGGCAGGTCAGAAAGCATCCTGATTATTAGGCTGCAGCTGTGGGCCTTACTCTATTCCTTAAAAGATAAGGCGTCACACTGGGGGAAGTTGGAGGCAGTCACAATTGCAACACTTCCCCCTGAAAATGTCGACAGTTAACCTCTCAACATGAAAATGTTGGCAGGCTAAATGCCGACAATTCCATTTTGGAGACAGCATTGGTCTTTTAATGACGAAATTGTGAGTTCAACATTGAGAATGTTGACAATCACACTGTCGACATTTTCAACATATTATGTTGTAAGGCTAAACAAAAAGAAACTGAATAGAATCCAGAGATAACAACAGCGGTCATCTCAAAAAGTAGGAAAGATGGTCCACTGGAAGAGATTGGCAGAGGAGGTTAGAAAAAGTCATTTGAAGTTAGAAGGAGAAAACTAATTAGAATGTTGACATCACCTAAGTAATGGTGTGGATGTTAAAATATAAAAAATGAGGAAGACAGGTTAAGAAATGTTCAAAGATGTGCTGTGGTGATCCCGGGGGATGATAGATCAAAGCAAAACTGTGAGGAAGTTCAATCCATTGAGATTTTCACATAGAGGACCTTGTTGTTTTCATTATAAACCCTACTACTATTCTACACCTAGAATGCACTTTTATGAACTAATTGGTACAACTATAAGTCATCTTTGACTCTGTTATCAACAAGCAGATATATGCATTTGTGACATGTGCCTAAAATAGCCTATAGGTTTCTGTGCTTGTATCTCCAAGTGAAGGATTTTAGAGTGAGGTGTACATAGAGATTTAGGTCAACCACTCCCAATAAAGGACACAAGTAATTCCAATATATTTGGAATATTTCACACCCGGAACAGCCTACTTCCATTAAACCAGAACATGAGCCTATCGAGTATCTATGGACACCTGCTAATGTACAGCACTTAGATGCCAACATCCTAGAAGCAGTGATCCATGGCTATAGACAGATAAGTAAACTATATATTCTTTGTCACAAAGTGGTGGAACCATTGTTTATAGATCACACACATAGTTCCTCACAAAAGCCAAGCCAACTAGAGATGCTTGGGCTCGATTCTCCAAGAACCGAGCCCACTCGAAGTTCGCTGTTCCTAGTCGGTACTTTTGCGCGCCCTCTGAAGTGAAAACGAGGCAAAACATCATCGTTGTGTCCTCAGATCTCGCGAGTTTTGGATTCTATAAGTATCGCTCTCCACGGAGATCCAGCGCCATTACACAGAGAGTCACAGAAGGGGGAGCAGGGTTGTTGGCAGTCTCCAGTGCAGTTGGACAGTGTCATTAATGAAAGAGAAAGAGGGGGGAGGGCAGTGCTCTTGGCAGTCTCCAGTAACATTGTACTGTGACATACCTCACACAGAAGAGCTGGCACTTTTCATTGCTGAAAGACACATTATAGGGCTGGCAGTGTAATTACAAGTCTCCAGTGACATTCTACTGTGCCATGGATCATCCAGAAACAGGAGAGGTGGCAGTGTTCAGTGCTGAAAGCAAAATTGTAATAATAGGGCTGGCAGTGTAATTAAAAGTCTCCAGTGACATTCTACTGTGCCATAGCTCACCCAGAAACAGGAGAGGTGGCAGTGTTCAGTGCTGAAAGCAAAATTGTAATAATAGGGCTGGCAGTGTAATTAAAAGTCTCCAGTGACATTCTACTGTGCCATAGCTCACCCAGAAACAGGAGAGGTGGCAGTGTTCAGTGCTGAAAGCAAAATTGCAATAATAGAGCTGGCAGTGTAATTAAATGTTTCCAGTGACATTCTACTGTGCCATAGCTCACCTAGAAACAGGAGAGGTGGGAGTGGTTAGTGCTGAAAGCAAAATTGTAATAATAGGGCTGGCAGTGTTTTTAAAAGTCTCCAGTGATATTCTACTGTGCCATAACTCATCCAGAAACAGGAGAGGTGGCAGTTTTCAGTGCTGAAAGACACATTATAGAGCTGGCAGTGTAATTAAAAGTCTCCAGTGACATTCTACTGTGCCATAGTTCATACAGAAACAGGATGGGTGGCAGCATCCTTGTCACTCTCCAGTCACATTGCTCTGTACCATTGCTCCTACAGAAATTGGAGGGGTGGCAGTGTTCTTGTCACTCTCCAGTCTTCAGTCACATTATTCTTGCACTCTCCAGTCTCAGTCATGAAGATAGTGATCCCTCTATGTCATGTGCTAAAGACTGTGTTCCAGTGCACAGTGGTAACAAGAATGTAAAGAAAAAGCTTGTACCTTTTAAAGAAAAAAACACCTGTCTAATAAAGGTGAAAGTTAAATGTCGAAAAACATAAAATTGCCAACATGCCATTCTACCCAAAATATTAACAAGGATACCAGCATCAGCTAGCTCCCTTTGCTCAACTTCACTGTCATCATCCTCACCCTCATCAGTGTGTACATCATCCTCACACAATAATAATTCATCCCCGCTGGAATCCACCATTACAGAAGTCTCTGTACTTTGATGTAATTGCCGATAATGGCCTCTCCGTGTAATTTGTAGTTTATTTTATGGCAAGTCAAGATTTTTGGGCAATTCTTTTACACCAGACCAAATGTCACAATGTTGTGTTGACTCATCTGCATCACCACTGCATGTCTTGGGGAAGCTACATTTTTTCCTAGCAGCAGTTGCCAAAGAAACTGAGGGAGGATGAATCGTCGTGTCATGTACTACTTGAGCTGTCAACTTGCTGACCAAGAGCTCTTTGCATCTCTTGAGCTCTGGGTCAGCTGGAAAGAAAGAGAAGACATAGCTCTTAACCTAGGATCATGACCAGTTGTCAAAATGTAGTGATCTGATTTTAAGATGTTGATAACTCTCGGATCCTGTTGAAGCGAATAAAGTACTTGATTGACAAGTCCTACATAGTTAGCAGAATTGCTTAGTTTCATCTCCTCCTTCAATTTCTCTATCTGCTTTCCAAAAGTCTAATTAGGGGAATCACTTGACTCAAGCAAACAGTGTTTGAACTCACTTCACAGATGACTACCTAGAGTGGTTTTAGCACCTTGCACAACACGGAAAGTATTCTCTACTGTGATGGACTAAAGTACATTCCCCCTCAAATTAGATTTTTAATGCAGCAGCTGCAATCTCCTACATACTGTTGTAGAATACCAAAAACTACCCAAATTATTTCTGGACACCGACAGTATCTCCTGCATGTCACTGTTATTTTTTTAAAAAAAACTCTGTACAACCAAGTTGATTGATTGTGTGAGCAAAACAGGGAATATGATGGAATTCTCCCCGCTGTAATCCTGTCACATATTACTGGCGTTATCAAAAATGACATATTCTCAGGAGAGTCCAAGCGGGATAAGTCATGGTGCAATGACATCCCTTAGTTTTTCAAACAGGTTGTCATCGGTATCCCTCTTAGTGTAGCCGGTGAGACACAAATGTAGGATACCACTTTGTATTTGCAACAGGATGAGGGGGGATATTTGTGAAGCTGACAACGGCGCTAATGAGGCTGTTGATGAGGATGTGTCACGACTCTGAATGATTTTGTAGATCCCTTGCCTCTGCTTAGATAGAACTTGCCGAGGAGTGCGGAGTCTAACGGATAGGAGGTATTCACCAGGGATCCCCGCAAGGGAATATGGACTCCGCTGCTCCTATTCCGTAGGTCGCGGTCTCCCAGACAAGAACTAGCAGAGGGTAGTGGAGGCAAAACACAATGAACAATGAGGATGATGATATCACAGGATTAACAGTTCACGGCTCACAAGCATCACTAATAATAATAATAACACTGGAGATAGTGATAATGCTGCAAAGTAGTGTATTGGCTGATGATACAATAGAATGAGAGAATATATATAATGGCAGATACTAAACACACGGCAAATGGGTCACATCATGCTACTTCATAGTTGGTAACCCTTGACAACTGCATGGGATGAGTAAAACAATAGTTCAAACGCAAGGATGATGAATGGAGAATGCTTGGATCCAATAACGTAACACACGGCAGATAAATGTGAATCACTGGAACAGCAATAGTACCAGTCCAAACAGAGTGATCCGAAAACAAAGATGATTCAACGTAGCAGGTGGGTTACTGGTATCGCGGTAATTCTCATTATGGAAAAGCAATAAGCGTTGAACTTGTTGGTTCTACAGATAACAATCCCAAATGACATAGATAAGCACAAGTACATCAAACAGTTTGTTACCTAGAAGTACCGGAGGAGCGACGTGTATCTGAGCCGTGTGTGGAACTACAGATGACAGGTAACTTCAGCAGTAGACTTATGAATGAAGTAATAGCGATGTTGAATCAGCCAGGTAGATATGGAAACTTGATCCGTAGGAATAGCCACAGGTGCAGCAAACAACTCACAGTAGAAGTTCAGCGGGCAGGTTAACAGCGGAGAGGAGTTTCAGGTAAACCAGCATGGAACTACAGATGACAGGTAACTTCGGCAGTAGATTTATCAATGAAGTAGTAGCGATGTTGAACCAGCCAGGAAGAGATGGAAACTTGATCCGTAGGAATAGCCACAGGTGCAGCAAACAACTCACAGTGGTAGTTCAGCGTGCAGGTTAACAGCGGAGAGGAGTAACAGCAGTGGACAAATGGGAGGTCAAGTAATGGCAGCCAGATCCTAATGCAGACAGAGTAACACGAAGAACAGGCAATAAGCCAAGGACCATGGGTGGTTTAAATAATACTCCAGAACCAATGAGAATCGGGAGGAGGTCCAGAACAAGGTAACAAGGAACACCTGTGTAAAAGTAGTGACTTAGAAGCAGGAGTGAGCTCAATCACCGTTCCTAAAGGAAAATCACAGCACCGGCACCTATCTATGGGACCGGCGTGTGACAGTATGATGATGAGCATGATGTTGTTTGTGTAAGTTCTGCACCAGTGGAAGCAGTTCTAGCCAGTGATAAGAAGAAGGGCATTGTCATGCCTGGGCATAAGACCAAAAAATCCACCTCTTCTGTGTGCAATTATTTTTACCCATTCTTGACAACAGTTGTCTAGCCATTTGTAGTCTTTGTAAAGCCACACCGACAACACCTTCCTCATCAATATCCTCACTATTGATCGGAGTTAGTCCTGCATCCAAGTTGCTAAGGCTAGATGACTTCTCCCTTATCCAGGATTCCTCTGAAGAATTCTTGAGTGTTAGTCCCGCTGCTGCTGGTGGATGTTCATCCCAGAGGTAGACCAAGAAGAAGACTACTAGTAGTTTTCAACAATTGACTAAACAATCCTTTGCAAGAGGAAGCAAGTATGAAAGCTCTCATCCACTTGCAAAGCGGATCATAGACACTATGGCAACTATGCTAATATTAGATCTGCGTCCAATAGCCACAATTAATGCAGCTGATTATAGACAGTTAATTGAGGTCCTGTGTCACAATTATCAAATTCCATCACAACACCATTTTACTAGAAAAGCAATTCCTCACCTCTACCAGAAGGTTTCATAAACTGTAATGATTGGGCTACAAAATGCCATTCTACCCTCTGTACACTTAACAACAGATATGTGGACAAGCAGAACTGAGACAGCCACAGCATGTACCCAACAACGCCAGATTATTCAAAGGCAGGCTACTCTGTGTATCAGCGGCTTCACTAAGAGGCATACCGATAACAAGCTGTTTGAAAAACTAAGAGATGTCATTGCAACATGGCTTATCATGTTTGGACTCTCCTCAGGATATGTCATTTATGATAACACCCCCAATATTGTGAGAGCATTACAGCTGGGTGAAATCCATCACATTACCTGTTTTGTTCACACAATATACTTGGTGGTACAGAGCTTATTGAAAAATGAAAGGGATGTGCAGGAGATGCTGTCTGTTGCCCGAAAAATTTTGGGACATTTTCGGCATTCTGCAAAAGCATGTAGGAAATTGCAGCAGCTGCAAGGACAGTTTATTTTGCCCTGCCACCAACTGAAGCAAGAGGTGGTAACAAGGTGGAATTCCACACTTTATATGCTTGTGAGGATGTAGGAACAGCAAAAAGCCATCCATGCTTGCTCCACAAGCCATGACATTGGGAAAGGAGGGGGAATGTATTTTAAACCAGCACAGTAGAGAATACTTTCTGTGCTGTGCAAGGTGCTGAAACAATTTGAAGTAGTCACCTGTGAACTGAGTTCAGACAATGATAGCTTGAGCAAAGTGATTCCCTTAATTAGACTTTTGGAAAAGCACCTTGAAAAATTGAAGGAGGAGATAAAACAAAGAAATAACGCTAAGTATGTCGCACTTGTAGATTAAGTACTTTAATCGCTTCACCGGGATCAAAGAGTTATCAACTTCTAGAAATCGTATCACTACATCTTGCCGACTAAGAGCTATGTCTTCTCTTTATTTCCCACTGTCCCAGATCACAAGAGATGCAATGAGCTTGAGGTGAGCAAGTTGACAGCTGAAGTGGCACTTGACATGATGGCGTCGCCTACTTCAGTTTTTCAGGCTACTACTGCGAGGAAAAAACTAAGCTTTTCTAATAGACCCAAGGATGATGCAGATGATTCAGCACAACATTTTGACATTTGGCCTAAAATAATTTCCCAAAAATTGTGACAGCTCTGTCGTCAAATGAACGCTGATTGAATGTTGGGTAAAATGGTATTTTGGCAATTTTAGGTTTTTCTACAGCAAAGTTTAACTTTTATTAAGGATGTGTTTATTTCTTTAAAAGGGTAAAAGCTTTCTTTTTAAATTTTTGTTTTTGACATTTATGTTACATAGACTTCTGTAATGGTGGTTTCCTGCGGGATTGAATTTATATTGTGTTATATTGTGTTATATTATATTGTGATGAAGTTTATTTTCAATCATCCTTTCAATTGCTTCTCTCTCGTACGTGTGACCACATATTTTTTGTTTTCACTGGGTTCACCATCTCCAACCCGCCGGGGCACCCCGGATTGATCTTCGACTGATAAATACACACATCCCCGGGGGTTCAGCGCTCATCACCATGTATTAGTTGTAGAATTACCACAGTTATCCAAGTAATGGGTGGACTGATCAAAGGAACCATAACTGATTTAATGAGCCATTCTCAGTTTCACTGTACCGGCCGTGTGCTCTGGGTGACAGTGATCTTCTCATCTTCATCTTCCAAATCTTCGTCTGGAGGGGTCGGTGACACATGCATTTTTTTTCTCAGGTGTCTTAGCTGTTCTTTAAACTGGACATATACATCATCCTGTCTCTGTTGGGCTTAAGACAGCTAAGCTATTGGTAGCTTGTTTTGTAGTTGTCTGAACAAACCAAGCACTTCAGCCACAAAAGTTGCACTCCTTGTCGCTGGAGTGCATATAGTTTGTTAAACCGTACATGTCCATTTCAATATCTTACATAAGGGTGGGTGGGAGGGCCTAAGAACAATTCCATCTTGCAACACTTTTTTTTCTGCCACTGCTGTGTGGCAATGTCTCCTAGATGTCCTGTGAACTGCCATGTGTTTGTGCTTGCTGCAGTCTTTGTCCAAAAGTGTATGAAAATAATATTGTGACCTGTGAGGTGTTCAAAATTGAGTGGAAATACTGGAAATTAGTGTTATAGAGGTTAATAATAATGTAGGAACAAAAAATTTGCAAAATTATTTGATTTTAGCATATTTTAGCAATTTTTCAAAAACATCCAGATCCAAAACTAAAACCCAAACACGGGGGTCAGTGAGCATCTCTAAAGCCAACTAGTGCACCCACAACTGACCCAAAGATATGCCAAGGTGCACTGAAGCTGATATGCCTGATATGGTGGCTCAACAACAGAGTCATGGCTATAAGCCATAAGAAAAATATCCTTCATATGTTTCCTAAATGCTGAGAGATCATTGTACATGCTTACATTGATAATAAATTGCTGCTTACTGGTGGAAATCATTTTTTACATTTTCAAACATTTACTTTCTATTTTGCCATCCACAAACCATTGACAGAGGGACATGTCAGGCCTTAGACCTTAGTACCCCTGATGGGGTCTAACATACTTGTTATGTATGTGTTTTATTACATAATAAAGGACTGGAAATTACTTTGAACATTGTTGAAAAGTTTTTTAGACATTGAAAAGGTCTGATTTGAATCTGTTTGTATATGCTGCTTGAGTATCTTTCATTTTCTTGGTCTGTTTATATTTGGACTGTATACCCTATTGCGCCATGAATTATGGTTTATCTTACAGTTGTTCCTACTTTTAGCAATACTTTAGAGTAGTTTGAGTTTCTCTCTTTTTATGTGTTGTTTCATTTGTGAATCAGATTGTGTATGAGTAAATATGTTATTTCATTGTGGTGCTGTGCTTCTTATCTATCTTGGTTCTTGAGTTTTCTTTACTAACATATTTACTGACCATTTCTAATACTATTACTTTAGATCAGTGATACTATGCATATGCTTACAACCATAGATTGCATAGAGATGCAGCTTGACAGTGTTAGTAATAAATAAGGAAGTCACATTATCCTATTTGTACACAATGTAATATAATGAAGTGTCATATACACAAGAGAGAATAGCGTCTTCATAGGGTTGCATTTATACAAGCACATCCTACATCGGTCATATACCACTTTGTAAAAGAGATATGATTCTTCTTTCTTGCAGAAGTCAAAATGGATATGATAAATAAATAATCTGAATAGATGGCCGTGATTTGCTGGTGAGGTCAATACAGATGCAGTCAATCAGAAGTGACTAGTCCTTCAGTACCCGGTAAAGACATGCCTCCTAAGAAGTGTACTAGGGATGCGTCCAAGTTTCATTAATTTGCATCTCAAGCTGGCAGCTACACTTACATATACTGTACACATTTAACATTCCCTCCCACATTCTGCATTTTGTGCATTGGGGCTGCAAGTTTAAAATACATACAGATCCAGATGCAGACAAATCTTGGTATGTATGAGCAGTACATGAATGCATCTATCTATGACACAGAAATACAACTCTAAATTTAGAGGGTTTTTTTCTCAAATCTTGGCAGTTTGGCTTACATTTAACTGCCAGATGTATATTAAACTGAAGTTAAAAAGTTTCTTTTCATCTGCTGTTATAAATGTGCAGTTTGGAAAACTCACTTTCACAGTGACTTCAGGTTGTAATAAGTTCAACAACATTGAACTGGCTTTTAGCAAAACTGAGTTGTACAAGCTTATAGTACTAGGCCAAGGGTGACATTACCCAATCACAGTGTGCTTTCAGGAATGTGAAAACAGATTTTGCATTAGAAATGGTAATCATGTATTTCTTTCTCTTAATGCTAGAATCACAGTGACCTTTTAAATCACTTTTTTTCCCAGACAGAACATCGCCAAAAGCTTCAATGTTCCACGCTGCTTCAGGTTCCTTAATTATGCTCTTTGGTCACATTATGACCAGAAATTGAAGAGTGATTGCATAGGAACAAAATGCCACTTACATGACAATTAACCTTCACACTTAGAATCTTAGCAGCGGTGTAAAATATTTATAAGACATGGAATGATACTATTACTAGTTACAGTTAATCCTGGTAGAAATCAAATGACTGTTTCAAGTTAATCCATGCTTCCAAAAAAAAAATCAATTAAGACCAAGCACACATGTGGGCCCAAAGGGAATACAGTTATAATCGATATGTTATATTGGTTATTTAGAAAATATATAACAAAGATAAATGAGCCTGCTACAGTATGTCTTACAAGTGTAACTGCTATGGCTGCCTTTATGCTTTGCTGTGAAATCATATTGATTGTCATGGATATGACTTTACAAATGTTTGATATATATACATCTCAGTTTTATGAGGCTTCCACAGACTTTCAACATTCATGCAAAAAAGTTATCCAAATTAATTGGTGTCTCTATCAGCAACCAGAGCTGAGCAGTTCCTCTGCCTTTAATTCTTCTTCATATAAATCTCAATAATGTACACCAAATAAACATGACCTGGTATATTAGGTAACTGTAGGTATAGATGATTTGGACCCCCCTTGGTCTGCTTGCAAATTGCTGTCAGTTGGCAATTGGAATTGATAGCTACCTTTATAAAATGGCTGTATTGTATGAGTTAAAAGAGAACAGTTGATTCAGAACTTGAAATAAGAGAGTAAGAGGTTTCTTGACAGCTGCACTATGAAATACAGACATTTTGATCCATACTAGGGGGAGGCTGGGTGGGGGGCAAGGGAGCATCTGCCCCCCGGGCCAGTCCCATAGTGGGCTACCTTGGGCTGGGTCACTGGGCCACCTGCATTACTTCTCCTTTAAAATTTTCCAGTTAGGCTGCAGAGTCGAGTCTTGCCCCCGGGGAAAGATGTCAGCCCTCCCCTGATACCTACACACCAAAATTCATTGAGATAGTTTCAGGTATGTTCTGTATCTTGCCTATCTCTACTTTCCTTTCACTGAAATTAATTCCATTAGTGGGTTGTAAGAATCAGTTCTGTTGGGTTTAGCCTTAGCAGAGATTATGGGAGTGGGAAGTGAAACCATTCTACATAAGTATACAAGCTTTGTAGCAATGGTACTTTTTCTTAGCACAATTTGACTGAAACATAACAACAAATTGAAAACATTTGCATTAAACGCTTTATCATAATTTAAAGAACTTTATCCGGAATGAAAAACACATTTAATGCTTTTAGTAATTTCATTTTTCCTAATGACTTTGACCTACTCATATTTTTATCTGCAAGGAAGCCTTACATTAATAGTACTCTATTGGTGAAATGTGTGATGAGATTGGTTTATTAGGATAATGAAACCAGAGGTTTCGCCTGCTGAACACACTTCTTTATTTTAAACTGTGTTTTACATTGCTTGGATTCTGTTGTGTTAACTAGAGAGGAACTGTTTGGATTCTCAGAAATCTGACAGATCCAAATTTTGGGGTACCAAATAGAGTCATGAATGGGTTTCTTGCTCCAAATTCGAATCTGAAAAGGCAAAACTAATTTCCAGTAAAATGTCAGATCTCACGTGTTTTGGACCTATATCTTCTATATCCCCTCCCTTCTGTTCTCAGCTGCCACTTTAGAAGTGATAGCATGTGGGTAAGTCACTTGCTACAATTATGTGCTTATAAAATAGCTTGTAGAGGGGTGGTCAGGGTGAAAGAGGCAATCAATATTGAAATAACTGTGATTTTACAGCACACAACTTAACCGTTTATTAACAGATAAGGCTGCAGGAAATATGTGCTGTTAAATTGGTTGTGAGAGAATGAAGAGTAGACAATCAGTGACTACTGGTAATAATAGTACATTAGCATATTAATTAGGAGTGGACAAAACCTATTCTTTCTTGCTTTTAGAATCAAAGTGTTTAAATCTAAAGGCAGTTTTGCAAAGGGCAACATTAGTGGCATTTGAATGATTCCTCTAATGAATCATTGCATTACGGACATCAGTTTGCATTTGAAAATTGAATGTTTAACTATGTATTAATAATGAGGAGGTTGATAATGAAGGTGTTGATGATGAAGATTGCATGAGGTGTCTATGCATTTAGCTGCAAGCTGATGCTGGGTTGCGTGTACTATACACAACTACTTGAATGAACTCATTGCAAATGTCATAACAGGGAGGAGGTGCCTATTGGTCAATGTCCCTACCTCTACTTTTTGTGGCAGTAAGGCTACAGATGTCTTGAAAAATGTTGTCTGAGTTGAGATAAAACATGCAAGAGGTGGATTTTTTTGGTCTTTTGTCCAGGTATAACAATTAGCATATCATGGGCATGCTAGCACTGGCGGCTGACTTACTTGGACACAGTCATCATCCTCTTAATTATCTTGTTCAAGTACAACACATTCCAACATTTTCAGATCCATAATTATCCCCCTCATCCTGTTGCACATTAGCAAGTTCCAAAGTAGTATCCTCAATTTTATTGTCTAAATCATCATCATTACTAGTAATTCTGACATTTCCAAATGGTTTGAAATTTTGGAACGAGGCTGCCCTGTAATAACAGTGTCAAAATCAGAAATATCAGACTCACATATAGCACTCATGGACACCCTTAGACTCTGCTCAGAATTCTATGAACACCCAATTTCTTCTTCATTCTAAGTGTACTTTTCATGCACTGATGTGGCTGTTTTGTAAGTGACAGACCTACACTCAGACCAAGAAGGTGGTGCATGGGAAGTTACAGAAGACACATGATCATGTTGGGCACTTGCTTTTGTGATGCGCATTCTAGTGTGTGTTAGAGCAGTAGAAGGACCCACACTAGCAAAACGTGTTCATGATCTGAGCCTTTTCTTGCCATTACGTGTGATGTATGGAATGTTAGCTATTTGCATTTTTTTAATCAAATCATCATATTTAATACAATTGGTTTGTTAAAAAAAAGCTTTTTTTTTTTGGGCTGTGCTGTCAAACACAGAGCCCTGTCTTTTGGCCGCTTACTAGTACAGATGCAATAATGCCCCTTTCACAATTGTCTTCACAGACAAACGCTTGGATTTTGCTGTGAGTGAAACACAGGCAATCTACTCTGTTTCACTGCCTTCAGAAAGAAGCATACTGGTGTCAATCTGTTTGAAAAACTCAGGAATGTCATAACAAAATGGCTCACTCTGCTATGACTGTCCCCAGGATTCCTCATTGCTGATAATAGAACAAATATTGTGTGTGCATTATGACTGGATGAATTTCAACATGTACCATGCTTTGCACAGAAATCTTGGTTGTTTAGAACTACGTAAAAAAATTAGAGTTCGGTGCAGGAGATGCTGTCTGTGGCTGATAAAATTTATGGGCGTTTTCAGCATTCAGCGATCATATCAGCAATTTAACAGAAAATGATCTGCCATGCCAACAAGTGTAGTAACTAGGTGGAATTACACACTTTATATTCTTCAGTGAATTTCTCAAACCATTTCAATTGTGGAGTGGGCCTAGTTGGAATATCTACTTTTCTAAAATGACTATCCTACCAGCCAGTGTACTGCCTTTATGATTTAAAGGTGTCCTTTATTAAACTGTCATTAAGTACCACTAAATTTCACAGGGATTGCATATTTCTTTAAACTGTCATGTATTTGTGCTGTTACTCTGTCATTAATTTTAGCCAGCCAGCTTGCTGTAACCTCCGGCCAATATTGGTGACAATTTTCACAGTTATGAAGAAAATTAGAAAATACACTGTAAATGACTGTAAATGAATTTTAATTATATAAATTCTAATGTAGGAACAAAAACAGATGGGCCATTCCAAGTCAGATGACCCAAAAAAATGAAATGTCAACCACCCATTTCAGATTTTAATGATTTCTTTTTAGTTAAGAGAGGATGCCTAAAAAACTATTTTTGCCAAATATCTCAACTGTCAGACCGTTAGTTTCCGAAATATTGATTTTTCAATGTGTTAAACTATTTACTATTTGCACCTTATTTATTCCAGTTTATTTGAAGTAACCCTAGTGTTTATTAAGGAAACTACGAAATTTGGACTCCTTACAACAGGTTCAAAATAAGGGAAAAATAATGTGATTGTAGACTCAACTTATATTTAAGTTTTTAAATTTCATGGTCTCTTGTGTAAAGTATGCATATGGTGTAACAATAATCGAACATCAACGTCTTTATTTCTTTTCTCCACTATGAAACACAGTACCATGATGATTTTTTGTGGTGGTAATGTATACCTTTGATAAGAACCTAAAATAATAGCTAATGTTGATTTAACCTAGTGTTTTTAATTCTGTTCCAAGAGCTTGCATTTTTGCTGTAACTTGAATTAAAGGCAGATACAGTAATTTGGTTTGGATTTTTGGATTCAAGAGGAAAAGATACCTTAGGAGTCCAAATTTTGTGGTGATTCCGTAGTAAATAGTTTAATACATTTAAAAATCAATATCTCGGAAACAAATGTTTAGAAAGTCGAGATATCCGCTCTTAACTAAAAAATGTTTGCTAAAACCTGATATTGGTGGGGGACACACCTGGTTGAACTGATGTGGTATGACCCAGATCCAAATTAGATGATTTTACCTGTTTTTCACAATTTTTAATGAAATCCAGATCAAAAGCCAAAATGAAAATATGAAGATGGTTTTAAAAGTAAAACCAAAACATAAGGGTCTATGCACAAATGTAGTGTTAGCCATGTATGCCAATATAACAGTTACAGTAATCCTATTGAGTCATATCCTGATTTGGAGCCACACAACACAGGGTGGCTGCAAGTGAGCTGAGGACTGGGGGAGATCCATAGGTAGCTCCTGGGAAATGGAAAACTATCCTAGTGCGGATGTGCACTTTTGGAATGCCCATCTGACAATACACCACCATGGAAAAGAGGGAGGTTTTAAAAAAAACAGATGCAGGGAGCTTATGAGTTCCAGCTTCAGGACAGTGCTGACTAGGTGTCACTAATGCTGTCAATCTGGTCCAGGATCATGGACCTACAAAAAGTGGAAGGACATTGAGCTCAATCTCTACCATGTGGGTGGAGAAGTGAAGAGCGTGGTGCAACAGCAGGGATTGTACATCAATATAACTGAGACAAAGACACTGGTGAGGTATAGAAGTGTGTAGTTTGCAGTGTGGTGAACCCTGTGGTATTTATATATATATAATAATAGAGTGCATATTTCACCTACTATTAGCCTAGGTGACTTTTCATAATTGCTGAGAGTTGAGAGGGATAAAATAGCGCTTTTATTTCTTAGTTTGGTTATTTGCTCAATTAAGTTTCTATTAGCGCCATAAACAATTGTATATTTAACTGGCAAAGAGGTTATACATATCCCCAAGAACACACCCAGTACATACATTTATTCACTGATTATTGTAAATTTTAAAAAAAAATGTTTGCTGCAGTTTATCTAATTTTCTGATAGCTTAGAGCTATCCTTTCAACAAACAAAAAACTACTTTGGTGCCCTGTAAAGAAAAAATTTGAGTACCGCAGATTTATATCCTGATTACTTTAGTCTAACTCAGATGACTGACTGAATGTATTAAAAAAATTGTGGTGAGACTTTACTGTTTAAGGCTGTTAGAGGCAGATTGGACATGCACTGCAGCTATTCTAAATCATTTCATATTAGTGTATATGATTACAGTATACTATACTATATTCAAACATATAAAAAAGTGAAAATCTCAAAGAAAAAATCCCAGTGCATAAAAATATAACAGGCCTGATTTATCCGTGCACACATACTGGGTCTGAGTCATTAAGGAGAGCAAAGCAAAAAAAAGGAGTAAGTTTGCTCCTGAACAAACCATGTTGCAATGCAAGGGGTGCAAATTACTTTAATATTTTGCACATAAGTTAAATATTGGCTGTTTTTCATGTAGCGCACAAATACTTTATTTTTATACTGAAATTAAAAGTGAATCTAGGACATGTCCTACCCCAACTATAAATCTGTCCCCACATTTTAAATTTACCTCCCCCTACAATGCTGCATGGTTTTGCCCAGGTGCAAAGTTACTCCTTTTTTATGCTTTACTCTCCTTAATGACTCTGCTCTACACACTCACAATTTCAACAAGGAATGGATCTGAAGATACGCGTGCTTATGAATTCGGGTGTAGGTCTGTTCTCCTCTACTACACAAGACACTGCATAATACGTCCAATGCCTATGTAGCATATACATTTGCAGAAGAACACACAGGAATAAAAAAATGACTCAATTAATCAATTAATGTCACCTGTTAATAATATTAGCATTAGTGACAAAACAGTTTAAAACAATTTTTTTCTTTTCCATAAAATACATTTATTAGGATGGTAACTACTGAACAATAAATACATATTTACAGTTGCTCCTGATTGCAAACACAGGTTATAGCATGCATATGAGACTGTCATTGCTAGCAATCAGGACTTAGTCTAGCCCTGTAGCTGGAGCAAGAGATATGGCAGAAAAGCAAATAACTTTGAGATGCCCAAATCTTGAATCAGACATGACTGTGTGCACGCCCTTACTGTACATTGACTAAAGGCGAACACTCCTACCCTGCCCCCTTCCCTTCCAGAAATCATAGACTTTAGTAAGTGTTCTTTTCATAGGAAGATGACTTGAATGTTGTTGCATTTAGTTGCGTATGGTCCGGTTCTGGGCATGAGTAGATGCATTTTGTGTATGATACCTACAAAATCGGCAGATGCCCTCCTTGATGAGTCAGGCTCAATATCTCTAAGTTTACAAGTTAATTCCCCTTTTGATTGGTTCATGGATGCATTTTGTTTTCAACAACTAGACCTGTGTAATTACACCTATTGTACACCATAATCCACTCACTGTCCAGTTATTCTGTTTTTCTTTATGAAGATGCCATCTGGGCACACAAATGCAGATATAAAATGAAACATACAATTTCATAAAACGGCATCCCTGCTTTTGTGCTGTCCCTATCTATTCTAAATAGTCTGATATCGGGAGTGACTCTCATCCCCTACCCTTTAGACTCATCACAATCCTAAGAGACCATATAATTGCAGCTAGACACTGCTGTTCATGGACTGTAGAGGATGAGATGGGCAAAAGTTTTGAGACTATATATATATATATATATATATATATATATTAGAAAAGAAGAAAAGAAGAAAGTGTACATCAGGCACATGAATATATACTATACCCAGATCTAGGTGAAAAGTACTGGAAATAGAGAAAAGCAGCCAGAGATAGTGTAGTATGTCTTAGAAGAGTGCAGCACCCTACATGATGGTAAATCTGCATACCAGATATAATAAAGTGGAAGGCTTATCTGACACAGTCATGTTGATGTTTCTGTGTCACTTCAGCTTCAATAAACATAAAGGAGAAAAGTGCTTATCTGTACAGGTTTAGGAGCTGAATAAGTTCTGATCAGAGGTCCAGATTCCCCTTTTCCATTACAGTTTTTTTAAGGGAAATATGGCACTGGTCTCAGGAGCAGGTAAAGAACAGTAGTTCCTCAATGTGTTTTGTCTCACTTTTAGGGGTAAATTTATTAAACTGCACAATTGAAAATGTACTTAATAAATGATAACTATAATGTTGATTGCTTGCCTATACAAACAATCAACATTCTAGTTGTCATGTATTTAGTACATTCTACAAAATGACAGTTAAAATCTAATTGGTTGCCCTAGACAGCATCTTCACTTTTTTCAAAACTGCAGCTTGATAAATTTACCCCTTAGACTTCTTCAGGAGGATCCAGATGCTGTGATCATGTTGAGTATTTATAGCGAGTAAAGATATGGGGAGTACCAAAAATGACATACTGCGCATGCACCAATCATTTGCCATTGGAACTGAATGAGTAAGATGCAATCTATGCTCTTGTTGTATACAGGAGCCATACCTTTAAATGAGCACTAAGGGATGGGAGATAGGCGTGCCCGGAAAGTGGGTGCACGCATAAGCGCCTAAGCAAATTTGCTCGTATTTGGCAATGCATGCACCTGGAGAGGTGGGATATGGGAGGGAAAGGGCATTCTAAAATTGGATGAGTATAGTAAAGACGTGTACACAAATGCAGACCTGCAGAAACATGCATACACGCTTCTTAGGAGATGTAGCTTTTACAACTGCTATAGGGTGTGTGTATGTTAAAGTTTAAATTAAAAATTTTAATGCAAACCAAAAATAACTGTAGGCTATTGCTCAATGATTAATACAGAAAAATATTAATAATTGCTATGTGTTTAGCTCTTAACATCAAATGTATTGTGTGTAAAAATTCGAACACACAGCTTTTCAGTCAGAAATTGGGTGCCTTCTGGTTAGTCAAGCAGAGTAAGCTGAATGGGTAGAAACTGCAGTGAATAGATAACCACATATTTGTAAGTGGACAGATGGTTCATAGAGAGATAAAGCTAAACACTCCTTATCAGATTTGTGGTCACAAACCATATGAAATATGTATTGAAAAGTTATGTGTAGGAGAAAATGTTTCATTTATTTTAGAAATATGCTCATTCTTTATATATGCAGAATTTGTTTTCATTGAGAAGTACTGTGTCGTGTGCATTGCATGTTATGCCTTTAAAGTGGCTGACTTTGTATTTTGTATAAGTTTCACTATATTTGAAATTGTGCAAATACAGAATGACTTGCTATTTTCAGATAAAGGAAGGTGTAAATAACAGACTGCAAACATGTTTGTGAACATTGAATCAGTAAAATCTGTTCAAATTTCACACTTCTTTGACATTTTCAAGTGTTTATATTCAATACCATTGTGAAAAAAGTCCAATTACGCAATAACACAGTAACCAAGAGCAATCAAGGACATATTTGCCTTCATTAGTCTAGCGTGCACTTTATTAAGCTAAACTAATATTTGATTGGGTTATATGGTGCAAAGCAAATCTCTTCACGCAGAACCTGCTAAATAAATAAAGCTCACTGGAGAGCCAGGCCAATCACACTGCAGGGAATGCAAAGAAGCTAATCAGTAAGAATATACAAATGTCCCATGTCTAGAGGCTTATAAAAGGTGCTTATAGCCCCTCAGACACACATTCTTCTTGTATTGTAGTAGGGGAAAACTTTTCTGAATGATCTGTGACTGTTAGTAGCACAGACAACTCACGTGTGCATAGCTGTGCAAACAGTACTGCTGCACTGCTTGTCTGATTTATTCCAAGACTAGTAGAGACTAAATTTCATACAATATTATATTGCAAATATATATTGTGTGCCATAAATGTTTCTTTTTTCAGAAACCTATTTAGATACATTAACTTGGACAATTAGAACCTTATCTAAGACACACAATTGCTGAGGTGAAGTGCAACATCATACTTGACAACATAACCTTGATTAACGCCAGTGTGCCTAGTTTTTAACCAGAATGCATTTGTCTTCGCCATCTAATGGCAGGAGTTCAGTGGAACAAGGGCGTTCCTTGAAAAGTAAGGACTAGAACCTAGTAGTGTGCAGCTACGTTTGCAGACCCATGTAAATATGGGATTTGATTTTGCTGAGCATTGCTGATTATTGAAATTAATTAAAAAGGTGGAGAATGCACAGTTTTAGGGGCATTCCTTACTTTGATGAAGGACACAACCATTTCACACAGTGAGTTGGAGTAAATCATAGTCAAGACATCAATGTGCTAAATTTTACACAATTAAATAATTTTACATCAGAATCATTGTGATTCTTATACTTCTCTAGTTACTACATAAAACCCTAGATGAAATTATATTGTGTGCATTTACTTACACCTACTATTGCTACCAAATTAACAAAAGCAGTTGGTCAGAAAGTTATTATCCTTATGTGCTTGTTAAGTGGCATGGTATTATATTTAGAACGTGGGGATGTAATTTATACTGTTAGAGATATATATATATATATATACAAATGTAGTTTTATATTTGAATATATTAATATATTGGTGTATACCGAAATAAAAAGTCTACGCTTGTAGTTGTAGTTTAACTTAGAATTTTATTGGAAAACTCGCAAGTAATGGTTAATAAGATATATGTATAAATCAATACATATGGAATGATGATTTTACAATCTGCCCAGCCTCTGTTACAGGCTCACTCAATATTTGGAAAAAGTTTAAGGCCTTGAAAGGACTAAGCATACATCTGATAATAAAAAATAACACTTAAATCACCAATCACGTTTTTTTTGCTTTTTTAACATAAATTACTGTGGCAGGCTAAATGAAGAATGTTGACATCTACCATGTTAAATTGTTTATTTTTCTCTTTAGGTTGATTCATGATTCTCGTTCTGTAACATACGCATAAAAACATTTATGCGTATGCAAACATATTAATAAAGTCCAATACTCCATATAAGGGGCATTTGATAAATAAGTATAGAGCCAGGATTAAAAATTCTCTATATCTGTATAGTGCGAGAATAAAAAAAGTTTCCAACATATATATTGGTTCTAATAGATAAGAGAACAGACTGACAGATAAATAAACCGTTGTGACTAAAGAAGTTGCTGCAGGACATTGGTGGAACAACCCGCTCACTGTTGGAATGTTCAATTCATACAGTCTTAATTGTAATTCCTTTGACTTCAATGTGGTGTCCGTGTAATTGTAGTACTAGTAAACTTGTCTCTCAAACTTAGTCTCGATTGTGAGTAAAGGTGATGGCGTAAACACAGGGTAAAACAATCCACTCACCCTTAATGCTTCCAGACAATCCGGTCTTTGACAGGCTCTTATGGAATATATTCCGGTGCAGTCGGGTAAATCCCCGGTAAGTCCAGTCCTTTCCAATCCTGTGACCTGTCGGTTATTCGCGCAGGTGACGGGTCATCACAAGTCTGCGTCTTTCACTAAATTCATCTCGTGCATGCGCGGAATCCAAAAAAGTTTTCTACAGTCAGTTGTTAGTTGGATAAACGAGCTCATAATTTTCTAAGATGTAACATAGAAATGAATATATTGATTCCAACAAGTTTCACCCATATAATTGGGCTTCCTCAGGGCAAGTAGACTTGTAACGGCCCGTCACCTGCGCGAATACCCGACAGGTAGCTTCCATGTAGGATTGTTGCTTTAAGACACGCGTTTTTTAACACAATTTTTACATTTTAGATTATGCATTTCTTCTCCATAGAATTACTCAAAATATATACTTTATTGTAGATAAAAAAAGTCTAGATAAAAATATACACATATAACCTAACACAAAATAGGTTTGAAAAAGTGTACATGAATGTCAGAGCAGTTTTATTTACTCATAGATGATGTAGAGAGCTATCCATACCCTACACTATTCCTAACAAAGTCTACCCCACAACCTATATGATCAATAAATAAAATAAACAATGTAAACAACAATGTATGCTGCATTTTACTTTTTTACACACTTTCAGTCAATAATAGCAAAGCATTCCCAAATTCATATAATTTGCTTCACTCGTAGCATAAAAAAAGTACTGCACTTCTCACTTTAAAAACCATAATCCTGGCAGATATCAGATAGAAGAGTTTTTAGAATTGTCGGTATAAAATATGCATTTATCACTTTCACACATGTATATAGATAGCCTTAATTAAAAATAAAATATGTATTTCTATTTCTTGCAAGATAGATAGTTTAATAGAACGTGTCTTGATGCACCCATAAATTCATACTGCATTTTCAGTTGCCTTTATCGTCAAATACACTTAACTCAAAATCTACAAGGCCTCAATATGGTGGTTGTCGTTTTGTGACGCCTGTGTTTGGCGTCGCAAAATTGTGGCCTATTCTAAATCGGGCCCTAAATTTGTTTTTTTCATTTTTTTTTTTTTTATGTTTTGTTTTCAAATTACACTCACTGAATTATGCCTACTGTGTACCTTTGCAATGGTAATAGGGAGTCACATGCAAAAGAAGCAGTTTGACCATGTTTAAAAAAGGGGTATCCAACCTTGGCTGGCTAAGATGCCTTCATACAGTCATACAGTCTAGCCATATGGAATAACCATCAGTCTTTGCAACCAAGATCTAGGCTATATTTAGTAGCTGCGTTTAGTAGAGGTAATGAGAAGGGTGCTTTTTGTAAACAGTGATGTTGGGGGGAGAGGGGCAGACAATGCCAACAACAAAAAATTGTAGAGGTCATTCCAACTCATCCTGCTAATAGTGGTTGTAGGGTATTTAAAGTGGTGCAAAGAGATGATAATTATACTAGCTCCATAGAGTAACTGTGTAACATTTGGCCATCTCACAGAAGGTCAACTAATTGAAAGCCAAAATTTCAACTCTCACCTATATTCCAGGGCACATTGGCAATGGTGGTAACTAGTCAAACTAATGGGAACCATACCAAACGGTGCGAACAATCAACCCCCTCTTGGGTCCTTCTGTCACAAACTAAGTATACACAAAACACAAACAACAAAATTTGTGCAGGATTTTTGTATTTTTTTCTACATTCCTTTTCTATGAGAATTAAATTGCTATTTAATTAGTTTAGTATTTGACTTGATAGCAATTGGCCAGATCCATATAGACATTTCTTAAGAAGCAAAGAAACAGCAGTTACTGTATATTTACATTTTCTTATCATTTAATTAACTAAATAGAATATTTCATTAATTAGGTATATGTAAAGCCCTATTCAGTTAATAAAACTGTTCAGCATATGTGGGCACAAATTCTTAGGTTAAATGTAAAGGCAGATTATATATATATATATATATATATATATATATATATATATATATATATATATATATTGTAACAAAGGGAGGCATTTATCTGACAATATCCAAAGAAAACATACAAGCAGAGTAAGACATTGGCGCAGTTATGCACCTAGATTCAGGTTAAACCAAGCAAAGACTTATGTGTAGTTTAAAGTTGGTTAACTTACATGATTTAAAAGCTGCTTCCTCTTAGCAAACAGACAGGGTGTGTCTGTTAGTTGAAACAGAGCCAGTGATGGGCGTTTTCTCTTAAAGATAAGGTAGGTGTGTCCCCTGTCCATCAAGCTAAGACTGGGGGAGGAGTATCATGTATAAAAGCTTGTTTGTGCCATTTGTTCACTGAGACCAACGCTGGGAAAGCTGGCTGGTCCTGAGAGAGAGCTGGTCTATGTATAGCTAGCGTTTAGGGTCTCCATGATTGCTGTGCAAGTATATGGTGTCAAAACATTTACCATCCTGACAATAAAGCAACATAAAAAGGAAGAAGATGTTCGCGTGTGCTTCTGCAGTAGCGGGCTCTTGCCACTATATATATATATATATATATCAAGCTCATAACCCCAGTGCTGTGAGGCAGAAGAGGTAACAACTAAGCCACCGTGCGCTCTCTTTATTAATGTGCTACTTGACCAAAAATGGATGGTGCAATTGATAATTAGCCTCCCATATTAATCCAGCACAGTGGATAGTGGTGAAAAAAATAACACTAGCTTCACATGACGCAGTGCTAAAATAACTACACATATTTTATATATATATATATATATATATATATATATATATATATTTTATATATATATAGAGAGAGAGAGAGAGAGAGAGAAAGAGAGAGAGATAGATAGATATATAGATATATGTGTATAGATATAAAAAATTATAGACGCTGCACAAAATGTGTCACAGTAACATTTAAAACATTCAAGAAAATAATTTTTTCACAGATGGAGAGGTCTGTGTAGGTGATCAGCTGTGTGCAATAAGCCAACAGACAGACTGTGTGTGATCTGTGATTAACTCAGCAAGTTATAATGCTATATATGAATGGGAGAGCTCCAAGTTGTTACAAGTAAAATAGCAAGAAGCTGGAGCCATATATATCAATATTGTGATAGAATGAGATATGAGGGGGATAGAAAGATGAGCACTACAGCTTGGATATACATATGGATATCTATTGATTGATAAACTTACAGTACGTTTTACATGGAGAATTGAAACTTTAGAGGAGACATTAAAATAAATAAACATTGATCTGTAAGACAAGTAGGAAAATAATTATTTGAGCTCCTTGTCTTATTGTTAATAGTGGTCACTGATAGAGACATTAACATTCTCAGCAAGCCCCCACTAACTAAATATATATATATATATATATATATATATATATATATATATATATGATATTCTAGGAGTGATTTGCAATCAGGTATATAATCATATAATACCCTTACAATAGAGGACCTCATTTAGAGTCGGACGCAAAGTCCGTTTTAGGCGCATCCAACAAAAAAACACTATCATGCACCAAATCCGCCTGCATCTTGGACACTTGCACCTAAAACAGACTTTGCGTCCGACTCTAAATGAGGTCCAGAATGTACAAAGTGAGTGCCAGATATCTCTTAGAGGAGACTTCTCTTTGATTTTATTCTTATTGCTCACAGAGCGGCCAATTCAATTTTTTTCACTTTGAATGTAATTCAGGAGTATATTTACTAAACTGTGGGTTTCAAAAACTGGAGATGTTGCCTATAGCAATCAATCAGATTCAGATTCTAGTTGTCATTTTGTAGAATGTACTAAATAAATGAGAACTAGAATCTGATTGGTTGCTATAGGCAATATCTCCACATTTCAAACCCGCAGTTTAGTAAACATACCCTTTGGAGTCTTAGAACTGGCAGTTTAAAATAATGTGCCTCTAACACTAGTCTTTTTTATGTATTATAATTTGTTCAAGGAGACCCTTCCAATAGAATAAAGTTTTGGAATATACTACCAGTGGAAAATTAAATATATAAAGACTATTCTGGTGCAGATTATTTTCCTATATACTACATGCAAAAATAGCCAGTACTTTCCCTGCATACAAATAAACTAAAATAAATGCATTTGCACCTTTTGTATTGCAGCATGGTTTGTTCATGAGTAAATTTATATCTTTTTATGCTTTACTCCTACCTCACATGCTCCTTTAAGAATCTAAATCTGGGACTCCTGAACAACTGCAAACCCAAGGAATTATAACAAATAATCATATATCTTACCTATAGTTATCTGCTTACACATACACAAATATTTTTGTCATATCTGAGTAGTAAATGGATTTCAAAGACTAGATTTGCAAACTGCTAATCTCCATTAAGTTTTATTGTGTCTATATTTATCTTTATTTTTTCTGATATTTTAGCATTAAAACAACTAATGTTACAATTAAAACTGCAGAGCATACAAAATCCTTGTCACAATGTGAATCTAATTTGAAAATCTGAAGCTATTAAACATGCAACAAATAAAACATTTTTAGCCAATGATTGGTCTCATGATACAGTCTTTGTGATGTGCAGACGCCTGCTTTAAATTAATAAATGCTCCATACAGCATCATAGGTCATATTGTTCTATTGTACATGTAGTCTTGCATTATATGCTTAATTATTTTACATTAAATTAAAATTTAGCTTTATTTCCAAGAGATGAGCAACATATGGTAAATTGCATATTGGTCAACGTCAAGGTCAACACATGCAAATTGAATTTCACATTGGAACTGGAGTAGTGTAGTCTCTGTCCAGCTAAATGTCTTATGTTTGTAATAGGGTGGACAGCTGAAGCTTTAACTGAGGACAGTTATTTATATGCATGGATAATATGTAATGAACAATATGGCATTTTAGAGGAAGAGTAAGAAAGATATGCTAGTTAATAAACACAAGTATATCATTAGTTGAGATTCTGTTAAAAAAAAGACAATGATAGATATTTCTTTTTTTCCAATTTCTTCTTTAAATATATTAAAATGTCAAATAAAGTACATACCAAGTGTGGCATAGAGGCTAAAATGACAGAGGAATGTCAATGTTCTACTATTTATTAAAAAAAAGTCTTGCCAATTGCTACTGCACCTTTCAAATTATTATCTGCCTTTGGCATGTGAAATGCGATTTGGCTAAACTTTGAAAACATTTATTATACAGAATTTAAATATACTTTTCTCCATTACTAAATTCAATCATTCATAATCTAAAACTAAACATTCAGAAAATTTCACAAAGAGACAAAAGTATCTCAATTTGAATGGTTACTGTTTATATAATTAATATTGCTCCTTAGACATAAAGGAAATGATGTACAGTGCGACATTTACCACTTTGCGTAACGTCTCTTGCGTAAAATCACTCTGAGTAAGCACGAAAATTGGGAGCATGCATATGCGCCTCTGCAGATTTGTGCTACTCTGGCACTTACGTCTGCCTGCACCGGGAGAGGAAGGACAGGGAAGGGAAGAGGCATTCTGACATTGGTTGAGTACAGTAAAGGCATGTTTACACAAATGTAGCTCATGCAGACCTGCTGAAACATATTGGGCCTGAGTCATTAAGGAGAGTAAAGCAAAATAAAATGAGTAGTTTTGCACCTGGGCAAAGCTATGTTGCATTGGAGGGGGAAGTAAATTTAAAATGTGGGAACAGATTTATAGTTGGGATAAGGCATGTCCTAGGTCAACTTTAAATTTCAGTGTAAAAAAAAAAAGCTATCAAGTATTTGTGTACTACATGAAAAAACAGCCAGTATTTTCCTTACATACAAATCAATAAACTAATTTGCACCCCTTGTATTGTAACATGGTAGGTCCGAGTTATTAAGGAGAGTAAAGCATAAAAATGGAGTAACTTTGCACCTGAGCAAAACTATGTTGCATTGGAGGGGAGGAAAATTTGAAATATGGGAACAGATTTATAGTTGGAATACGGCATGTTCTGGATCAATTTTAAATTTAAGTGTAAAAATAAAGAAATCAAGTATTTGTGTGCTAGATGAAAAAGCAGCCATTATTTATCTTATGTGAAAAAAACCCCACTATTTTTCACCCCTTGAATTGTAACATGGTTTGTCCCAGAGAACTTTGACTCCTTTTTTTGCCTTACTTAACTTAATGTCTCATCCCCGGTATGTCCAGGATCAGATTTACTCCTTTTTTTGCCTTGTTCTCCTAAATGACTCAGGCCCAATGTCTTAGCTGTGCCCTTTTCCAACTATATTTTAAGTTTTCTCCTGAACAATACCCTCTTTATCCTTTCTTATCAACATTTATTTTGTCTTTCTTGTATGTGCCTGTTTTATATATGCTCTGTTTTCCCCCTGCAGTGTCTTACATGTTAATACTCATCTATTAATGCTCTGATTTCTGCTTGCAGCTCTGTGAGCCGCAAGCAAATATCTGCATTACAATTCCGTAGTAACGGTAATAATGTGCGCCATACATTGTTCTAAAGAATTGAATCTGCCTCTATATACATTTAAAACTATGAATGGTTCTACAAGACTATCAAAGAGGACGAGATCAGATTAAAGAAATACTGTATATAATAGAGTAGAAGAATAAAAAGATACAAAAGAAATGTCCTTCTGAGGATGCCTACCCCTAGGTTTTATACATGAAAACCCTGATGTATCTTAAGAGATTAGACAAATATAATTAGAAGACCTGGAGAGAAGGGGCATAGTGCAAAACATAATAAAAAAATAGTAAACCTGATCAGACAATGATGTACCAAATACTGTATAATCAAAAAGAAATGCATCTACTTATACTTATAAGGTGTAATATGATGAAGTAATAATGTTTTTTATGTATATGGTAGTAATTTGTATTGTAGCAGTATATTTGACAAACTTGTAATTTCCAAGAAGCATATTTTAATGTTTTGAAACCTAAGAACATTGACGCATTTGTTTATTTTTGCATTGTTTTTGCTTTTACTAACAAACCTTGCAACCATTCTTTGTAATGTCTAGATATCCTCAAATGTGCCACATATCATTTCTCTAAACAGTTTTCCGAATAGGTACAATATCATTCACTTTAATTGTGAATGGTTTGCTCAAATCTAAGTGTACCACAAGCATTTACAACAATTATAACTGCTAAACAGTTTTATAGCTGGAAAAGGGAAAAATTGCCTTTGAATCTGTGAAATTTGAATTTCAAACTAGTTCAAAAAATGTTCCAGCATCTTTAATATTGTCATCAAAGCATAATACATCCATATAGCTAAGTACATAAAACATTTAGGAAAAATGGCTAAACTGTGGCTTATTATGCTGTTTTCAAAAGTGCCATATATTGAAAACAAAGAATTTATCAGCCTGGTGGGTGTGCCAGTTTCAAGAGATCCAAACAACATACAGTTTTCCTCAAAAAGCAGATTTTCAATCCAAACAGCTTGGGAAAATCGTGTGTGAAGCAAACGTGCAGTTTTACTATGCAGTTTTAAAAAAATGTGAGATTACAACCTCAAACCTTAAGGCAAGTTGAGATAGCTTGTCATGGACTTGCAGTTTGAAGTAATTCAGTTTGATGTGCGGTTTTGCTTTTGATAAATTGCATTATTTTCAATCCACACATCAAACCACAAGAAAAATGGCGGCTTGACACAACCACACTTTGATACATGCTGACCTAAATGTTACTGCATAATATATTGTAATATGATTCATTCTCCAAACATGCTGCTTATACTTGCTTTGCAGCTATATTTTAAATGCTTCAGGGAATGTTCAAATATTTTTATTGTTCTTTTGTAAAATAGTATATGTTGCAAAATTCAACTACTATAGGACAAGATAAAGCATAGTCAAACTACATACGATATGCAGTATATTGGTTTTTAAATGAAAATAACTGAAACTGCATCTCATTTTGTATTTAATATCACAGTAAATTGGCTTCTTTTTCACGTGAATGAACTTAGAGCAAATTCATGTAAATGCAGCAGTCTATTTCATATTATGCAGAAGAGAATTATATATCCTATTTAGTGAATTCATACAGTTTACCCTTTTTCTAATAATTGTTTAATGTTTGGAGAAAATATTAGTTTTATTTTATTATATAGTGATGTAATAGTTCAGACATTGCAAGAATATTTACAATAAAGATATGCATGCTTTAATTATAGTGATAAAACATTTTAGCTGTAGCATAAATTATGTTGCTAGTACAGTAGTGTGTTAAGTCTGATGTATTAAAATCAGTGCTCAATCACTAGTTAGGTGACAGACCTCCCACTCTCTCCCATTAGGTTTGGGTACTCAATTGATATGCAGTCCATGGCTAGTTTTAACTTGTTGCTGTATTATAAACCATTATTTTTCAGTGTCCAAGACTCCATCCCAGAGCCGTAAGTAGGGGTGTCCGGGCGGTGCCTTCGCCCAGGGCGCAAGCCCAAGGGGGCGCAGCACCCGCCCGCTACCTTCCCCTCTGTGGCACATAGTACATTTGATGACTTGTATTGCATCCCTGCCCGCCGCCGCCCCTATCATCAATCCTTGCCCATCTTAGTATCACTCAATCTCTTGGTGTTTGGCCAAACGCTGAGCTCATTCGGTTCACAGACTCCTTTTTCTTAGTTTGTTTAGACGACATATTAGCAGCTCTGAAGATGTCTTGCAGTCTGACTAATCACTGTGATCTCTGCACTGTTGTGTCAGAACAACGACCTATGGTTGCTAGGAGACAGCTGTTACGCGCTTCCAGTGTAGAATGTCTGGGTCGAGAGCGCGCTTCGGAATTTTACTACCTGATCACGTGGCGAGACTAAAGGAGCAGTGTTTCAAAGCCAGATATGTTCTTTATGTGCGTCCTCTTATTGGACAAATGTTTTTTCCTATTAGGACTGTAGAAAGGTAAATGCAGGGATAACCTTTGTTTGAAGGTATTTAGTGTTTCTTTTGCTGGTGATTGGTTCTATGTACTTGAAAAAAAGCAATGGAGGTCTTACAACTGTTGTACCATGACGGGATAACGGGATAGCTGGCTGGCCCACTGATCGGAGCTATGGACCACCCATAATGGAGGATTATTTTTTATTATTCATAAAAATCCAGTTCAGTGTATTATTGTTCAATTTGCACTGTAACTTCCATAATTCATCTCACCTTCCTATCACTTGATAAAATCCACTAACACCTAATGATGTGTTAATGTTTTCCTCTCTTAAACCACTCTAAACACAGCTGCATACCTGCTAACTGTCATGATTATTGTGAAACAGTCCTGCTAGTGCATTTCTGGTTTTGGCAGCTTAGCACTTCACGCCTATGACCACAACTTTTGTGTCATGCACATGGACCTTTGATATATGATGTGTGTGGGCGCTGGCATTGTATTTGTATTGTGTGTGGGCGCAGGCATTGTATTTGTAGTGTGTGGGCGCTGGCATTGTATTTGTATTGTGTGTGGGCGCAGGCATTGTATTTGTAGTGTGTGGGCGCAGGCATTGTATTTGTAGTGTGTGTGGGCGCAGGCATTGTATTTGTATTTATATTATGTGTGTGTGGGCAAGCATTGTATTTGTATTGTGTGTGTGTCTGTGCGCGCAGGCATTGTATTTGTATTGTGTGTGTGTGAGTGTGTGTGGGGCCAGCGTATTTGTATTGTGTGTGGGTAACACAGGCAGACAGAGGGGTAAACCTGTGGTTTGTATTTTATAGCATACAATGATTGGTGGTTTTGAAAGACCCAAAACACGTGCTGTTTTGAGCAATGCGCATTTCAATTGGCTCAATAAAAAGCGAGATTGTGCCTTACGATCATCTGTAAATACTTGGTACTTTTTCAATATCGTTGACAGGGGCCAGAGAAGAATTGACATAGGAGAGGAGCGTTAGAGCAAGAACTAGGTAGTAAGTACCGGTAGTTTAAAAAGTGATTTCTGAGAGTTGTTCGTATTTCATTTTATAATATGGGATATACTCAGCGCAGGCTTAATTCTTCTCTGTTTTTGCCTCAAAATATTGACTTATGTTGTCTTAGCAGCTGTTAGATTAACCTGTTGGTAATTTACTTGTATCCCACCATTGTGTGTGCGTGTATGTGTGTGTATATATATATATATATATATATATATGAGAAAGCTATATGTATATAGATATATATATATATATATATATATATATATATCATGCACTTGCAAATATGTGTAGCAGAATTCTTTCAGTAAAGTGCTAGCCACACCCCCATTTTAGGTTGGCCACACCCACTTGGCAAATGTCACTCCCACTTCGATGGGGGCGCCGGTGCCCTGTCTCGCCCAGGGCACTGAAATGTCTAGTTACGGCACTGCTCCATTCCCCCTATTATCTACTACAAAATAACAATGTGGATCGTGCAATCATACATTGTATGGGTTATCTGAGCTGGCCTGCTATTGCTTTGCTTTCCAATGACTGGCCCTTGCCCTGCGATCAGCAATCAATGTTCTGCAGCGTGAATCAATGACCTATTCCTCCCCTTCCTTCGCCTCCTCATTCCCTCTCCACCTCTCTACTCTTCACACTGGCTGGTGCAGAGATCAGTTAGTTTTCTTCAAGCATTGGTAAGTGATATGGTGGTGTGGTGATGTTATATGGTATGTGGGGGTGTGCTGATGTGTTAGGTCGTGACTTTTTATTAAATGTGGGATCTGATGGGATTACCAACATAATGTTACTGCTCTTTATTAAATCTAAGGACTGGTGGGCGTTAATAAAGTTATGTAGTGGCTCTTTATTAATTTTGGGAACTATATATTTAATGTGGTTGGTATGGTTATTAATGTATTGTTGGGGCTATTTATGTTTTTATTTTTTTTAAAATGTGGGGGCTATTTAATGTAAGACTCATTGGGAAAATAGGCATATTCATTTGCTATTGGGGCTGGTAGAGGGTACAAATCTATTTATTAAATGTGTATGGTAATATTTTAATCACAAGGTTGATTGGGGTGAGTGTGTTCACTAATTGCTTAGCTTTCCAGCAGGTACATAGTACCCATCCCTTTTCCAAACAGGGACCCAAAATTACAGGATCTGGCCAAACAGCAACAAAGCAGAAGACCCAGGAGCAATAGTTAGTCAAAGCTGCAAGAACGGGTAGAGAAAGCAATACACTCTGCCAGTCAGATTTTGGGTTACCTTTCTACACTACTCAAGTAATGTTTTTGCAGGGACAGTTGGGAGGCATGTCCTGTTTCAGGCTGCTCTGCTGGTGAAGGGGCAAACATGTACTCCCTTTCCACCCCTGCCGTCAGCTATACATTACAGTGCAGCATATATCATATAGGGCATGCACGGTCATGTGCCGCACTACCTTGATAACTCTGTTATAACCTGAGATTCTCAAAACAGGACTCAGCACACGCTGCTCTATCAGTGTTTTAGTGCTTCGCTTCATATGATGGAGACTAAATGACAGTGAGCTTAATTACAGATTATCAGTATCTGAACATCACTGCAGGATCAACCGAGAGAGTTGCCTCTCAGTGGATATAGGTAGAGCATTTTATTAGCACTTGGGGGAGTAATGTTTCAGTCAGATTAAGCTGTCCAGTGTTAGCAACCTGTTGCTATTTGTTGTGGAACTACAAGTGCATGCGTGCCTAATATGCTGAGGTTGGTAATTCAACCACTGCTGAAGCATACTGGGAAGGAACTTCTCTTTGGGAATATGATTATGTCTGACCAAGGGGTCGAAGAGGAAAGTTCTATTTTTATGCTTAAGTGGGGTGGGGGGGTAATCAGTGATAGCTGTATGGACCATTTGAATTTGCATATTTTGTATGTCATGTACACACTAAGGCAGGTAATGTGCATGTACTTCTATAATTAACATGACAGATGATTAAATTATATGGAACATAACCATTTCAATGGTTTTGGCATTCCAATAGTAACAGTTGTCGAGCTCTGCCGTTAGTGTCATATTTACCTGTCTTTTCTTTTAGCTGCTTCCATTTATCAACTCTTCGTTCCTCTTTTGCAATATTTCACCAGATATTCTGTTGTGCTCATCAAGCGAAGAGTCTCATCAGTATCACAATCTGTTCAACTTGCTAATGGTCTTTAGTGATTTTTTTTTTTTAAAGAGACTAAAGATTATGCTTAGCAAATAGTTCCTAAAGTTTCCAAACCAAAAGAAAAGGTGTGCACAATGCACTGCACATAGCAATGAGCTATGTGCATTATAGTCTTTGTATTTGTAAAAAAAATTATTTATTTTATCTTTCCAGCAATTGTAATTCTTTTCACCAATATATTTATTATAGTTTTGCAGATAAAAGTAGCGGTATCATACAAAAATGGATAATATTAAGAGTTTGTGCTGCTTGATTGTACAACATATTGTTGTCAATAGCATAAGTTTATAGTTGCACTAACTACGGGTCTGAGTCATTAAGTAGAGCATAACAAAAAAAGGAGTAACTTTGCACCTTGGCAAACCCATGTTACATTGGAGGGGAGGTAAATTTAAAATGTGAGGACAGATGGGATAGGGCATGTCCTAGATCAACTTTAAATTTCAGTGTAAAAATGAAACTATCAATTATGATTATTTGTGAACTACATGACAAAGCAGCCAATCTTTTCCATGCCAAATAATAAACTAATTTACACCACTTGAATTGTAACATGGTTTGTCCAGGAGAAAATGTACTCATTTTTTTGTCTTACTTTCCTTAATGACGCAGGCCCTACATTTTTATCACTTTTATTTAACAACCGTAATACTGGTCTGTATCATGAAACATGTTGGACAGTATTTCAAATACTTAATTAAATTCTAAGATGGTCACCGGGCACAGATGTATAAAAATAGGGCTCCAAATAAAGCAAGTCACCCAAATTTCAGGCATCATGCCAAATGGATCACACCTGGACCAGCACTGCTTTTCCCTCACACCACCAGGGATTTGTTGGCATTTGCATGTCAGCACTGGATTGGTTTCCTATTCTGCAGCCTACTGCTCATATTGCTACCAGGGAGTTGTACTTCCAGCAGTTTGTGGGAGCATTGGCTCGGTCACCCTACTCGATCCAGTAGACCAGTTTCCTGGCTTCCAGACAGCACCATCACCTTCGCCCTTAGCACCATTATCAGGAATGCCAGGTGGAACCTGGCAAGCCTCTTTAACTGCTGCTTATGTCCTGTCTCCTCATTCATGGCTGTCCACTTCACCTGTGCCCTAGAAACCATGCCTCCTCATGGAAGTCACTAGATAGGCCTGGCCAACTGTGCTCTGACTTACCACCGGCAGTCTTTTACAACTAGCAGTTCACAGTCTAATGCTGCCCTTCACTTATACTTTGCATCAGGCCAACTCTAGCCTAGTCAACCATCGGTCCTTTGACCCTAGAGTTAGGGATAGTAATATTGGCAACTTGCCTTACAACTGTTTGGCCACTGTACCATCGTATCTCCTGCTGCATCTCCCAGGACCATCGAGACCCCAGCAGCCTCTCGTGTTTCCTGGACTCTATACCATCAAGATTCCTGATGGTATAACCACCAAGGACCACACACCACAACTCCAGGGTTCTATACTATCTTGGCTCCTGTAAAATCTTGGTCCATTTAGGCCTAAGCACCATCCTGGCCTCAGCATCTTCCAGACCCCTGCACAATAATAGACCCAGTATGCTTACTGTCCCTTTTGCTCCTCTTGTTTCTCATTACCTCCTCCCTTTAGAATGTAAGCATGAGCAGGGTCCTCTACTCTGTCTCATGACTGTACACTATAGTACAACAGTGATTTGTTTTTATTGCTTGCATCCATGCACTTATTATTTTGCTTAACTGTACGCATTGTTATGCTTACTGTTCTCATGTATGTCCTGTTTGCACAACACTGCGGACATAAAGTATAATAATAACAATGATTGTCTATATTTCTTAAGTTTAGTCTATAATACATGCTGCAATAGCTTTGAATTAAAATGGAAGTGAACCAAAAGCCCAAAAGAGACCAAGGGGCTGATGCAGAGTTGGACGCAAAATGGGAATATCTTACTTTTAAAAAAGAGAACTGAAAACAAGGTATTTCTAACCATATACTTAGCCATATACAGCTATGTACAGAGAATATTTTGCCATTCACATCAGTCTCTGCCCCATTGGAACTTACAGTCTAAATTCCCTAACACAAAGAGAGACACACACACACCCAATGGATAATTTTATCAGCAGCCGATTAACCTACCAGTATATTTTTGTGTGGTAAGAAACCGGAGCACCTAAAAGAAACCCACGGAAACACGGAGAGAATATACAAACTCCACACAGGTAGGACCCTAGTGCTGTGAGGTAGAAGTGCTAACCACTGAGCCACGGTGCATTGCTCGGTACATTATATGCATCCTAACAGCTGTATATGTGTGCTTTTACAGGTCTGCATGAACTGCATTTGCAGAAACATGCCTTTAGTGTACACGGTCTGTGCTTGCATGCCATTTCGCTCCCTTATCCCGCCACTCCAGGTACATGTGGGTGTAAGTGCGAGAATCTTGCAAGTTTGCACAGGAGTATATGCATGAGCCCATTTACTGGGCCTGCACACAGTGAATTCATGCAAGATATGCTACATACATGCCACTCTGCATCATCCCCCAAATTTGAATTAATTAAATTTTCTGCCTGTTCAGATGAAGGCAGAAAATGTGTGCTCTTGAAATATTTAATTGAGAAAAAGGTAGGCTTTAGGTATTTTCCAAACTTTATTCCTAAGAAAAGCCCATGAAGTTTAAATTGCAAACCTTTGAAATGTTGGTAAGTGATATTAAGCTATGTGAAATTTGTCCTAGGATCAAATATCAATTTCTATTGCCGTTGCAAGGACCTTGCAGAGGGAAGCTAGAGAATTTTAAAAAGAGGTGCAAATTTCAGGAAATTAATTGAACTGAGTAGGGTGATGATTATAATGTTATTGAAGATAATGTTAATGAGGATGAAAAATAAACACTTGTGTGATTAAAATTATTACACAATTCCAGTTTTTTCACATATTTATTATTGTGTTCATAGACCACACTTGAACAAAATCTCAAAATTTTGTTACGTAAATCCAGTTTCAAAAATAGAATGGAAAGCTTGCAAAATGTGCTCTAGCTTTAATTAGTTACTGTAAATATGTGGCTAGGCTACTTCTTATTAATACGTTTGTAACGGTGGGACATTAACCAGTCCCAAGTTTTCTATGGTCACAGAAGGGACTTTGCAGTAGAAAGCTACAAAATATAACAAAGAGGTGCAAATTAGAAGTGAATACTTGAACTGGAAAGGATTATGATCCTGATTTTATTGATGATAAATAACATTACTACACATTGAATTATTGTTTCCTGATTTTTTTCACTATATTTTTTATTGTGCTCTTAATTTTACAAACAATTAAAAAAATGAAACAGACAGCATAAAATGCTCTATCCTGCTAGGTTTCTGCAATGTGTCTTTACTAAATGGTCCATTGGCTTATCACTGCGGTGTTAAGATCACAGTTATGCTATCAGGAGCAGAAAACATTCTAATCATCATGCTTAAAGTGTGTACCTCTTAAACCAGAAACGAAGGAAGAGATCCATTAATGATGAAAGGACAGTAACAGATTGCCAGGAAACTTTGCATGGATAAAGCAAAGGATTGAAATACAATTAGCATGTCATTTTGAGGCTAAAAACAGATGGTCTGAAAACTTTGCTTTGTGGGAATTTACACTATGTGTCAGTGGTAAAAGAGAAACTGCTTGTCAGATGCTAAAATTGCAAAGAAATTTGTAGTTAATACTTTGGAATAATAAATGTTTAGAACAAAGCTCTAAAGAACCAGATGAAATGACATAAAAATATGGCAAGACTGTTTGAATGTAACTTTTAACTCTTCATCTGGGATTAAAGTGCTTTGTGTAGAAGCATTGACAGATTGTTTTGCTGTCCTTTTATGCACATTAGGTTAAATGATAAATTTAGCATTGCATTGCTTTTTAAAAGATTTAATATTATTGTCTGTGCATTCCTCCCAGTATCAGCACAACTGTCAAGCATGTTTGCATGTGTAACTGAGGGTAGAAAGGTCCCAGGGGTGTGATTTGTTAAATGACCATTTAATTACATTTGTCAGTCTTTACTGACACAGGTCAGTTTTGAATGGTGTCTCAGAGGGAGGTAGATTTTGTGTTTTACCCTTCAAATAAAGCCCACCCTTGCTTGTCTCACACACAACAACAAGTAACAGTACAAGTGATAAAGGGGAAAAGCAAAATTGCATTTACTTAATTTATCATGGCAGAGAAGATAGGAGCAAGGGTAGGTAAATTGTAATACAGTACGTCCTGGTAATAATGCAGCATTTGTGCTGGTATTTTGAATGTAGCAAAGGTACCAAATGTCTCCCTTCCTTTGATTCGTCCAGTGTTGGAAGGTGGCGCTAGCTCCTCCCCACTGCCAGATGAACCATCTTTTAGTGCTTCAAACTATGGCAAGCATACAGAAAAACAAAAATCTTACTCTGTAAAGAAAAAAACTGATGGTAATCAAGAAAGTTAAAGGGGAAGTTTCTAAAGCATAGATTAAGAAAGAACTGTGAATTCCAAAAGAAACCATACGTGGGTGAGTAGTAAAGTAAGTGAAACTACATTATTTCCTTGATAAGGTAGACAACGCTGGACTTGAAAGAAACAAAACCAGACTTTTGAAGAACAACTCTGCCTGTACATTTGTTTTTTCAAAAAAAGGAGTTCAGGCCTACCAGTTTCTGCATCGTCACTTAAAATACAAACCGAAAAGTTTTTCCATGCTCTAAAAATTGAAGGTGAGTTCCAGTGAGTGGTTTTGGCGCTGGCACCATAGACATGAAATAGGACAAATAATCTCTTGGGAATCCAAATTCTGTGATTGTGAATGTGCTCTGCAATTTCCAAAGGAACTGTAAAATGTCATAAAACAAATTAAGAAATGCCATTCAACTGCGATAAAAACAACATAGGATGTTACGGAGCAAGTCACTTGACTTAAAGTGAAAGCGGGACTGAAGCTCAGTAAGGACAGAGTCACATTGCTGTTTTGTGCACTAATAAACTCCCTCCTTGGTGCATTGGTAAAAATTAGAAATCTCCTTGTTTTAAAAAAGTAAACTTAAAACACCTTCTAGATGAATACAAAAAGTGTTTAAATTAATGGATGACTGGAACTCTATTTTTGGAATGTTTTCAAGAAAAATTTGCATCCTCAGTATACAAGTATATTTAACAAAGGATTGGAACCAAAATCTCTGCTGCACTTGACAACTGCCCAGCACACCAACCAGCTGTTAGGGCTAATGGCTACTTACACTTTTAATGGCTACTTAAACTTTTAGAGCCAGTCAGGATTGAGCTCTTCACTTTTAGCAGCCGCATTTCTTGTAGAACTAATTATGTTTTAAGATTCTCGTATGTCCCCAGGACTTCACTCTAGAGTAGTCAAAGTTTATCAATGGTAACCATAGTACAGGGTGGAGGACAACTGGAATACAGGATTATGTTGTCAACGTTATATTGGGACGAGACATTTATATGTATGTCTCTGGCTTGAAGTCATAACTGAGGAATCCTTTAATGTCTATTCTATATAAAAATTCCAAGAAGACATCTTGTAAGTGGGTTATCTATATTAGGGGTACATGTTGGACAGTGACTGATAAGAGCACATGTTTGATGTATTAACTCAAGTGAGTTTTGTGTAAGTTTATTGACAAAAGGGGATCACAGCTGTAATTGACATGTGGACGACAAGAAAGAAGTATTCTATTTGTACTGAGTGTAAATGTTTGGAGTACACTTGCAATTATACAGTGTTGCATTATTATTTGTTCTTGTTTTTCTTTTTATGTTTGCATCCACCTTTGAGGAGTCATGAAGAACACTCATTTCACCTACCAATACATTTAAGTATCTTTCCTGATCATTATTTTATTTGTGTTTTGAGAGATTGATAGCGCTGGATTGGTTCCTAACACTTGCTATATTAATTAGAATACAGGAGGCAAATACCAGGGACAGTCAGAGGTCAGGGGCCAGTAGCAAACATATATATATATATATACTTTCTTTTTTTTTTGCGAGGGCACTTGGTACAAGTAGGAACAATTTATTGTTAAAAGAGGTTATGTGACACCAGAGAATATGTAACAACAAGAGATATGTGATAATATAATACACATGTGTGAATGGCTCGTGTGTATTATCATAGGTGCTCCTTTTCTTACAACAAAATTAGCAGCTTTTTCAATGGAGGTTATACCCTGGTACCACTGACAGTTAACTGTGTTTGACTATTTGTATTTTGAAGTCAGCTCAGATGTATGAACACTGGAAGAAAGAATAGTTATATATAGCAAATCTTGAAAAAATCCCTGACTTTGTGCAAGTCAGGGATTTTGTAGAAGAATTGATGTATTGATGCTGTTTTGAAGGCAAAGGGTGGTCACACCAAATATTGATTTGATTTAGCTTTCTCTTCAGTTCATTCAATTTGCATTTTGTTAACTGACAAAAATAAACTATTAATACTTCTTACTTTGAAGCATTTTTTTCCACACCTGCCTAAAACTTTTGCACAGTATTGTATCTATCTATATATATGATCAATATAGATACATATAATAGACAGTGTATTTATAAATATTTATGCATAGATTCAAGTTTTATTTTTTTATTTATATTTCTAAAGTTTTCAGCACCCTGTACTTTGCTCAATGATAAAAACCTGAAAATAAGCATCTTTCATGTATGTTTCTGTTAAAGCACTTTAGAAATAAAAATAATTAGCCATTGTTTGTATTTGTATTTTCATTGGTCATTAAAATAACATACCTTTACCTCTCAACTGTCCTGAATCCATCAGATGGTCCTGATTTTGGGGGACTATCCTGATCAGCTAGGAGCTTGTCCCGGCATGAGGGACAGCTGGGACGTATTTCCACTCTTCATTTAACATATATGCTGTGTGAGCCAGTTAGTGGGGCACTCTTTATATAAGGGAAGATGGGAGGGAGATTTATTTGGTTGGAGAGAAGTGCAAGCTATGCCCTCCATGGTGCTGGCCATGCCCACACACAGCTGACCACACCCACACCTCAATGGCCACACCTTTGCTGGGACGGCACTTCACATAATAGGTCCTTTACAATTTTCAGTCCAAGGCCCATGTGGCCCTTAATCTGACCATGGCTGTGTAATATGTTAAGTAGGTGTAATTAGTAACTGTAAATATGTCACTAAGCTATTCCTACAGTCTAAGGTATTAATATGCAATAAAATAAAAATAATGCTTATAACAGTGAGACAATAACATGAAACCAGGTGCAGGCTTGTTATAGTATATGTATGGTATATAGTGTATGGTATAGAGTACAAATGTACCAATAATACTACAGCAACACTTGCACACATGCATTAATTAAGAGCTCTGTTTCCAAGCTGTGTGCACAGTTCTAAACACTATGTTGTGATGCATATACACTCAATGTTAATAAGACTTCTTCAGACTGATTGCCACTCAGTTCTTTTGGGCCTCTATTAATTGCATCACAAGAAGCTGTACTCAATAGGAGGAATCTATGCCCAGACTCCAGGTTATGCTGTTATGTTCAAAAACTGATGTACTGATGTTCTTTTACATGTCTCATCCAGATACGAGTGGAAGATGACTAATCTACATGGGTTTTAATCTATCTCTTTCCATCCTAGTAGCTGGGGCTAATGCTACATATGGCTGACAATTGTTGGAATGTGCCTCAGGACCATAGGGACTGGCCAAGAGTATGGTGACTGACTCAGATGTGCACACATGGCAGCAGGAGGCATACATGATCTATGGGATCGAGGTTAAAGAAGAACTCAACTTAAAATACATAATGTAATATTAGATGTGTAAAATGTGGAGCATTAATTACTTTAATTACTTTACCTTTCATGTGCTTTTCATTTAATCCAATTGGGTTGAAAACTCCAACTTCAGTAGACAAATGCTGTAGACATGGCCCCTCCTCTAGTGCATGAATCACTGATAAGTGACAGTTTCACTCTATTGGGTTCTGAATGAAGCCCTGTTCATCCAGTACATGAGCCTGATATTAATGGTACACACACTAGTCTTTGTACCCAGCAGATCAAGAAATGGCAGCTCACAGGCAGGTAATACTTCAGATCTATAGGACACTCTCTATTTTGTATTGTTTTTGAATTATTTTAATATTGTTTTTGTTCCTGGAGTTCTTTCATGTGTGGAGTTGCTAACATTGAAAGCAAAGTGAGTCAAGAAAAAAGTTTTCTGTCTCTTAGTTTGGTGGAAGACAAATTCCATTCAGGCTGCACATGGACCCCAAAGGACACTGGACTCTAAAGCTGCTACTTTTCTGGATTTTATTACAGCTGGGATCTGAAAGTTCAGCCTGCAGTAAGATCAGAATTGTAAACCTGGTGATAGGACCTGAAAGCCACCACCCCTAGCAACAGGCTCTACCCCACAGTTGTAACAGTCATCAGAAGCAAACCATTTCCCCTCTCTCTTTTTATAACCTGTGCCAGTACTCACTCTCTTCCTTCATTGATCACTCTGGGGAATATTTATGTAGCACCACATAATATGAAAGATAGTTTTCAATCCTAATTGCACTGATAAGGATTGAACTATCTTTCATATTTATCAAAAATCTTCATCAGGGAAGGCAGTCACTTTAATCTGCTGTCCCTGGGAGGTTTAACACTTACCTTTTCACTGCCTGGTCACTGCGAAGAAACGTGCGAAGACAGCATCTTCCTTGAGCACCTAGTGCTCTTCCACTGACCGAAAGTATCGGGTATATGCACAGAGAGCCATATCCCACTGCCAGTGTATAATGCGACAGGGAGGGATCACAGGATCCCTCCACACATGCGCTGTCCAGCTCTGCTCTTCGAAGCAGAGCTGACACAGCACTGAAAGTTTTCGAAAATGATAATGTACACCAGCTTCAGCTGGCTTCAGGCCCAGCGCTCCCATTAGGCAAGGTTAGGCAATTGCCTAGGGCGCCGGGACCTGCAGGGTGCCTCGAAATGAAAAAAAAAACGGAAATCCACGGGGAGGAGAGGAGGGAAGGGGCTATTGAATCTTACCTGCATGAAGCTGCTCCTCTCTGCTCTGTCTTCTCCCCTCCGCTCACTGACAGTGACAGGCCATGACGATGATGTCATCATCACGGCCCGACAGTGTCTGTGAGTGGAGGGGAGAAGACAGAGCAGAGAGGAGCAGCTTCATGCAGGTAAGTTAAAGAAAGACATGGGGAGGGGTGGGGAGGGAAGCGCAGCGGAGATTTTTAAAGGGGGGGGCGGCGATTTTCACATAAGGGGGGGGCGGCGATTTTCACACGAGGGGGGGCGGCGATTTTCAGACTGTGCCTAGGGCGCCAAGGACCCTAGCACCAGTGCTGGCTGGCTTACATTAGCATGAAGCAAAAGAGCGTTACTGATCGGTCCCCGACTGCTCAGTAAAATGAACACAGATGCAAAGCAGCAGATATCGCTGCGATGCAATGATGATAAATGACATTTTTGCGGTTAATCCCTGAAAACATAATTTTATACAGAATTACTATATGATAAATACGCCCCTCTACCCTGTGATGTTTTTCTGTTACACATAAATTCATAATATTTACTTTTTCAACATGTTACAAATGCTAAGTTTACCTTTTCACAATATGCACAGCCCACTAAGTCTATCTGTATTACCATACCCCTTGTGGAATTTACATTATTACCATTGTACACAAAATTCTTAGCACAATGCAGACATATAACACAACTTGAACCATCTATTGCTGTTTTAATTAATGTACATTTGTTAAGACAGTGTGCTTTTTCAAATAAGACAAGAAGCACATTTTCCACTGTTTGCTTTAATGTACTCAATGACCAGGCTGCACCCCAATTACCTCACTCAGTTTGAAAATGTGTACTGTAGCATAATGTATATTTGAGTCAGTGAGGGCAAGACAAGTCTAAATTATTGGAACAACTTATATAACCAATATTTTTTAGTGCTCAAAACATCATTATCAGTTATTCTTTGATTGACCATTAAGAACTTGTCCAACTGTCTAGAAATGAGCAAAATCATTTATCAAAATCTGAGATTTGCATAACTGTCTCAAATTTGGCATTGGTGAATACAGAAAATTGGTTGTCTGTTGACTATCAAATATTAAAAATCTACTTTTCCATTCAAATATATACAGAAATAGGTGGTTCCAATTTTCGTAATGTGTAATATACGTTATACCATTTGAGATCAACAATCTTCTGTGTTAGCCAAGTCTTAAAACTGTGACATGTTTTATTTGTAATGACAACAATTTACTAGGCACAAGATGACAACCTGCAATAAGTACAGAAAATATACATTAAAAAAAAGAAATAGGTAAACTGTATTTATGTCAATGTAGGATTTTGGTAGGTATGACCAACACTCAGCAAGACATTGGCTGGCAAGCTTGTGTTCTGTTCACAATGCAAAATCCATATCCTTGTAATCAGCTCAATCAAATCGTTATGCTGAAGTCTCTTTAGTCACAAAAACACTCCTTATCTTTCGTCATACAGAGATATACCAAAATGGCTCTAGGAGTTAAGAAACTTAAACAGAAAAGGAAAAAGCATTTAAACCCTTAAACAGCAAATTGCAGATTTGTATATTTTAAAACTGAATTGGCCATTTTGATCATGAATCAAATTTGGAAAACACTGTCTAGTCTCTTTTTATTCCATTTTTTTAGTTTAGAGAGTGGGATATTTTCATATACCTTGTAATATTAGCAATTAGTAAAAATCAGCAAATATATTTATTTTCTGGGTTAGCATAAGCACATTTATAGCAAATTACTTTTGTATATTATATTGCTCAGTGGGTGCTATCAAACTACTTAAAATGCAAATTATATAAAATCATAAAATGTTAAAACTAAAATTTATAAAGTGTGTATTAGTTTAGGATTCTGGTGTCAAGGACACTTTAGTCTGTAATTGAAAAATGATAAACGTCAAAACATAATCTGACTTAGAATTATAGCTGTGCTATAGGGAGTATACCTTATAATTGTGATAGATAACGTAAGCCACACAGTAGAGGATGATAATGTGAAATATTGTGTATTAACATAATTGTAATCATTTACAATTATGTTTTTATTCTTTGCAAATTTTTATTTACAATAATACTACTATGAGTGTTTGGTACAAAATTGCTGTTGAAAAACAAAAGTTTTTGCGATTTAGTGTTTCTTCCAGGTATTATATGTGCTGGTGCAAATCAGTAAAACAAGACCTATAACAAAAATGATATTATGATGTAAATGATAACGTGAACAAAATACACCAGGGGGTAAATGTATCAAGCTGAGAGTTTTCCGGCGGGTTTGAAAAACCAATCAGATTCTAGCTATCATTTATTTAGTACATTCTGCAAAATGATAGCTAGAATCTGATTGGTTGCTATAGGCAATAGCTCCAGTTTTCAAACCCGCCGGAAAACTCTCAGCTTGATACATTTACCCCCAGGTGTTGAGAAAAGAGACTAATGCATAGTGAATGGGAGGAGAAATGTCAAGGTCTCCTGCTGAAATGAAGGCGATGTAAAATTTGCCTAGTTCAAAAAGGGAAGGAGTGGTGTCATGGTCAAAGGAACTGACCTACATTAGGTCTGCCATTTTAGTAAACTTAGGTACCCAATGAGGTGGCTGTTATAGTTGTTATCCTTATATCTTGCCCCACCATGAGGTGCAATGTTATTGATTAAAATTGCCAGATTTTACTTTACCAGCAGAGGTTCAGGCAGCCACACTGAGGAGAGTAATGGGCAGTGAATGTTGTCACATTTATAAGCAGAATCTGTGCCTTACAGAGGTATAGCAAAGGAAGATTAAAGCAGTATTAGAATACTTCAAATCTGCAAAAAATGTGATCTACGAAAGGTTCATTTTTGACTGCTGCAAATAAGATGAAATTGAGCCAATTGACAACTTTATTACCTGGCTGAGAGAGAAAGCAGCAACATGCAATTAAGGCATCTTAACAGATGAACTTATACGAGACAAATTAGGAATGGGCATAAGTAGTGAGAGCACATGCCGCCACCGCTTAAGAGAACAAGATTTAGACTTGCCAGCAGTTATTGAGAAGTTTCGCACAGCAGAGCTCACTGACCAGAGAACTAGAGCAATGGACAATCCGCAGATCGACAATGTCAATTCAGCAGAAAAACAACAGTGCAGCAAAGGTGATTTTGTTAATAGACAACCGCCCAAGTATCAGCAAGAAAGTACCAGCAGCCAAAAGTACTGCATGCAAATACTGTGGCCAAATACATAGACGAGGGAAAGAACAGAGCCCAGAGTTTGGGAAAACATGTAGATTTGGCATTACAAATCACGGTGCTAAAGTGTGTTTGTCAAGCAAAAAACAGAATTCAATAGGAAAACTGCACACTTTAGAAGAAACAAATCCAGCTGACACAGACCTCCCAGTGCTGAGGTGATGTGCTCAGCAGAATGTATTGAAACTGTAAGATCAGCAAGCCAAAAGTGGTTTGCATATCTCACCTTAAGTAATTAGAGGCTGTGCTGCCAGTTTGACTGAGGTGCAACATGTGATGTGATGATTCTGAGGAGTAAATTTATCAGGCTGTGGGTTTGAAAAAATGGAGATATTGCCTATAGCAACCAATCAGATTCTAGCTGTCATTTTGTAGAATGTACTAAGTAAATGATAACTAGAATCTGATTATTTGCTATAGGCATCATTGCCACTTTTTCAAACCCACAGCTTGATAAATTTACCCCTGAGAGACAAGATGAATCTAGCACCTAGAACCCCGCTACAACCAAGTAATGCAAAATTAAAACTTTATTCTGCACAGGTGATGAAATCATTTGGTTCCAAACAGAATGTGCTGTTCGTGGACATACGCACGTGCTTTCCTTGGAGATTGTGAAAGCACAACAAAAACCTTTACTGTCTGGTTCTACATATGAGCAATTGGGACTGATAAGTTCAATATTCCAGTTGAGCTTCACAAGATGGAACATAATCTTTCTGTACCACTGACAAATGCCTATAATGATTTGTCCATAAAGTCAGTCAAGTGTCCCAGCATCTCAAAGCTGAGAGCGAGGCCTCTACTTGATCAGCATGAAGCAGATGGTCATATTGCACTTGTGACAGAACCAACAGACTGGATAAACAACGTGGTGATTGTGGCAAAGCCTGAGAAGCTAAGAATTTGTATTGATACAAAATTTCTAAACCAAGCATTGTGGAGATCTCACTACATCATGTAAACATTGGAGGATTTAAAATCTGCCTAAAGAATGAGTGTTCAATCTCGAGTAAATAAGTTAGGTGGGCACATCAGAGGACTTGACAGTGGGTTGCTTAACTGAAATACTGTATTAATGGCATCAAGGATGTAGGATGCACCTGGACCAGATAAGGCAGATATACCGAGTTGCAATAGGATGTAGTAACAATATCCACCAGTATAACTCTTTGGCAGTGTTGAGTTGATCTTGGGTGTAGTACCAGTAGTGGCCTGTGTGGAGATGGGGCTGGAGAGAAACACAGTGCAAGGCAATGTGCTGGAACATTATCGAGCTGGAAATCTGTAAGGAGAAACACAGCTGTCACAAGTGAATCCAATGTAGCGAATAGAGGGCACCTGTGGCTGGGAGATGGTCTCACAGACAGAAGGCAGTGTCTAAAAACCGGCAAAGGGTTGTTCCAGGCAGCAATAAACGTAGTCTGGGTGACAAAAGGTTTATCCAGACAGCAACCAGAGGTGGTCAGGTCACAGGCAGAGGTCAAAACCGAGTATCAAACAGGAGCATGGAGAAGCAAGCGTGTGAACACTACAGCCAGCAAAGATTCAATGAAATTAACAAGTATTTAAAACAGAAGTAACTAAACAGGACAGCTGTCAGATTGAGCTGCAGGTGGGAGGAGTTTAAGTGATCACACCCAGGTTGACAGCAACATTACAGTAGCCAAAACAAAAACAGCAATTACCTGCTGTTCCTAACATTAACAAATAACTTGGAGCCTAATATTATTCAATATAATTACAATATATAAAGTTTAAAAAAAAATAATATAAACCATATAAAAATATAAGCAATATGTAACGAAGCAACAAAGCGGCTAAAAACTACAATCATGTGATTATACCCTAAATTAAAATACTGCACAACTGTGTAAAGCACATACCCAAAAATTCTCCATATAAGAGTATTATCTCATTCTAATTAAACCTTAAAAATAAAATGCCAGAACTAAAGAAACAAAAGTATTCAAACTCCTCAGCAGAAATCATAAAATGTTTTAAATCTAAACCCCAATCTAAGATCCATTTGATAATTAAGGATGGATTGAGCTCTCAACCCTACAGTCACCATTAGCCTGTTCATACTCAATGAGCCACAGGATTATCTCTCATAGATAGAGGAGAATTGAATTGCAAAGTTCATAAGTGAAGATCAAAATTCATTAATAACTGTTGATGAATAACAGCTTTATTATTGAAAATCCACAGATAAGTACTTATTATATAGTGTTATCAGCAATTCTATGCTCTCTCAAATGTGACTTTTTGTGTTCTATTTGGTGTATAACTGTCTGACTTCCCTTCATTTCCAGTTGAATGTTCCTATATTATTCATTGTTGAGGTTATAATATAATAACATATTCATTGTGTATGGTTATAGTAAATAAAAAATATTATACATGCTAAGAGCATTTTGAATGCTTTAGTTTTCTGCTATATTCATCTTTTACTTCTGTTTGGTGTAGCTGTATGGTTGTATAGTATTGGCAAACTCCTCTTCTTAGGAGCAGGCTTGTTACATTTAAGGATATAGTTTAATAATAAGAATCAAAAGTGTCTAGGATTATTATCTTTCTGGGTATATACTATTTAGTCTCCTCTGAGTGTAGAACAGGACCAGCAACATACTGCTCTGAGAGGAACTCAAGTTCCCATGAAGACTTTTGTATTTGGCAAGGCATTCTAAATTGCAGAAAGGACATAAGATGTCAGCCATCAAGTGCACATAATACTCAGGGAAAAGGAAGAGGAAATTAGTTATGTACATGTGCAGAATTGATTTTCTACTTAAGCAAAACTCTGCTATTATTTAAAAAAAAATGCACATGCAGCAGTACTGGATATTTAAGAAACACCAGAGCACAACTTAAATTATCAGTTCTGTGCATGTGTATAGGTTAAGTAACACTTAAAAGTTGCTTACGATTTAGGCAAGAGAACGTTACTTATGGTAATTAATCTGCATTGAGCATAGTTACTCACCTAAGATTATTTTTAATGTGTCTTACTTTGTTAAAGAAGATGCCCCTGAAAGACATTATTTAGCACACTTTAGAAAATCTGGGGAAACGTTTCGGGGCTATCTACCACTTAGTTATCATTTGGAGGTTTCCAAAGAAAAGAAAATGAGTGCAGTAGTTGATGAGCAAATCTAGGACATCATGGAACCTTCAATTGTAATAAACTTCATCAATTATCTAGAATTATCTAGAAGTTATACAATATGTTACTTTGCATTTTAATAAAATACTTTCAGTGGCTTCCTCCTAGATGGAAAGTGGATTATTCATTAACTTTCTGAGTGAAAATAGAGCAAACTGTCTGATAGCATGTGCATTGTGATAAATTCCTAAATTGTTTCCTCACACAGTCCATTGTACAGTGACAATTGTACCTCTTCCCGGTGATGAGAATTAATTAGCACAGGACAGATCAGGCATTATGTGTTGCAAATTACTTTTCTAAAAGTAAGTTAAAAAAAGAATAATAATGGAAATGCTAATGTATTTTCCTTACAGAAGACATGAAAGACTAGACTAATACATCTATGGAAAAGTAAATGTTTAATAAAATACGCTGTAAAGAATTTGTTGCCGCAAACGAAAAGTTTTATTATTTGCAGTTTTTGCTGTAAAAAACGTGGAATTCATAGTAACAGAGAGACATGAATGTCATATGGTAAATTTCATAATAGCTCCTTGAGGGTTACAAGTGCGCCCCAGGCTGCCTATTGCCCACCACTGATATACGATTTTTGTTCATATGTCTAGTTGCTAACATTATTTAAAGGTCAAAGGCTTAGAAATTTCCTAACTTGCCTTGATATAAGGTGTAATTTATTATAGTAATCAACAATTACATTGGTATGAATTATAGCATGAGCCTTCTTACTCAACTGCATTAAGGCACATGATTAACAAGTTTTTCTTAAGAACATGGTAGTTGTTGAGTATGAGCCATATCACTGCATGGAAATATATACATCACTTTGCCACATTATAGATAAATACATCCCACCTGAAGCTGTGTAACAAACAATAATACACCTAAAACAATCAATGGTAAACCACCTTCAAAGTGTACATTTTAGCATTCTTTCCACTACTGGTAGTAACTCTCAAACACAATTTTTGGATTGGATCATTGTTTTTCCATTATATTTTTTTAAGTTGTTTGAGACCTTGGTATCTAGCAGTTTTGCTGCTTACCCGTCTCCTTCATTCATTGTACTGGAGCAGTGAGCCATAAGGAATATGATATTCAGCAAACGTACATTGTCTAGATGGCTTTTCATCTCGGCACTCTGGGAATATAAACATTGAGAGACATAGGATATCTGCAAGTATTGTGTTATTAATTCTTGTTCCTCCTCCGCATTTCTTTGGATTTGATACATTTTACTGACTTAGACATGCTGAAAGTTAGTATTGTGTTTTCATCAGGACTGGGGACAAGTTCCCTAACAACAGCATTGTTCTGTATTGATTTGAGTTTGTGAACTACATTTAATTTGACAGATTACCTCATGATCGAGTTTCCTTTTAAGTTATTTCAGTGACTACTGTAATTTAGCTTTACATAAATGCAGTTTTGTATTTTTCTTTTTCTTAATAATTTGGTTTACATTTGCATCGATTCAGTTTTTGACACTTTCTTATTTTATTTATATTGACATTTTCTGAAATAATATTTATATTATATTTATAAAATGGAATTTATGACCAATATCATTCTCTTAGGCAAAGTTAATCAATCTATTCACACTACGAAAACAATGTAAATAGAACCTCCCTTACTTCTTTCCTCCACTCTTTCCTTGTTTTCCTCTTCTTCCCTCTATATCCCTCCCTTTCACTACCACCCCAATCCAATTTATCCCCCCCTTACTTTATTATCCTTTCATTTTAAGGACTATTTTAAATATGCAATAATGCCATAAATATGTTAAATGTTATGTTTTTGTAATCTACAACTTGATGACTTTAATAAACAGTTCATTAATAAAATAAAATCAGCTACAATTTTTCCACTTATCACTGGCACTAAATTTAAACAATTGTGAATGTTGGCTAAAATTTTTGCTTACAGTTTTTGTATTTTGCCTTTTTAATTAATGTTAAATAATTTGTACTGGCAATTTTTGGAATGTGATGTAATAAAATTAATAATTTTGAATTAATTAGTGTACTCATCCCAGGTTTAAATCTTCAAGTTATTGAGTTATCAATGAGTTGGATGTAACTGTCAACATTTTAAAAATAATTAGCAGCTTAGCAGCTCTTCCAACACACCCATGAGGTGGCTGCTCAGTGTTGTTTTTAAATGACATGTTATCCAAATCCATCCAGGGGAGGGCCCAGAACTGCCTCCCCGGGTCAAAGTTCTGCCCAGAGTACACCAATGAGAGGACTGACTGGGACCCTAAACCGCCTAAATCCTGGCCAGAGTCCAACTGGATCACCTTGCATTGGTTTCATGTCAATTGGTGCAGGGGTGTCCAAATGCATAACTGAACAGCCGGACAAACAAACCAATGAATTTTTTATATAAGTATCATTCAAATCTGTCCAGTGGAAGACCCAGAACAGGCTCCCCAGGTCAAAGTTCTGACCAGCATACACCAACGGGAGGTCCAACTGGGATCTCAACTCCCTATTCTGTCTTCTGGGGTCCAATGTTACCAGTCTGTGAAGTTTTCATCCAAATACATTCAGTGGAAAGCTCAGAACAGGCTTCCAGGGCAAAGTTCTACCCCACATACACCATCAAGAGATCCAAACAGGACCCTAAACTCCATAAAACCTGGTCAGGATCCAACTGGACCACCTCGCATTGGTTTCATCCCAATTGGTGCAGGGGTGTCCGAATGCACAACTGGACAAAAATCAATCCAGTAGAAGGCACAGGACAGGCTCCCCGGGTCAAAGTTTTGCCCAGCATAAACCCAATGGAAGGTCCGACCAGGACCTCAATTCCCTAGTATGTCTTCTGGGATCCAAAGCTACCAGGTTGTAAAGTTTTCGTCCAAATCAATCCAGTGTAAGGCTCAGAAGAGGTTCCCAGGGTCAAAGCTCTGTCCAGCATACACCAACGAGAGGTTCAAATGGGACCCTAAGTCACCTAAAACCTGGCCAGGATCCAACCAAATCACCTTGCACTGATTTCATCCCAATCGGTGCAGGGGTGTCTGAATGCATAACCGGACAGGCAAACAAACCCAATCCATCCAGTGGAAGGCCCAGAACAGGCTCCCCGGGTCAAAATTCTGCCCAGCGTATACCAACAGGAGGTCCGACTGGGACCCTAACCCCCATAAAACTGTTATTAAGGTGAGCAAAGCAAAAAAGGTGTAACTTTACACCTTGCCAAAACTATGTTGCATTGGAGGGATACATTTAAAAAATGGGGATAGATTTATAGTTGGATTTCAGTGTAAAATAAAGCTATCAAGTATTTGTGTGCTACATGAAAAAGCATCCAATATTTCACTTGCATGCAAAATAATAAACTAATTTGCATTCCTTACATTATAACATGGTTCTTCCAGGATCAAAATTGCTCCTTTTTTTTTGCCTTTCTCTTCGTAATGAGTCAGACCCTATAAATGCAAAACTATTTTCTTAAAACATAAATAAAACAGACACACAAAAGAACGACACTGACACACTCTTTCTTGTAATTAGCTTTCTCAGTGGAGACTAGACATGTGCAGACTGATCCCCAAATAATTTAATTTCCCAAATAATTTAATTACTTTTTAAAACTTTTCCTTTCCTCATGACACCACTAATAGAGGTATGCTGGTAGGTTAGTCTGTTCTACAAACAATTTATTGTCCTATTGTCCAAGAACAGTTCAAGTAATTGGTTGTTACAAATATACTTTAACTCCCTTATTGCATTATATGGAATTACTTCCACTAAACATGGTATAATTGTCTAAACATGTACATGATCATTGTCAAATTAAAAGGTTACAAATGTATAAAGAGGCCTTTGCAAACATATATTAGGCAAGTATTGATTTGATCAATTGTGCTTACTATTAGGAGAATATAATGAAATTGGATTGAAACAAATATTTTAACCACGTGTTTAGGATCCTTTAATTTCTTAACTGTATAACAAAAATTGGTTGATTGCTCTTCAGTGATCACAGGGCATCTCTGAGTAAATAATACAAAAGCAGACATTTGAAATATGTCTATTTCCTTCATCAAAATACATTAACCCCTTGTTTGCTTACTGTAAAGGAACCCGTATTTACACCATAATTGCGCACACAATCGTCTTATTCTGTTTCTGGATATGCTCGTTACATTACCATACGCATTTACAATTTCCCTCTGATGACACACCTACTTCAGTCCTTTAAAACTAATTTACTGTATTACACAGATGTATATATATATATATATATATATATATATATATATATATATATATATACATATATATATATATATATATATATGTCCTGTATCAATACATTATAAATTCATGACCACAATGCAGATATATATGTATGAAACTGAACCTCTACTTGTACAACAATGCAATAATATAATTTCAATAACATCGTTTTACACCCAGTACATATAATAGATGACATTCTGTGTGTATGTACAATATGTTATTAATTGCTAGTTAATTAAGTATGTGTGTGTATGTGCATGTGTTTGTACTAGATACACAGTATCTATCTCTCTCTCTCTATCTATCTCTCTCTCTCTCTCTCTCTCTCTCTATCTATCTATCTATCTATCTATCTCTCTTTCTCTCTCTCTCTCTCTCTCAGTATATATATATATATATATATATATATATATATATACATATATATACATTCCTATTCCAGTACATATACTCTAGTACTCATAATGCAACTTCTCTAGCAGCTAAACTTGCTAAGATTGCTCAGTCACTACTTAAGATGGCTGACCTCGCTGTTACAAGCACATGTTATCGACATGTGACTCAATAGGGACCATTTTTCTAAGAATGCAACCTTCACAATCATAGCACTTATTAGTAACATAATAACTGCAAGCTCCGCACAAATATCTCTCTATTCAGCAGTCATCACACATTATCCACTAATCTCTTTTTAGTCTCACAGATTGTTAACACAAAACCATAATGCAGCCATTATCCATTGTGCTCTTTACACACATAGGGCGAGAAGGGCATGAGAGCCAGCAAGGCATATTAGTCAAGCAGACAATTACAATCTGTATTATACAATGTTACACAATGCACTCAAATACGATACAACTATATTTCCCAAGTAAGTACTCCCACACTTATATCTTTCTAAATACCAATATCTCTTACTGTTCGCTCACTTACAAATGTACACTTCTTAAAAGCTATAAAACATGGTCTATGGCTCTGTAACAAAGCTTACAATATAGATATTCTCTCCCACAATAACCTCTTTGCTAACACCCAATAATATCACTTACAATAATCACAAACAATGTAAAGACATCTACAGTATTTCAAATATTCCTATTTTACCATTAAAACACTCGCAATCTTTGTAACTATCACCTTGCTGCCATATCCAGCAGGTACATGAGGTCTATTGTATGGCACAATCCAACTCCTACGATATTACTAATTTCAAAACATTAAACTGCATTACTTCTTAAGCACACTAACATTTTTCACAAACAGTGTAACCAGACAATGTCCTAAATAACAAAATCTGCCAATGTATTTACAATAATATAGCTACAAACATTTCTAGAAACCAAAGAACATAGTTTCAAACATCACATCATTACTAACCAAATGTGATCTGGTAACGAACCAGATATCAACACTGCATATTGTCCCATGTATTTCAATATCATTTACCCATATATTACTAACAACATACAGTGTATATTTTACTCATATTTAAGTCTATTTCCTCATGTTCAAAATGTAAACAAAGTTCTATTAAAGGGCTCATATATACTTTACTGTTTTTTGGAGATCAGATGGGAAGAGAAATCCAGAATATGTGTCTGCTTCTAAGTCCAGTTAACAAGAGACTTTAGTCTTCAGAAAGGTTAATTACAGAACTTCTGTGGGAGGGACTGATGTTCTTGATTGGAAGTTATTGTTTTGAAAAGTAAATGTGCTTGTCTCAGAGACAAATACTAGTATACTGGGGGGTGGATAGAATTCAGCTCTCTTGTAAATTATTTTGTGTGTAAAGGAAAATGTCAAATATCATATTCATTCTCACTTTGTTAGAAACCATTTGACTAAAGTAAATTCAGTTATTAAGATGAATCATGACAACATTAACATATTATTTTTATAATTATCCTGATTAGGCTATAATAATGACAATGCCTTAACATTTTTTTTTTAATTTACACCAATTAATTTGTTACCTATTGATCTCATTGAATTACTAACTCAATCAATTTATTTAAATGTGTTACTTTTGCCCAAAATTTAAATGTATGCTCACACTCTGGGTGTGTCCATTAGTATCATTATTAGCTTGACTAGAACATTAAAAATGTAATTCCAACCATGCTTAATCAATTCTGTCATTTATACATTGTACTCAGTTCAATTTAACAATTTGTGTGTGTGTTTGCTCTGCACATTACAATTTTATTTAATCCTATTCCTAACAACACATCTTGTTTACAATTATTACTGAACTTAAAAAGTCTTCTGCAAAGGTTTGCACATATCAAAACTATTTTTAATACGAATATATCATAGGTTAATTTGTGTTTCATACTTCTGAATTATCTTACTGGCTCTTAAAAGACATCTCAATTTCTTGTTATATTCTGACAGCACAAAGACTGGTAAAATAAGATTGCATATAAAACAAATTTGATTGGGTTCCCTGCTAAGAAGCTGATGATTACAGGCAAGGCTATTAAGTATCTTAAATCAAATACCATTTTGTACACTACTAAATGTTTTGTATAAAAAAAAAAGTAAAAAAAGAAATTGAAATTAAAAAAGAAAGGTAAAATGATCTAATGTTAAAGGAAAAAAAACACTTATGTTGCAAATAATAAGCTTCACCATATTTTATATGAAAGGGAGAAAAGAGTTATACAGTTTGGATGTTGATTTATTGGATTGTGGTAAGAAAATATATCTATGCAGAGAGTTTGATAATTAAAAAATGGGCACATTTATTAAAAAGCCTTCTCTTCTAATATTTGGTACAATCTGATTAAGTACACTGTAACCTTTTCCTAATAGTATATATCTAAGGGTTTACAAAATTTGTGACCTCAACCATTTAAATATCTGCCATTACTTTAATTGATATCTGCTATAACAAAATTAGTGTGAAACTCCCTCCTTCTATTCATATTATCTTTCTCAAAACACAGCCTTGCTAAAATATAGGAGTATTTGGAGATCTGCAGACAAACACAGTAATGCTTGCAGGGGCGGGCTGGGCCGGGGGGCAGGGGGACATCGCCCCCCCCCCTTCTTCGGGCCGCTCTGTCTCTACGCTGTTAGGGCCGCCCGGATGCTCTACTGCCTGATGATTAATGGCGACCGCATTGCATGACACGCGATGCAGCCGTGTCAGCGCACAGGCGGCCGCATCACATGACACGCGATGCGGCCACATCATCAATGACGCAGCCGCATTGCGTGTCATGTGATGCGGCCACCTGTGCGCCCCCCCCGGGCTGAAATCTCCCAGCCCGCGCCTGAATGCTTGTAACTTGCTTTAGAAAAAACAAAGGTATGTACTAAAGTGTGGATTTGTACATTTAATACAACAAACTATAAAATAATATGCATATGGCACAACATTCCAAAAGCAGAATACAGAATGAATGTAACGTCAATAACAATAGATTAAGTGGGACTTGGAGTTATAGTTTTAGATGATATGAAGATAAGCCATCATTGTAGTTAAGCTGTGGGAAAAGCCACTAGTATAGTTGATTGTACAGGAATAGATATGAGTAGCAGGATGTTAACCTTACACCCACTGTGCCACAGATCCAAGATATCACACCATTTAAGTGTTGCCATCTCACATAGCATAATTGTGACATGTGCTGAAAAATTTAAAAGTAATTAAAGTACAGTACATGCAATTATCACAATGATCGGTTATCAATGCATTACTAGGGAGATGGGCATAAGCCACTTACTGTCAACATATTTTTTTTACATTTAGATCAGTTAAGTGATAATTTTATTATTTATTGATTGATTTAACTCCTCTGTCATACACCAATGTGATCTAGCATATCCAACAAGGGGGCTATGGTGGCTTCTGCAGTAATTGATAAAAATCAGTACCCTGTAGTGGCAACTACTATTCCAGTATTCACAGTAGATTTCAGAGCTTTGTGACTCTTTGCAAAAAACAGATGATGATGATGATGATGATAATAATAATAATAATAATAATGTCAGGGTCACTCTTATCTCTCACCCATTATACTAAAACACAGTTTAATTACAAGTAGTTTCTGTAATTTAAACTCTGACACAAGGCGTTATATGACAATACAGCGCAGTACTATCATGTGCAGTACTAGAATGTATTAATGGGAAAATTCCTGTAAACTACATTATAACCTAAAGTAATAAACTTTATTAGGACTCATGCTGTAGAGAAATTCATCTGCTACAAGTTGTTGTTTTTTTAGGAAGATGATATTGGAGTGTAATATATTTCACAAATTTAAGAGTACTTGTGTTTCTGGAAATTCATAAGTTATTGTTTTCAAATCAATATTATACTGTGTATCATTTATCAAGTAATATATGTTCATTTTAAAATCCCAGTGTTCTTAGTTTGTACAGTAGATACAGAGCTTCAGTCTATACCAGGAATAATACACCCCTTTAAAAGGATTGTGGAAGGGGTGTGGGAGATGAAAGAACAATCAAAGCTACAATGTACATGATTGAATATTCTAATTGGTCCTCGCAATTACAGCCCCCTCAAAATCTCACACAGCATGACTTTTAGTGAGGGCTGAGAAACTAACCACAGAGTCCCATAAAAAGTAACTGCACGGAGAAGTCTAAGGGAAGTTTGCAGAGCTAATAATCTACACATGGTAGGGCAACTTTAATAAATAGCTTTTTAAAAAATATGTTTACTGCAGTAATCCCAAATAAAAAAATATAGACAAATGTAATTTTTATTTTTACTTTGTTGTTGTAAAGCGTTTTATTGTGTCACCATACATTACTTAATGTTTAATGTATAAACTGCATGTGAAAATGGTGCTTGTTAAGTATATAGGTGTCAATCTAGCGGCACTCATCAATCTGCGGATTCCATACAGTTCAATCAGCGTATCCATAGCAAGTGTAATGCATATATTTCTTCTCATAGGCAAAAATATACTCATTTTCTTTTAAGAATATTTTTCTCCCAGTTTGCTTCAAACTCTGCATTAGCCCCCTAAGATATTGTTAGCCTAATTTAATCAAAAACAGTCAACAATCCCCCAATTCCTGAAAGAGGCTGAATTTGCAGATAAAATACAACATTTATTTATATACTTTATCAAGATGGACAACTTAGTCCCTTTGAAAAAGTTATCTTCAGTACCTCAAACAGCTCTGCCATTGTCTGAAAATCTGCCTCTGTCTATCATTAGCTTATCATCCATAAAGCAGTGTTTGGAGTAGTATTTCAGAGTGTAGTTAAATGACTGGGCTGACCAGTGGAATTTGAATACCATAATGATATTTTTCAATCCATAAAGCAAAGCCTGTATTTGCCAATTAAAGTTACCATTCAAAACCCATACGTTACACCACTTCTGCTTGTCCTCTTCTCACTGTAGCTGAGCTTCATGAGAATCTTCAAGAAACTGTAAAAAGCATGAACACACTTGACCACGACCGTTTTGAAGTCCAAAGAGATGTGAGGACAAACATCGGCAGGAGCTCATCATGATAATGTCTCAATAGTTTCCATTCACCACCAGTTTTGAATAGTATCCTCTTACATCAATTTAACACACCATATACCCTTTAGTAGTAAGTATTGCACTACTCTGAAATTCAAATAAATGGATGAAGTAAGCTAAATTGATTAATATTGTTTTACCGCGTGATTGGGATTAGTACGCCACATGTAGTGCATGCAATCATATGGATTAATTACACACACATTTACATTCGCACTTACACTTGTAAATAGTACACATTTATTATGGTTCCAATACACATTTATTTATTAGTAAAATATATTAGAAGTTATTATACATAGATCATATTATAGTAAAGGTATTTTATGGTTCAGGTCCTCTAAAAGGTAAAGAGTTTGGTCTCATATTAAAGCTTATTTCACCAGAATTAACCTGGTTTTGACAGAGTAGCAAGGGCATCTAGCAGTTGCAAGTTATGAGCAATATGAGAATAATACTCAAAAGTACTTTGTTCAAGGGTCAGTTTACACTGGTTATTCGTTGGAAAGACACGTTGGCAACAGCTGGAGTAAGTTGCCCCCCACCCTTGGAAAAGATCAAATAAACTGATCTATGACCAGCAGACAACTGGAACATTGTTAACCCTGGACTAATGAAGACCTCTCTTAGTGTTATCTGTGCATATTTGTGACATCATTACTGTTTATGTTAATTCACACTGCTTTTAAGCAAGCTCCTTGGGCCAGTGTTCTCTCTCTTCCTGATAACAGACAACATGACTGTAACTGAACCTGGGCCCAGGGGAAGTGAACACATAATGTTTTCAGTTTTTAATTTCCTGTTTATTATTATATTTTATTCAATGTATTGACTATTCATTATCTTGCTTTGCTGTCATACAGCTATATTTGGCTATTAAATCTCTTTGTGCGTTGGAACCACGATAATTGCATTGGACAGTGTTTATTGGTAGCGATAAAATGAACATAACACTACATAAAGTTGTTTTAAATAGTACGTTTCTTTAAAAATAAGAAAATTGTAAATTGCAACAGGAGTCAAAATGTGAAAAGTAATCTTTTTTACACCCAAAATAACAAGAAGTGTGTCAATAGATTCCTATAATTCCTATCTCCTATTCCTCGTCTTAATAGGGTTAATGGTATATGACAATCAATATGTTTTAAGGAGATGAGGAGCCACTCACTAACTTGTGACTAAAAGCCAGGTGGATTACAAAACAACGTGAAACAGGCAGGGACAATGCAAAGCTTGTAGGTGCCCTATGCAAAAATGTCAGCCCCTGTTCCCAATTTAATACCTTCTTCCCAGCCTCTCCAACACACACACACACACACACACACACACTTTTAAAAATAAATGAATACAAGTTCTGCATTTATTATTCATTTTTATTATTTTTTCATTATTATTTATTTATTATTCATTATTTATTATTATTATTATTGTTTATTTATTCATTATTTATTATTTATTATTATGCGTCTCTAGAAATCCTGCGTTTGTAAAGGGACAAATGCAGGATTTCTCAAGAGGCATTTCTATGCCATGCCTCCAGAGTTGGCATGACCATCAGGTAAGTGGAGTAAAAATCATTTTAGCCAGCATTAGTCTGCTATCAAATCCCTTCCTTTCAAATACATGGGCACTTCTGCGTTCACTACTGTTAGGTGCACACAGCTCACTCTTTACAAGCTGATCAATGTGATGGGGGACATACCTGCCACCTGTCCCTGGGCAAATCCAGACTGAAAATTACAGTCACCCAAAATCAGAACTGCCCTACCAGAACCTGTTGGCAGACCTGTTCTCTTCTACCTGTTCTTGAAGTTACACTACCTGCACCTACTTGTGTCATAAGCTCAGTTGCTACTTGTCTGTATCTTGGAATGTTGGGACCTTTTTTGGAAAAAGGGATAGGTATATTTGAATTGCACAGCATAATAGTGATTGAACACTCTAGGCATCAAGCCCACCAACCAGTTCCAACATTAACTCAATGGCACCCACATTTAGTCCTCCGTCCCTGTAACCAAACTCAACATTAAATTGACATTTAATAAACAAATTTCCTCCTAAAGAGCCCAGAAATTAAATAATTAGTATTCAGATTTAATAAATGGCCCTCATTCTCCATCTCAGCCCTATATTGAATTAATTGCCCACAACACCCTGCATCATTAAATTAATAGTACCATATGGTACCATAGTACTCTAAGCCCCACCAGCATTAAATTAAATAATACCCATCATCAAAAAATAGCCCCCACCAATCAATGAATAGCTCCCGCCCACCATTAAATGATTAGCCACCCTCACTATTCCATTAAACTAATAACTCACTATCTCACTTGCACTACATTGAAAGCCCCTCCTCACTCTCTCATCACACTTACTTTAAAAGACCCTTCCCCAACACTTACCTTTTGCCTTGCAGATTTGTAGTTTGCTGACTTCAAACATGCTATCAGTGTAGGAGAGATGAGCAGACACATACAGCGGTGAATACATTGGGGGGAATGATATGGACAATTAATGTCTGCCTGCTGTAAGGTGGCAGGACCAACCACATTATAGCAAGTAGACATTGATTGTCAGGAAGTATACTGTGCTATTGTGCATACTGTGTAACTACAAACTGTGTGGCAGCTGGCGGCTTTGAAGATACTTTAATCTCCTCGGCTGCCATCAGCATGGAAAGGAACACCCTAATGCAGCAGTGACTAGCTTATGCAATTCAAAATGTGGCTCGGTTACCAGATTTGAATGGCAGGGCCCGAGTCGGCTTCTCCCAATTTGACAGCAGCCAACTATCAATGTCCTGTAACTTCCTCTCCACATGCTTCAAAAGTTAAGGTAAGTGGGGAGGTGTGAGAGGTCTGTAAGCGGCATATGTAGAGGTCTGAAAGGGGCATGAGGAGAGGTCTGTAAGCGCCATGGGGATGGGTATGTAATGGGCATGTAGAGAGCTCTGTAATGAACATGTGTAGAGGTCTGTGAGGGACATGCAGAGAGGCCTGATAGGCATGAAAGGGTGACTAATGGGCATGTGGAGAGATCTGATGGCATGTTTGAAGGCTGATGGGCATGTAAGGGGCCTGTGGGAAGGTCTGAAGGCATGTGGGGAGATCTGATGGGTATGTTAGGGGCATGTGAAAAGGTCTGAGGGGCATGTGAAGATGTTGCACCCACCTTAACCGGACACAGCAGCAAGGTAAGAGCTGTGCTTGTTTGATGATTATTGTGAACATCTTAGCAATGTCCGATATGACATTCTCTCATATATAGCACACCCTAATAAAATGTACTATGCATAGCTATGTTTAGGGGTTATTCTCCATTAAGCAGATAGTAACAGAGCATTTTTCTCCCTGGAAAAAGTTCTATTAATGTTTCATGTCCTCAGTGGAAAGCAATTTCCACCAATGTAAGAAAAATATTTTAAACACAGAAACGTGATGCATGTAATTAAATCACAAGTCCCTTTACTTTAATGATGAAAAGAGGGTAAACTAGTCTAAACAGATTAAAAAAAGTGTAAGTTAAAATCAGTGAAGCTGATGATCCTAAATTTGTATTAGCAGGGACTTTTTAAGTTTTTAATCTTTGCGCCATGCATATTTACAGTTAATTCTGCAATCCAACAAAGGTAGATGTACATTGATTTTCTAGGGACAGATTTATGACTGGAATATGATGAGCACATATGAAAGGCTTATAAATAGGTGTGTTCATGCAAATAGGAAAACTATGTTTGTTTTTCACTTTGACAAACGTTCCTTAGTGTTAAGTCAAACTTGTGACTAACTTCTTGTGAAATTGAATATATATGAGAAGTTCAGATTTGGTGAAATCCGACAAGATCTGACATTGGGTATCTGAGTTTTACCAAGTCATGACTCTGTTTTGCATGGCAATTTCGGATCTCAAAACGAGGCAAAACATAATTTCTGTACCCTAGCATGACAGCATACCAGGGCGAATTGCAGAGGTCTTCAAAAAGAAGGGTCAACACTGTAAATAATGACTCTTTATATAAACTTAATGTAATTGTCAAAAAAAGCGTTTGACACTTATGAAATGCTTGTAATTTTACTTCAGTATATCATAGCAACATCTGACAAAAAAGTCTAAAAACACTGAAGCAGAAAACTTTGTGAAAACCAATACATTTTCAAAACTTTTGGCCATGACTGTAAATAAAGGATGTGCTGATGGATGAATGTGTCCTCACCCATATCAAAAACTTCAAAGACTAGTACTATGCACTTCTTGATGGGCAAAGAGAGCATTCATTGGTATCTAAGAGCAAAGCTTTCATAACCTTGTTGCTTTATCAATAAATAAGGATGATGATAGATGAAGGTGGCCTGTACCCATATTACAAAACTTCAAAAACTAGGCACACAACACATTTTGAATGTTACAGGGCATGCATTAAAGACAGTGAAGCTACAGTAACAGGCAGAGGTCATGGGATGGACAGTGGCATGACTGATTGGAGTTAGACATTTATAAAGGTAAATAGATAAAGATAGCCTGCACCCATATTAAAAAAAACTTCAAAGACTATGCACACAATACATTTTGAATGCTACAGGGCATTCCTCATAGACAGTGCAGCTACAGTAATAGGCAGAGGTCTTTGGATGGACAGTGGTATTAATGAATAGAGTAAGACATTTATAAAAGTAAGTAGACAAAGGTGACCTACACCCATAGCTAAAAATTTCCATGATTAGTACTATGCACTTCTCGATGAGTAGAGCATTCATCGGTATTCAAGAGCAGAGCTTTCATACCTTGTTTTACTTATATGCTCTGTGCCGTAATGCTGCCCTTCTGAATCAAACCAGGGAACTGGTATATGTTTATGGGGAGGGCTAAAGAATCATTCTCCCGGGGAAGCTTCTTCCAGCCCCGTGTAAAGGGGACAGCCAGAGACTTGCATGGAGGTGGTCACCAAGACCAATTGATATAAATATGGAATGTATATAATAATATATATTTTATTAGTGAAAAGTAAGAAATATGTACAACAGGCAGTTTAGATAGGCCAATAGTTGCCCTTCCCACCCAAAAAAGTATGTATAATACATTGATGCAGATTTGCCCAAAACATGTCTTGACAATGCAATTGATATCATTGTGAGTCTAGAAGGGGTGCAGTCACTCTGATGCCAGATTTATCACTGGATAATCGTAAAAGATTATTTCCTAGGACTAGTGGTGTAATGGTAATTTGACCATCCACTGTTTAGTTATGCTATTAGTTGCTAGCTGATTCACATTGCTCTTTTCACCACCATTTTTGTTTAAATGAAAAATGTGACCTTTTGCCAAATTTACATTGGTGTCCATGTGTTTATTTATTTATTCAATTACAGTAATAGTAAGTCTGAACATGCAAATGACTTTTGGGTGCAATGAAAAGGAGATATCAACATTATGCAGTTTATTCTTTTTTTTAATTGAATCTGAGAAAGCAAATGTAATGATGGCAAAGTTACAAAATCCTTCATTAAGACAGCTCGATGCAGACTTTGGCCAAAATTGGAGAAAATTGGGACAGTTGTGAAGGGATCTTTAGAGAACAGACTGGACATGACTGTCAATGCTCTAAATAGTAATCTAGGAGCAAAAACAGCTCAAAATCATATTATTTTACCTATTCTTCACAATTTTTAATTAAATCCAGATCCAAAGCCAAAACCAAAACCTTTCTTGATTTGTTTAGCAAAACCTATCCCAAAAACAAAACACGGACACGTTTTAGAACCAAAACTACATCTAAAACATGGGGAGCAACGCACATCTCCTAGGAATATAGGTTAGTATTCTGAGGGGTGTTGTCTGCTGCTCAACCCCCTCACAGGAAAACAACATGTTTTTCCAACTTAATAGAGATGTCACTGAATGACCCTTAACAACAAGCATTGAAGAATAGAAAAAGGTTTAGAAATGACAGAGGGGGTTCTGCTGCTATAAGTTAATAATAGCAAAGGCACACTTCTCTCTTCCCTAATTGTACTGGTACTTAGCTCACAATCTAACTCGGTCGATATACTAATATATATATATATATATATATATATATATATATATATATATATATATATATATATATAGCAACCAGTTACAATTACTCTGACAGATTGAAATTAAAACAAATTTATCAGCAAACTATTCTAGATGAATGATCCCTATGGAACTGCTTTAGAAAAATCACAACTATTCTATTGTTTTCTATGTCCCTCTTTCACCATGTCTAATGCTGTATTCAGTAGTTTAATTATAAAGGCTTTTATTCTGAACAGAGCAGTGCAGCTAACATCCTCCCATCAATCCATCCTCTGTTCTAAAATGACAGATGAGAACTGGGAGGAAGGCTATGGGAGGGCTACATGTCAAGTTTTCAATTTTATTCCCTCGGAAATTATGTTCTGCTTTGTTTTCAGATACGATTTTAGTGCAAAGAATTGAGCCATGTTGCGAGTCTACTCGGATCCCCAAAATTCAAATCTATCGGATTTCTTCGATTCTGAACCGCTCATCTCTATTACCTCTACCTATATAAACATATCTATATACCTATAACTATACCATATCTATATTACTATACATTGCACACCACCTAAAGATGTAACGCTGCCTCCACTGCCACGCTGACTGTGCACTCTGTCAAGGCTCACTCACCAGGACAGCATAGGGAAGGCTTTGTGTTTTTGGCTTAGATGAGATGAAGGGACAAAACTGCTGTCAGAAGCAACAGAACCAAGAAGCTCTGGCTGTCTGAAGTCGCCATCACCAACACTAGTCATGGCACCAGGGGTCTGGCATATCACTTCCTGTAACATCACCATCAAGCGAACAGGTAGGAGAGGGAAAGGTAAACAAAGTTCATGACAGTGCTTTCCTGTGTGTAATGTCCATATGGTAATCGTGCTCAGACTCAAAGGCAAGAGATGGCTATTGTAAAATTTTCCACACACTTGCAGAAAAAATGGCGGGCGCTTTGAAATGTTTAGTGAAAAGCAAATGAAAGTGGCTCAGTAATGCATTTCATAGTTTCATAGTTTTAATAGTAATTGACAACTGGTAGACATGCAGCCTGTGAATTAATGTCCTTTCCCCATATGAGGTTTAAAGGGACACTCCTCCTTTAGGAAAGGAACTGAAGACCAGGGGGTATATTTACTAAACTGTGGGTTTGAAAAAGTGCAGATTTTGCCTATAGCAACTAATCAGATTCTAGCTGTCATTTTGTAGAATGTACTAAATAAATGAAAACTGGAATCTGATTGGTTGCTATAGGTAACATCTACACTTTTTCAAACCCGCAGTTTAGTAAATATACCCCCAGGAATCCATGAGCACTCTACACTTTTTTGCAAGATTACATGGGTCACAGACAGCACATCAAAAAAAATCTACAACATTAGGTTTTTATATATATAAAGATAGTAAATGGCAAGTTGTGACCACTGTGTATTTATAATCACCATATGAAAAGAGCAACAATGAAGCCACCATTTAATTGTTTTTAATAATGGGTACAAAATAGAGTTAATCAACAGTGTTATTACGTACTTTACACAACTCAAATTTTTCTTGAAGGCGCACCCCACAGGCTTCTTCTTGTACAATGATATTTATGTGTTAGAAGAAGAATAGAGCCGGGCTTATGTTTTATTTAACAATGACGACTATTTCAACTAAAACTCAGAAATCTGCTAAGGGACTTGACTGTCTGAATATTAAAGCAGTTTAAAACACCTGATAGATTGGATATTGTTGTGCACTAATTGATCTCAAATGCATCTTATCTAACATTACCATTAAAAGAAATGCAGCTTTTAATTGCAGCCATGTGAGAAGGAGTACAGAGAACTTTTAAATCTCCTGCCCCCAGCTCTGTGCAGTGAATAAAATGGAAGGGGTGGGACATTTAAAAAGTATTCTTAACAGAGGCCTCTGGCACCTCTTTGACTGATGAAACTTTGTAATGAGAATGGTGCCAGGGCTAATAATGATACAGTGGGCCCTCCAGTCCCAAAACACTAACCAACCAATCTATAGCCAACAAGTATGCCTAATTCCTCTGCAACTTACAGAAGTAAATCATTGTGCAGGGAGAGTCAGACAAATTTGTACTCTAAAGTGAAGCCACTTTGAGTACACCCATCAAACACCTTTAATTGACATGCACAACACTATAAAATCCCCTGTCTTTAAAATGGGGCATATTTACCAAACTGTAGAAAAACTAGACATCTCTCAAAAATGTAACCCCTCAAAGGCACTCAAATTTCTGCTTAACAGTTCTTATATTTTTTAAGATGCAGCCCTTCAAACACCATGCCCCCCTCCCCACCTCACAAAATCAATGTCAGAATATGATTTATTAGAGTGAACCTTAAATTTGCCCTTATAATATATAAGAAATATTTTAAAAAATATATATTACTGTAGATGTAAAATTTAAATTAGAGCATAAGAGGAAGGTGAAGAAATAAAAACAGAAAAAGTCTATTTCTTACTTTGAAATGCTATTTAAGATTTAACATATCCCATAAACTTCTTAAAATAGCATTCAAATGTAGATTTCAAATTTCACACACTTGGGTTTTATATTATTCATGTGAGTCACATAGAGTGTGATTGACAACTTGCAAAGGGAGATTGCTGCTATGTAGAATGCACATCACTATTTTCTGCCTCCACTCCAAAGCACAGCTACAAGTAATAGTACTACAGGGTACCCAATAAGATACACTGAATTTTTGACTTGTAAATTGCTAATAATGCATTCCATTCACTGAAAAGTACAGGTAAATATGGATTGATGTTGTAAATGTATATCTGTAGGGATCTATAATCATTTCCTCAATTCCTAACATAACTGTATGTTCTCATTGACCTTTTGCATTCAATCAATGTGTTTCAAAATATCCATACACATAACACACACGAGATGAATAATGCTATTTTATTAGATAAATTCAAGCTCATTAATTTCAACTATAGGGTTTGCACAAGGGTTTGCTGGCCAAAAGGTATGATGTTTATTTTTTATGATTTAGTCAAAACTTACAAGTTTTACATTTTGCAGAAAAGAAATACAAAAAAGAAATTTTATAACAATAAGCGTTGTTTTACTGTTTTTTTTTTAGCTTTTTTGTTGAATTTAGTCTATTGCCAAATTAAAAAAATGAAAGTCATTATTTATTTAATAACATGTTTGCAGACTATGAGGACAATATACTAGATCCTAGCAGTGGTGAAAACAAGTTCCAATTAAGTGCCAGTAAGTAACTATTTGCAGTAGTATAAAAATTATCATGATGAGATAGTATTACTGAAATATGATAGTCATCCTTAGACAAATGATAAGAGTGGACAATTATTCTAGTCCCATACTGAAATGTTTTCACATGAGAATTAAAATATTGCCGACAAGCGATGTCTTCTTCTGGCAAGGAAAAAAAAGAGCAATTGTACTTAAACACCACATTGCTCAATACATTGTACAAGAAAAGAAGCAATATTAATGCTAGTAGTCTAGTAAAACCAGTGCTAATGGATCTCCATTCAAACATTGGTGGCAAACATTTGTCAGCGTTGTGCAATGCAAAGGAATCTGTGCTTGCAGATTCTAGAGACATAGCCCCACAAAATAAACTACATTATGCATTCTATTTTCAGAAACTGTTTGGCAAGTGGTATCAAGCCATGATGATGAAAAAGTATGCAACTGAATGCAGCTACCATTCAGGAGACATGTAATAAGTATATAAAAAAAACAATCCTCCAGAAATTCTTGTTTACTGTTTACTCAAGTGTATTTCACAAATCACAATTCACATATTACTGTGACATTGTTTTTAGAAATATTCTGCTTGTAAATCACAATTTTATTTTCTCTGATTCACTAGTTCTCAGTTTAAATTTCCACCAGTCATCTGCAATTTCTGAAAGAGATGCAAACTGCACAACACAATTAATAAATGCTATAAAGGGTACTTAAATTTAAAATCTAGAAATTCTTTTAGTGATAGCTTATGAAGTGGGTGTGTGCATTTTAAGCCCTTTCAAACCTAAAAACGAGTGGCACTTGTCCTCTATATATTCATCTCATCTCACAGGAGTCCCCTCTTTCAAACAATGTGCCTCATTAGAAGTTATTTTGTGATTACCACACAACAACACCCTCCACTAGATAAATCATCAATAAGTTCTGGGAGATCTCCCTCAACCATGCTTCAAAATCTTAGGGGAGTCCCCTCTTTCAAATGATGTGACTACCTAGTGGTTATTATTTGGTGATCACATGTGATAGCAAAACAATAGTACACTACACTGCAGAAAACAATTAAAACCCCAGATTAGGGGAGGGGTTTTGCAATGTCCAGATCACCCCCATCCTGGTTTCAGGAAACTAAGGGGATCTCATTTAAAAAAAGGATTGTCCCATCTTTCAAATTATGTGACCCTGGGGAGGGGGGTATCCTGACCTAAACAAACTATTGGGTAGATGTCTGTTTTTAAAAATGGGCTACCTATATTATTTCTATACATTTCATTCATTTCATTGAAGACAGTAGAAACAAAAAAGCAAAACATTGAGAACCTATGTGTAGGATCCTGCTGTTTTGGAATGGTGGATTGATGCCAAAGCAAGAACCATAAAGTATTACTTGGTGATTTTTCTAAAAAAACAAAACAAAACAGGTGTTTTAGTTCACTTTCTTGCTATTTTAAATGAAAATGTTTGGGAGGGAGAAGAGCACAGCTTTTACCCCTTAAAACAGCTTCAGCTGCAAAGGGGTTAAAGTTGTGCTTAAAAATCCGAACTATATATCTTATTTCGGCAGATTCATGAAACTTAAAATAAATAATTTCAACAGATATAATTGTTGATAAATGTGTGTTTAGGGTCAGTGCTCTAGGATGTGCCTTGCTGTCCTTTAAGCCCCCATATAATATTTCTAGATGTGATGGTTGGTAGAAATAGTCATGGCTGCTTTGCAATATTACTGTGGAATAATTAAAAATATTATGACTTGAGGGGCTCCTCCGTGTCTTTCCATAAAGTCTGGTCTCCATGGGACTCACACCATAATCAACCCCTGCTTCAATTCTAATAAGACCAATCCCTTATTGAAATTAATGGATTTGACTTCTTCTTGTTAAAGGCGTGAATTCCTTACCCCTAACCCATCTAATTCTTTCCCCCCCTTTTCTTGCCCATCATCCTTACTCACCCCCCCTTCTCTTCTTTCTATTATTTTTCTTTCTGTTTTGCTAAAAAAAAATAACATCTTCACGGTACAAGATCAACACACAGTCAAATTTACACTGTAAAAGCATGGTGAGAAAAACTGTACATTGTGTCTATCTATATATGTACAAGTACTTGTTAATGTACCTTTTGAGAATTTTGTAATTTTGTTAAAGATACGATGTTACTCTTAATAAAACGTACTTTTAAAAAAAAAAATAAAAAAAAAATATTATGACTAAAAATGTATATTTTGCACTTTGCACTTTACAATTGTCATCAAGTGCAGCTTTAGTACCATAATTATCAACATCATCACTCTCATCTCAATCAGCAAGGACAGCGATGCTAGATGTAAAATTAACATGTTCATATTAATTTTTTTAAATTGACATCTGATATGTCTCTTTTTCCTTGATTCTCCACAAGAAGACTATGATGTTTTTCTGCATTTTGAATTAAGACCAAAGTTCTGAGTTCTGTCACAATCCGCTTTTATAAAAATGGTTTATATTAAACAACTTTTCTGTCAATAATGCACAAAGGGATTTTTATAAGAAACAATGATGTATAAAGTTTTTACTAAAGACAACCATACTAGTTTCAGGTAGATGTATGTCTATTTATAAGAAATAAGAAAGGTGCATATATTTAAACCATCTGTAGAGATTGTGCTTTATGTATTTATACTATTGGTTGGATTAATTGCTAGTTACTAAATGTGACTGATCACTAATGATGTTCATTCATGGTGTGAAATGTATCAAGCATTTCACACCCCCATACATTCATAGCCCCCACACCCCCATTCATACATAGCCTGGGGCTATATACTATGTATATAGCCTGGGGCTGTACCCTAGACTGATCTTCTATTTTTTGATGCTCTGACATGCATATATGTATATTGTACTCTGTAATGAAGGTACAAGATTTTAACTGCCATATCTTCTTCTTGGATCTCTTTTTCATAGGATAAAAGTACTCCACAACAAGTTTGTGGGATCTAGATGCAAAAGAACATTAAGGCCTGATAAAGAATTGCTATATCTGAAAAACAAGCGCCATCAAGATGCTAGATGTAGTTAATCAAGATCCCTTATTTTATCTTATCCCAGGATCTGAACCCGGTTCTGGATCCAAAAATAAAGATAACAGTAGTTCCAGATCTTAGCCTGGTAATTGGTCTGGGAGTTGTCATTGTAATGCTTGGTATCTTTACCAGGGCTATCAGCAAATTATGTTGCTCTGGAAAATATGGATTATGCTGTATAGTTGGAAAATGCAGCTGGTCTTGTGCTTCATGTATTTATTATGTATTATGAACTGCTGATCTACAGGTGATATTGACGGACTAATAAAACCCTTGTCCAAATTTTCCTCAATATATTCTTCCATATCTCATGGACCAATAGATAGTAAAACTACCTTTCAGATGATTTGAACCAGGGAATTAGCTCAAAGGCACAGTTAAACTTTATATGAGGAAATAATTTGTTAGCTGCTTTTTTACAAGAAAAATCAGAAAATGTCCTAAAAGATATTGGTATATTTTTAAGATATATAGTGGTAAGGCAGACAGGAAAGGGTAAACATTGTTCTTGAAAATTCTTACACAACCTAACAAATTCATTCTAATTAGAATCAATATTAAGATTATGCATAACCCTAATTGAGTTTCCCAAAACTATGGGGAAGTAGCGGAATATATCAGAAGAGAATGAAATCTCTTCCACTTGCAGACCACTCACAGCTAAGTGTCACTCACCGGACCATGAGTGCTCTGCGCTGGTGCGTGGTTCTCTATCCTTCCTGCCGGCGCCTGTCCTGAGCTGTGGCCGTCCGCCATTTTGATGGCCTGCGCATGCGCAGCATCCAAGAACTCTTATGATCTTTGCTTTTAATCTAATTGGTGGATCAAGCACCTCTCCCTATTTAAGGCACCTGTGCTCATTGTATCATTGCCTGATCTTGAGTCTTATTCCCTGTGAGTCTCTGAAGGTGTCTCCTGTGTCCTGCTCGTGTCTTCAGCTTCCTGCTGGATTACCTGCTCTACTCATCGGCGGTTCCCATACCGCTACTGACTCCTGTGTCCTGCTCGTGTCCTCAGCTGTCTGCTGGATTACCTGCTCTGCTCGTCGGCAGTTCCCATACCCACTACTGACTCCTGTGTCCTGCTCATGTCCTAAGCTGTCTGCAGGATTACCTTCTCTGCTCACCTGCGGTTTCCATACCCGCTACAGCCTTCCAGCGCTCCTGCTGTGCCTGCATATCCTCGTTGGACAAACTTCTCTACTCATCAGCGGTATCCATACCCGCTATAGACTGTTAGCTGTTACGCTGCAGATCTGTTTGAACAAGCTTCTCTACTCAGCAGCGATATGCATACCTGTTATTGACTATCAGTTATTATCCCGCATATCCGCTTTGGACAAGCCTCTATACTCAGCAGCGGTATACATACCGTTATAGAGTATTAGCTGTAAACGCTGCATATCTGTTTGGAACAAGTTCCTCTGTGCTCTCATTGCATTCATACAGTTATTGACTCTTTTCATTCCTCCACTTATCCGCACCTGGACAAGTCCTCACCTCCTCGCAGTGGTACAACTTGCTATCCGCAGACCACTGACGCCTCCTCTACCTACCTGCACCTGGACAAGTCTTCTCATCACAGCAGTGGTACAACTTGCTATACGCAGACCACTGACTTCCCCGCTACCTACCTGCACCTGGACAAGTCTTCCCTTCACAGCAGTGGTACAACTTGCTAAACGTAGACCACTGACTCTTCCGCTACCTACCTGCACCTGGACAAGTCTTCCCATCACAGCAGTTGTACAACTTGCTATCCGCAGACCACTGACTCTCCCATTACCTTCCTTCACCTGTTCACGTCCACTCTGCTCTCCTTGGTTGAAACCTGCCTTTCCACTATAGCTGCAAGTCGCTGACTCATTTACCAGTATAGCTGCAAGTCACTGACTATCATCTATTCCATTGGCATTCTCTCTCCGTCTGCTGTTATATACGTTCCACTATTCACCCTACTGCCAGAGGACCGCTGTGCAAACTCCGCCCCTCTGGTAAGCATTGTCAACTGGTGAATCCTGGGCAAAACTCCTAGTGCCCGTGACACTAAGGTTATCTAAGGGGTATTTCAATAAAAAAAATCCCAGAAAGGACTGCCATCTAGTCAACAAATACTAATTTCAGAATCTAGGGCAATGGCAAAGTTTGAAACATTCCAAGAATTTCCTGCAGCCCCACTATCAATAAAAAGCCAAATCTTTACTGACATAGCACAAGTTATACATTAGCTGGTAATAAAAGGATATTCATTTTTGAAGGACGTACCTGTGAACCTAGATGAGCTTTCTGCATCTCATCTAGGCCCTTTTTGTTTTCTGACTTATTGAGACAAAAACGGGTGAAGTGGCTCTTTTTCCACAGTATAGATAAAAGTTTGGTCCTCTGTCTCTCCTCAGTAAGCAACTCAAAGAATCACAAGAGAAGAAGAAGCAGATGAAACATAGGCATAATGCTATTACTGTCTTCTCTCCTTAATTCGATGATCAATCTTAATTGCCAATTGTATCAAGCTCTCAAGTGTCTCTGAATCTGGGTATTGGATTAAAAAAAATATTTTCTCCGAAAATGCCAATCTGATTGACAGCGCAATGCAGGATAATTCCAATGCCAAAAGAATTAATACTTTTCCTCTTTCCTCATATGACTTTTTTAATTTACTGCAATTCATCTTTCAAGGATTCAGAAACAACTTAATGGATTTTTATGTTTTTATAGACTGTTGTTTAAAGTCCAACATTTCTTCTTAAAGGCAGCAGTTTTCTTTAAAGAAAATATTTTCATTCCTGCAATCAAACTCTTCCCTGGTCACATAATCTGTTCCAGGTAATAGCAGGTTTTTACAGAGAGCAAGAGGTTTATTAACTTTATCCTCCACCTACAAACTCCAGTGTAGATTTTGCAAGTCTTCCTACCAGCACTGAGCTTCAGACACACCCATCTGCAAACTTTCTTTTTGTCACACTTTATTCTTTTACTTGCCCATCTTAGCTAAAGTAAAAACAATTTGCCCCGACAACAACTTCTCTTTGTTTTATTGCAGCCTTTAAACATCATTCTTGATCTTTACATAAATCCAGCACTTTTCACAGGCAAATAGCCAAACGTCTTTGCATTTTTTGCAAAACAAACAGGTGCTTTAGCATCCCATACAAACAAACAGCAAAACTTTTTTGGACAGTTTTTTTGGACCACACTCAATTCACAACTTATTGAATCAGCAGGTGTGGCATTACAATTACCAGTAGTTTTCAAAACATTTCCTTTCTTTGCAAAACAAACAGCTACTCAATGGTTCACAGTCATATTGCTTCTTTCTCTGCCTCTCGACAGACAATAAAGTTTGCTTTCTCTCTAACACAACAATTTCTCCCCACTGCAACTGACAGCTTTGATTTGGCTGACATATGTAATCGCACGATGACCCATTGTGATACTGACACCCGGCAGATGACAGACACAACAACTTGTTGCTTGAATAAACAGTACTTTAATTGTTCACATCACAAATAAGACAGCACTCTTTCATCAGGATGACACCAGGAGACCATAGCGCTAGCTAGACACAGTCTTTCTGCTTAGTCACCAGACAACTAGCTGGCATTGGTCACACTGCACAAATGAACAATACAAGTTTAAATAAAACAATCCCATGCCTTGAGTCTAATTACTTCATTAGACCCCGTCCTCCATCTGTGCATGTTCCACCTAGGAATCTTACTCTGTAAACATTTAACCCTGCATACTGTCTGCAACTGCTGACTCTCCATGATCTATATATATAGATAAATAGATAGATAGATAGATAGATATACTGTATATCACTCCAAAAACATACTGGCACTGTCATACTGGCACTGTCATTGGCTGCTGACAAAATTACCCTAGGCTATGTCTGTCTGTCTGTGTGTGTGCTGTAGAATTAGGGAGGTGCTATATAAATGAATGATGATGATCTCCTAGTGGCTGATATCTTATAAGAAGGGTGTCTCTGTGGAACTAATAGTGAGAATTTACGGATTGATTTGTGATTTAGTTTTGTGACCAGTGTTGGTAGGAAAAACTGGATAGTTAGGGTACATGCTGTTAAATACAGCTGTGACAAGCAGGATTTATTATTTTCTTTGCCTGTTCACAGCACAGAAACCACTCATCAGTGCAAATAAATGCCAGCCAGACTGGGTTTTAAAATGTTATCTGTGGACAACATGTTTATTCAGCTAAAACATGCCTGATAAAGGAGCTAAAACCCCACTACATATATATGAAACCCAACTACACATATAACACTTTTTTCACTTCTTGCACTTTTGCAATATATATATATATGTACATATCTATCTATATATATATATAAATATATATATTTTATTATTATTATTATTATTATTATTATTATTATTATTAATTTTTAATTATGTAGCGCCGTACAGGGACAGACAGAAACACGATACAGAGTGAGACAGCACGGTACAGTTAACAAAAAATCACAGTAACTCGGAAGCTCAAAGTACAGCTAGATGAGAGGTGAGAGCCCCCAGCAGGGTAGAGAGAGGGGTAGAAGGTCAAGAGGACCTCACGGAAGAGACAAGGAGCTGGAGAGCAGAGTTAAGGTGGTAGAGAACAGGAGGAGAGGAGGCCCTGCTCGAAGGAGCGTACAATCTATTATTATAATTATAATCTATATATATATACATATATATATGAATATATACATATACATATATATATATATATATATATATATATATATATACACATATATACATACACATATATATACATATATATATATATATATATATATATATATATACAGTATACATGGGCTCTGTTCTGGGCGCCTTACTCTTCTCTCTATACACCTCCTCCCTGGGTGAACTTATCAGCTCCTTCGGCTTCAACTACCACCTTTACTCTGATGACACTCAACTATACCTCTCCTCTCCTGATCTCTCTCCCTTCCTCCTCTCTAGGGTGTCCGCCTGCCTCTCTGCCATCTTCTCCTGGATGTCCTCTCGATTCCTCAAACTCAACCTCACCAAAACCGAGCTGATAGTTTTTTCTTCCCCCCCCATACCTCATCCCCTGTCGACCTCTCCATCACTGTCGACAACTCCTCTATCTCCTCTGTCCCCCAACTTCGCTGCCTTGGTGTCACCCTCGACTCCTCTCTCTCCTTTGGACCCCATATCCTCTCTCTTGCTAAATCCTGCCGCTTCCAGCTGCGTAACATCGCTCGACCTGGCCCTTCCTCTCCCAAGATGCCACCAAATGCCTTATTCATTCTCTGATCATCTCCCGCTTGGACTACTGCAACCTCCTCCTTACTGGCCTCCCCCTCTCTCATCTCGCTCCCCTTCGATCTGTTCTTAACGCAGCCGCTAGGCTTATCTTCCTTTCTCGCCGCTCCTCTTCTGTCTCCCCCCTCTACCAATCCCTCCACTGGCTCCCCTTCCCCTACAGAACTCTGTTCAAGCTCCTCACTCTTACATACAAGGCCCTCGCCAACGCCACTGCACCCTACATCTCCACACTCCTATCTATTCACGCTCCATCCCGTCCTCTCCGATCTGCCAATGACCGTCGCCTATCTTCCCCGCTCATCACCTCTTCCCACGCGCGTATTTAAGACTTTGCCCGCACTGCCCCCTCCACTGGAACAAGCTCCCTCCCTCCATCAGGACTTCCCCTAACCTGTCCAGTTTCAAACAGGCTTTAAAAAACCCTTTTTCTTAAAGCCTTCCAGTCTCCCACTTAACTACCTACCTTATCCTCTGCCTCTCCCCCTTCTTTCCCCTTCCCTGCCTCCGTCCCTCTACTCTCCCTCTCTCCCTTGCATTTCTCCATCTGTCCACCCCTCCCCTTAGATTGTACGCTCCTCTGAGCTGGGCCATCTCTCCTCCTGTTTCCACCACTTCTAACTCTACTCTCCAGCTACTTTGCCCTCCTCCTCGAGGGCCCTCCTCCCCCCTCTGGGGGTCTCCCTGTCTTCCGCGCACTCCTTTTGGGCCCCGTCATTTGCGGATACTCCCCCCGCCCTCACTAGCTGTGCATTGAGCTTACAGAGTTACTGTGCTTTATGTTTACTGTAATGTGCTGTCTCACCTTGTATTGTAATTCGTTTTTGTCCCTGTACGGCGCCACGGATACCTTGTGGCGCCCTATAAATAAAAATGAATAATAATAATAATAATAATAATAATAATATACATATTATATATATATACATATATGTATATATATATATATATATATATATATATATATATATATGGTGTGTCGAAGTCAGTAAATTGGATAAAAGTCATTTCAATTAAAGTCTAGCAAACTTGGTTGTCTTTGTCTGTAAAGATGCGTACGGTACGGGGAAAAGGTGGCGAGTTGGTTCTCATGGTTGAACCCAGCAAAATGGTTCTCCGGTCTGGGGGAGTGGGTACAGGAAATGATTGCGAGTGTAGTTAAGCTCCTTCTCCTGATACTGGGTGTCATCTTAGCAATTGGTTTAGTTGTCAAATGTGTTCCTACTGTGTTGAAGTGTGGAAAATGGTCTCATAGGAGTAACAGTGAGAAAGAGACTGAAAGGGTGGTACCAGATACCGAGATCATGGTCTGTGGAGAAGTATTGTATAATCCTGAACTTGAAACGGTGATTGGGTGATAGTTTATTACACTATCAAAGGGTGGAACTGTCGAAGTCAGTAAATTGGATAAAAGTCATTTCAATTAAAGTCTAGCAAACTTGGTTGTCTTTGTCTGAAAAGATGCGTACGGTACGCATCGATGTACAAGGGCACGCTACGGCGTGAAAGGGCGTGCGCATCCACTACACGTGGCAGCAACAGTAATCGGTCTTTTACCACACATTCGCACAAACACGCATACTTATAAAATAGTACACATTAATGGTAGTTGCAACACATAGTCAGTTATGTCGAAATATAGTTGTATTTATATGTTATATCAGAGTTACATGCATATTAGTGAAATACACGGAAAGGGTTGAAGGAATAACATCATGAGTGGTATCATAATGAACCTTGTCACAAATCCTACTGTTTGGTTCACTCTGCGAGGGAATCTCAGAGTGCATACGCAAGTTATGAATGATAGGGAATTATGAACTATTTAAGACTAAGGAATCTTGGCGGGAAGAGCAAAGCATACCCCCTGCTGAGATGACCCCCTCCTTTGGATTCCTTTGTATGAACTGGCCAATGATGACGACCCCTTGGACCTTCCTGAGACCTGGACCAATAGATGCAAGCTATTCCATCTACATTGTATTACTGTATGTGATTGTGTATATAAGCAGCAGCTTGTGATCCAGAGTGCAGACATCTTGTCCCCAGACTTCAGGATTTAATGACTGCACTGGATCCAGAGCGCCTGCGATAAGTAACGGCTGTATTTACTATTACTTCGCTTGAGCATATTATTTTACTTATTGCGAATAAATCTTTGTGCTTTGGAAACACAAATCGAGGTTCGACAATCGTTATTGGTTAGCGACAATACGCACATAACAATTTGGGGGCTCGTGAGCTTTGGAGGTTTCGTTGCCGATGATACGCAAGACCAACGGATTTCGGTTCCTCAACAAAGGGTGGAGACGCGTCATAAACGGGTAAGAACGCATGGTGTTCAAAACCTGAATTTTACTCTGTGTTGCGAAACTGAATGTCCATTTTGCATTATCTAGGGCACGCTAACTAGAACCTAGGGACAAAAGAGAAAAAGATTTCTTTTTTTTCTGTCATTGTGCGTTTTAACTGTATTGCATTGCTTAGCGTATGTGTATTTCCTGCTGTGCGTACGCGAACTTCCGGTAGACTTGCCACGTGGTTAAACAATCGTTTTGATAGTTATTATATGTGCATAGTATAATTACTTGTGAAAGCCTCTGAGATATTATTACTGTTGTTGGGAACTTTTGATTTTCTGCGCAGAAAAGGTGTATAGTGTGTGATGTTGTAACGTAGATACACTGTTCATTATTCATTGTACTCAGTTGCTGTCTGACGAGGCGGATTGCCCAACTGAAGGACGGTATACAGGGCAGGTATACTGAATGCGAAAACGTTTTTTTCGCAAAAGCGCTACCAAAAGATCGCAAGGTTTGCTAATAATTAGTATTGATAGGCAGTGCGATCTAACCGCATCTTGAGTGCGGATTGGTGAAGCAGCTAGGAGGAATTATATTGGAAAGGCTGGTTGATTGTATTGACTTTGTTTTCCCAGTTATAATAAACTCAGCAGATTTTGTGGTTGAGCCAGGGTATCGAGGAGCTGATAGCCCTTGGGGCCCACAGTGATATTTCTGTATTAGGGATCCTCGCCGGGTGCGAGAAAAGCGAGTGAACTCGGCTAAAGGAAATACGTTCACCGAGCATTAGAGATCTCTAGCTGTGATTGTAGCAACAAAGTTGGTATATTGTTAAACATGGGTGCTAAGCATACGCTAGAGATGGCCAGTGTACTGCCTAAAGAAGGCCCTATTGGTTCAGCTAGGTTTCTCATGTGTAAGAAATATGGTGCATACGCAACTGTGTATTGTGACACGTGGGTCGAGATGACCAAAGCTTGTGATAGGCCTTTCCCAACAATAGGAAGTTTTAATGCAGAGGTACTAAATACTGTAAAAGATAAAGTATGGTTGATCAAGTCAACGAAAAAGAGAAATAGACATAATGATTGTTTAAAATATGGCAAATGGAAGGTAACATGTAGCAGAATGCAAACCGGAAGTAGGCGTGACGAAAAGCGCGCGCAAGGCGGATGTAACCGTTGCGACGCGTGGCGAACTCAGCGCAAGCGCGCCCCCGCCACCTTATGTGGCGGGAGGGGTAAGTACAGCCGTTGTCAAAACTGAAACTAGAAAAATTGCTAAGTTGTACCCTGTTTTAAGCCAGTTTCAATCAAGTGTATCTGAAAATGAAGATGAACCCACTGTGATTTCAGCCATTGCCCATGCTGTTAGTGTACTAGAGGCTCAGCGCAAGTATGAGAAAATGGCTGAGATAGGTGAGAGTAGCGTGATCACTAGGAGTGAGAGCGTTCTAAATCTAGAACCAGCAAATCCTGTAGTGTCCCCTGAAATCAGTGTACCAGAGGGTGCATTCCCAGTCCGCACAATATCAGTTCCCAATGGGAAACCGGATAAGGATGGTGTAGTTCCTTTAAGAAATGTTACAATGCATTGTCCCTGGACTAGATCAGAATTACGTTCCATTATGACTGAATTCCCAGACCCTAGAAAAGAGTTGGCTAAGTGTCAGAAATTTGTTAAAGACTTAGGGAATGCCCACGAACCAACCAATAAGGATTGGCGTGTAGTGTTGAGGGCGTGTCTTCCTCCCAATACTAACATACAAAAATTCATTGAAGATTGTTTGTTGGAGGAAGATGACACCTTGACTGATGAGATTAACCAAAAGAATATAGAACAGATTGTCAAACACTTAGCCATCTATTTTCCAGTAGTAGTAAATTGGAGTAAGATTTTCACCATTAAACAAAAGGATAGTGAAACAGCAGCAGATTACTTCACTAGAGCTATAGCAGCGATAACACGGTTTACTGGGATATCCAACATAAGTGAGGACCCACATCACATAGAGGTAGCTGTAGGGGTACTGATGGATGGCCTTAGAGAAAATTTAAAGACGAGAGTACAAACCACATTACCTAATTGGAGAGGCGTCACGGTAGACTTTCTTAGGGAGTCTGCTGTGGAGCATGACAAAAACCTTTTTAGAAAAAGGGAGGAGAAAAGTGATAGGTTAATGACGGTAAGTATACAGGCTCTAGAAAGGGTGCATACACGACCACCAGCATACAACCCACATAACAAGAAACCTAAAGTGATCAGGTGTTTCAACTGTGACGAGGAAGGACATTACATGATAGATTGTAAAAAGGAAAGACTCAATACACAGAGGGGTGGGTCACATAGATATCCTCCAAGGAGGGATTCACATAGACTAGAAGACTCACATCTACCCGCGCATATTACGGCAGCAAATGCTGCGCGGGAAATCAATAGTCAGCGCTAGGGGTCAGGTCATACCTGTAGTCTACAGCCAGTGAGGTTAACTGAGAGTCAGAGTGAAGAACCAACAATGATAGTTGACATAGCTGGTAGGAAACAAACTTTTCTTGTAGATACAGGGGCGGCCCGATCTGTGATAACCTCTCCTTTCAATCTACAGGTGACCAGTAAAACCATTCCAGCTATGGGGGTGACGGGAAAAGTGTTACATTATCCTCTAACTAAACCCGCTGAAGTTACTATCGGCCCTCTGCATACTAAGCATTCGTTCCTCTTAGCTGCAGCGGCTCCTACTAACTTGCTAGGGAGAGACTTGTTATGTAAAATGGGATGTGTCAAATACTGTACTTCAGATGGTGTGTTCCTAGATATACCCGAGAAGGTTGCACATGAGGTACAGGACATATTGGACACCCCTCAAAGGTTAATGTTACACTCTCCTGTTATAGAACAAAGTCCATCTCAAGTAAAGGGGATGTTGCTGGAAATACCAGGTTCCCTATGGACCAGAGATGGACAGGACACTGGACTGATGGCAAACGTAGCCCCTGTCATGGTCAATCTAAAAAGTGGTAGGATAGCTCCAAAAATCCCACAGTATCCATTAAAACCGGAGGTGGAACTAGGGGTATATCCTGTTATTGAGAGGCTATTACAACAAGGGATTTTAATCCGTACAGCTAGTACAGCAAATAGTCCCATTTTCCCTGTGAAGAAGAGTGGAGGGAGGGGCTATAGATTACTCCAGGACTTAAGGGGAATTAACAAAGTTGTTGAGAGCCAATTCCCCGTAGTGCCGAATCCAGCTGTCATCCTCATGCAGATTCCACCGTCTGCCAGCCATTTTACTGTCATTGATCTATGTTCTGCTTTCTTTTCAGTCCCTCTTCACCCTGACTGCCAATACCTTTTTGCATTCTCCTACAGGGAAGTGCAATACACATGGACCAGACTACCCCAGGGGTTCATTGACAGCCCCAGTATTTTCTCCCAAGCCTTACATGACTGTTTGCAATCCTTTCAACCCCACAATGGGTCTGTTCTAATTCAATATGTGGACGATTTGTTGTTGTGCTCTGATTCTTTTATGTCATGTTTACATGATACTAAATTGTTGTTGCTTCATCTTTCACAAACATGGCACAAGGTGGCAAAGGATAAATTACAGCCATGTCAGACTAAGGTCAAATACTTAGGACACTGCCTCACTAAGGGGCTAAGACACCTGACAACCGACAGAATTGAGGCCATACAACACATGACCCTGCCACAGAGCCAGAAGCAGATTCGTACTTTCTTGGGAATGTGTGGATACTGTAGGTCCTGGATCCCAGGTTTTTCTATTCTGGCATTACCATTGCAGGAGCTAGTCTCTTCCTCAAAACCAGAACGTGTTGTACACACAGAAGAGTCAGAGCAAGCGTTCTTTAATCTTAAAGATAGTCTGACGAGAGCACCTGCATTTGGAATACCTGATTATGAAAAGCCTTTTGAACTATTTTGTACAGAAGCTGATGGTTGTGCAGCAGGTGTCCTCGCACAGAAACATGGTGACGCTAGCAGACCGGTAGCATACTACAGTGCACAATTAGACAATGTGGCAAGATCACTCCCAACATGTCTCAGAAGTGTAGCAGCAATGGCCCTTCTAGTAAGTAAGAGCGAGAATGTAGTATTAGGACATAATTCAACCATCTATACACCCCATGCTGTATCAGCTCTGTTAAATTCAGCCCAAACCAGACATGTTTCTTCAGCTAGATTCATAAAATGGGAACTAGCCCTGATGGCACCCTGAAACATCACCATCAAACGATGTAACACCTTAAATCCAGCTACATACCTTCCGTATGTGTCTCTAGAGACACAAAGGGTGGGAGGTGAGGAGACCCTGGTTGATGATGAGTTAGGCAAGAATACTGACATGCATGATTGTATGGAACACCTGAATCAGACCTTTACTGCAATGCCCGACATACGTCACACCCCCTTAGAAAATGTAGATTTTACGTTTTATACAGACGGAAGTTGCCATAGACAGACAGAGACAGGAGAGCTATGTACTGGTTACGCTGCTGTAGACGATCAGGATGTGGTAGAAGCTGAACCCCTTGGCCCACCTCACTCAGCCCAGGTGGCGAAACTAGTAGCACTAAGGAGAGCGTGTGAATTGGCAGAGGGTAAATCAGCCAATATATATACTGACTCTAGGTACGCCTTCGGGGTAGTGCACGATTTTGGGGCCCTTTGGCGTCTTAGAAACTTTACGACAGCAGCAGGTACACCAGTGGCACACTCACAACACATAAAAGGACTTCTGACAGCGATACAGTTACCCAGAACAGTAGCCGTCATAAAGTGCAAAGCCCATACCTTTGAAGAAGACCCAGTGTCATTGGGCAACAACAGGGCAGACGAAGCTGCTAAATGGGCAGCAGGCCAACCTATGACTGTATCAACCGAGACTATGATGGTTTTTCAGACATTAGACATGCAGAAATTAATTGAAATGCAAGATTTGTGTTCCTTGCAGGAAAAGGCGGTCTGGAAGGCGAAGGGATGTGGTCAAGAGTCCTCAGGACTCTGGAGGGATGGACAAGGTAAGCCTGTAGCTCCCCGAACATACTATCCAAGCCTGGCTGAAGCAGCACACGGCCTGACTCACCTGGGTAAAGAAGGTATGCGCAAACTGGTGAGAGCATACTGGTGTGCTCCCGGATTTTCCTCTCAAGCTGGTAAGAAAGCAATGTCATGTCTTACTTGTTTAAGGAAAAATGTTGGGAAAACTATTCCAACTGAGCCATCCCACATCCCTTCTACAGACGGACCTTTTCAGTTAATACAAATTGACTATATCCAATTACCACCGTGCAGGAATCTAAAGTATGTGTTAGTATGTATTGATGTGTTTTCCGGTTGGGTAGAAGCATATCCGGCAGCCACTAATACTGCTGTGGTCACTGCAATGAAAATTGTACAAGACTTTGTGTGTAGGTTCGGTATCCCTAGAATCATTGAAAGTGATAGGGGTACCCATTTTACTGGTGATATCTTCCAAAATATGTGTAAACTCATGGGAATCAGTAGCAAACTTCACACCCCTTACCGACCACAAGGCAGTGGTAAGGTGGAGAGAGTAAACGGTACTATCAAGAACAAACTGGGTAAGATAATGGCTGAAACTGGGTTGGCATGGCCTGAGGCTTTGCTGTTGGTCCTCCATAGCATTCGAACCACTCCTAGACCTCCTCTTAATCTGTCCCCCTTTGAGATACTGTTCGGACGACAACCTCATTTGATCGTGAGTCCACAAGACGACTTAAAGTGTAATAATGAAGTGACTGTACAATATCTTATAAGAATGAGTAGACAGCTGAAACAACAACAACAAAAACTAAAAATACTGTCACCTGGTATGCCAGAGACGAACTGTCATGATGTTGAACCCGGAGACTATGTTATGATCCGCAATTTCTTACGTTCAGGTTGTTTAACAGACCGTTGGGAAGGCCCGTACCAAGTGCTGCTGACCAGTACTACATTACTGAAGGTTGCAGAGAGAGACACTTGGGTCCATTCCACCCTCTGCAGGAGAGTCCATAATCCGGAGAAAATGCAAGACAAAACTCAGACCGACGACATAGAACTGTCACTTGTGAGCCTGTTCTGGGAGACCTAAAGCCTGCAGTTGAGACACCTGAACCAGAGACGTTGCCTCAGAACTATCTTTCCAGCGATGGAGTGGCGGTTTTTGTTTTTCTTTTGTTCCAGGATTTTCCTTGTTTTTACTTTTTCTAGGACATTCTATTTTTGTGAAGGAGGATGGAGGACGGAGGAGAGTTCTGGGAGTGATACGGATGAAATGGAGGCTGAAGAAAAGTTAATAGGATACTCTGAGCAGCCCATTATCAAACTTGGTCCAGGGGTTATGAAAAGGTCTGCTAGCTCAGGAACTCGGAGGCAGTGTGAGGGGCTATTGTCTGATGAGTATTGTATCTGCAAGTTCTGCGACTCCCTAGTTGAAGAGAGATGCATCCAACGATGCCAGTCCCCCAGTACTCTGAATATAGGCGGGCATCCTTTGGAGGATTATCACTCCCTGGTGGGTAAGGTGCTAAACCAAACCGAGTGTTGGGTGTGCTCTCACGTGCCTCAAGGGCAGCATAACATAGGACTAGTGCCATTCCCTCTAAACATATCCGAAGTACTCGAATTAAGAGGTGGGAGGCCCATAGAAGGGAGGTACAATAACACTAGGTCCCCTAGTCTGACGCTTCGACAATACTCCATAGGCAGATCTTTGCTGTGCCTAAACATATCTCATGCAAAGCGCCTGGAGAATTGGGAGGCTAACCTATCAGATCAGACAATGGCTCGCCACACTCATTTTAGAGGGAGACTCACAAGGTCACTACTAGGCAGGAATGTTGATGGAGGTCACAAATTAGGGCGTATAACTAAACATAAGAAGGTATCCATTGGAAAAGTCTCTACAGATAAATGTAAAAATGTCATTAATGCCGACACATGTCTAGAACAAATGGAGACACTGGGCATGGGTAGTTTTATCAAAACTCTGTGTGATATAATTCATGGGCATACTGTTCCTTATGTTCTCCCTGATGATGTGTATTTTGTTTGTGGGAGGAAAGCTTATTCCTGGGTGACTCGGAGTTCCAAGGGCTTGTGTTTCCTAGCTAAACTGGTTCCTGAAATCATGACTATTACTCATGAAGAAATGGTTGATATTCACAAGACTACATCACCACCATACATACACACACAGTATGAACACCGTGGCAAGAGAAATATGATTCCTGGTGAGGAACCCATAGCTACAAAATTGATTAGTGAAACTGCTGGTTTCCAAGTTATGGTTGCTCTAGATCTCACCAGGACCGCTCGGGGAACATTAAACTTTAAATATATCCAAGACCTAGCCAAATTAATAGATAATATCACCGAGATGTATGATTACACTTTCAGGTATACTGGAAGGGAGCTACATGCGTACAAGAAAGAGTTGGTGCAACATAGACTGGTACTAAATTATCTCACTTCTATTACTGGTGGGTACTGTGTGACACTGGCAACCCAGTTCGGTGTCAAATGTTGCACGTACATTACTAATAATACGGATGATCCTAAAGAGGTTATAGACCGGAAGATGGATGAAATTGTGCAGCTGAAATGGGAATTTCGAAAGAGCTATAATTCTTCGTTATATGAGGTCGGGGAAAAGGTGGCGGGTTGGTTCTCATGGTTGAACCCAGCAAAATGGTTCTCCGGTCTGGGGGAGTGGGTACAGGAAATGATTGCGAGTGTAGGTAAGCTTCTTCTCCTGATACTGGGTGTCATCTTAGCAATTGGTTTAGTTGTCAAATGTGTTCCTACTGTGTTGAAGTGTGGAAAATGGTCTCATAGGAGTAACACTGAGAAAGAGACTGAAAGGGTGGTACCAGATACCGAGATCATGGTCTGTGGAGAAGTATTGTATAATCCTGAACTTGAAACGGTGATTGGGTGATAGTTTATTACACTATCAAAGGGTGGAACTGTCGAAGTCAGTAAATTGGATAAAAGTCATTTCAATTAAAGTCTAGCAAACTTGGTTGTCTTTGTCTGAAAAGATGCGTACGGTACGCATCGACGTACAAGGGCACGCTACGGCGTGAAAGGGCGTGCGCATCCACTACACGTGGCAGCAACAGTAATCGGTCTTTTACCACACATTCGCACAAACACACATACTTATAAAATAGTACACATTAATGGTAGTTGCAACACATAGTCAGTTATGTCGAAATATAGTTGTATTTATATGTTATATCAGAGTTACATGCATATTAGTGAAATACACGGAATGGGTTGAAGGAATAACATCATGAGTGGTATCATAATGAACCTTGTCACATATCCTACTGTTTGGTTCACTCTGCGAGGGAATCGCAGAGTGCATACGCAAGTTATGAATGATAGGGAATTATGAACTAGTTAAGACTAAGGAATCTTGGCGGGAAGAGCAAAGCATACCCCCTGCTGAGATGACCCCCTCCTTTGGATTCCTTTGTATGAACTGGCCAATGATGACGACCCCTTGGACCTTCCTGAGACCTGGACCAATAGTTGCAAGCTATTCCATCTACATTGTATTACTGTATGTGATTGTGTATATAAGCAGCAGCTTGTGATCCAGCATGCAGACATCTTGTCCCCAGACTTCAGGATTGAATGACTGCACTGGATCCAGAGCGCCTGCGATAAGTAACGGCTGTATTTACTATTACTTCGCTTGAGCATATTATTTTACTTATTGCGAATAAATCTTTGTGCTTTGGAAACACAAATCGAGGTTCGACAATCGTTATTGGTTAGCGACAATACGCACATAACAGGTGTGTGTGTGAATATATAATATAATATGTAATGTATATATATATATATATATATATATATATATATATATATATATATATATATATATATATATATATATATATATATATATATATATATATATATATATATATATATATATATATATATATATATATATATATATATATATATATATATATATATATATATATATATATATATATATAATATATAATATATATATATATATATATATATATATATATATATATATATATATATATATATATATATATATATATATATATATATATATATATATATATATATATATATATATATATATATATATATATATATATATATATATATATATATATATATATATATATATATATATATATATTAGGTATACTACACGGAGAATTAATACCAACACTTTTAAAAACGAATTAGGTAATAATTATAAATTCAACTTTCTGTTTTATTCAGGTCTTTTATAGAAAACCATAAAAAGTATAGTTTAGTACTAATCATAGAAGTAATTCTGTGAATATACAGAAATAATTTTAAAAGTGTATTATAAATTGGTAAATGAACATCAACACAAAATTAACAAAGAACTATGAAAGAAACATGGCAGGATTGTTAAAATGACTTTGAAATAATGTCACTGTACTGTATATTTCAGCCTTTACTATATGAAAGCTTGCAAAACTGCATTCAATAAAATGAGTCATAGAGACTATACACAAATTCCCGTAATATTCTTTTAGTGTTCCAGTACTTATTTCAGACTTGTTTCAGATCAGCTCAAACAGAATTCATAATGATGACTGCAATTTAATAAATGTAGTAAAAGGTTTGCAATAATCTCAAATGGATATTACATTATAAAGGTAGTATATACTATATATTTTTAGATATTTTAGTAAAAATGTGGGCAGCCCAGCCTATCATGTTGTAAATTATAAACTTTTTGAAATTAACCGCAAACTAAAAATATAGTTTCCGCCAAAAACACATTCCATAAAATGTATGAGTCCACTTATCTTTGTTTGTAGTTGTAAGAAACTGTGTTATACATTCAGTTGATTTCCAGAAAAATAGAAAATCCCATGCAAAAAACCCCGCTGTGTTTGTCTGCTGATTAACTAAAATATGCAAAAGTTGCTATAAACACTGGTGTTCTATTTTTTTTTGTGTGTTTCTGTACTGATTGATTTATAGCACCCTCAGGTATTACTACCTTTAGCTATATCTGTTATTTTTGATGAGGTGCGGCATTAACTTTACACAAGAGCGCCAGATTCTTTTATCATTTTATTTAGTGTAGGTGAATAAACAAGCTTGTGTCAAATTTACTATCTTATGTACATCCCGGAGGTTGGAGGGACTTGACCAACCAAATCTGCGACTTTATTATTTTGCCTCTCAATTAGTACATATTAACATGTGGCTATGGTCTTGTGTAGTCTCAGACCTTTTGATCTACTAATCTTTGAAATGAACTCTAGGCACATTTGACCACAATTTCACCTGGCTGTTAACACAGACTCTAAAAATTTGGGGGCTTCGTTTAAAATTACAAATAAATCTGATTACGATCCTAAATATGGTACAATTCAGATTTTAGTGAACTGGTATAACTGGGGGGAGATGAGCCGTGGCGCCATATAACACCCTTCACCTTGGGCAATTGTGTGTAGACTGGCTATTACACTCATTTGAACAACTTCAGATATTGTACAGATTACCTGTAAATTATTTCTTTAGATACTTGCAACTTAGACAAGTCTTGGTCTCACAGTTTCGGGGAGCTAACCTGAATCTCCTTGCAGATCCATTCGGGTACAATTAGTGAGACTAGGCACAAATACCAAATCTCATCTATACACATGGGAACCTGACCTAGAAGAGATTAATGATAAGTCTTGGGGTATTATTCTGGAAAGTTCTTATCAAGTCACTTCATTTACCAGATTTCGCCAAATTCAATTTTTTTTCCTGCATAGGGCATACCTCACTCCCCTCTAACTCCCCAGGTTTGATGGGAGACAGCAAGTTCTTTGCCCCAGATGTGGGAGTGCAGGAGAGGATTTTTGGCATATGATATGAAGCTTTGCATTGGTATCCTTCTGACAGGCGGTGAAAAATTGTGTAATACAGTTATATGAGGGAATATCCTCCATTAATCTGAGACTATGTTTATTTGACCTGGGTCTGGATAAAAACATACATAGATGTATTAGGTTACTTGTCACTACGCTGTTCTTGTTAGCAAAAGTGTTGATTGCAAGGAGGTGGATGGCTCCGGAGGGCTTTATTCTAAAGGATTAGATTGATCTTGTAAATGATACAGTAGGACATGAACGGTTTATGTATGCTAGCCCTAATTTGACTAATAAATTTGAGAACATTTGGTACCATTATATGTTTAAATGCTTATTTTGAAACTATGAATACCATTCTTGGTGACTAAAGACACGTCACATAAATTTTATTAAGATGTTTTCTCTAATTTTCCATTGCTTACTTAATTACTAATGTTTTCTAACTTACAAAATGCTTAGATATTGTGCATTTAATAATATGACATTTTTGCTACCCCTGCATGGGTTTAGCTTTAGTTTATTGTTGTTAAGGTTTTTTATAATATAAAAAATTTAAATAAAAAGAATTTGAATGAAAAATAGCAATCTATCTTAACTTACAATGACATAAACATACTTTATAGAACCTGAAGAGACTTATTTTAAAAGGAGTATAATAAATTTACATATTTAGCAGGTTATGTATATTCTGCACAACTCAGGGGCAAGTCAGTCAAGTACATTACCATCTTCCTGGGAATGCAGTGCATATATAGACCAGCAAGACCAGATTTTATTATATTTATGTAAGCCTTTCTATTAATATACATGAAGAGTCTGTAACTCATTGTGCTATTTACAAGGGTTTTCCAGCTATGCAAGATTGGAGGCCGCCCAGTTGTCATGGTCCTGGCGGTAATGACCTTGACTAGTGATGGCAGATTGAACACTTATTTTAATAAATGTCTAGTTTGTTTTTCTTCCAGTGTGAGCCATATAAATATATCTAAGGGCTCAGTGGGGGACCTCAACCCTGGTTTCTGGAATGCAACTCCAATGTACCTCATCACATCCCACAGATATGCCCATTCCACAGAATCGAAAGCCACAGGGATACCAGGGATACCAGCATCCAGGGATACCATCACTGCCTCCCTATCAGAAATCTGGAGATACATGTGCAACTGCTTAAGATTTGAGGTGGTGGATAATCTGAGTAATTATTTTATTAAGTCTAACGACAAAGACCTTTGCCAGGAATTTAACATCTGTGGCCAGGAGAGATATGGGGTTATCCTGGATAGAGCAGATCATTGCTGGGTTTTGGGATTACTATAATTAATGCCTCTGACAGAGAAGATGTCAAGTTTCCAATTGACAATAACTGAGCAAAATTATCTAAAAGCCTGGGAATAAAGAATTGTGTGAATTTCTTCCAATGGGATGCCTTTTTGGAAATTATACAATTGCATTATTGAATTCCTCTTGTAATGGGAGCACTGAGAAGTTCCACTGATTTTGAGGGGGGGGGGGCAATTTGGGTAAGTCTATTACATTTAAATAATCAAACAATTTGTGTAATTTAATTGTGATGTATAAAGATTTTAAATTAATTAAAAAAACACCACATCAAGCTTGTCATCTGTAAATTGATTATTATTACAACTTACCATTATGGCTGTTACAAACCCAGTAAATAGCCTGTCCTTAGCCAAACATGTAATGAAACTATCCTCTGTCAGATTGAATGTACTGAATGTGCCTGGAAAAAAGCACACTGCACCTAGATTTATTTCAGGGATGGGCAGTTCTATTTGTCCATTTGTAGGAAATTCTTCCTGTCATCCTCAGACTATTTCCTTACATAAAGACATTCCAAATCATGACACTTCTGTTTGAGTATGTTTTCTTCCCTTCTGGAGATTTTTTATGTCCTGCCACTTTATTAATAAAGGTTCCCCTGAGGAACACTTTAAGGGTATCTTATAAAATACCTTTATTTACGTCTGGTTATTATCCCCAAAATATCCCTCTCAAATATTGACAAATTCTGACCCCTACACCATCAAAAATAACCAGAAGGGTGGTCAGAAATACCTCTATGAAGATGTTCCACATTTGAAACTGTGAAAGACATCCATAAACGAGCTTAAGCCAGTGCCGCCTATGCCCAGTGCATGTGCCAGATTGGCACGCACATAGGGCAAGGTATCAGCTGGATAGAAGTCAATTCATACCTAAAATGCCACATCAGCACATCTAGTACAAATTAATTACTACTAAAAGATCACACTACAGACAGAAGTGATGAATCATCATTGCTGGCCATGTGCTGTTGTTGAGGGAGGTGAAGGTCACCACAACCACCTGGTTATAGTAAATATAAAAGAGAACTCCTAGGAACTTCAAATCTATATATAAACAAGATGCTCAACAAATGATCTTAAATGCATCCATAAAAAAAAAACTTTAATATTCAAACAAGTACGTTTCTAACAGTTTAGCCCGTATGTAAAACAATAACTGTAAAGCATAAATGTCTCTAATCCAAGTGATTCTCATTCATGCATAAATGGAAAACACTACTGTGAATCATCTTAAAGGACAAATAAAACCAAGTAATAATAAGTTCTCTCTTAAGAGGCTAAAACCCCTTTGGTATTCCAGAGTTCATTGCAAACGGACAATAGTGTTATATATAGTAAGTAGCTCAAATCCAATCAGAAATAGTCTTCTGGAAAAAAGAAATAGTCTTACTTTTTTCTGCGGTTTCCGAGATCTCTTAATTGAAGAAATCCTGTTTTATGCAGAGTAGTGTTAAGAAATCCTTTTAGAAGTAAATAGGGCGTCATATGCAGGGATGATGTCCACAGCTATCCCAGCAGGGATCAGAGCTGTCAGGTCATTGAACGCTGGAGGTGTGATCCTGTGACTGCCTTATCCGGCTGTTAAAGCTGTCCACTCCATGCTAAGGTGCCTATTTATTAAGTAGTGTAATTGAAGTAAAGTATACTTACTGTCGTTGGAATATTCCTCAAATTTATGAATGTTGCATCGCAGCAGATATCCATGATATCTGCTGCTTTGCATTCTATGTCATTTTTTGAGCAGTCACCATCAAGTAGTATGGCTAACGCAATCTAACAAGTTCTGAAAAAGAGATTTTTTCGGAAATTTGTTATATGCTGAAGCTGGCGTACATCATCGTAAATGAAGTCTTCACTTCATTTTTCATTTATGTCCAGCTCTGCTCTGAAGAGCAGAGCTGGACAGCGCATGTGCTTAGGGATCATGTGATCCCTCCCTGTCACATGATATAATTTCTACTAGAGGGTTCCTGTGCGTAGGCTCCAGATTTTCTTTCTGCATATGCGCACATGCTCGGTGAAGAGGAACAAAGAAGACATGAGGAAATCCGTAGAAGAGTGCATTACAAAGAGGACGTGGTAATTATTTTTTATATCACAGAAACAGCAGTTCATCGAAACTGCTGTTCCTGTGTTGGTTTTTTAATACATTTGACAAATAGTTCAAACCTTATCAATGCAATTTAAAACTATTTTTCATTTTTTGCGGATATTGATAAATGTGCCCCTAAGAGAGGCTGCAGACTCTCTTTATAAACCGCAGTTCAGGCATATAGAATGCGCTGCTCAATGGCTTGCTGGTCCAAGCTTTGATCGATCAAAAGTAGCAGTATGATAAAGTGTTAAAAGTCACAATGCAGTGTTAATTTCCAACATGTTTCACCCATAATAGTGAAGGGCTTCCTCAGGAATCAATTGTCAGCACTCAAATGAGGCATTTTATAGTGTCCTGAACATCTGTGTTCACATTAATCAGCTCTCTATGCAAACAGATGCTTACTAATGAGAGCTGTCATTGAGAAGTAATGGGTATCGTAGGTAATTTCAACATGACAAAAATAGCGGATAAGCCGCAAATTATATTATAGTCCAATTAATAATGAGATTAGTTGTTAGTAAAATGTATGGCATTTATCTTCCTATTATTAGGATTGATAACACCCCATAGATTCATTCCTACTACAGAGGCCAATTGAACTAATCTGCGGAAGGTGAGGATCAGGTCTATACGATAAAGTGTCATTAGTCATACATGAGGGTGTATAAATCTCCATATCTCAACTAATCCAATTTTCTTCATTCAAGCCTATCAGCCCTCCTCCTACTAACTACTGTGTCTTTGCTACCATCTCTACTTCTCATTCAGTACAAGCCTATTTGGAGCCTTATAAATAAATAATAACATTTATAAAAACCAGTAACACAAAGAGCATTATTTTTTTTACGTACAGAAGAAAAAAAATTACAACCTAAATACCTTGGAAATAATTATTTTCAAATTGTACAATATATTTGATAATCATGATCCACTGAAAGACACACAATTCCCATAATTACTGTAATATGTAATCAAGATATTTGTCTACAATTTAATATAAAATCCAGGGGTATTCCAATGCATCTCAGCACGTTATGTGAGGTACAGTCTAGGTAGGCATCCAAGAACTACAATCCCCACCCTGGCATGTATACTGAACTTGGTTCTAATTTCATTACTTAGAAATATAAGAATGGATAGTGAAAACTGATTCCAGAATACAAAAGAAAAGGACATGTACAGTACAGTCAATATTAAAAGCCAGGGACATTTCCAGGGACAAAAATATTCCACTGATAAATGTAAAAGTTTGGGCCTGACAATAGTTACAATTGTCAGCTATGATTTAATACCCAGTATAAAAATGAATTTCACAAAGCAAGATTTGTCCGGTTCTTTTAATTTTTCAGGATGTTTACTACTATGATGATTAGATTTTAATTCTTAGAAATATCAAGGCAATATTGGATGGCTGCCAAGTCCCAACAGTGTCACACATGTACTAGATATGCATATTAAATATATAAATCTCGCATTGTGACTATATTTTGATTAACATGCATTTTTTGTTCTTGTACTAATAAGTTAAATTATAAACTGCTGTACATATTTCTATATAATAAAACAATTAATAATAAACCCTTGGTTTCAAATGTTTACTGATGAGGTTTATTGCTATGCATCCATCAACTCTATATATCATATTTGACTACTCTTGATTCCATGAGAACTGGACAACCACCCCACCTCCCTGCTATGCAATGCCATGAAATTTCAGCATTTCATAACAGGGGTGCAGGTGTGGGGTCACAGCGATGCGAGACCATCACCGCCAGAGGTGGAACTAGCAAGCTGTGGGCCCTGGTGCAGGGAGGCAGGGAGGAGGGATCTGGAACCCACAGCGCTCTAGTTTCCTATGCAGTGGGCCAAGGGCCAGACTGGCCATCTGGCACTTATGGCAAAAGCCAGAAGGGCCGATGGCTAGATTGGCCTGTCCGCATAGCCGCCCGAGCAGCAGCACCTCCCTGCACGCTGATCGGTGAACAGAGACTCAGTGACGTGTGGCCAATGCAAGTAATCACATGGGATGACACCTGTCACGTGGTACACTTCCCATGTGATTACTTGCATAGGCCGCACGTCACTGATTCTCTGTCCACCGAGCAGCGTGCAGGGAGTTGCTGCTGCTTGGGCGGGTATGCGGATGGCTGGATCGTGAAGTGAAGCAGACTGGGCGAGTGCGGATGTAACAAGGTAAGTGTGCGTGTGTGTGAGGCCATGTTAATACAGCGTGTGTGCGGCCATGTTAATATAGTGTGTGTGTGCAGCCATGTTAATATATATATTTCAAAATAGGGCATCCAACATTCCAGGATCAAGACAAGCAGGGACTGAGCTAAAGAAACCAGCTGCCCCAAGTGGTGAAAGTGACAAGGGGCCTGATTCATTAAGGATCTTAATTTAAGAAACTTCTTATTTCAGTCTCCTGGACAAAACCATGTTACAATGCAAGGGGTGCAAATTAGTATTCTGTTTTGCACATAAGTTAAATACTGACTGTTTTTTCATGTAGCACATAAATACTTGATAGCTTTTTTGTACACTGAAATATAAAGTTGCTTAATGCAGACCTGAAATATAAAATTGATATTTGTGTGCTACATGAGAAAACAGTCAGTTTTAACTTATGTGCAAAATTGTATACTAATTTGCACCCCTTGCATTGTAATATGGTTTTGTCCAGGAGACTGAAATAAGAAGTTCCTTAAGTTAAGATCCTTAATGAATCAGGCCCAAGAACAGATAGAAGAGAGCAGGACAGTCTGACAACTGTTCTGAAACTAGTGGGGTAGTCCTGAATTTGGGTGACAGTCTCGCTTAGTCAGGATTTAGTACAACTGCAAGGACAGTTGTGAGGTATGTCCCGCTTCACAATGTACTGCTTGTGAAGGCAAAGCTATGTGCATCTAACAGTAGTGCACATATAATTGCCTCTGTATTTGTCTAAAATGATAACCATGTTACATAATAGGGGCCCTGCGGTCTTAAAAACATTGGCTCCCCACCAATCCTAAACCAGCTTTCATTAGGGGAAGGTTGCTGATAGCTGCTCCCGGTTGTCATGGTTCAATGCAGGAATAAAGCTAAGGAGCCACGAATATGGTGAAATACACTCAATGTTTATTTGCTGAAGAGTACAAAGCAGAAATAAATACCAGGTGCGCAGCTGATGCAGGTAAGAGGAGGTATAATGAGCCTGCAGTAAATATCAGGTACACAGCTGATGCAGGTAAGCAGGAGGTATGGAGAGATCCCAAGCAGCAAGAAAACCAGAAGCATAGATGAAGGAAGAAACAACAATATAACAACAATAACCAGTAAAGTGTGCTGGGAGTGACAAGTATATAAATGGACACACCCATGTGCAAGGGAATAATTAATGAGCAGGTTAACCCTAATACACACAAGGAAGGCACAATAGCAGCACCTATTCCAGATGCCCGATTACCCAAAAAATCTAAATTCATTGGAATCATAGTCCACAATGGGGGAACTGGCAGAAAAGTCCTCGTCCAGGGGTGGGAAGGTAAAAGAAGTCATGCCTGAGCGATGCTGAAGCACTGCAGAACCTCCTCTCTTCTTACGTCCTACCCTTTTACGGGACTTCGTCGGAATTGGGGCCTGAACCAACTGGGTGGAGCACAAAGGTGGTTCTAGGACTTTTCTGCTGGGTAGTGTTGCCGAATACAACGGTGACCCACATGATGGCACTGCAGGTGTTGGTGAAAACTTGTTGATCACTGCCTCAACAAATAGTTGTAAGTCAGATAGGGTGGGGTGATCAATCTCAACCAAAGGGTTTGTCCATTTCATAGCCTCTCCTCTAAAATTTGCTAACAAAAACAAAACCTGCCTCTTTGGGTCACTGACAAGGCTAGGTACTGAGGGGAAATAGAAGCACAAAACCTCAGTAGAGCACTAAATTGAGAAAGCTGCCCTTCAAAGGTAGGTGAAGGCTCAGACTTGGTACCCTCGGCAACAGATGGTTCGGACTTGGCAGGAGGCCCGGACTCCGTGGCAGGCTTGGCAGCAGGCCTGGACTGGGCGGCAGGCTTGGCAGCAGGCCGGACTGGGCGGCAGACTTCGCAGCAGGCCCAGACTGGGCGGCAGACATGGCAGGGACAGCACTGTGAGAAGCCTCAGAGCAGGCAGCGCTGTGGGAAGCCTCAGAGCAGGCAGCGCTGTGAGAAGCCTCAGAGCAGGCAGCACTGTGAGAAGCCTTAGAGCAGGCAGCGCTGTGAGAAGCCTCAGAGCAGACAGCAGCAAGTGGTAACTCGTGCTGAACCACATAGAGTGGCAACTCGGGCTGAATCGCATGGACTGGCAACTCGGGCTGAACCGCATAGACTGGCAACTCGGGCTGAACCACAAAGACTGGCAACTCGGTCTGAACCGCATGGACTGGCAATGTTTTTGGAGCAGATTGTAGTTCAGGAACAGAGACAGTGGCTGAGGACTCGGAACTGGAGACAGTGGCTGAGGACTCGGAACTGGAGACAGCGGCAGGAGACTCAGAACCAGGCAGCACAGTGGCAGGAGACTCGGGTGCAGAGGCTGCGGCAGGAGACTCGAGTGCAGAGACTGAAGCAGGAGATTCAGGACCGGACACAGTGGCAGGAGATTCAGGACCGGACACAGTGGCAAGAGACTCAGGACCGGACACAGTGGCAGGAGACTCTGAGCTGAAGGCAGATGATGGCACCTCGGAGCTGGAGGCAGATGATGGCACCTCAGAGCTGAAGGCTGATGATGGCACCTTGGAGCTGGAAGCAGATGATAGCACCTCGGAGCTGGGAACAGAGGCTGGGACCTCGGAACAGGAAGCAGATGCTGGGACCTCGGAACAGGAGGCAGAGGCTGGGACCTCGGAACAGGAGGCAGAGGCTAGGACCTCGGAACAGGAGGCAGAGGCTGGGGCCTCAGGACAGGCGGCTGGAGTTGGCGCCTGAGGACAGGCGGCTGAAACTGGAACCGGGAATTTATTACACCATAGTTCTTAGTAAGCTGCAAATTTGTAGAAGCACAATTAAGGGGTGCTGTTTGCACAGATTAAGCAGCAGAGATGGTGGGTTGAGACACATCAGCAGCTTCTGAATTAGGAGAGACAGAATCTGAGAGTCTCCTGAGTGGGTCCATAAGTAAGGCAGTAAATTTAGCAAGCTGAGAATGTAGCAGGATTATGTCCATTTGTAAAGTCTGTAGCTGTGGCAATTCCAAGGTTGGTAAAACAGATATGTTGCAAAAACAAATGAAAATGAATTGCAGAAAAAGGTCCCAGAATAAAAATCTTTTACACGACTCCTGTTTATTTGTGGGCTGGTTATACTGTCACGGTTCAATGCAGGAATAAAGCTAAGGAGCCATGAATATGGTGAAAAACACTCAATGTTTATTTGCTGAAGAGTGCAAAACAGAAGGCATAATAATGAGCTTGCAGTAAATACCAGGTACGCAGCTGATGCAGGTAAGCAGGAGGTATAATGAGCTTGCAGTAAATACCAGGTACACGGCTGATGCAGGTTAGCAGGAGGTAGGGAGAGATCCCAAGCAGCAAGAAAACCAGAAGCACAGCAGAAGGAAGCAACAATAATGTAACAACAATAGCCAGCAATGTGTGCTGGGAGTGACAGGTATAAAAAGGGACACACCCAGGTACAAGGGAATAATTAATGAGCAGGTTAACCCCTAATACACACAAGGAAGGCACAATAGCAGCACCTCTGGTGAATAGAGGTAGTGCCACAATATATATATAACACAATAATAAAGTCCAAAAGGCAGGAGCTTCCAGGCAAAGCAACATGCAATGCAAGGCTTGCAGGCAGATCCTGACACCGGTCCTTGGACAGGACACAACCTACAGAGCAAGTTGAGGATCGCTAAATATCACAAGATTTGGTAATCTTGTGAGACAAAGAGCTTCCCTGCTCACTCTACAGGAAGTTCCCACCCTGATGGATGTCAGCAGCACCAGAAGCATAGATAGGTACAGTGGTTAGGGGGTGTCATAGTGTTACTCGAAGGGTGTGATAAATGTAATGTCTTCTTACAAAATATGTATCAATGCCCCATGTTGACCACACCCCCAACACAATGTGGTCACGCCTTTTTCGGCACAGCGGCTGCACGGGGGCACACAGTTTTTTTTCTACTCGACTATGGGGGAGGCCCCAAAAGTTCATTGTACCAGGGACCCAAATTTCTCTTGCCAGTCCTTCACATATCATCATTATCTGATACTGGTAAGCCCTATGCTGCAAATAGAGAGTCACGCTGCTCGTAATACATTTGTATCTCACGGGACACCATATAACAATGACCTTTGCAAAAAGTACTGTAACATTATTATTATCAGGAACAGAGGTGGGCCTGTGTGCTTTAAATCACAGGGCTCATTTTTAGTTCAGCCCTGATTGGGCCCCATTATCTCCATGGGCCCTAGTGCACCACACCTGCTGCACTAATACAGTGATCATCGCATCCCGCACTTGTACCCTGACCTCCCCTCCCGTAGACCCAGTTTTAAAAGATACATACAGTATATATATATATATATATATATATATATGTACCTCTCCCTCTCTTCCCTTCTTCCCTTCTCCCCCCCTCCTCGAATCCGTCTCTGTTTCACCCATCTCTCTGCCACACCCTTGTGTCCCTGTCTGTCTTCCCCTCCCTTTAGATTGTACGCTCCTTTGAGCAGGGTTCTCCTACCTCCTGTTTCCATCACTTTTAACTTCGCTCTCCAGCTACTCAGCTCACCTCCTCTCGGACATTCTGCTCTCCGACTCCTCTCGCTTCTCTCTGTTCCTCTCAGTGGCTCTTAACCTGTCATCCGCGCCCACCCTTTTGGGCTCAATTTACCAGCCTGTACTGACTATCCCCCACCCTCTCTTTCTAGCTGTGCTTTGAACTCCCAGAGTTATACTGCTTATTGTCATTTGTACAGTGCTGTTTCACCTTGTACTGTGCCATTGTTTGTCCTTGTACGGCACTACGGATACTTTGTGGTGCCCTATTAATAAAAATTAATATATATATATATATATATATATATATATATATATATATATATATACACAAAAAAGGCAGCTTGCCATGACTTGTTAAATACACTTTTCAGAAAGTTTGCAGGTTCATGGTGCAGACAGGGTTAATTTCTTGCACTCCTCTGCACACGGGTAGAGGACATGGGTGTAATTCATATCTAATTTATTATTTAATTAGTGATGGGGGAGTAGTGAAAATAGGTGATTAAATAACACATGTACATTACCCTGTTGCCTTCCTCGGTACTTCACTTGTGTAGATAGTACAATAAATAGTGTCCAGGTGAAGCGGTACTCCAAGACAGGCTTTAGTTGTATCAAAAAGGTGTATGTAATCCATTCCGTTTCAGTACATGATATATATATCTATATATCTACATATCTATATATATATATATATATATATATATATATATATAGTCATGAGATCCAGTTAGGGGTACAAACTCCTGGGGTAGACGGCTCCACTTCAAAGGCAATTAAATAACCTCAGCTAGTTTTATTTACTAGCATCAAAAATAAACACAACATAAACAAAATCCTTATTTAGAAATGCAGCAAATCTGCACTCTCTGTACTATTCATGAGATTACACACTTGTTTAAAACATACACCAAATGCAGTGTGAGCTCATAACATACAAATATTTGTATTCCACCCCCTACCCTCTCCCCGTAGGAGTCCCGCAGGGCTCTGTTCTTGGCCCTCTACTCTTTTCACTCTACACTTCCTCCCTTTGTGCTCTCATCTCCTCCTTCGGTCTTCAGTATCACCTTTATGCTGACGACATTCAACTCTATATCTCCTCTCCTGATCTTTCCTCCACCCTCCTCGCTCGGGTATCCGACTGCCTCTCCGCCACCTCCTCCTGGATGTCCGAGCGCTTTCTGAAAATCAATATCTCTAAAACTGAACTCATTGTCTTTCCTCCGCCCAGACTCCCATCCCACGATGACCTCTCTATTGTCGTCAACAACACCACCATCTCCTCTGTCACCCAACTTCGCTGCCTGGGTGTCACCCTCGACTCCTCTCTCTCTTTTGCCCCTCAAATTCATTCCCTTGCCCAAGCCTGTCACTTCCAACTACGCAACATCGCCCGCATCCGTCCTTTTCTCTCTCAGGATGCCAACAAAACTATCATCCATGCACTCATCACCTCCCGCCTTGATTATTGTAACCTCCTCCTTACTGGCCTCCCTCACTCCCGTCTCTGCCCCCTCCGCTCTATACTTAATGCGGCCGCAAGACTCATCTTCCTCTCATGCTGCTCCTCCTCTGCCTCCCCTCTCTGCCTTGGCTCCCCTTCCCCTACAGAATCCTTTTCAAACTCCTCACCACCACTTACAAGGCTCTCTCCAACTCTACTGCCCCTTATATCTCTAACCTCCTCTCCATTCATACTCCTGCCCACTCCCTGCGCTAGGCCAACGACCGCCCCTCTCCTCCACCCTTATCACCTCTTCCCACTCCAGAATCCAAGATTCCCGTGCAGCCTCCCTTCTCTGGAACGAACTCCCTCGTTCCATCCGTCTCTCTCCTACTCTGTGCTCCTTCAAACATGCACTCAAAACTCACCTCTTCCTCAAAGCCTACCAACCATCTACTTAACCCCCATCTCCTCCCTTTGCTCGTCCTCCCTTCTCTCCTCTTGCCTCAACTAGCTCCTCTTGTGCCTGGTCTGTTTAGCCACCCTTAGGATGTAAGCTCGTATGAGCAGGGCCCCCTCCCCTCCTGTCTCCATATCTGTTCTTCCGCTCCATCTTTACTGCATATGACAAGCCGGAGTTTCTGAAGTATTGGTACTTTTTGTTCATTGTTCTGTATGGTTTCACACTGTATAGTCTACTGTTAGTAATGTGTGCGGCGCTGCGGATACCTTGTGGCGCCTAACAAATAAATTATAATAATAATAATAATAATAATATTTATACATATATGTTTATTCTCCCAGATGAACATAGATCTTTATACCTCCAAATGATGTTGTGTTCCACCTGTACAATTTACTTTTCATATATAAAATAACAAACGGCAAATTGTTTAGATTTTGCACAGTTTTTTGTTAATATGTAGAATAGCGCATGGCCAATCATTCAATCACAGAGTTAATATGGAGCAATATTTCTTATCAAATAGCTGTTAGTAGTCTCCTTAGAAAAAATAAATATATATATATATATATATATATATATATATATACATATATATATATATATATTTATATCCCTCATTTCAAAAAATGTATAAACACATAAATTCAATTAGGTGTAATAATAAAATAAATTAACATAAGCTACTAATGAAAATGAATATAAACATCCGTATAACATCAATTTAATTTAAAAAAAATAATTAAAAAAAATTAATGATACCAATTAAAGTAGTTTCTGCTATACTATTTAATTGGAATGAAGAGACTCATTTAAACCTTCTGGTGAGACTGTATTAAGACGATAAATCCATAACACCTTTACATAAATGTTTGTACCTGTCATCACCTCGAGGGATGACCTTAACTAATTGTAATCAAATTACTTTCAAGCGTCTGGATTACATTCATGCTTGTCTAAAAAGTGTTCAGAAAATAAAAGTTTGTTGGAACAGTTGCGATGTAAATGCATAACCTGTCCTTTTGCAATATTTTGTTTCCATTTAGAATAGTATCCACTCTTATAATGCCGATAATTATTACAATCCACATGTTTGAAATACATGTAAGTGACAAAAGAGTAACCTACGACCGTCAGAGACAGGTCCAGGAATTCTTTAGAGGTTCGGTGATATTATATGTGAATCTGAGTTTTAGTAATATTGAAATAACAAATTAACAAATTCCAGTGCACGTGACTCACCCCCTTTCCAAATTTTAAGTAAGTCATCTATGTATCGCCCATAAAGGACAAGGCCAGCAACGAACTCGCCAACTCACATATACGTAGATGCAAAATCACCCAATTAAATAATGGCATAGCTCAGGGCGAAGCTTGTCACTATGGCCATACCCATTTTCTGAAAATAATATTTGTGATCAAGCAAAAAATAATTATGTGATAAAATTAAAACTGATCGAATCTGTGATAATCAAAATCCTTGTCTGTCTGGTATCTAACTAATTCATAGGACTGACTCTCAAAAATGAGGGGCCTGGATTTCCAAGCACATACAAAGTAACAAAACTTACTGATCACATATTGCAGTTTCTCTCAAAGGCCATCTGACCTCCTTGAGAGACTGATTGAGTTTGCAGCCATTTACCAGGACCACACAGGTGCAACTCCTGATTACCACTGATACAGGCAATTTGGAAGACCAGGAATGGGTCATATAAATGCAGCCAACCCATCTCATTCCATTTACACCTCAAGGAACCTTACCAGCTTTCCCAAGTAAGTGGAATATAGACTAGTAAAGAATGACAACTCAAAAACTAGATTGTGCAGTCTTTGTGAATGAAATCCCAGAATGAACACCCCCTCCCCCCTCGAGTGGCTTCTTATATCTCGGGTTTAATTTCCACAGTCTTTCCCCTCCCTAAGCAAACCCCTGGGTCTATTCTTCTTAACCATTGGCCAGTGCTGGACTAGGGGGGGTTAGAGAGGGGAGTGAAGATGAGCTGTCCTTCCACTGAACCTCCCCTGTTAGATGGCCTGTCTGGACTAGCCTGGTGAGCAGGGGAGGGCTGGCAGACTTTAGCCAGGGGGGCAAGCACACAGCACTGGCCCATAAATAGCAGCCCATATATATATATATATATATATATATATATATATATATATATATATATATAGTTTTGTTTTTGTTTATTTTTTTACATACCTGGCTAATTATAATGGGATTTAATGTGATTTATCAAAATGTAAAAGGCCTGTTTGCTTTAAAAACCTGATGTTTTTGCCAGCAAAAGGGCTTGTTTTTATATTATCCTGGCCTAGATATGGATTAAGGCTCTGGGGTATCCCCTATGATGTCACACGGTTATCATTTTAGACAAGTACACAGGCAATACTGTGTGCACTACTGTTAGGTGCACACAGTTCTGCCTTCACGAGCAGTACACGGTGAAGCAGGACATACCTGCCAACTGTACTAAGCGAAACAGTCACACAAATTTGGGACTGCCCCACCAGATTCAGGACAGTTGGCAGACTGTCCTGCTCTCTCCTACCTGTTCTTGTCACTGTCACCACTTGTGGCTGCTGGTTACTTTAGCTTATTTGCTGATTGTCTGGATCCTGAAATATTGGAGGCCCTATTTGGAAAAAAAATGGGTACATTAAATTTAGAAAACTCCAACCAGTCCCAGTGTTAAATCAATAGCACTCACGTTTTAGAATTAAGCCTCTCTCCAGCCACAACATTAAAATAATAATATTTACATTTGCTAAATAGATCTCTTTATTTCCAACCGACCCTGACATTAGATAGCAAACACATTTAATATATAAACCCATTTCCCTCCCTCCAAACAGCCCCAGCAATAATTTAAATAGCATTTACATTTAACAAATATAACCATTTGCCACAACAACCACAGGCATTAAATAAAACATAATCACATATTAATAAATAGATCAAAACACACCAGCATTAAATTAAAGGTCTAATTACTCCATCTTAAATTCATAGGACCCACTATTAAATTAAATAGCCCCACCATCACCCCACAAATAAAACTGCACACAATAATTAGCCCTCACCTGCACTCCTCGATTAAATTAATAGCCTACCCCCCACATTATATTAAGACCCCCCTCCCTCTCACACACACATACATACATACATACATACATTCATATACTGGCCCCTTCTCACATACACATACATACATACATACATACATACATACATACATACATATACTGGCCCCTTCTCACACATACATACATACATACATACATACATACATACATACATACATATACTGGCCCCTTCTCACACAAACATACATATATATACTGGCCCCTTCTCACACAGACATGCATACATATACTGGCCCCTTCTCATACATACATACATACATACATACATGTACTGGCCCCTTCTCACACATACATACATACATACATACATACATATACTGGCCCTTTCTCACAGACATACGTACATATACTGGCCCCTTCTCACAGACATACATACATTCATATACTGGCCCCTTCTCATACATACATACATACATACATACATATACTGGCCTCTTTTCACACATACATACATACATACATACATACATACATATACTGGCCCCTTCTCACACATACATACATATACTGGTCCCTTCTCACACATACATACATACATACATACATACATATACTGGCCCCTTCTCACACATGCATACATATACTGGCCCCTTCTCACACATACATACATATACTGGTCCCTTCTCACACATACATACATACATACATACATACATACATACATATACTGGCCCCTTCTCACACATGCATACATATACTGACCCCTTCTCACACATACATACATATACTGGCCTTTTCTCACAGATATACATACATACATACATATACTGCCCCCCACCCCACGCGCCGTGCTCACCTGGTTCATCGGCGCGATGTCTTTTTCTCTTCGTCCCATGTGACACTTGAAGGGACGGAGACCCGCGCGGCCCCGCAGCTACACTGGAGGAGGTGGCTGGCTGGGGGAAGTGGTCACAGGGACCGTCCCAAACACATCTTTTTTGGCCCGGCCCGGGTGCCATCTGCCCCCCCCTGCCCCCCGGGCAGCCCGCCCCTGCTGGTGAGAACAATGGACACTAATTAGTTTTCCCACTCTAGCACCTGGCAACCTGATCCCTACCCATAATCCCCCTGGCTTCACTTTAAAGACAATGAATAACCTTACTGCAAGTCATCAATAAACAATACACAATATACATATTTACACTAGAGCTACAACGTCCCCTTAGCCACATGTAATTGGACAATGCAGTTGTAGTCTGGTGAGCTGGGGAACAAAAGCAAGGGCTATAAAAAGTACTTGCTATAATCCACATTATGTGAGAAATGAGAAACAGAATGGTTAGCGCTATCACACCCTTTTCGTCACACACATATATATATATATATATATATATATATATATATATATAAAATATATAAATGCTTAGTGACGTCTGTCTGTCTGTGTGTGTGTGAAAAAAAAAAACAAGTTGCAGCGCCACCTGCTGGGCAGTTATACACTGACCTACTAAATTCTTAGTGTGTGTGGGAAAAAAATTCAAAAAGGGCTGAAATTTGGTAGGGCTCAAACTCATTTTCGTGAGGTAATTTTACCTCATGAACACACATGTGTAGAGGCGTGCGTTAGTGTGTGTGTGTGTGTGTGTGTGTGTGTGTGTGTGTGTGTGTGTGTGTAAAAAACTATTTTCTCAGAAAGGGCTCATCCAATTGACCTGAAATTTGGTATACTGACATTATTTGACAAAAAAATTAGAATAGTCAAGTCAGTTAACTTCCATCTTCCCCCTTCCCCCCGTGGGAGGGGTAGTAAAGGCTATTAAAGGCTAAATTTACGAGTTGAGGGGTCAAACTCATTTTTTTGAGGTAATTTTACCTCATGAACACACATTAAAAAGGGCGCTTGCATCGGGAAGTAACGCTCTTCCCCTGAGGAGGCCTGGGCTAGGCCCAAATGCATGACAAGAAACTTTTTAAGACCTTAAGTATCTTGATTTGACTAGAATGCATGAGTATCATGCACGGGTTAACTTGTATATATATATATATATATATATATATATATATATATATACACTATTTTTTATATGCCACATTTCTGCCATAATTTATCGCATTAATGTAAATTGTATAACATAAGGAGGGCATAAAATTTAGCTAGTAAGGATGTGATTTGCTGTTATTTAAACTATTTGAAAATAGAAAAGTTTAAATAAACCAACAATTCAACAAGTCTATTATTATAATTGTATAATTTCAACTATTTTAGAAAGATAAAAAGTTTAGATACTACAAAAACCATACTGGTAGGTTAATTGGCTGCTATCAAAATTGACCCTAGTCTCTCTCTCTGTCTGTGTGTGTATGTAAGGGAATTTAGACTGTAAGCTCCAATGGGACAGAGACTGATGTAAATGAGTTCTCTGTACAGCGCTGTGGAATCAGTGGTGCTATATAAATAAATGGTGATGATGATGATGATGATAATAAAAAAGACTATAAAAGTAATTTAAATTAGTTAGAAAAAGTTATGCAAAAGCAGGTTTATATTTTAATATACATATACATTTTTGGAGACACTTTTTTAGAGCAGAATGTCTGGGGAGTGTAAAGCTAACCTTTTTCCACAGGTCAACCAGGATGAAGAACCAGAAGTGGCAGCGAACTGTGGAGAAGATTTGGTACCTCCCACAGAAGAGCAACAAAATATCAAGAGAGTTATGTGGACAGTGTTGCTCCCTCAACAAGCACCAGAGCAATTCAAGAAACACAAGTGGACAGCAATGAATATGAGGATGAGGGTAGAGCAATTAGAGCATAAACATTCACAGTAGAGTAGAATTACATCTTTGTCACAGGGCTGCTATATAATCATGATTGACTAATTGGATTTAATATACAGTCCACCTCTTACAAACAGAATATGCATCATACATTGTTACTTTAGTAGTCAGGCCCAGATGTGTGCAAGAAGCGCTTCTGGGATTGCCACGAAATCTCACAAAATAAAAGATCGAACTGCAGGTGACCTTCAAGACATGGGAAGAGAAAATGTGAGAGCATCTCAGTCCTGTTGTTGTGGAAGGAGTGGAAGCATAGAGGACACCCTAGAAACATCTAATTTCACACCACAATGTAAATAATAAAAACACTGGAAATATCCAAAATTTGTAAAGTCCATGTATGTATTAATAAATAGCTAACATCTTCAGTTTCTTCTAACCATGTAATAACAGGCAAGACCCGTGCAAAAAGTGGCGGTAGGAAAATTTCTAATTATTTCCACATTTAAACCTCTTACACCTACACATATCTCATTAAAATTACATACAGATGATTTCACATATTTGACACCCAAGGGTTTAGCTCTGTAACCCATATTTATCTCTGATACCACAATACAGTAAGTCACTCAGTAGCCAGGAGTCCTCACAGGTCACACTCTTTCCTGTACCTAGCCTTGACACATACATACCCAAGGGTTCAGCTACAGTACTTGCCCTGACACCCACACTTTACCCTGACACTGATATACATTAACTCACTTGTATAGCCAGGGGCCCTCAAAAGTTACATCCTTCCCTGAACCCAGCCTTGACACACACATATACCCATGGGTTAACTTAATATTGACAATATAATTAAATAATTTATTATCTACTCATAGAACGCACATTTCAACATATCCAATATCCCCCAGCCAAATCAAGAACATCAAGTGATGAAGGTAGAACAATTTGCCATATAAAATATAAAAATGAAAAAATGTAATACAAAATAATATAACAATTTAATTGATTGCAAGAACCTCCAGCCGGACATCAACCGTTGCAAACTCAGTTAACAATACAAAAGATAATGATAATATAATCAGATATGATTTTTTTTGTGTATTGCATAACTGAATTTTTCTGTTAGTAGTATTGTAAATATAATATTATTTATATAATATACAGGCCAAACACAAAGAAAACATAAGGTGATACCTTACGGTGGTAGGATGGTAGTAAGTCAGATTTATTTTGTACTTGATGTAGAATTAACTTATTCTATTAAATTCCAAAGTAAAAATTTATTATCAGGACAGAAAGGCGTGCCAAAGATAAAATTACTGCAAAAAGATCAGTACATAGTCATCAACGTATGATTTGTATGTGTGTGTGTGTATGTGTGTGTTCTTATTAAATAAATAAATCAAAGTAAACTGATTCAATTAATATGAACTACATTTATAATAAAAAAAAACTCTTGAAAAAGTTATAATCTGTATTATTATTAGAATTATCAAAGTTAAGGGTATTTTTTGTTTTTTCTATAAATTGTAGAAGAAAGCATGTCAGCGCCTTTTACAGATTTAGATGACCGTAACCTGAAACTGGTTTCTAAAAATATTTTTCAGATACCCAACATATTTAAGACACAGCAGAGGAAAGGGGAAATACAACATTCCATGTTTCAACACCGGAAGGTAGTACATTTTTGAATTTGATGTAAATATATCTTGTATTTTAATTGTTAGTCTGTTATTTAAGAGAATGTTTTATTCTAAATAGTGAATAGAAAAATAATGTAGCACAGTGGCTTAGTGGTTAGCACATCTGCCTCACAGCACTGGGTCATGAGTTTGATTCCTGACCATGGCCCTATCTGTGTGGAATTTGTATGTTTTCCCTGTGTTTGCGTTTGTTGTTTCCTCCCTGTCACCAGGAGCTATGTTGGACCTTCTGGATATATATATATATATAGCCTGCAGTACCACCATGCCACCAAAGGCGCCACGGTGGTGCTTGAACTGTTTCCCTTCCTGCTGAACTAAGCTTGTTTTCTCAGGATGGTTTACACCTGCAGCTACCCCTTAAAAGTCAGCCTCGCCCAGCAGTCTGGGCCAGATCATCAGGTCACTCAACCTGATAGGAATTAACAGTAAAAAAGGCCAAACATATACTTAATTTACTATTGCCGTTGCCTCTGCCAAATTAATGAATTGCTGAAAATGGTGTTTGATTAATTCCTTCAGAAGCAGTAACTGTAATGGTAAATTTTGTGACAAATGTTTTTCTTAACCTTCTACCTGTAATATTAGTCATGATTCTCACAAGATAGCTAAATAGATCCACACAGCTGGGGGTAAATGTATAAAGCTCCGATTTTGCAAATCCAAATAGGTTCTCTGGAGAGTTGAACTCGCAGATGTATGAAGCTGAGATTTCATGTAAAATCGCCAGAGTTGTGCTTCTGTCACAATCGCTATTTCCAAAATCGATAGAGATCAAACTCCCGACTGTTTACAACTCTGGCTATACAAGTCTCAAATGTATGAAGCTGCGATTAAGCAGACTATCCTGAGTTTGCTTTCAAACATGCCAGATAGAACACACTGCTTGCTAGCAGCATGTTCTGTAAACACATCACTGTTACTATAGCAGGGTGACACGCAACAGGGGTCCCCTTGCCTACACCCACTGCCCAAGGGTGTAGGAAGAGCCCTAGTGCTTTCAGCTGGGTGTCCCTAGAAGGGGTGTCCATTCATTTTTTTTGGCAGACCCCACTCCCTAGGGAATCCAGCCCAGCGCTGAACAGCCTGGGGTTGGTTTGTAATTATGGCAGGGGGACCCCTGCTGCGTGTCCCCCTGCTATAGTGGCACCAACCCTGTTTGGTTTGCCTAGTGCTGGTTCAGTGAAAATCGGGGGGACCCCATGCTAATTTTTTCCCCGATTTTAGTCTGGCAGCACTAGGGTTAATAGTGAATAGAGGGAGGACCCCATGCTTTCTTTTTTATATTCATCTATTTTTTACAGATTTGACAGCTGCCGGACCTCCGGCTGTAAGACAGGTCAGTGTAACAGTATTGGGGTAGTAATCTGGCTGCTACAACACAGGAGAGTTAGCTAAACACGTGAGTGTTTTACATCGCAGCAAAGCGCTAGAGATGACCAGCGATTTTGAAGATCAGGGTAAAAATCGCAGGTTAATACATTTGAGAAATTTTGGACTAAAATTGTGTGTTATCACCCGCGATTTACCACGAATTTAACATGCTGAAAAATTGGACCTTGATACAGTTACCCCCTGGTGTTTTATTAATATTCATTATTATATTTTCTTTCGAAATGTAGTAGACTTTTTTTTGTTTCAAGTGTTCTTGTTTATATTATACAGTCATGGCCAAAAATATTGGCACCATTTTTTTTGTGATAATTCCCAATTTCATCCAGAAAAATGTTGACATTTTTTTTTTATCATCCTTATATGCATTTTTTTTATTTGCAGTGGAATAAAACACAGAAAGTAAAAACATGTAAGTCAGGCTTATTCCTCACAGAAATCCTTAAATTGGCAGCTTTTAGAAGTAGCTGACTCTCCTTCACATTGGAACTGCCTACAATATAAAAATTACTCCTTAAACGAGCTTGAATAGACAAAATGACTTATTCTCCTGAATTTGGGTCACTGATTGTGCTGTAATGAGCATGCAGAAAAGAATGAAAGACACATAATTGTCTAAGAAGATCAGAAAGAAGCATAAACAATGTTAAGGCTACAAATCAATCTCCAGAGAACATGATGCATCGATCTCCATCCATTATAATACATCGAAGGATAATACGTAATTTTATTGTTAGGAAGTTTAAGACCCATGGCACTGTAGCCAGCTTCCCTGGAAAGAGAAAACTTGATAGAAGATTGCAGCAAAGGATTTTTTTGAATGGTGGAGGAAGCACCTCAGTCAACTGTCAAACAGATTCAGGCTGACAATGAGTGGTTCAAAACAAGACACAAGACTGTTCTGAAGTGTCCAGCAGTGAGTTCAGATCTAAATCCCATAGAACACCTGGGGAGAGATCTGAAAACAGCTGAAACAGTTTGTACAAGAACAGTGGACCAAATTGCTAGTAGAAAAGTGCAGGAAGATAGTCTATGACTATAGAAAGCAGTTGATTGCATTGAGTTTGACTAAATGATGATCTAGCGCTTTCCCTATTCCCTGTGGGACAAAGCAGGGTGAGCAGTCTGGACGACAGCTGCTACACTGTGGAGAGATGTCCCTGAATAGGTCACTCGAATCCACTTGGCAATGAGCAGTTCTTCTTAGTGAGAGTACGGTTTGACAAGGAGATGTGCTGCTGGTACAGATCTCCTGTAGGAGACAACAGTTTTGACGGTCAGAGCGGCATGTCAAAAGTAAATAACTTACAGTAAGGTACAGTGACTGTTGGGGAAATCAGTGCACAGGAACAGGCGGAGAGAGAACTTCCTTGTCGCTGCAGTTCTGTTTTCCTGTCATCTGGTGCCATTTTCAGTCATCTGTTAAGTAGGCTGCAATTTATAGTCTATCGTACTTTGTATACCTTGTGTAATTATTAGTGTGTTTTATACACATTTTGTTGTCTGTTTGTCTGTACTTCTGTCACTGCATCTGGTTTAACTAAATCACTTTAGTGTTGATAGACCCCTTTCTAGGCTACAATAAGACCTTAACGTGAACAGCACTTCTCTGCAGGTTCACTGGTGGCCATAGAAGAACCAGTCTGGGCAAGGTCACTGGCAATCTCCATAGCCTGCTTACTCATGTTATGGCTCACGTTAGAAAGTAGGTGAATCTTTTCCATCTCAAAATTTACCAACCATGACTGTTAGCCAGCCAGTGCAGAGTACTAGTGTGGCATGCCAGGCAGAGGCAGGGCTGGCTTTTTTTAACCGAATCCGCTCACACACTGTCCAGGGTATCTTCCTCATTAGAATGTCTCTTGGGTGCACCCCATAAGACAATAGGTAAGTGCCATTTTTCTACACAATTGTAAACCATGGCTTCAGACTCTGATCTCTCTTCTGAAGTTACTGGGGAACATTTTTATGAGTCTGAGGTGAAAAACACTCATAGTGGGCAAGATGCCTCCAGAACACATAGTGTGGATGACTGTAATGGTCTAACTCCTTTCCGCACTAAGTCCATATAGGTGTAGTGTTGCATTTCTACCACCAGTGACCAACATGGGGATCATGCGCCCTAGTAGCAGCTGAGCTGCCCCCTCAGCTGTAGCTGGTAACCCTAATGACTACCCCTTAAATAGAAGCCTCTTACAATCAGGCTGGATCATTTCAAATCCTTGTAGCCAGGTCCTGTTTTCGAGAAGCTATTTCAGTAGTATTCATCTTGCTATACCTGGCTCTTGACTTTGGCTTACCCTAACCATCCTGAATCTCTGAACTCTCTGTAACAATTATCCTGGTCAGTGTAATGGACGTTACTTATTTCTGAACTCATTCTCCTGAATCTCTGGAACCCTGACCCTGGCAAGTGTAAAGGACTTTTTTCATTCCTGAACTCAAGCTCCTGATTTTTGGCTATTCTGATCAACTTGTATCTCTCAAACCCTGACCCTGTCAAGTGTAAAGTACTTTTTTTTATTTATATTAATACTGGACTTTACAGACTTGACAGACCTCCAGCCATCGAGATCCTTACCTTGTGTGTTTATCAATAAATATCACCTTATCTCCCCTTAATCACTAGCTCAGTGTGGTATTACAATGTTGATACAAGAGAACCAAAGCAGAATGATCCAGCCTAACCTCAATAGGCTCGTTGGGGCCACACCCGTTTCATCTTTTTCAGACACCACTATGCCACAGACTCTGCAGATTTAAATATTGCAACTACTCTCTCGTTTATTCTCATGTCATTACTCCCTTTTTTATTTCCATGTCATTACTCTCTTTTATTACCTTGTATTTTTATCCTGTTTTTCTCTGTCATTACCCTGAGTTATTATTCTATTATCAGTCACTCTATGTTATTTCCCTGAATTATTATTGTTTTTATGGCCTCTTAACACCTTGCATTTTTACTCTCTGCTGTAACCTGCATTATTATTCTCTCATTATTTTTGTTACTACTCTATATTATTACTTTGTGCTGTTACCCTGCATTATTACTGTTTCTTATTAGAATGTGTTTTTATTCTCTATTCACCGATGTGTTTTTCTCTCTTACCTGTTCTTGCAGCTTTGAGTACCTTCTGATCTGTCTTATATTTTCTTTGACTTTGTTGCTGTTTGGCTTTCTCCTTTAAAGTTGGGATCCTATTTTGAAACATTGCCAAAATTGTATTATAATAATAAAAATATAAAATAATAATAATAATAATAATAATAATAATAATAAAATGTTAACAAGTTATGAATGATTAGGCTCTTTAGCTCAAGTTATGTCAAGTGAGTAAAGTTATGAGCTCATATATCCAGTAAAATACCTTTTGAATAGGACCAATTTATGGTTTCATCATCTGCATACTAACTATACTTGTTCAATTGCCTTAATTCTAAAACGATCATTGTATATTTGTTGTTTATTTATTATTGCTTTTATGAAATCGGGATAAAATAAACCCCACCGCCATCAGCCCACACTCCACCCACAATGAGCAGATATAGATAATACCACACCCACATCATGTTAAGCTCTGCCCCATTTGTGGCTCACGAATTGGGATGTCCCAACAAAATTGTGGCATTTGGGAGGTATGGTCTATTTACTAAGCTGCAATGAGCCAAAAATATGAAGTAAACAGCTAAGAAAGTCCACCACAGCTCTTCTATTCATTTATCAAGCATTTAAAGGAGAATAAATAAGATATTTCTCCTGCCTTAACCTGTTTAACATTGGTCACTGCTGTCCCCATAGACTTCTATGAGGAATGTGATATGACCCAACTTAACAAGCCAACCTTAAGAGTAACTTAAAAAAACTAATGCACAGAAGATGGTGTTAGCTTACCTTTTTAATAGAGTACTAAGGACTCCTTCACCACCAGAGATGCCTCTCTGCATCCAGTGCTGGAGTCACATCTTAATGCCCGTGCGTGGCTAAAGTCACGCATGCGTAGTAGCCACTCAGGGCAGATCCTCCATTCGACTGCATTGCATTGGAGAAGGGGCATTTGCCAGGGCTTGCTAATGAGCCCTGGCTTCATAAATACCAGTGGCGGTAAGCAGCAATACAAAATTATTCTCAATGCCATCCACTAACCACCAATGATAAATTGAACTAGAAGTGTCTTGAAACCCTAAGGGTGGCTAGCCACTTCTAGATCTTTCTTACATTCTAATTTTCAACTGTCTCTTTTATTTACAGATATAGGGTTGTCCACAGCCACACCTAATTAACGGTAGATGCACATGGCTGCGCTTGAGAACAGCCTTGTGCTTAACCTCGAACATAATCAACTTCCCATAGATATAAGATATGTAAAACAAAATGTGAAGCCAGTGGGAAATTATTGCGATGATGCCAAGGATTATCATCACACCAAGGACAAGATTGTATAGAAGATCTATTGAATACTATCACAGTTCAGCTGCTGAACCCAGTGAGTTTAACTGTTGTTGCTGTCAATGACGGGAAATAACTGTCCTGGCTCTTTATCCAGCATCGAGCATAACAATAAAGAAAAACACCCGGCTACACACAATTACTCCAAACTGACAGGTAGCCACAAGAGCACCTGTGCAGTGCAGAAGCATAAACTTCCTTTAGAACCAGTCAAGGATGGACACTCAGTTATGATAAATGGTGAAGGACAAAATGGTGTATTACACAGAAATGTTAGTTGCCAATTACTATTTTATTATTGGAGGCTGATAACGCTGCTGCACTTTTACTTTCCCCACCAATTGTTACTCTGATATCTTCTGTATTATGTGTTCCCCAAATCTATTACATATAAGCTAATAGTGGCAGCATCACATATATCTTCTGTTTCATGTCATTGCATGGAATTGCCTTGTGTCATGTCATGATCCCCTCAATGTCCAGTGCTGTGTAATATTTCAGCACTTTATAAATATAATAATAATAGATACAAAAATAGAATGGCAGGTAAAGCTGTCCATTGACTGATATAGCATCTCCACACTCAGTAAATAGCACATCAGGTACTCATTGATGGCTGTGGCAGTGTCATTTGTTTATGTTCAAAACATCCCAATATTTAATGGAACTATTTCAGCCTAATAATTTGGGATTTACCTTTAGGCTGAGGGTGTTGTATTATATTTTCATACATATCGCAAATGTGTAACTGATGTTAGTTTAAACATTATTTTCCTATAACATTTACAGTAGAATATTCTTACCTGAAACTATGAGATGTCATATCAGCAGATACAGTCACAGCAAAAAATAAAAACTATGTATGTGATATAACCGTTCACACAGCTGATTACTGACTGTTCTATACCAAGCAATGACTTTTATACCAAAGCTGAGTGACATCACAAAGGCTGTTTATGATATAAGTCAGACAGATGATCAGCCTGGCCAGCTGTTACATATCACCTACCTGCATTTTACCACTGCATGGAAGGATTTACATGCTTCCTTACAGGAAAACAATGAATGTCCTGTAGGTAGGCACAAACCTAGGCTTAATATATATATATATATATATATATATATATATATATATATACATACATACATAAAGCTATCCAATTGGCTTGGTTCTGACACCACATAGAAAATGTGTAAGAAGTACTTGGTTCATGGGTTTATCAGTCAATGTACTAACTTTTGGTACATCTTAAGACGAAAATGTCATCCATCGCTAAGCCGTGCCAGTAACAATTTGAAACAGTCTTGCTAGTACTATTGGAAACACTATTGGAAACACTGGGTTGTTGACTGTCTAATGTTACACCTTCCTCACTTATAATCCACCATGCCTGTTTTCCTGTTGCTAACACTTTTAGAGACGGTGGTAGTCATTATTGCAACTACCAAAATTGTGAAATCAATTACAGTGAGTTGAAAATGCAGAATGCTCTAATTCCGACATGTAAATAATGCAGGCTTACTGAAATAGTTACACAGCTTTTCCCAACACTTTGCCATGAACTCTCGTCAAATGGCGTAACATAGAGGTTCCAAGATGGTTAAGGCCTCATTCTCTCTTTGCCACTGCGTGTGTAGAATGGCATGTTGGTAATTTTTTTTTTTTTTTATCGGCACTTAACTTTTCCTCAGTTACACTTCTTTTTCGCTTCAACACAGTAAATATTCTTTCGGTGTGTGTTTTTTTGACTGATTTCAAAAGACTGTGTAGTTTGACATCTCCTTACCCAGATGACGTACTGGGAACCCTACCATCAGTCCTGGTGATAGAACCTGGTTACTCATTCTGCTCATATGTGAACTGCTTTGAATCCATTCTGAGCCCAAAGCACTTGTAGTGCTACAAATTGTTTCAGATACTGCTGAGAAATATGACTTTTGACAGCCAGAAAAATTAATGCAAAACAATGGGGGACACACCAAAAGCACGTAGAGTGCTAAATATTATTTTTTTGACATTGCTGCCAAATAGGACTTTTGACAGCCAGAAACATTTATGCAAAAGAATTGGGGACACCCCAAAAGCACTTGGGAGTGCTAAATATATTTTTTGGACACTGCTGCCAAATAGGACTTTTGACAGCCAGAAAAATGTATGCAAAAGAATGGGGGACACCCCAAAAGCACTTGGCAGTGCTAAATATATTTTTTGACACTGCTGCCAAATAGGACTTTCGACAGCCAGAAAAATGTATGCAAAAGAATGGGGGACACCCCAAAAGCATTTGGAGTGCCAGAAACTGAACAAACCCCCCCCCTCTCTTCTCCTCTTACTGCTGTAAAAACTGGTATTAAGATTAGAATGTTATTGAATAGAAACAATAATGTGTCCAATTACTGCTCTGTCCCTGCGCTGATATAGCCAGTGTGACCTAACCCTGCTTTCTCCCTCTGTCAAATGGCGATGGATTGCTGTGAAGGCTGGTATTTATGCTTTTCAAATCTCGCGAGAACCAAGCTCAGAAAAACGAATATGTCGCAATGACGTTTTGTCTCAATTTCGAATCCGAATGGGTGGGAGAGTACCGAGCGTGCTCGGCTCGGTACTCGGATAGGCTAAATTCGGTAGGATTCGAATCTCGGGGAACCGAGCCCGCCCATCTCTAGTTGATACATACATTATAGTAAAAAATTACATTTATCATGCCCTCCCCACCCCCCACCCCCAGGCACATTATGACACCCCCAGTCCACTGTACTCATCTATCCATCAGGATGGGAACTTAGTAGAGTGAGCAGGGAAGCTATTGGTCTCACAAGATTTCCAAATCTTGTGAGACTTGTGAGACGTAGAGCTCCTTGGTTTGCTCTGCAGGCTGTGTGCTATCCCTACAGCTATCAGCTCTCTCCTACTAACGAAAGCTGGATTAAGACTCGGTGGCCTGTGGTATTTAAAACAGGGGAGCCCCTATTATCTAACATGGCTATCATTTTAGACAAATACACAGGCAATACTGTGTGCACTACTGTTAGGTGCACGCAGTTCTGCCTTCACAAGTAGTACAGTGTGGAGTGGGACATACCTTCCAACTGTCCTTGTAGATGGAAGAAATCCAGAATAAGCGAGGCAGTCACCCAAATTTGAGACTGCCCCACCAAATTCAGGACAGTTGGCAGACTGTCCAGCTCTTTCCTACCTGTTATTGTCACATTTATTACCTGTGGCTGCCGGTTTCTTTAGATCTGTTGCTGCTTGTCTGGATTCTGGAATGTTGGATGCCCTATTTGGAAACAAAATAGGTACATGGAATTTACAAAACTCCAATCAGCCCTGGCATTAAATCAATAAAACCCACGTTTAATAATTAGGTGTCTCTCCAGCCTCAACATTGAGATAATAGTATTCACATATGATAAATATATATATTTTCCTCCAATCAGCCCTGACATTAAATTAATAGCATAGACATTTAATAAATAAACCTATTGTCCTCCCTCCAAACAGCCACAGCAATAAATTAATAGCATTTAAATTTAATAAATATAATCATTTCCCACAACCATTCCTGGCATTAAATAATTCATATTCACATTTAATAAATACTACTCCTCCCTAAACTCAGCCCCACATTCAATCAATAGCCCCAAACCACCCAGCTTTAAATTAAAAGTGCCATCACTCTTTCTTAAATTAAGTTGCCCCACAAATAATTTAAATTGCCCCACCATCACCACAGAAATAAAATAGCACCCATAAAATAATTAGCCCCTACCTACACCCCATTAAATTAATAGTCTACCTCCCAGCCAGGTTATATTAAGATCCCCACGTCCTTCCCTCAAACATTATACTATACCCTACTCCTTTCCTCACAGAGCTTAATTCACAAATGACCTCCTCTGCATTGGAGCTTTAATCACACCTGCCTCCCCTCTGCCCACCAGCTTTAATCACACATTTCCCCCCTCTGCCCAGCAACTTTAATCACACATGGCCCCGCTCTGCCCAGCAGCTTTAATCACTCATGCCCCCTCTCTGCCCACATGCCTCGGCATCACATTGCTCCTTCTTACCTTTTTCTCCACTAGTTATTCCGCCAGTGGCTGTCAGTTACACAGAAACAGGAAGAACTGCATCAGCCTGCCAGTACTGTATATCATGTGACTGCTGCAGTTACATGTCTTGGTGATGTCGCAATTTCATCTGAAGGTACAGAGCTGCAGGGGATTTAGCCACTACTATGTCCCTGCTTGAGAGAAGTCTGCGCCCTCGTCCCCCCGTTCATCGCATGCCAGAAGATGCAGTTGTTATGGCAGCCGGATCAGCCCATTTAGCCATCGGCCCTTCTGGCACTTGCCTGAAGTGCCAGATGGCCAGTCCGCCCCTGGTTATAATCATGTTATTCTGTTTTTACTCTGGTATTACCTTGTGTAATTATTCTGTTAGTCTCTCTTTTCACCTTGTGCTATTTTTCTGTTAATATTCTCTGTTATTGCTATTTCTACTCTCTCTGATTACCTTGCATCATTACTCCCTGCTGTTTTCTGCGTCATTACTCTGTGCTATTATCCTCTATCCCGTTTATTACCTTGTACTGCTTTGTTTTTACTCTCTGTTTATCTAGGGTGTCCCTGCCATGGTGGTGAGAATGCCCTGTCCCCAAAAAGAGGTTCCATGCTCCCAATGCCTTCTGTACTTCTTTTTGACTGCTATAATCTTGTAGTTTTTTTTTCCGTTTACTATATTATTACTTTGTGATTTTATTTTTTTATCTATGTTATTAGTATACATTTTTCCACTCTGATATTACCGTGAATTATCACTGTCTGTTATTACTGTGTCTTTACTCTCTATTTACCCTTTGTCATTCTGTTTGTAATTTCTGTTATTACATTGTGTTATTATGCTCTATTATTACCTTGTGTATTGTTCTGTTATTACTGATGTGTAATCCAACAGATTGATCTAAGGGATGGATGATGTCTAAGTCACCGATTGATACAATATTGACTGTTTATGGTTAATATTGTATCAATTAAGCAATAAAATATAATTATATTTTAGTGAGATAAATAAGTGTGTCCAACTCTGTTCTCTTCTGAATTCAAAACTTAACATGTTTTGAATGGTTGTATTCTTAGTGTGAGCTGGAAAAACTTCATGTTTAGGTTTAAGAAAGGTCAATGCAAAGCAAAATAAGGTGAAGTGAGATTTACAATGCCACCACATGTATTTTAAACAATATTGATGTATTTTATTCTTTATCTCAAGATAGCCAATGTGAACTAGAAACTCATTAACCATATTAGGAAACTGTAAGATAAGAGTAATGGTCAGTTCACTATGTAACATATGTTGTTAAAGGTATAAAAGCTTGTACTTGTCTGCATAAGGACACACTTCTCTCTGCTTGAGAAATGTCCACATTTGATGTTAATACAATAAGACTGTGCCTTATCATTAGTCATAGTAATTACCCTATGTTTATATTATGTTATTACTCTCTGTTATTATCCTGTGCTATTGGTCTGTTTTCACATTTATAGGACTTGGTTTATATTCTGCCCATCCGCATCGTGAGTGTTCAGGCACAGCCTAATCGGCTTTTTAGGATAGATCTATTCTCAGGATTCATTACTTAACTAAGACATTGGACTTATCAAGTTTTTTGCCTTTGTATCTCATTGTGTATCACTGTTTTGATATTCATCCATTTTAATATTTTAATATTTTTGGTTTTTAGCATTAATATCATATTCACTGTTTCCACTCAGAGCTAAACATTTATCATTTTATATTTTATTTTATGTTGTCCTATTGTTGCCATGTAATAAATTGCTATCATATTTTGCCACATACATTTACTTTATGTTTCTGTGTTGAGTGCTGGTCTTCTATTACTCCATGTTATTGCCCTGTGTTATTATTCTGTTATAACTCTCTGTCAATATTACTCTCTGCTATTAGACTTTGCTATTTTTCTGCTGTTACCATGTGTTATTATGTTCGGTGTTATCATTTTGTTGTTAAGCTATGTATCTCTTTCCCACCATCATTGGAGATTGTGACAATGGGGTATAGTAGGTGAAAATGGTGCCAGGGCACTTTAATACTAAAAGTGTTTAAGGTAGCTCCTACCCCACTATGATCCCCCTCTGGAGCCTTCTTCAGTCTGGGGTGTCAATAATTTTGTAAGTTCCAATTCTTTTTATTTTCTGATTTAAAAGTGTATACAGAATTGAATTCAGAATAAAAACCATAGGTTCTGTATATTAAGAGATAAAAAACTATGCAGACCAAATATTGTTATTAATTTCACCTTAAGTTTAGGGGAAACTGAGATATTTGAAAAAAAAAGTGCAATGGTGTCAATAATTTTGGCTAAAACTGTATTTAGCAAAGGTTAAGTTTATTCTTTTTAATGCATGTATAAATCAATGTTTATATCTGTAGAAGTTCCTAATAAATTGTTTACTGGATGAAGTATTACAGTATCTCATTGCTTCATAGTTAATTAGTGTAGGCTTTAATTAATAAAGGATTATTTCTGATCATTCAAAAATCTTCTAACCATTTCCAGTGGTTCTTTTCTACAACATCCAAGGCATTTGTCTGGTGATTTCAATATACCAATAATTTAATGTAGCCTTATCAAGCTCAGTAGCTTTATTTTTGGAGTGTAGCAAAAGCCTATCAATTAGCAACAGCAGAATTAGGCTGTATTGCTTAGAATAGTGTAAACTGTGAAGCTCATTATAGTAATCAGAGAGTGTAAAATAACAGTATATAGCAATTTATCTATCCATTATATTTAATATAACTCTTTTACTGCAAAAAGTAATGTTCCACCATGCATTGTGGGGAAAATACAGCACGATAACTTTTCCAAGGGATTGTGCAAAAAGTATCTAATAAAGATCAGTATATTAAAGCTTGATGTTTTTCATTTCCCTTGGAATCCCTTGGGAAAGTTGACTTTTATTTCCATGTGTTTATCACGATGTCAACATTAATAATTTCAGCTGAGATACTTATCTTTGAATGGAACATGGAGATGGAACTGCACTGATGTTTGCTACAGTGAGACCAGGACACAGCTTTAAAAAAGGCTGATCATTCATTTATTTATTCTAAAATTGTGTATTAGTCTTCAGAAGCACTACCGAGGTCTTTGCTACAGCGAGTCTGGGACACTACTTTAAAAAAGGGCTAATGAGCCTTGTGAGCACTTTTTTATGCCATATCATTACTCACTGTAATTACCCTATGTTATGTTACAGGGCAGAGCATCAAGAAAAGACTTTATAATTGGGTTTGGTACAAAATGGCGACAATGAAAATGTCGCCATTCAGAACGGTGACATTATACAATCATACTGTCCCTACAGTGAAATGTCACCATTCAGAATGGCGACATGTTCATTATGTCTTCACAGTTAAAATGTAGACATTGTGACTGTCAACAGTCACAGTGGAGTGCGAGCGCCCAGTGGGCCACTTTTGGTAAGTAGAACTGGCGCTGTGGGATGAACCAGTTCTGCTTACCAAAAGTGGCCCACTGGGCGCTCGCATTCCACAGTCACAGTGTCAACAGAAGGCATTAAATTACTCTACCTCTAGCAGTACCTAATGAAAAAATAAATAAACAGTCCCCCACCACCACTACCACTGGCACTACCTAATAATAGAAAAATAAAGCAGAACCCCCCCAAAGGGCACCCAGCCCATGCTGAAAGCACAAGGGCTTTTCCTACACCTCTAGGTGGTGGGTGTGGCGTAATAAGATTTTATAGTAAAAATAACCAAGTATATTTGCAAGAAACCCCTTGGCACACCCTTACTGTACATGGCCTATGTTAGATGGGCCCTTCCCTCCCCTGTTTTGCTCTCAAGTCGTAGGCAGTAGTAACTGTCATTTGCGTTTGGACATGATTTGCATGCAGTTGTGTTCATTGGCATAAGGCCCATTACTAAACATTCATGGAAACTTGAATTAGTTCCATAGTGCACAAGGAATCAGTGACTAAGGCAAAACCCATTGGGCTTCATTTCTATGTTGCTACAGCAAATCACTTGTATGTTGTCTGAGAAAGAATATGACACTAAGTACCTACCAAAAGTGTAGAAAAAATATAAAAGTTTTTTTTTTAACTGTTATTATAATATTAATCCCTTGGGTGCTAAGGGCGAGTGGTACTCATCCTCTTCATGACCCCGTAAAGTGCTAAGGATGAGTCCTACTCGGAGGCCATATCTCCAGAAGGGTATAAATACAATAGAGACTGCACAAAGAAGGGCAACTAAAATGGTGCATGGCCTACAGCAGAAAACTTACCCGGAATGACTCAAAGATCTTAATATGTATAGTTTGGAGCAGAAAAGGAAATGGGGAGACATGATAGAAACTTTCAGATATATCAAGGGTTTGAACAAGGTACAGGAGGGAAACATTCTAGAATATGAGGACATGCACTGAAACTGGAGGGAAGTAGGTGCAGAGGAGATTTGAGGAAAAAAACTACTTCACAAAAAGGTTAGTGAATAAGTGGAATAGCCTCCCATCAGAGGTGGTAGAGGCTAGTACAGTAGAGCAGTTTAAACATGCTTGCGATAGACATAAGAATATCCTTATAAAGAATAAATGAACAAATAGGGTTTAAAGTAACATAGTTTAATATAAAAATGGACAGACTAGATGGGCCAGCGGTTCTTATCTGCTGTCAAATTCTATGGGGCCGGTTCAATTCTGCCATGAATAACGCGGCGTTAGCAGTTTTACCGTTAATACGGTAAAACAGTGCATAATTACCGTTAATACTGTATTTTCAACGCTGGATTTTTACTTGCGGCTCCCTAAGCCGCGAGAAGAAATCCAGGTTAATATTACCGTATTAACGGTAATACTGTTGACGCCGCGTTATTCGTGGCAGAATTTAATCGGCCCCTATGTTTCTATGTTATTTGTTGAAATGCTATTGCTTATTAAATACTAGAATGCATTTTACAATTTTCCATGGAAATTGACCACCAGGTGTTCTGCTTCATTAATGCCTAGGATTAATATTTCAATTTACATTACTAAAGAAAACAGTAAGAAACAGAAATACCAATACTATTATGCAAATATGCAGATAAAGAAGACTTTATATGGTTGACTATATTAAAGTAAAGTGAAATTGAACCTTGTTCATATGTAAAATGTTTGCATAATCAGTAAATTAAATCCAGCTGAGTCTGAGATAAATAATTCTCATAGTGTATTATTAGCCAATGGTGGGCCCACTCAGCAGCTAGTCATTGACTCATCTGGGACAAGAAGTCTAATTAGTGTCATGACCAAGGACCCCAGCATTGAGGTACTGGAATTTTCTGCAAAATTCCCATCGCAAGTCACATCCCTCAAAGTTTTATCCCGCTTAAGGATGTGAAAATTGTTTCTTTTTGTAAAGTTAATCTACTGTATGTGGACACTACATGATTTTCACTATGGGATAACTATTTAATTTGGTATAAACATTGCTAAATTGTTTGAGATGCAGTGCTGCTGAAGGTGTGCAAAGCATCAGAAGGTGACCTTACACGGAGGCCAACAACAGTTATTTTTCAACCTAGATTACAGGTAGGCCCAATAATAATACAAATAATTGAAATTGCAACATCACTGGCACCATTGGCTCTATTTGTGAAAGAAAAGTTTTAAGCTTTTTTCTCCCCTTTATGCACAGATCTTACTTTTTATCTTTACTTTTCTTAGTTATTATGCAGAATGGCACTTGGGGAGAGCAACAGGGACAGCCAGTGTGTAGCCATCCTAACTTTGAATACATTCTTATTTTTTTCCATATATTATGTATAATTTTATATTTAACATGGTTTTTTAGAGTGTAAGATACTCCTGTTCATAAAATGAACCTAACAGTTGAAAATAAATATCCTCACCACCTGCTCCTTCAACAGCGATATGACTGAATTTACTAACAAGTGAGGCGCCAACTAATATTATCCTACCTCTCGTGTACTACAGCACTGGATCCCTACTCTACTTGGCACCCTTTGAATTACCAAAGCTGTGTCCTGTGAATAGCTAATGTGGTATTAAAGTGGAGGAGGCATGCCACAATTGATGTTATTTGGGCCGTGGCTGTAAGCACAATGCGGAAAGTAAATACAATAGGTGTCCCCAACCTGGCAAACGTGTCAAAAATGCCCCTGATCTCCTCCAAGTTTGTTTTTCTGGAAAGTACAACCAAGCTGTTTTTAAGTATGTAGATATCAGGATTTGTTTTCTTTTCAGGAAAAAGATTCATCTACAGTTGGTCTGTCTACCTGTGCTGAAAATGGAGTTTCTAAAAACATATTCTATTTCAAGAAACATGATAATTAAAGTAAATCAGATATGTGACCCGTCACAAAAGATAATTTTAATATTTGTATTTTATTATGTCCTAGACAAACACCTCAGTTAGAACATACATGAATATGCAATAATTATAATTTCTGAAAATCCCATCAGAATGGAATTTTGCTGAACAAAAATACAAGGTTGAAGATTCGCTCAATGCAAAGCTTTTACAGCTACATAGAAACACTAATAGATTTAATTACATATTGAAAACATATTTATGACCTTGGTTTATCAACAGGAAGCATGCAAATTATAGATAGGTAAATGACTGGGTGCTATGTTTATAGATCTAAATTATACGTGCAGTAGCACATTGTAATGACAATTAAATCATATAATTGTATTTACTAGATGCAGAATAGCAGCAAGTTATACACTCAGCATTTCCTTCTCACTGCAAACCTTTTTAATCCAATAATGAACATTTATAAAATTTATAACGAAATATAGTTAAGATAATTATATTGAGGGCAAACCCATATTTAAAATATAAATTTTCAGATGGCAGTATCTATAAACATAAATAACATTTAAATACACATCTCCAAATGTATATATAAATACTGGGTTTAGATGCTGTAAATGATTTTACATTACTGCTAACTGGATCCTCAGTTATCTCAATTTTTAACATAATAATAGAAACCATCAGATTTACTAAGCTGTGGTTTGATAGCTCCGGAAAATAACTTTGGAACAGTAGCCAGAAAGAAGGTGGTCATGAGAGGTGAGTTTTATGAAATCACATCCAATCGGCTTAGAGTTAATTGTACAGCCTATAAAAAGGGTAAAAAATGTTTTTATTAGTGTGTAGTTGTTGAAATTTGAAAATTGAAATTTATGCAATCTTCTACATTACTGCTACAGCACATATTTTGCATTGCATGTTCATCAGAGAAGAAGCGGGGAGAAGAATGTGGAGTAACCCCAGAGAAGGGGTAAACCACCGACAGTTTGGGATTTTGCATACTGACACATATTGTCAGAAGTTTGACAATATAGCATAACTGTCAATTGGTAAATGAGGCGGTTGGAGAACTAAACCGCTGGAAATTTGCTGCATTGTGCAATAGTTTGAAACCACTGGCATGAATTTAAGTAAATCTACCCCATAGTCTAAACCAGTGGTTCCCAAACATTTGCAGTTTGCGGCACCGAGTCTCCATAATTTTTTCAAGGCACCCCTCCATAATAATTACTGAGCAGTCCTGTTTTAGAAGTAGTTGGGTCAAAAAAACGTAATAAGTATTGGGTCAGGACAGAAATACTTATTTAGTTGTATACAAAAATAATACACATAAATCCAAGGGAAAATAATATTTTTATATTTTTTTTTCAATTATATTTCTGTCAAATAATAATTGACAGCTAACTCACACTGTGCCCTCCTTCATCTCCACACACTCTGCCCCTTCTGCATCCAGTCACACTGCCCCCTCTGCATCCAGTCACACTGCCCCCTCTGCATCCACTCACTCTGCCCCCTCTGCATCCACTCACTCTGCCCCCTCTGCATCCACTCACTCTGCCCCCTCTGCATCCACTCACTCTGCCCCCTCTGCATCCTCTCACTCTGCCCCCTCTGCACCCTCTCACGCTGCCCCCTCTGCATCCTCTCATGCTGCCCCCTCTGCATCCTCTCACTCTGCCCCCTCTGCATCCTCTCACTCTGCCCCCTCTGCATCCACTCACGCTGCCCCCTCTGCATCCTCTCACACTGCCCCCTCTGCATCCACTCACTCTGTCCCCTCTGCATCCAGTCACGCTGCCCCTTCTCACTCTGCCCCCTCTGCCCTGTATCATGCTGCCTCCTCTGCCCTCTCTCATGCTGCCTCCTCTGCCCTCTCTCACGCTGCCTCCTCTGTCCTCTCTCACGCTGTCTCCTCTGCCCTTTCTCATGCTGCCTCCTCTGCCCTCTCTCACGCTGCCTCCTCTGCCCTCACTCACGCTGTCTCCTCTGCACTCTCTCAAGCTGCCCCAACTGCTGCGGCCAGCCAAAGAAAAAAAAAGAAAAATACTTACCAATTCGCTCGGTGCCCGGGACCGAGCATTCTCCGCTCCTGACAGCTGCGGGAGAGAGGAGGATGCTGTTTTGTTTTGTTTTTTTTCTGGCTTGCCCGCGGCACCCCTGTGACAGCACCGTGGCACCAATGGGAGCCGCGGCGCACACTTTGGGAACCGCTGGTCTAAACTATAGATCATGTGGTTTTGACTAACTGTGTTTAACAGTATTTTATTTAAAGCTAAACGCCTCCCAAGTTGTTACTACAGGAAATCTGCTTTGCAGCAGTGCGCATGCAAAAAGAGGCAAAGTCAAGCCATATTGTTGACTTGTATCATTCTCCAAACTTACTCCCCTCCCCTAAAAGATATTTAGATTGCAGAACCATGGTGATGAGAGGTAGGAAGTTGTCATTAGAAACAAATAAATTTGGGCCAAAGTTATTAATCATAACTGTCTATTTATTATAAATATCAATAAAAAGACATATATGGGCAGCACGGTGACGTAGTGGTTAGCACTTCTGCCTTGCAGCACTGGGGTCATGAGTTCAATTCCCGACCATGGCCTTATCTGTGAGGAGTTTGTATGTTCTCCCTGTGTTTGTGTAGGTTTCCTCCGGGTGCTCCGGTTTCCTCCCACACTCCAAAAACATACTGGTAGGTTAATTGACTGCCAACAAATTGACCCTAGTCTGTGTCTATCTTTGTGTGTATGTGTGTGTGTGTTAGGGATTTTAGACTGTACGCCCCAATTGGGCAGGGACTGATGTGAATGAGTTCTCTGTATAGCGCTGCAGAATTATTGGCGCTATATAAATAAATGGTGGTGATGATGATGATGATATATCATAAAACAAATGGTATACATACATACATTATTGTGTGCACACATTAAAAACTGCTTATTCCATAAAATGTATATACTTCAGAGGGCACATATCATAAAACATGGAAAATATCTTATACATTATATCTGGAAACATAAATTTAATACTCCCTCTAGTATTGCTACTCACACCTCCAATTGACTGAATATGTGGCTCCAGCACCAGTATGGGGAGAACAAGGTATCTGAGACAGTAGGGAGGAGGTCCCTGAATCACCCAGCAAATTTGGGAACAGGTGCGTCGCCTGCTGCTACAAAGTACCAATGTACATAACTACTGAGAGGAAATGAGTGAAATGGGGCAGATTTGAAGAAGAAATTATCAAAGCTCAGAGAGTCACAAGAGTGGGAAGCAGTCACCATAATAATAAATAAGAATCCCTGAGAGAAAAAGGGAGGTCCCCAATAAAGAAGGGGGATAGCTACAACAACAGTATAGAGTCAATTATGTAACAGGCACTAGGAGTTTTACCCAGAATTCACCAGGTGTAGCTACACTTACCAGATGTGCGGACCTCTGGGTAGTGTGGTGAATCAGTGGAACCATACAGTAGAATAGAGGAAAGGAATGTCAATAGTATAAAGGCTGAGTCCTGGCACCGTGGAACTGTGATGGTACAGCAGTTTAGTAAACAGGATAAAATGAGAAAGAGTCCAAGTGCCTTAGCACGCAGGTAGCATATAGCAGGCCAGTACTAGATAACTGGATAACGTTAGGCAAAGACCAATCAACAATATAGTAGAAAAGTCAGCGACTTGCAGCTACAATACAGAGGCACTTGTAGACTTTAGTCCAGCTAATAGGTACCATACAGAGTAGTAGCTATATCACAAGGAAACATGAATGGTCCACAGCTGGTAAGTTTCACCACGGATATGTAGAGAAGACTTGTCCAGGCGCAGGCATGGAACGGAGTAACGTGAGTGGTCTGCAATAGGCAAGTTTTACCACTGATGTGTAGAGAAGACTTGTCCAGGTGCAGGCGTGGAACGGAGTAACGTAAGTGGTCTGCAATAGGCAAGTTGTACCACTGATGTGAACGGAAGACTTGTCCAGGTGCAGGCGTGGAACGGAGTAACGTGAGTGGTCTGCAATAGGCAAGTTGTACCACTGATGTGAAGGGAAGACTTGTCCAGGTGCAGGCGTGGAACGGAGTAACGTTAGTGGTCTGCAATAGGCAAGTTGTACCACTGATGTGAAGGGAAGACTTGTCCAGGTGCAGGCATGTAACGGAGCAACGTGAGTGGTCTGCAATAAGCAAGTTGTACCACTGATGTGAAGGGAAGACTTGTCCAGGTGCAGGCATGTAACGGAGGTAGCGAGAGTAGTCTGCAGCGGGTAAGTTCTACTACCGATGTGGAGAGGAGAGTTGTCCAGAAGCAGGCAGGTAACGGATAACACGAGCAAAAACAGGAAACACCTCAGAGTCTCAAGCAATGAGAACCAAGAACAGGCAAAGGTAATAGAGCAACAGGTGCCTTAAGTACTGAGAGGTGATTAATTAACCAATGAGACTAGAGGCGAGGTATTAACAGTTCAGGGTTTCTGCACATGCGCAATCTTAGTCAAGATGGCAGACGGCCGCGGCTCAGGAGATCCGGCAGGAGCGAGAGAGACCCATGTCCCAACCTAGAGGCACTAACAGTCCGGTGAGTGACAAATTAATAGTGGCTGCACAGAGGATCCGACATATATAGATCTGTGATGAAACATGGTCCAAATTGACTGAGGACTTTATATTTATCACACATTTCTCATAGTTTAATGTACTTTTAATCCTTAGCGCAATATAATTATATACACCAGAGCATCGGTGTATTATGTGCATTGCTATTTCAAGTTATTAGGTATATATTGCTCTTGCTATTACCTGCAATATTGTATGAATTGGAAATATAAAGACTGTTGCCATATTGTGTGAAAATAGTAGGACCGCAGAAGCTGTGTTAACTAAGGTACTGTAATTAACATTTGTTTCACATGTCCATTGTTACGTGGTGTGGTTTAAATCTGGAATGTTAATAATGTAATCAGAATGATATCTGAGTGAGTGTTAAGATAGCTAGCTGGCAGCCCAAGTTAATTAACTAGGTCGACAGGTAATATGGGAGGTAGTTAGGTAAGATAATGTGTAACATGTCTCCACAGTACTATACTGGCTGAAATAGCATTGGGAAATGTATTAAAATGTATCAATATAAATGTTATTGTATCAAAATATATCTCAGTCTTAGATTGTGTAACACAGCAGATACAATGTGTTAAATGTCTTTAATGCAAGCATGAAGTTTAATGTTATTCCCTGATGTAATATTGTAAATCTTTGTTAAGTGTATCCAGCCAACTAGCTAACTCAGTCAAGCCATTCCATTGCATAAAGAAGGTAACATAGATGGCATGTCTAAGTGTTAAATAATTTAAGTGTCCCCTGATAGACCCCTGCTGAAAGAATGAGGATTGGGACATCTTGACCCTGCTTCTTAAATAGACAGCCAGGTATATAAGGATAGCAGTATGTCATTAGAGTTATGCTGTCTTGGAGAATCCTGGTGTATAAAACATCAGCACAGAGGACTCTGGGCCAAGGATCACAGGACAAGGTCTGTATGAGCCAGTAGACCATGCTGGGGGACAGAACAGACTAGCAAAATGGTAGCAGTAATACTGTGGAAGGATAAGTCTCTGAAGGATATTGAGATTCTTTCTTTGGGGTGCTAACTACAAGAGGCTGCTAGAGTTTACACGTTACCATTCACCTTGTACCTTGTGGTGTTGTGCTGTCATAATAAATTCTTATTTCGGATATATTCTGGTCTGTTCAATTAAGTTGAATCCCACGGAGGGTAACCACCATCATGGCTAGGGGTGGTTTCTTCACAAGACCCTTTCAAGATGCAGTGTAGCAGAATGTGTTGTCCATGGGGTGGATGAAGAGGTTGTAAAAGGACACTAGTGTCACGAGCCGTGCACTCACCCGCCGCGACTCTCTGCTCCAAAGGCATCCCGGCCGTCACCATGACGACCGGGACGTCATTTCCTCTCCTGGCCCGACTGTTGTCCTGGCAACGGTCGGGACACCTCCAGCTGTCAGTGACACGTCCCGGCATGATTCACAGCCAGGCGTGCGCATAAAAAACAAATATAGTGTTGCCACATTAGGATAGATAGGAGGGGACTGGTTAACTCCAACTGGAGTTTTTTCATTAGGTATATTCTCCACACTGGTTCCAGGGCAGCCATGACCTTCAGCCTGTAGTGTTAATTAGCTGCCTCCTGGGGCTGATTGCCAGTCATGGCTGAGTTCCTTTCTGATTGGTCCATCTAATTATTTAAGGCAGGGAGGACTTAATTTCCCTGCCGTTATAACATCTCAGTTCCTGAATAACTAACCTGCTCCTGTCTGTTCCTCTGAGTTCTAGATTGATTACTGTGTATAACCCATTGGCTTGTTTCCTGGATTTGATTGTTTGCTTGTGGCCCTGACCTTGCCTGTGACCCGGATACCGCTGTTTGCTGCCAGCCCAGACCTTTGCTTATACCTCACTACACCAGTCTGCTCCTGTCCATGACCTCGGCTTATTCCTGACCACTTGTACCTCCTGTCATCACCCCTCACACAGTACTGCAGAGTTACTCATAAACTTGCACTACATTGAGTTTAAGACTTGGGGGCATCTGATTACCTTACCTGTGAACATAACTGGTCTCTGCAGGAAAGGCGGCTGCTAAAGGTGAAGACCTCTACTTTTACAGTTCTGCAATTTTATGATATCTGCCGCTAGCCGTAACAACTAGTAAGAGTGTCAGATCTATCAAGCAAGGTTGAAAGTGCACCAGACGCAGAGGGCATCAGTGTGAGAACTCCAGGAGGGGCAGAGAAAGTATAGCAGGAATGTGTTGTACTTCAAGATATGTCATTCCAGCAAGGAGAATTGCCTGGGTTGAATTAAAGTGAGCACAGTGTGTGAGAGAGAGCACAGTGTGTGAGAGAGCTGCCCTGAAATAAAGAAAAGCTTTTAAGTGCAGAAGATGTCCTATACATGGGAAATATTTACAGTTTTGGGGGGCCTATTTATGAACCATTGAAGAGGTTTAAATCCCCTGAAAACTGCAGCTTTCAGGGGATTGTCACATTTGCATGTTTCTATGCTATTTATTAATAGTGGATTGCAACAGATATCAAAAATATCAGTCTCAGTCTCTTCAAATTCAATCCACTAGTTGTCTATAGGTATTGGAATTTTGACCTATTTATCAAGCTCCATTATTTAGAGCTTGACTCTGGTAGCTAGCACCATCTGAAGATGTCATTAGCGATTATAACCTATGGGGAGAGCTTCAGAGGGGAGGGATCATTGGATCAGGTAGGCTTTGTGCTACCCCCATCGCAAATTCATCCAGTCTACTAGGAACCTTTTAGTAAAGTTCTTTTGAAAAGATCATTAAAAATAAATAAGCTAGCAACAAAGTGGAAATCAATACAGAGAATACAGAGGAAAAGTTCATTATATCAAGAGAACTAGCATTCTACAGATCAACACAGAGATGGCCACAAATTGGGTATATTTTACATTAAAGGAAGATGAATGTAAAAATATTGTATTTATGGTGAGCCATAGTATTCTAAAAGCCTGCCCAGTAGCATATGTAACTAGTTTACATCAGGCACACATCACAGTCATGTATGTTCTACTTGCGCTCATGTTTTTATAAATTTTATACAAGTTGTTATCCATTGTTTTTTTATACACTAGAGGGGGCAATGTTTATTACACAGAGTATGTTAATATTTATAATCCTCTATGATTGCCCCTATATGCATTTATAAGTAAATGACAATATAATCAGCTCTAGATGTTGCCCTACATTTGTAGCAATTTTTATGGTGCTGTATTAAATTGTATCCAATTAATTTTTAATGGACAAATGTTTGTGCAATATCAGTACTTAAAAGAGGAAATTCTCATGTATATCTGAAGTATGTGCCTGTGTGTTTTAACATTCATTTTAAAGATGAGAAAAATCATTATTATGCCCCTATACCCATTTGTAACACCAAAGGGTTAAGTTGCTAATGGTAGTCTAAAACACTGCACACCCCTGGTGTAAGTTGCTGGTTTGCATGTAGATTGCATGACTGGATACCAGTGATCAAAGACATGGGGTTACATTTATCAAGCTGCGGGTTTGAAGAAGTATCAACGTTGCCTATAGCAACCAATCAGATTCTAGTTATCATTTATTTAGTACATTCTACAAGATGACAGCTATAGGCAACATCTCCACCTTTTCAAACCCGCAGCTTGATAAATTTACCCCATGGTGTCATATTGGCTGCACCTATTAATAGGATGGGTTTTGGGTCCTGTCTTTATACAATCTTTTGATTAATGATATCAATGGCCTAGAAAATAATACATCCATTTTACACTAAGCTATGTAGAGTTATACCACAAAGAAGGACCGTAATTTTCTACAATAAGATTTGGACAAAATGGCAAAATGAGCAGTGAAATGGAAATCAATTTAATGTGAATAAATGTAGATTAAGGCTCATAGTCCACTGTTATAGCTACTGTTTACAATGAATAGAAAACAACTAGCAAAGAGTGTGTAGTAAAAGAACTTACTCACACTAGCTGACAGAAACCTGAGTAACAACACAGAGCAGTGGCGGATCCAGGGGGGGGGGGGCGATCGGGGCGATACTGTGCAGCCGTCAGCAGCCTTAGAAATTAGAAAGGGGGCGGGGCCTAAATCGCCACCCCCCCTAAAATCGCCCCGGGTAGAGCAGTTGCCTAGATCCGCCCCTGACACAGAGTGCCCAGTAGTGGATACAAAAGTGAATTCAATATTAGAATGCATAAAAAGGGTATTAAATGCACAGACCTGCAATGGAAATAAAAGAAAAACTTAGAGATTTTTTGAGAATTGTTTTATTTTACTTTTCTAGTACTTCATTTGTAAAAAAATTTGTCACATAACAATAAAATAGGAATAATAAGAATAATCCTAAATGGTATGATATATCATATATATATATAATTGAGAGTTATTAATAACTTATGTTAAGAGATATGAGGTAGTAGTAAGGTAATAAATGGGGGAGGCAAAGGGGAATAAGGGATTGAGACCTAATCTGGGACTCCTGGTGGACAGATATTTCGGGATATGATTATGTGATCATCCTTGTTCAATATTATTTATAGGAAAAGGGAAGATATATTTTGAGTTTGGTTAGGCAATGGTTTGGGGATCAAAGGAATTGAGAATTGTTCTCTTAGAGTAACAATGTACAGAGAGTAATATGTACACTAATCATCATCAGCTATTAATATAGCACCACTAATAACATACTGAGAACTCACTCATATCAGTCCCTGTTCCATTGGGGCTTGCAGTCTAAATTCCCGAACATACACACTGAAAGAGGCTAAGGTCAAATTAATAGCAGCCGATTAATCTATTAGTATGTTTTTGGAGTGTGGGAGGAAATTAGAGCACCCAAAATCTCAACAGATAAGGCCATGGTTGGAAATCAAACTGATGACCCCTGTGCTGTGAGGCAGAAGTGATAACCACTAATCCACCATGCTTCCTTACTTTAAGTTTCCTCTATATATTTGAGGTATTGCACAACTGTAGGAGTAAATAAATAAAAAGGATTATAAATGCTTTGTCTTTTATACATCACTGGTAGATTTTCTTTACTTTCACCAGCTTCAGTTATAGATTCATCTCGCCGCTATTTGGCAATGGCTTTAAGGGCAAAACAATGCCTTTAAAGCCATTGCCGCTTTAAATTTTCACTGCAAACACGCCGAATAGCGGCGTGTTTAAATAATCAGAAGTTATTACATTTACCCCCTAGCGTTTAGAAGGGGATGCAACTGTAGAGATGTGCCCCGCGGATCCAGGTGCTGTGCCCGTGAAGAGGGTAAAGATGGACCTGGTTGCTGTGCCCATAAAGAGGACAAAGAAAGAAGAGAATAGTTACTTGCCATCCCTTCGTTCCAGCGCCAGTAAGTATGTTTTCTTCTGCACAGGTTTTGGCAACAGAAGGAGGATGAGCCAAACAGGGCTCACCATTCCCTGCTGGCCAATCGGTGACCAGATGAGTGAGCCAATCCTGGCTCACCTCCAGCCGTTCAAATCATTGGCGCCGCAGCGAGCCAATAAATGCTTGCGGTGGTGCCTAGTGATGACGTAGCGCCAGCGGTTATATAAGCCACCGGGCGACGCCATTACTGAAGAAGTTTGCTGGGGAGAGAAGAGAGGACGTCGTGGGACGTCTGGAGAAAAGAAGCAAGAAGACAACTGCGGAGGTGGCAGGGTGCCCTTGTCAGGGCAGAGAGCTACGCTGCCACCAGAAGACAGCACAGAAGATGCCGGTGGAAGCGGCAGGGAGCCCTTGTAAGGGCTAAGAGCTACCCTGTCACCAGAAGACAGCGCCCCCGTCCAGAGAGCTGCGGGAAACGCCGCGCCGAAGAGGAGAAGAGGCACCGCTGGCTGGAGGGTCTGGAAGACCCGGAAAAGAAGATGGCGCGGTCAAGCTTAGAATCCTGCATAGAGCAGGTAAGTATAATCAGCATTAAGGTTGGTCACAAGGCCCGTGGGCACAGTCGCGCACAAGGCCCGTGGCCACAGTTAGGGGCGCAAGGCCCAGGGTTAATTGGGCACAAGGCTCATATATAGGTAGTGAGGAGGGCTTTAAGCCTATTAGCTGTAAAGGGCACAAGGCCCTAGTTAGTGGGCTAGAGCCCATAGTTAGGAAGGCTGCAAGGGCTAGTGTCCATAGTGCAACAGGGCACAAGGCCTTATGTAGGGGCAATAAAGCCCATAGTAAAGGGCACAAGGCCCTGTAGTTAGCTGGGCAGAGAGCCCAAGGTGTAGAGCATCAGGCCCTGTAGGCAGCGGGCGTGAGAGCTCTGCGTAGAGAAGGGTGCAGTCCCAGTGTGTGGTGAGTACGCTAGGTGATAGTCCTAGTCAACAGTATAGCAGAAGGCTCCTGTTAGTGCTATACAAGACCGTCTGGTTGGATAGCAGGTGTGTGTATTACGTGACAGCCTTCCAGATACAGAAGCAGGGTCTTATTCCGTCTGTGCGACGAATACTGTAATGTGCCTTGTATTTTGGTTGTGCTGTGTGTGTTTCTTTACAGGTCCAAGACGTCAGGCCCCAATTAAAGGTAGGCTCTTGTTCCCTACTGCTTTACTGGTATAATCAGTACTGTGGGGACAAGGTGTAGTTAAAAGCATACACATAGCTGGGGAAGAACACACAGTAGTCTTCCTGTCCCGTAGGTCCCTGGGGTTACGCTGGTTCCAGAGGCGGTGATTGAGGACCTCACTGGCAGTGCAGCACGGCCCATTTGAGTTCCAGGGGCGTACCGTGGTTCTATTTGGGTGTTCCAGTCCTCAGTTCCGGCAGGTTCTCTGGTGGTTCCGCACTGAGACGGTGTTCTGCTTGAGTGAGGGTCGCCGTTTCGAGTTCCGGTAGTCATGAATGGCGGTTCCATGCGGCAGTTGACACTCCAGTGGTGCGCTGCTCCAGTGAGCCTCTTTTGTGCCATGTGCGACTAGTCCTTAGGATTCCGTGAGTGACCCCATAGGAGAAGATAGTCTTCTCGGTACGACCTGGGTGAGGGTTTAGGAGCAGCCCACCGGAGTAGACTGTGAACACTGGCTGGTGTTCCCTGTAAAGTAGAGGGAGGAGGTTGAGACATTACACTACACCCAGTTTATAGTCAAGTTGCGTTCCTGACCATTAGTTATTTGTTAGGGTCAGGCCGCCTGTTGTTAGTTAGTGCAGTTGTGTGGGTTGTTCATACTAGCCTCACTGGTAGAGTAGAGGGAGGCTGTGTGGTGTCTGTCGTCCACAGGAGACGGAGAGGAGCAGGAGAGCAGGGACCGGAAGTTGGAGTGCCCTGTGAGTATAACGCTCTATTCCTTCTTCTGGTTAGGCCCCCACCAAGAGATGAGTGGGGTACTTGAGGCAGGACTGTTCCTGGTCTCAAGTGCTCGTAGTCCAGGGCCCTTGGCAAGAGTAAAACGAGGTGGTAGCAAGTGCGATTGACTTGAGTGTCTCTGCTCATTGCCGTGGTCTCGGACAGCCCTCCCCTGGTAGGCATGGCCTTAATTTCTGTTTCTTCCATAGAGGGAAGTGGAATGAGGTGACAGAGGTTCGGTTGCTGGTCTGCTGGGAGAGGAGAGTGTCTGGGGTGTCTCGAAAGGGCACAGGAGGTGACCATCGTTTGTAAGGTAAGTTATCTGTGTGTGTCTGTCCTGCTCCCTGCAGGCGTTACACAACTAACTCATTAAGGGTTATTTTGTACAGTAATATGAGTACACTATGAAATACTGTTTTGATACAGTAATTGTCATAAATTTTAAGAAATCCTCCACTTTCCTGTCTTGTAACCAGACTCTTGTCTGAACATGTACATTCACATGCCCTTACAATTTTCATATCAGCGGAGGTTCATGTGCAGAAGCTCAGCCCACAGAGGCACCTTAACAAAAGCAAGAGCTATTGGGGTAAATGTATCATACCCCGGTTTTTTCAACTCGCCGGGAATTGGCGAGTTGACAGCTAAAATTTAAAGCAGTGCTGGCTTGTAAAGGAAGCGCTTGCCTTGTACAAGCCAGCGCCACTTTAAATTTTAACTGTCAACTCGCCGATTCCCGGCGAGTTGAAAAAAACGGGGTATGATACATTTACCCCATTGTTTCTGCCAGATCTATTTCACGTGTTCTTTTGTGAAAACTTCACTCTCCCATCCATCTCCACACCTCCACCACATGGCTAAGACTCACAAAAGGAGTGCTGAGTATGGGATATTGTTACACTATAAGAATTATTATATATTATGATGAGTATGTGATACATATGAAGTTTGACTGTGTATAACAATTGAGTAGTTGTGGTAGTGTTGTGCGTCATGATTATATCAGTATATTTGATAAGATTGAGACAGTGTACATACATATGGGTCTGTGGAGTTTGTTATGAATAATATAGGACATTTTGGATGTGTATATGAATATGCCCTTTAGGATGAAATAAAATTGTCTTCCCTTTCCTCTGACTGCAACATTACATACATGTATCTTTCTAGAAGGATACAGCTTTATTAACTTATTCAAAAGTAGGAGTTTGAAAGTTGTCATAATTTCATAGCTTGACACCAAAATCAGCAGACATTTGCAACACCTGCTAAATAAGCTATGATTTACTGCTAAATAAGCTATGATTTAAAAAAAAAGCAAACAAACATCTATTATGGACCAACATTGACTGTCTGAAATAAAAACTATTTCACAATGTATTGTATTTTTGCAAATTTTTATTTTTATTATGATCAGCATTAAGCTGATATAGCATCTCTAATGAAAGCCTGGTATCTTGCATGTGCTCACATCAGGGGGCCTGCCTGCCTCTAAATCCCAGATTGAATAGTTAATATGAAACATCTGTTCTTAGTATTCCTTTGGTTCTTCTAATACAACTTTATAACTCGTATACCAACTATACTATAAGTGCACATTTAGATCTCAGATCTCAGCTGCACCGTGCAGTCCCAAGGCTTCAGCTTCAAAATTATTTTATCATTTATCACAAAGAACAAGAGGTTTTAAAACAGTGCCTATAGATTTTCAGAGAATACTTGGCAGTAATTTCTCCTTTTCAGAACATAGGTGCATGTTACTTATCATTTATGACATTGTATTGTTAAACACAGGAAATATTAAAAATATTTAAAATGCTATCCCACAGTCAGAGCTGCCATAAAGATGGCAAAAGGGATTGAAGAGGTCAATGTATATAGATAGATATATAGATAGATAGATAGATAGATAGATAGATAGATAGATAGATAGATAGATATTAGTTAGGCAGATAACGAGAAAGAGATATTTAACTGTTGAATGACAGGTCGCCACCCAGCAAAGAATTGTGAGTCTATATTGGAATGTATTTTTTTTAATTTAAAGAAATGGAAGGGTTATTCAATCTATTCATATCTCACTTATTGAATTCCGCACCCCGTCTTAATTTAAGATGTCATAAATTAAAAAACTGTGTCTTGTCATCACTCAGTATTTGAAGCAAATTAGATCAAGTAGAAAAAGAGGAAGTCAACTTTTTGGATAAGTCACCCCTATCTTTGCCTGCTCCTCCACCCTGTAGCTTCTCCTTTTAACCTAACAGATGCAGGGGTCATATATTGATACTTTCTATACAGCTACCATACAGGATTTGAATACATTGAAAGTTTATAAAGCAAAGGCAAGAAATAATCTTAACTGTAATGATAAAAAAAAAGCCTTGAAACAACTCTACCAGGATTCCAATACAGTAAAAAAGAATTGTTATTGTTATTATAGAACCATTGTTATTTTAACCAGTGAAACTTATAATAAGGAGTTTCTTAAAATGTTATCTAATTATGTACCTATAAAAAAAATTACAAAAGTATCTCACATTTGCCTCAACCTCCTGGGAGGTCCATCATTTCAGTTATACTGTATTTCATGTTCCACCTTTCTGAATATTTAAACTAAATATTTAAACAGTCTAGAGTATATATTCTATCATCAATCACAAAGGACTTAATGTCAATTATAAGTACATTTGAGTGTGTTTCATGTTCTGCTCACAAGCTTACAATCTATAGAACAATGGGAGCTTGATACATGAGGTTAAGTGCAACATATTGCATATTGGTACAGCCAGATTGCAAAGGTAAAATGTGGTTAGAGAACTATATGATCCAGTCACACAGCAATGTTGATAAGGGGGTCAGAGAGTTGTTGTCTTGTGTGAACTGTGTAAAGGGTGTTAATATTGTACTCCAGAGGGGTTAAGAGGGTGGCTGAGGAATTTTAGAACCTTTCCTGAAGAGGTTATATTTCAGACAACACTTAAAGGTTCTTATTTTGCAAGGGAGAGAGTTCCTTGAAGTTGGAGCAGCCTAAGAGAAAGTCATGAACCAGCAATGGGAGTAGGTGATGAGTGTGGACCAAAGATGCAAATCTTGTGCAAAACTGTGTTATTTGTTGGTAAATATTAGGGAATATATGTATTTTGGAGCATTTTTGTTGGGGGCATTGTATGTTAGTGGAAGTATTTTACATTTTATATTAAATTAAAACATCTTAAAGGAGCATGTTTAATTTACATCTGCATGACTTTACTATACTGTAATTGAATGTTAACTCCCTTGAGTCACCTCTCCATACTCAAGGGGCAGCAATGTGGGTAGCAATTGGAATTTCGGTAAAGTGGCTGACAACATGGGTGTGCAAAATCACTGTCAACAAGGTCTATGCAATGTGGGTGGCAATTAGGCCAATGCAATGGGATTTGTGCAATGTGCTTAAGAGTGGGGTCTATGTGGATGGCAATGCAATCCATACAATGGGTTTTGCACAAATTGTCTGGCATTGGGTCTACACATTATGGTAGGCAAAGGGGTGAAATAAATTTTTAATTAGGCCTGTGCAGAGGGGCACTGATGCAGTGCTTTTGTATTTGTATGCAGGGATACTGAGTTGGAAGCCCAAAATTATTGTCCTGGCTATAGGCCCATTTAGAATCAGAGTAGCACTGATTATAATTGTATTACAATTATATACTTTACTTTATGCTTTGCATTTGAACCGAAATGCCAATCTTAATAGCTCCCAGTCTCACAGTAGCTATAGCGAATTTGCTATTAAATAGCAGCAATGATGTGCAATAACCATGGCAACCAATCCCCAATGTGATTTTAAGTATCTGAAGGTATTAACAAAAGCTATCTGATTGGTTGCTGAGTTACCAGCACATGTTCTACTTTCACTGTACTTTTACTTTGACACCATATGTAACCAGTGCTAAATTACACTGCTTGCGAATTCTGCCTTAAATTACTTTAGGTTCATTCTCCATGAGGAACAGTTATTTATCTGTTTATTTCTGTAAACACTGTTAATCTGGCTTTTGGAGCAAATATGTCCAATGAGAATTGTACTCACTCTTAAATAAGTTCATGTAGACATATCGCACAATTCTGAAATCTACATCTGTACCCTGCAATTTATATGTTCAACAGCTAGATAGATTGCAAACCTCTCACCTGCTACATACTGTATATTGCTTCCATCATAGTGCAGTCATACAACATAGTTACAGTATTCAATATTGCCTAATAGTATGAGATCTTAACATTTGTTACCATATGTAGAACATTTACACTAACAGGAACAAAAAAAGTAAAATGTAGTTTTTTAATGCCACAATACAATCACCTTTTGCAATGGTTCATAGGATTTGCAGTTTTTATTCACTGCCACAGAGACACTTTGTAAGATAAGAAAGCTTATGTTACAATAATTAGTTTGTCAGAACTACTACTGTACTTATATGCTCAGCGTCTCCCTGATGTTAAAACAATTTACAGCTCAAAAACAAAGACATATCTATCTATATCTTGGTCTCACCTGGGCAGTCTAATTAGTATTTCATCCATGCTTTCTAGCTAGTATGGCAGAATTGCAAGTAAAACAGATGAATTTCTTTATTTTGTGTTTAAATCAATGTCACATATTAATTGAAAAAGCTTCTGATAATGAATGCCTTATTTCTAAGGATTTTCAATAATATTAGAGAATTGCCACTTGTAGGAATAAAGGAATATTCAGCACTTTTGAAGAAACTTCAGCATTTTTTAATGCAATAGTCACAAATAACCATGAATTGGAAGTCAAGATAATTTGTTGTTGTGTTTTGCCTATTCATATCAGGCTGTTATCTAGTTGGCCAAAATATGTTCTGCGTTTCTGTTATCTGCTAATTATTTATACACTGACCTCTGATTGATTTCTGTCTACCCTGACTGTTGGTTGCAGCTGGCCTTAACTTTTGTTTACTTCAAACTGTCCATTCCTGTCTGTTTAACTTGTCCCCTATTTGCCTTTTTATGACCATAAGGGCTATATTCTTAGGATTTTGGGGCAATGGAGTACTGGTAATGTTTTATGTGAAAGTGTGTTTTTATAGGTGTAGAGCACTCCTGTCATGTCTGCTGTTCATAAATCGGTCTGGGGCTTACATATTACAGAATGAATTCAGGTAATTGGATTCGTTGTTCACAAGGAGTAAAATTTGTAAATGTTGCCGATAACAGAGCCACCAAATTTCTTTCCCTGGCACCACCAGACATACACATACAGCATCTCTTTTAGTTGGAAGTAAGCCCTTTTTTTGCATAAAATACACATTTTTGTACTGTGCATGCACACCAAAGATGATTATGCAAGTGCCTATATAATATTTTTGTGTATCCCTGACTTGAGTTTCCTTATCCAAAAATAAGAAAGAAAATAGATCCGCACAAGGGGTCTGATTCATTAAGGATCTTAACTTGAGAAACTTCTTATTTCAGTCTCCTGGACAAAACTATGTTACAATGCAAGGGGTGCAAATTAGCATTCTGTTTTGCACATAAGTTAAATACTGACTGTTTTTTCAAGTTTCTCAAGTTAAGATCCTTAACGAATCAGGCCCCAGGTCAGGACTCATCTCATTCCGATAGTGATATTCATATTATATATATAAGTGAGTGGGTGCTCTTCCAACTTGTAAACATTTAGAACATGAAAAACTAGAATTGGAAATATAAGAAGGCACCCCAGTCTTAAATTAAAAATATTTAACTTAAAAATTCTTGGTTTATAGTTTTATTAATTATACACCCAAAATGCCTCCTGATCTCATAAGGAATGCATTCCAATTTACTGACAATAGTAGGTGTGTAGAATTCTCCAACTATTGTTTATTACTGCTTGTCTGTTAATTTCTCTTTATGATAGACTTTTATGATGTTCATATCCCATACACACATACACTATATGGACAAAAGTATTTCTGTAATGATCTGCTTACAGCCTGCTGCTTGTATTGGCAGCTCCTGTCTCCTGGAGTTTTGGACTGTATTATTGTGTTCATTTTATGTGTTAGCAGCAGTACCTCTGATAACCAGAGGTGCTGCAATTGTGCCTGCTTTTGTGTTTTAGGAGTTAACCTTTCTGTTCACTCATTATTCCATACACCTGGGTGTGTTCCATTTAAACCTGTCTCTCCCAGCAGTCATTGCTGGTTATTGTTGTCATATCCTGATGGTATACTCTGTGGTCACTTCCTCCTGGATTCATGCTGCCTGGAATCTTTCCTCACCTCCCATTTACCTGCAACTGCTGTACCTCTGGTAATTTCTGCAATTTCATTATTTGATCACCTGTTCATACTCTCCAGCAATAAACATTGTTGTTTTTTTCACCTTATCCATGGCTCCTTAGCTGTATTCCTACATTGATCCGTGACAATTTGGCCATATCTGTTAATTATGGAATTGAGGTGTTTCAATCAGAGGTGAATAATATCAAGCAGCTACTCATGCAGTCTCCATTTGCAAACATTTGTGATACAAAATGGATCATTCTGAAGAGCTCAGTGACTTCAAGCGTAGTAATGTGATAGGATGCCACCTTTTCAATAAGATGGTTCGTGGTATTTCATCCCTGCTGGATATTCCACAGTCAACTGTAAGTGATATTATTAGAAAGTGGAATTGTTTAGGAACAACAGCAACTTGTCATGAATTGGGTTCTTAGCTCTGTTTACACCACTCGGCGGTATCCTATTACCGTACATCTTTCTCCTGGTCGTATGCAGCATGTTATCCTGGGACAAGCGTGACTTCTGTCTGCAGCACTGGAGGCTACCATCTTGGGTGAGACATTTGCTAAGTTTCCTGCTGAGTCTGAACACCTAATATCATTCCCCAATTGGCTTCCTCTGCAGACTATAAGAGTCTCCTCCTACACTCAGCAAGTTGCCAATGCAACAATTCCTAGTTCCTGGTTCCAGATCTACAGTGGCTGTTGTTTTGTTGCTCCAAACTACCTACTGAATACAGAGATCTACCCTTCAGGTGTACTCAGCTTCATCTGGATAACTGCTTCTATTCTCCCGCTGTGTACAGGTCTCCACCATTACCTCTGAGTGAATTCAACCACAACCTGCTGCTGTATTGTGGACTTTTCTCAGTGAGTTTAACCATTCGTGTGAATTCATCTTCATCTATTGCTATTACATGAACTGTAAACCTTTAACCATTAATGTGAATTTAACTTATCTGTTGTTGCTATCTGGATTGCAAGCCATTAACCACTCGTGTGAATTCAACTTCATCTGTTGTTGTTATCTGGATTGCAAACCTTTAACCACTTGTGTGAATTCCACTTCATCTATTGCTGTTACATGAATTACAACCATTAATCATTTGTGTGAATTCAGTTTCATTCTACTACTGAAATAAATACCGTGGTAGTTATTCCTCATGTGGATTCTCCTTCTTTGCACCTGCAAGCAAGCTCTATGAGCAAGACATTTATCCAGCCCCCCAATTTCCACTACACTCCTGCCACATCTAGTCCCTGGGGTCCCGACACAGATCCCAGAAACTTTATTGCCATGACACAACTCAGCCACGAAGTGGAAGACCACTTAAACTCACAGGGTCAATGACTGTCAAAGTGCTTGGTACATAAAAGTTGTAAACCCTCTGCTGAGTCCATAGCTGAAGAGTTCAGAACTTCCACTGGCTTTAATGTGAGCACAAAAACAGTGCAGCGGGAGCTTAATGGAAAAGTATGGATGCCTCATATCACCAAGACCAATGCCAAGCATCAGATGGAGTGGTATTGAGCACACCAACACTGGACTGTGGAGCTGTAGAAAATTGTTCTGTGGAGTGACTAATCACGATTCTCTGTTTAGCAGTCAAATTGGTGAGTCTGGGTTTGGTGGACGCTGGGAGAATGTTACCTGCCTGACAGCATTATGCTAACTGTGATGTTTGGTGGAGGAGGAATAATGGTATGGGGCAGATTGTCAGGGTTTGGACTAGGCCTCTTATCTCCAGTGAAGGGCAATCTTATTGCTTCAGCATATCAACTCATTTTGGACAATGCTATGCTTCAAACTTCATGCAAAAGTTTGAGGAGTCCCATTTCTTTTCCATCAAGACTGTGTCCCATTGCACAAAGCAAGGACTACAAACTGTTTAAATAAATATTATATGTTTTCGTCATATCCCAGGCTTCATAGCTGTAATTTCCAGCTTCCAGCATTGAAGTGAGACACGTGGTAACTGGATTCTTAGTTATTTATTGGCTCCTGTGTCTTTCCTTTTATGGGGCATATGTAAATCATCATTTGCCTCTTTCTCAAAGTATTATCTATCTGCCTTAATCTAAGAATCCTGAGCACCATTTTGGAAATTCTGGGGCTCACCACATGAGGCTTAGAAAACTGAACTACCAGGCAGGCTTGGACATTATCAAGGAGTCCGTAACTGTGATCACACATGCAAATAGGCTGTGAGTTTATTTGTGTCATTTATGATGTGGGTAGAACAGATCCAAATTAACCAGCAAATGTTTCTAAGCTCCGACAGTCTATACCCTCTATAAAATATAGTTTTAAACTTTTGTTTTCTTGCTGTGTATATCTATATATGTGCAAACCTGCACTTCTACATTGGAAAAAGGAAATTATGTGAGGTCACAATAGTGAAAACATCAGTCACAGATCTCCCCTACCTGTCAACACTGACAAATCCAGTGTAAACTGAAACAAACAGTTGCTGGCATGTGAACTGCTGCTACAAATACAAAACAAATAATGAAAGAAGTATAGCAGCAAACATGATATCAAAATAAATACCAAGTGCACAGGTACACTAATCTGGCAGGAAACATTTATCAGAACCAGTAGAAGGAGGTTTCGTTGAGATAAATGGAGAGGACAACCATAGTTGCCAGTAAACAAATTTTTACAGTAACAGGTTTATATTTCATGTTTTTACCTTCCACTGTATTTTCTCATTCCAACCAAACCACACCACTCAAATCTGTACAGCAATGCTATTCACAAATGGTTGCTTTATTATTTGTGACTGACAATGCTTCTGCCATACAGTCAGGGCCTGCGCCACTATTAAGCTGGTCTAGGCAGCAGCCAAAAACACCGGGCTCTGTGATCGGGAACATACTGTAAAAATTACTCTGAAAGAGGCATTGTTAGTTATCAGGGGCCTGATTCATTAAGGATCTCAAATGAAGAGGATACTCATTTCAGTCTCCTGGACAAAACCATGTTACAATGGAAGGGGTGCAAATAAGTGTTCTGTTTTACACAAGTTAAATACTGACTGTTTTTTCATGTAACACAAAAATATTTGATAGCTTATTTGTACACTGAAATTTAAAGTTGATATTTGTGTGTTACATGAAAAAACAGTCAGTATTTAACTTATGTGTAAAACAGAACACTTATTTGCACCCCTTCCATTGTAACATGGTTTTGTCCAGGAGACTAAAATGAGAATCCTCTTCATGTAAGAACCTTAATGAATCAGGCCCTAGGAGGCCAGGGCGATGTGGTGGTGTGATTGTCTGCCCACTATTTACTAATGCTGCAGACCAGTGGGCAGGTATGGATGCAGAGGGGGGGGCACTACTGTCTCCAGTGCAATAAGATGCACTATCCGGCTCCCTCCCCCTCACTGACTTTTGATATGACATTGTCATCATGTCCCGCAGCTGTCAGTGAGGAGCTGTGCTGACAGAAGCAGCTGACAGAAAAGAAGACAGAAGAAAAGAAGGTAAGCATAGAATTGTGTGAGGAAGGGGCACAGTGTGAAAAGGGTCAGCAGTGTGATAGGAGGGCACAATTTGTAAAGGGGGCACAGTGTGATAAGAGGGCCCAGTGTAAAAAGTGGACACAGTGTGAAATGGGGCAGCAGTGTGACAGAAGGGCACAGTGTGAAACTGTAGCACTGCATTATAAGGAGCAACAGTGTGAAAAGGGGCAGCAGTGTGATAGGAGGACACAGTGTGAAAGGGGACTCAGTGTGATCAAATGGCAGCAGTGTGATGATAGGGCACAGTGTGATAATGGGCCCAGTGTGAAAAAGGGGACACAATGTGATGAAGGGGGGCAGTGTGATAAGAGGGTGCAGTTTGCTAAGGGGGCCCAATATGATGAAGGGGACAAGTGTGATGAATGGGGAACAGTGTGAGGAAGGGGGAACTATGTTATGAAGGGGCACAGTGTGATGAAAGGGTACACTGGTGATGAAGGTGGAACAGTTTGATGAAGGGACAGAGAGTAATAAAGAGGGAACAGTGTGATGATGGGGCAGACATATCTGTTAATTATTGCTCTTATTGTTGTTATTGTATAGTTAGTTTTGCTTCAAATAAAGCGCAGGGCACAGGGCCTAAAGGAGTAATCTGTTTGGCAGGGAGGTATGTTTGAGAAAAGCTGGTGGGCAGGGGGCCATTTGAGAGAAAAACTGGTGGGGAAGAGAAATGTGTAAACAAAAGCTGGTGGGCAGGGAGACATGTGTGAAAAAGGCTGGCTAGGTTGCCTAGGCCTGGGGTGCAAATGAAAGATAAGCTGGTGGGCAGGAGGGCATATGAGAAAAGCTGGTAGAATAGAGGTGGCATGTGTGATAAAAGTTGATTGGTACTTGTGGCATATATGGGAATAGCTGGTGGACAGATGTGCATATGTAAAAATAGCTGTTGGGCTGGAGGCATGTGTGAAAAACTTGGTGGGCAGCTGAGTAGGTAACAGGTGAGTGATGTCAAGTTTCTTTTTGCTTTGTTCTGAAATATAACATTTGGAGCTGCCCCTCTAGAATTACAGCATTTGCTCCTGGGCAGCAGTGAAGCCTGGACAGCATTCTGTGTCAGAAATCAGTACATCTGGACATCAGTGCATGTGGACTGCAGCCTTGCCAGTCAGCCTGGAGGTGGTAGGCTGAAGCTTTGCCTAGGGCGCCAAGCAACCTTGCTTACAGCCACACATACTTGCCCCACCACCAGCTACAATTGTTATTTTGCTCCTACTTGTATTATTGGTTCTCCACAAAAAAAGATAATATGCTCTTTTTGGGTATGGTCACCTTTAACTTCTGTTTTATGCCATTGTATGCTATTTATTTCCATCATGATCAATGTATAGTGCTGTGTTATGTCTTACCGCCATATAGATAAAGAGTAATAATAATAATAATAATAATAATAATATGGGGTGTAATGAAGTAAAAGTTACCAAGCAGTATCCTTTGATTCAGGGATTAATTACTGGGTCATATAGGGCAGGTTTGTAAAGCTCTTCACTTCTGTGCTGCCATCTGCTGCTGACTGTACAGCCAGCTCCAGTAATATTCTGGGTTGTGTCCAAAAGTTCAGGTGCTTAAGAGAAGAGAAATATAGTGTAACAAAGATTATTAACAAAGATATTACATAAAATCACACTCTCATCAGTGAAATTACAAAAACCCATGTAGTCTTTGTTGTGATAAAGTAGAAATAAAGATTATGTAAAGGTGATGAAATTATGCATCTTATTAGACACACTTTGCCTGATTCATGTTCGGACGTATCCTTAATTGTATAGTATATCTTTGCGAGATACTTTCATGTAATTCAGGTTTGAACGTACATGATACTTACAACTGGTTACGAATTAAAGGGCGGAACAGGTGAGGGAAGGGTTGGTATAATATAGCCAATGTACAGTAAGGGCGTGTCAAGGGCGTTCTGATACAGATGCAACTGATCCAAGTCTTGGGTTTTCACACATGGTAAAGAATCTCCCTCCACTGCACGTCTATGATATTAAGATATCTTCAAGTCATTCAACTAGTGATAAGGGAGGAATTACAGTTATAGGAATTGACCCATTAAATATCTGTGGTGAATAAAGCATAATGATACCGTATATGAAATGCATCCATGTATAAATTGTTTCACTCTGTAACCTAGGTTGGAATGCAAATTACTTCAAACCATAGTCACACACTTACCTGCAGATCACTGCTGAGCCCGCGGTACATCTGAACGGATTAAACCATGCTGATAGTCCTTGGGAAACTCGGTAGGAGTGAACTTGCTACGTGCACTATAGGATTGTTTAATATCTCAGACATTTTATTTTATTTTTTTGCAATTTTATTTTTTTCAATTCTATGTTATGCTGTTTTATTATCATATGAAGTATTAAAAAGCACGTTTGGAGTTAATGCACTATGTGCTCGATATGTTCATTTTTATTTTTTATGTGATTTTCGGAATTGAATATATATTGGAGAAAGCAAGACCTACAAATGACTGATTATTTACGCTTTAAAAGTTTTGAGAATATTTAAAGACACTGATCTGTTATCCCAGAATTACTTATATCACAGAGGAACTATTTCCACAGAACACAGTGGATTAAGACAATTTGACGTTACAATATAAACCAGTTGTTTTAACTCATAAGCGTCCGATATATACACATTGTTTTATTCATACCATAGCCCTGCTCTCACAAGGTTATTTATCTAACTCAATATGTATAATTTGTTCCAAGGAATTTGGGCCTGTGCTTTTCTGTGGCCATATAGGCACCAGGTCTGCGAACATAAGCAGGGCAAGGCCATGAATTGAACTACCAAGCCATCCACCCCAATAGACAAAGTAGTGACAGCGGTGGGATTTCTCAATTTTTTTAACGTGTTAAGTTCTGGGTTTAAGTAATTATTCCCTGCACTTAAGGACTGGTAGTATCCATGAGAGGAATACAGCCATGTTTATAAGGACACAATTCAATGCTAACTATTTTTCATTAAGACATAGATGCAAAATAATTCCCCTCACATCTCTCTTGTTTTCTTTCTTATTTTATTTTGCAAGTGACTGCAATGATGGTATCTGCTTATAAGAAAAAATACAAAGAGCCTTTAATTGCCATCTGTGAGCAGTGAGGTCTTGACTGGACAGGCAAAACTAAAAAGATGCTGGTTGCGCATTAGTAGAGAAGTAAAGAAACAATTTGATATTGAGCTTGAGCTGGATAGCAAGTCAGCACCAGAGAATCAAATTAGATATAGTGTACCATGAAGAATATGGCAGAACTAACAAAAGAAAGTCAGCTGTGAGGTGTCTCCTGCCACAACAATACTCTCAGGGAGATCATCAAGCACCCTTACCTGGGTACAGGAAGACCCGTATGATGCCTTCAGCCAGTATCGCATGTGGATTCTGATTCCTGGTTACAAGATGAGTCTTGTGGAACAGCTGGAATGTCTAGAGGAGTGTTTTGAAATTGCTCAACAATAGGTGGGGTGCTTCATACCCCATTCTGGCAAGACCAGTGTTGCAAGGTGGATGCCGATAGACACCGCCTGCAAAAGCTTCTTTCACCAGCTGGTGAAGCAACCACGAATCCTAAAGGGGTGGCCCACAGGGAAAAGATGCCCCCGCCAGCTACACTAAATGTAGGATATGCTACCAAGATATTGCATCCGGAGGCCCAGTTTACTCTGTTAGGGAAAGCTGAAGTTGCTAGTTGCATACTACCACAAGCTGCCCAGAATCTGCTACTGGAGGTGGCTGATTTTGAAGAAGACATAATTGTTGAGAAGACTATTTCTGTGAGAGAGGGGGGAATGTCTGAAAATATTCACACAAATGTGTTAGTGAGTACTGACCTTAGACGAATAGTATCCTAATATGTTGTTCCTACTATCTCTAATTAGGTTGAACCATGTGACTCAACTTAGGTAGAATGTGATCCTGCTGAATCTCATAATGATGTGACTTTGTGTAAAGAACCCGAAATGCTCTGTGATAATCTTGTAATGTGATATGTTAGGGTGTGAAGCGGATAGGTGCCAGTGTTAACTCTTGCAATCATGTGGACTTATATGAAGAACCTGATGTAATCAGGAATAATTTGTAAGCCCCTAATAATAGTGAGATGTTGTAATGATGATAATGTCACATATGTTACTGTGTTTGAATCTAAACCTGTTTTTCCTCTAACATCTTGTCATGGGGTGGGGACAGGGGACAGTGTTCTCACAAATGTGGTACTTGATACTGATGCAGATAATTTGCTAGCAGTGGGGGAGGCACCTATATATGACTTACAGGAAATAGCAGGAGATTATACTATGCACATTACTGCTGTGACCTAAAATCAGAATTGTCTGGCACCCACACCTCTATCTGAGTACTGAACATTCACATGAATTGTTTATAATGAAAGAGGGGTTAATAACCCAAAATCTCTATGTAAACTGTCCAAAGCCTTAGAAGAGTAAGCTGAGGTGCCCAAAAAATCTGTTACACTACATCCCCACTGCCAGGTGCCATTCCTGCCCCTTTCATGGGTCGGATGCCTTCTATTTGCCCATGCCGCAATCAGGCAATGGGACGTGCTTCTCCCTGCCGCTGTCAGCAGTCATTGACATCTCTGACCACCTAATTCAAGCCTCTATATAAAGCTGACATAGGCAGTTGGTGTATTAGGTCCCATGTCCAGCTCCAGCATTTGTTCTGTATCCTGTTTGATTCCTGGTTTGATCTCTGTTATTGCCCCTGACAACTCTTCTCGTATACTGATTTTGGCTCTCCTGATTATATGGTCTGACCTTGGTTATTCTTGACTACCCTTTGGGTTCTGATTCTCCTCCTGTTTGCCCTTCTGTTACTGACCCAGCTTGCTTAACTATTCTGTATAATGTAATCCAGGCGTTGGGTCAGGTCATTGACACTTTAAAAGCGGTGTTTTCAGTAGGGCCATTATAATTTCTTAGTGTACATGTTTGTAAAAGTTGCATTTTTGCTGTGGAGAGAAATAAAGCTGCTGGAAACAGTGGCTGTCAGTAATATGGTGAGTCCATATTTTCAGCTAGTCACTGTCACACTCATCGCTATTTTTTTTGTTGTTGAAAACCTTGTCTGCATAGTCAGTTGGGATAAATCCTACCACACCCTCTTAGCAAGGGGTATTACACAAAGAGACATGGTGGTATATTTATGAAACTGCGGGTCTGAAAAATTGGAGATGTTGCCTATAGCAACCAATCAGACTCTAGTTATCATTTATTTAGTACATTCTACAAAATGGGCTTTGTGACCACTTGATGGCTTGCCATATTTTACCTAGGGAAATTCCATTTCCAAAATACCACGTACAATCAATAAAATTAGTGACAACTACAAATTCATAAATTGAATAATGGAGGACAATTCATACATCGAATAAAGCTGTCTGTCATGCAGGGAATGTGAAGAAATAAGTATCAGCTCAACTAATGTAATTGACCTATTTCTGTTTGGTACCTGTAGATTGGTAAATTTGTATTGTATTTATGAATGATAAAATTGGGTCTGTATGACACTCCCCAGATAAAAATGTTACAATTTAACTATGGGGATTATACAGGCAAGATGTAAATTGTAGTTGTAAAACTTTGTCACAGTCCTCCCCTGGATACCACTCCCCCAGTAGGAGGGGAAATATGAAAAAGTGTGTATAAAAGATGAGACCACTTACAAGATATTGACAAACTTTTGAGAAATCAATCCACATTGATAAGCAGTCCATCTTCCAAGCCAATTTCCCTTGGCGCAGATTATAGATCTCATATGTACATTTATACCCTAAATTTTCTCTTTTTAATTTTCTGTTTTTCTGTATGTTATGTCATCTTTTATTAATTGTTTGTATAATCTGTAAGCATTGTACATTTTTTGAATATTAAATCTAAAATTTAATAAGTGCTGTCCTTATTGCTCTAAACAACTTCACTGCCTGTTTAGAAGAGGTTGAATGCTTGTCTGTGTTAACCCTTTCAATACCAGTGTGGGAAATGTTAACTCTGTTAGCTATCAGAGCACAGAATGTGTGCAGTTGGGTAATTAAGTCACAGGCTTTCCACAGGTCTTATATGTAGATGGTAGTAGTTGAAAGGTGTGGAAGTAGTTGCCTGTGTTGGGGTACCAGTTAGAACGGTAACCTTAGGGATAGGTGAGTGTAAGATTGAGTGCTGGAATCCTGTATGTCCCCTTACAGTAAACTTCAAAGTCATGAGTGCGTGGAGAATGGTTTATAACAGGTAAAGGTAGTCAGGAGCCCTGTCTTGACAAAATAGAGGTGATGTATTGTTTGACTGTTTATTCGATAAGTTATCAGATCAGGGAGCTTGCATAGTCTGGTGTTCATGACACCACCATACAGTTCTGATGTCAGGGATGAATCAGAAAGGCATTATTCTAGCAGAAATTACATGATATTGTAAATTAGTTTTCCATTTTAAGTTTTAAAAAAAATTAAGCTTCATTATACTTATTATGTAGGAATGAATATTTTAAATGTTTTTTTTTTATTCATAGCTTTAATGTTTTATATATGATGCAGGAACTTCAAATTCCATATATCTTATATCATGATTTGAGTGTTTTGATCATTTGTGCTTATTGTAATCTGTGTGAGTTTAATGGGTACCTCTTGAGGAGCTACATAAATAAATTCAACATATAGTATTATTATTATTATTATTATTATTATTTATTTATAAGGCGCCACCAGGTTTTCTGTAGCGCCGAACACAGTACAAACAATGGACAGTACAGGGAATAACTGTACAGAATAATAAACAACTAGTATCAAAACTTCAGAGGCTCCAGGCAAAGCAGATGTAATGGAGAAGGAGCAGAAGAGAAGGTAGAGAGACAGGACGGAGAAGGGCCCTGCTCATAAGAGCTTACATCCTGAAGGGAGGGGAAACAGACAGCCGGCACAAAGGGAGTCAGAGGGGGGGGAGCAAGCCTGCACCCCAACAGAGGAGGAGCAAGGGGATGGGAGCGAGCATGGAGAGAGGGTTAGGTGGAAGGCTGGTAGGCTTTAAGGAAGAGATGAGTTTTGAGTGCCTGTTTGAAGGAGCACAAGTTAGGGGACAAACGGATGGCGCGTGGGAGGTCATTCCAGTGGAGGGGGGCAGCTCGGGAGAAGTCTTGAATTCTAGAGTGGGATGAGGTGATCCCTTCTATATACTTCTATATACTTATACTTCTGTGTATATAATATATACACAGAAGTATATGCATAAACCCTCTAACATACTATTTATATTTTATTAACATTTTTTCTTCCTCCTTTAGAGTACAAGCAGATTCAACCCATATTCCTTAATGAGTCATGTGTGCTTAAATGAAATAAAAAATATTAGTATGTTTACATAGGCCAAATACTGAAAATGATCATTTTAGCACTAGGTAAAATACTTTTTTTTACAAAAAAAGGTAATTTGTGTATTCATTTTATAAGTTACTTAGAAAAATTTAGAACTGCCAGGAACAGCATTTGTACCTGTTAAAAAACAACAGTTGGAGGGTATGATGGTGTAATCTGAAGCAAATGTCACTTGTGTAAAGACTTGTGCAGAATATAAAAATCCCACAACTTGGTTGTTTTACTGATTTATCTAATGACATAAATTATACTTCCACTTAAGGGATTCATACTAAGTAAGCATAGACTATGCTGCATAGTTATCACTTTTGTGGGTTTACTTCTTCCTAAAAGTATATGGTGTTTCTTACCAAAAACAAAGAAAAAAGTATAGTTTGCAAAGAGTGAGTATAAATCAGAATTTATTTCCTTGTAATAATATTATAAATGTTAAAGAGGAACTCCAACCAAAACATAATGCTTCGTTTTGGGTGGAGCTTAGTGCCTCACTTCCCCTGATGCCTTTAATGGTAGTACACCACCCTCCCCTCTGCTGCTACCACTTTCACGTATCAAAGGGACATCACGGTTTTTGTTATCCCTCCCCATTGAACTTCCCTTACATAAAAGGAATAATTTCTCCAGGGAGGATTATTGATAATATTGCTGTGTGTTTCAAACATCATATAGATGAGCAGCACCAGCCATTAGAAGCATTGGGGGACACTGCTTAGCTGGAAAGCATTTCTCCGAATCGTCATTCAAAATTGAAAGGTTTTCTTAGGTAAAGCAAAAACTGTAAGAAGAGAAACCCATGGTTTAAAATTGCATTTTAATATGTGTAGAAATCATGCTGCCATACTGCAAGCTCAACCAATATCATTATCTTCAGACATGGGAGTGTCCTTGGCTTATTTATCAAGGCGTCAGGCTTAACAAAACATATTGATTTTTTTTTAAATTGAATGTCATTATAATGTTCTTTTCAAAGTCAGAACAATTAACTATTATCTTAACTATTATTAACCAAGAATCTTTGTGGTATCCTTGAGAATGCTGATAGGGAAGGTCATTGTAATTAAACTTGCTTCTGTATAAATAAACAATTTGTTACTCTTATTTCTGGAAGATGTTTTAATTAAATACAATTAGAATTGAATTTTGTGCCTCTTATGGCTTTATCTATAACTTTACAAGAGATAAGCTCAACAGCAACAACTCCAGTAATGGCACACAGCCTTCCACCCTATTAAGATGCAATTGTCACAATGACTCTTTCAATCCTGTAGATACAAAATATTTCCCCAAATGGCTAAAGCACCAAAGGGTTCCGTGTCAGAAACACAGTTAGGTATATATTCTGCCAAAAAAATGTCTATGTTCCCCTTTCCTTACGAATGTGTGCTTACAAACACTAGTAGATGCTGCAATCTCACTTATTTGGGAAAAGTAAACTAACATATAATATATATATATATATATATATATATATATATATATATATATATATATATATACTCCAATTGTCAGTGTCATATTATCATGAAAAAATGGTAAAATCACTGTCAGACTGGGATATGAAGGGCTCAATGTGGAAACCAGGTAACGGCATGTACTAAGCTGTTTGGTCAGCTCGTGGGGAAGATCAGCTAAAACAGTGCAAGTCTAATCTGCTATTGGTGTGGTGTTACAAATACATTACATGTAGCTATAGATACAGTTTTAAACTGTATATATTCTGGATTTATATTATTTATACTGGATTCAGAATTGATGTGCATTGTGGATGCATGTTTCCACCACAGTCACTCTATAGTGAGTATATATATATATATAAATCAGTAAAACAAAATATAGCTAAAATGTCCTTGCCATGATAGTCTTTGACTTGAATGTCCCAGACACGGACATGGTATGTCGGAAATTGTAGTTGCACCACAGCACATTTAAATTTACTGGATAAAGAAATACTGTAGATGGATGGTGGAAACAGAACTCCTGTTTCCACCATGAATAAACAGTCCACAGTATTTCTACAAACAACATGGCACTGGGGCAGGTGCGCTTTATGACTTAAGTGTACCTGTATACAAGTGTGGTACTCCAGCTCACATTCCCCGTCTGCATCCATTTGAAAACGGTTAACAAAATGAATTTGCTGGTTCTGTATTATGGTGATGAGCCACCTAAGGAAACAATTATTCCTATGTGGTAGTGCAGCTTTAAATATTATTGTATTAAGTATTTGTAAACATATACATAGAAAGTAGACAAACAAAATGTAAACACCTGGGTAAATGAAGGACATGGAGCATATTGAAAGCAAAAGCTTCCATAAAGTTGTGGCTCAGCATTAATTAAGCAAATAACATACCAAGATAGTTAGAGTTATGTATAAAAATCCTGGACTGCCCTGGTTGCCTATAATTATGACTAGCAATGCTGCCTAAAGAAAAGAGTGTTGGTTGTGATTGTCGGGACAAGTTCCTCAAAAGCTTCAGTTACCAAGACTTGCAAATGTTTCATGAGCAATTGTAATTGGTTTGCTCGTTGCCTATTAGATAATACTAACTGATGGCTCTATACTATCTCAAGGCCATGAGAAAGAGCACAAATAAAACACGCATCAGCGTTCACTTTAACAAGTGGAGTCTGATGAGCCATCAGTTAGTATTATCTTATAGGCAGCTAACCTTTATTTTGCTGCTTTCCAAGGACCAGGTGAATTATTTTAATGCATACCACCAAGTCTAATAATTCTTAATTTAACTACATCCCGGAGTGCCCTGATATACACTTCTTTCTCTCTAGTTCGTTGACATTATGGTGTTAACATTTTGACTGAAGACATTTTGAATGCCGAAATTTCAACTACATTCCTATTGTTTTGTCACTCTCCTTTACTATACTGTAAAAAGTCAAGTCTTGGGTACCGCATAGATATGAGTATTTAACTTAAATGGGTTGTACAATCTATGGGGAATTTAATTGTTGCATACTGATTTAAGTATGCAATGCTATATTGTTCTTATTTGTAGAGTGTTTAAGTGAAATAAAATTTGATTCAATGTTATTTTGGTCTCTGTGCTTAATTACTGGAAGTTGTACTGCTGATAGACAGGAGCCATACCCTTTTAATATCACAAGCCACACCTTTGGGTGGTCTAAACTAACATTTCAACACATTTGTAAAACAATGTTTTCTACTGTTGCCTAATGAACACCACACATGTTTAGTCATAGGGATCCATCAACCTTCAGTATTTTATCATTACAAATCATTGTGTAGTTATGTAAATATACGTATTCTGTATTGATAATATCTGCCTTTCTAAATGTGAAATTATTTTCACTTTGCAGAACAACATTCCAAAGGGAACATAGAGGAAAAAAGTCCTTTAATTTTTTAATCTAAAGCTCAGGTTCATTGTTACTCCAACTAGAGACACAGTCAAGTTAGATTAAGTTTCAAACTGAAACAAATGCTATAGCAATTATAAGATGCTATGGTCTTATTCGGCTAATCTATATACTGTAGTTATCTTTATTTGATTAAAAAAACAACAGCTTTTATTTGATTATAACACACTACCATGTGGACTAATTGCTTCCTTTATTTCAATTTATTTTATTTTGCAGCTTTTCCCCACAGTAATAAAAAACTGAAACACGCTTCCCTTGGGTATAAGAAGACTTCCACTTAGTCTAGGTGATAGTACTTCTGCAATTATCTCTTATTATTTTATTAAACAGAGCAACACAAATACAACGGTTTATAATGAGCTAATATCTTCTGTAGATTAAAATTTAACTTGCACACTCAGGAACTGTGTTCTAATTTGGGTTCTTGAAATGTTAGCAGCAGCCATAAAATGTAGTTGCAATGCATCCAGCCTACTGTATGCTTCAAGAGTAATATCACACACATTTCAAACTAGCACTTTTCCAGCTTTAGAAGTGCTTATGCCCAATTTATAGAGTGTTTTTATCTCAGCTGTTTTTAATCTCAAGGTTTATCATGAGCACTTAAAATGCTCTGTGTGCCATGGTCTCCTCAAACAGTATAATGTTTTGGACAGAGTCTTTATTGATTTCACTTGTCCAAAACGCTGCTGATAGCTTTTTAAAAACAGCTCAAGCAATTATAGCACTTGTGTGAAATCCTCTCCGTTTTTCTCACAGAAGTGAATTATTTCAGTTTGGAAAATGTATAACATTGAACCAGAAGTCAAAAGTGCCAGTGTGACAACACTCCAAAAGACAACATATTCCTTATTTAATACATTGTAAAGGAATACAACTGGACTGCACAATTTTATTTCAAATAAAATAAAAGTTCTGATTGCATTTATAGTTTTGTAATTATATATCATAACTTATGTGTTGTATTTTACATTTCTAATACCTACTGATGTCACTGATGCTGTGCAAGAAAAGGTTTAGTTAAGCACTAGAGGTGGTGCATAGATATCAATATAGGGCTTGATTAAGAGTAGAACAAATACAACCCTCATGAATAAAGTCTGCTTTGTATTATTGCATGTGCCCAGTTAAGTCAAAGTGGTATTTAGAGCACAGCATAAGTTGCACCTGCATGTCCCCTACATATGGAGGTATGGGCTGAGGACATGCACACATAAGTGTGGTACATTTCTGCAGATGTAGACTAATCTGACTAGGCCACATCTTCTGATAATACCTAATAGGAGGCATATGTTTGCAGCTGCTAGCTCTAGTGTAAAGATATGTGCTGATCTTTATGACCATAAGCATTTTGTACAAGTGCAAAAAAAAATAATATATCATTAAATTTAAAAAACTTTGTTCCCCCCCCTCCCCCCCAACCATTACCAGCACTTATAGCAAGGGCTGGGTACCGGTAATGCCAACAAAGATCCTCTCTCCTATAGCTATTCCACACTTCAACCATCACGCTGCTAATACAGAAATTTCTAATTGCAGAGCATGGCCAGTGACAGCAAAGATGTGGGACGGAAGGGTTAGGAAGTTAAAAGCCAGAAAATGAGGTGGGAGCTTAATTTCTATTGTCGGAGGAGGGTGCTGTCTAAGTGGCAAAAAATGGTTGGATCGTAACTGCAGCTGAAAATTTTCTATATCTTATACTGTGTATGTGTATAGTCCAGAAATCAAAGGGTAGACAATGATTGCAATTACATTTACAAATATTATTTCATAAGCAGACACTTTGACTACTTTTTAAGAACAGCATGGTAAGTGCCCCAAATTGTGTGCTGCACTGATGGGGTAAATAAGAAAGGTAGGGCTGTCACATTGTGGCCAAAAATGTTGTTAAATTTAGAGGCATATCATTGGATTTACCATGTAAAAGAATAAAGCAGTCCAGAGTAAAAGTTTAATTGACACTCTGAAAGGGTCAATATTTAAATAATCAATAAAGGTATAGAAATAGCCAGTAGAGGAGCAAGCTTTGTAATCTGACAGCCTGACACTTTCTGATGTGAGCTTTCAGATTTCACTAAGCTCACCCCAGGGATCACTTCCTCAAATATTAGACATATCCTTTAACAACTGGGAAACTATGGTACAAATCCCAAGATAGGTACCTTATATTATCCATGTCAGATTCACTAATGTGCTTAGCTGTAGTGGGAGGTGGTATGCATTACAAATATACACAGATGACAGGAGTAGGTGGGTAATTTGCAGGGGTCATAAGGTGGGCTCAGGGAGGAGAGAAATCTTCTATAGAACAAAAAAATGAATAAATCTAGAAAAATGACTACTTAACTTATCCTTGCCGCTGAGAACTTTGTGCAGTAGTTTGACATCCTGTAATTCAATATCTGGAGTGCCTTACAACCATAAGGTGCCAATTGTTCATATAGTTGTAGGCATGGAAAAGGAGTAGGGTGGTGGATGTGGGTGGTGTTGGCCACTGGTATAGTCTAAGGAGAATAAGGATGAGTGAAGTTTGAGCAATAACACAATGAGAAGAGAAAAGAAAAGGTATAAAGTGAAAGAAGAGTATTAGAAGTAAAAAGAGAAAAGATTAAAAATAGGCAGTAAAGAAAAAAAGACAAATAAGAGTGTTGGACAACAGTGAAGAAGAGTGTAGGACGCAACAATGTATTACTATAATTACAGATATAATGTAGTTAATAAATGTTTGAATCCTTTTTCAACGTAGATATGTGGCCCATATAAATGGTATCGGAAATATTACAAAATGAGGATCACACAAAATAGCATTAAATAATAGTAGTAAATATAGCAGTAAATAGTAGACAAATATTAGCAGTAAATATAAAAAAACAGATAAATAAAAAAAGTAAATAAATAGTGATTTTTCTCCTAAAATAAGAAAACACTGAAAAAAACAATTACAATGAATCCCTTCTGCAGGATAGAGAGATTTGCAGACTTTTCCAGATATGGATGTATATAAAATGTTATGAATATTTTGATGAAAGGTAATGATGAAATCTTCCCTGCCAGCATTCTGTGATTATCTCTTTCACGTGAATTTATATTACAAATGTAATAAAAATTCTAAAATGTACAAATGTAAAACATGCAGTAGAGACAGTTGCAAAGTCCCATCATGGTCATATTGTATTTAAGACATACATGAGCTCCAGTGAACAGTATTTTAGGTTAAAAACAAAAGGTTACGTTAGGATTGGTCCAGAAGTAATAGTAGGAATGACTATGAAGTGCTGTTTCTTACAAGTGAGGAATGGTCACCAACCCAAAGTATATTAAAAGGCTAATGTTTGTATTTAAACCAGAAAAGGCTCCTACCCCTGTTGGATTTAAGTGGGGATGACAGGCTTACTGGGCTTCTTCTATGGTGTGAAACTGTGGAAGTTGCCTAGCATGACAAGTTATAAATTTCCTTGCTGGGCTGCTGATCTCCCTCTTTTGACTTGTGTGACAAAAGTGGCTTCCACTGAATCATCATCATCTATTTATATAGCTCCACTAGTTCTGCAGCATTGTACAGAGTACTCACTCACATCAGTCCCTGCCCCATTCAGGGGAGGGCTGGCAAACTTCAGCCCGGGGGGGGGCAAGACTCACCTCAGCAGCCTATTTTAAAGGAAAAAAATGCAGGTGGCCCAGTGACCCAGCCCAAGGTAGCCCATTATGGGACCGGGCCGGGTGGCAGATGCTCCCCTGCCACTCAGCCTGCCCAGCCTGCCCCTGGCCCCATTGGAGCTTATAGTCTAAATTCGATAACATACACACACACAGACAAAGAGAGACAGACTAGGTTCAATTTGATAGCAGTCAATTAACCTACTAGTACGTTTGCGGAACACCCGAAGTAAACCCACACAAACACGTGGAGAACATACACACAGATAAGGTCATGGTTGGGAATCAAACTCATTACCCCAGTGTTATGAAGCAGAAGTGATAGCCACTAAGCCACTGTGCTGGATTGAGGACTTTTTATTCATCAACAGTTTCTCACAGTTTAATGTACTTTTTAATCCTTGACCCAGTCTAAGTATATACACCAGATCATTAGTGTATTATGTGTATTGTTATTTCATGTTACTAGGTAAATATTTGCCCTTTCTATTACCTGCAATATTGTATGTATTGGAAATACAAAGATTGTTACCATAATGTGTGAAAATAGCAGGACAGCAAAAGCCATATTGCATGACAGGATCAAGAACTTTGTCTCAAATGACCATTGCTATGAGGTGTGGCTTAAAACTGGTTTGTTAGTTACGTAATTAAAAAGACGTCTGAGTGGCTGTTAAGATATCTAGCTGACAGCCCAAGTTAATTATGTAGGTCAACAGGTAATCTGAGAGGCAATTAGGTTAGAACTTTCACATGATGATCAACCTGTCTCTACAGTATTATACTGGCTGAAAGAGCATTGGGAAATGTATCAATATAAATGTTATTGTATCAAAATGTATCTCAGACTTAGATAATGTAATGCTGCAGATACAATGTGTCAAATGTCTTAATGTTTCACTCAAGTGTGAAGTGTCATGTTATTCTCTGATGTAATATTGTAACCCTTTGTTAAGTATATTCAGCCAAATAGTTTATTCATTCAAGTCATTCCATTGTATAATCAAGGTAACAAAGACAATATGTGTAACAGTTAAATAATTTAAGTGTCCACTGATCAAACCCTGCTGAATGGTGAAGGATTGTGACATCTTGACATCTTGCTCCTTCGGCTTCAGCTACCACCTTTACGCTGACGAAACTCAACTATACCTCTCCTCTCCTGATCTCTCTCCCTTCCTCCTCTCTAGGGTGTCCGCCTGCCTCTCTGCCATATCCTCCTGGATGTCCTCTCGATTCCTCAAACTTAACCTTGCCAAAACTGAGCTCATAGTTTTTCCTCCCTCTCATACCTCATCCCCTTCTGACCTCTCCATCACTGTCGACAACACCTCTATCTCCCCTGTCCCCCAACTTCGCTGCCTTGGTGTCATCCACGACTCCTTTCTCTCCTTTGGCCCCCACATCCTCTCTCTTGCTAAATCCTGCAGCTTCCAGCTGCGTAACATCGCTCGCATCCAGCCCTTCCTCTCCCAAGATGCCACCAAATGCATTATCCACTCTCTGATCATCTCCCGCCTGGACTACTGCAACCTCCTCCTCACTGGCCTCCCCCACTCTCATCTCGATCCCCTTTGATCTGTACCTAACGCTGCCGCTAGGCTTATTTTCCTTTCTCGCCGCTCCTCTTCTGTCTCCCCCTTTACCTAGCCCTTCACTGGCTCCCAATCCCCTTCAGAATCCTCTTTAAGCTCCTCACACTCACCTACAAGGCCCTCGCCAACTCCACTGCGCCCTACATCTCCACCCTCCTCTCTATTCATGCTCCATCCCGCCCTCTCCGTTCTGCCTCTGACCGTCGCCTCTCTTCTCCCCTTATAACCTCCTCCCATGCGCGTATCCAAGACTTCGCCCGCGCTGCCCCCCTCCACTGGAACAAGCTCCCTCCCTCCATCAGAACTTCCCCTAATTTGTCCAGTTTCAAACGGGCCCTAAAAACCCACCTTTTTCTTAAAGACTTTCTGTCTCCCACTTAACTTCCTACCTTATCTTCTGCCTCCGTCCCCCTACTCTCCCTCTCTCCCCTGCATTTCTCTGTCTGTCTGCCCCTCCCCTTAGATTGTACGCTCCTCTGAGCAGGGCCATCTCTCCTCCTGTTTCCACCACTTCTAACTCTGCTCTCCAGCTACTTAGCCCTCCTCCTCAAGGGTCCTCCACCCCACGTCCACTCTCGCTCCCTCCTCCCCCCTGGGGGTCTCCCTGTCTTCTGTGCCCTCCTTCTTGGGCCCCATCGTTTGCGGATCCTCCCCCCTTCCCCGCCCTCTCTAGCTGTGCGTTGAGCTTACTGAGTTACTGTGCTTACTGTTTACTGTACTGTGCTGTCTCCCATTGTATTGTAATTTGTTTGTCCTTGTACGGCGCTGCGGACGCCTTGTGGCGCCTTATAAATAAAAATTAATAATAATAATAATAATCTACTCCCTGAGCAGACCATCAGGAATATAAGGAGAGCAGTATGTCAATAGATTCATTATATATTGAAGGATCCTCATGTAAGTAACACCAGCACAAAGGACTCTGGGCCAGGCACTGCAGTGCTATGGAGGTCCGGGTGCCAGAAGCTTCATATTTGCAGGAGCAAGAGAGCAGAATTGGACTGGAAGTTCAGGACAAAGTATGATGGCAATCTAAGCCTGCTTTTTTGGTTGAAAGATGTCGATATTTGACTTACGTCTTCCCAAGAAAGTAGGGTGTCCACTGATGGCTTTCACTGCACAAGCCTGGCATGCTTGCGAGGCATTGCATGCATCTCCTGTGGAAATCAAAGTTTTATGCTTTCCACAACTCCCAATGTATCAAGGGGGCAGCATACTGTTTTTGCACTCCTGCCTTTGGTGGTGCCTATGCAACAAGCTCACAGCAAGTACCAAAGAAATGAGTCCTTCCACTGGTGGAAGGCCCGATCCCCGATTAATTTAGAATGGCTGTGTCGGTGTCTAGACAGGTACCACAATAGGGACAAAGTTGAATTTTTATAAGCGTTTTTTCTCTTTGGCTTCTGCTTGCCTATTAGGGGGACCATTCATATCGTGTCTGTGTGGAATCTGAAGTCAGCAACGCTTTCTCTAGATGTGGTGGCAGACAAAATTCATAAGGAGGATTTTTGTGCCTGTTCATAGAGCCTCTGTTTCTAGATTTGGTTATCTCTTCAGTCAGGGTGGTACTTAAGAAGGCTGCTTGAAAGTTCCATTTTATCCAGCACATTTTTTTTCCCTCGAAGGGAAATCGGTTAATGACGCTATAGATGGTAGTGTGTTGAGTAGTGTCAGTCATTTGATTCAGCATTGGAGACGGTTCGAGGTTTTGGTTGAAGGGGTCCTGTTGGCTAAAGTCGATGTTAAATCCAATGTTGAATTTCCCTTACACCCTGCTTGATTTCTTGTCATAAGTTTACATTTAGTCAATGGGTTTTATGTAGATAAATGCCTCCCTATGTGTTGTACTGTTTCTTGTGCATTTTCTGAATGATTTAGTTATTTTCTTTAATGATGTTTTGAAGCAGATACTGGTGATCACAGTATTGCCCCTTACCTGGATGATTTCTGTGTGGTTGGGGACAGCGACTTCGCACTGATAAGGTTGTTTATCTTCAGGCAATTATTATGTAGGATCAGGGGCCCTCAAAGTTGACTTTGTGCAAGGCCTAATCAATTTGTTTCTCTTTAATTTTGCTTGCCGGATTGTCCCTATTGGACAGATCTTTTACAGGAAACTTGAAAAGTCTACTGCTGGTTGTATAAGGTCTCTATGCCATTTTTCCTTGTCTGCTGAAGTATGCAAGGACAGGGCATGTGGGGTATTTTTCTTAGGGTGTTTAGTAGGGTGTGCTTGGGGCTCAAGCCCCCTCTGTTCAGCAGTGATTTGCAGCTTTTCCCTGATGTAACGTTGGTTATGAGTTTCAGTGCATATTTTGACGGCAAAAGGTGTGCAGCACCTTGGCCCGGGGAAGTGGGTTGCTGCGGGTTGGACGTCTAACCTGGTCCTGCTGAATTGTTTCCTATAGTGGTGGCATTGGAACATTAGCTCCGTATTTTTGTGTGATAACCTAGGTGTCATGCAGGCCATTAACATGCAGTTTGCATCCTCTCTGCCTGTTATCAGACTATTGCATTGATTAATTATATGTTGCCTGCAATTTGATATTTGTTTTCGGGATCTGCAAATTTCAGAGGTTGACAACTATGTACGTGGGCGCTGGAATAGAACCCTAGTGCCACATGCACCCCTCAGTGGCACGCCTTGTCCTGTTTTTGGCTGACAGATGAAGCCAGCATAGTACACCTCACAGAACTGTCCCTCACTCCCCACATGTTGAAGAGGTACAGAGCTTCCAGGAGGGAATGGTCTGCATTTTGGAATGCATATGCCATTCAAAGTTAAAGATTCCACCATTGCATGCTCTCCTTTATTTGGACTAAGTATTGTGGTGGTAGGTGAAGGCTGTGAAGGCTGCATCCTTGGCGGGTATATCCCTTTTTGCCATAGTCTATTGCCAGGTTGATGTGTCTAAGAGTTTTTTCATCTCTAATACTTTGAAAGGGTGGTTGTGCATATGTCCTTTCCAGCCGAATTAATGAAGACCTATTAGTCTTGTTATGCTGGAGTCCATGCTGTGGCCTCAAAATGATGTTATTACTGATAGTTTTGGGAGTTTGTTGCTTAGCACTGCATTCATTATGGCGTTTTTTGGTTTTGCTTTCAGGGTTAGTGAGCTTATCCTCCAAATTGGCTCCAATCTTCAAGAATGCTTGACATACATGTAGTTCTTTCTGACTCCTCTGTAATCTGTAAGGTCCAGCAGTCTCAGATAGACCCATTGGGCAAGGGGCAGTGGGTTGCCCTTTCCTCTCATGGGAATGTTTTGATTTGCCCTATTACAATTGTATGGGATTATGCCTGTGTCCCGTCATAGGGATGGGGCTCATGGTTGGTTCACCGGGATCTTTCCCCCTTTCTAAGTACCAGTTCTGTGTTATTCTCAAATGAATATTAGAGTGCCTGTGGTTGAGTAATCAGTGTTTTGGCACGCATTTCATTTGGATTGGGGGCGGCTACATCGATGGCCATTGTTGAAGCTTCCATTCGGAGTATTCAACAGTGGGGGAGATGGAAATCTGATGCATATAAATTGTATATGGAGCCTTCTCTGCTGTTCTGATTTCATGGACTGTTTTTCTCTCTCTCCTGGTAACACAGGGATTTGGTTGCTTGTTGTGTCTGTACACAAGGGGGCAGAGGAATTTTACTTAATTTTTCCTTGGATATGGGAGCTTGATTGTCTTTTGTCTCCTAAGGTTTTTTATGTTTTTCATTTGTGTTACTCGCTATTCTCTCTCTCTGTCTTTCCCTCTTCCTGATTCTCAGCTCTCTCTTTTTTATATGCGCTCTTGTTCTCCACTCTAGCTGCTTGGATTGATTGTTCCACTTGTGTTGCATGCCCCTTTTTGTTGTTAAGTTTGCTGTCTGCTCTAATTATTGGGTTGTGACGTTTGGACTTTTTCTCCTGCATTACAGGTCATCGGAGGCCATTAGAAATCTGGGTAATTGACTATTCTTTTGTGCATTGGGCTACTTTTCATAGGTTGGTGGAGGACACTTCTTCCATTCCTGGGACAGTGGTTGTTGTCTGATTAAGGCAGAGAGGTCTGTGTAGGTCTGGATTTTAGGATCTCTTTCACAAGGAAGTGGCTAGGAGTGGTGCCCCTCATTGTGCTGCCATTCATTTGACAAGTCATTATTTTGGCCATAGCACTGATTTTGAGAATTAAAGCGGATCTGACTGCTGTGGTTTCCAGGTAGCCTCATCTAGTAATCTTCTGGTCTGATATTATTCCTAACCGGATTTGGAGGAATTTTTCTGTTGGTAATGTGGTAGAAAAGATGCGGAGAAAGGTTATTTCAGTTGTTTACAATTTTATGTGCTCCACCAGTGGTATACGGATAAAGTTTCATTTTGCACATCTTTATGGTATACACTTAACGGAAGATGGACTAGGCATTTTTATTGAGTGCATTTATGAGAGTTTAAGGAGATATTCTTAGGTCAGTATGGTGGTGGGTCTTTCTCTCTTACAACACCTGGCATGGCCGGAAAACATTAGCAGCCAGAGGCCAATACTTGATGGTCGCACAGTAGTTACACTATTTAGCTGAAGAGTCTGCCTCCCTTTGTAGTGTGGTTTCAGGTTTTGGTTTTCAGTTACAGGCACCACCTGTTGGTTGAGTTCTGTCAGTCCAGAAGGGATGCGGGTCATCTAGGACTTGAAGTTTATAGATAACCAGTGTTTGTAAGTGTGCACCCTTGGGAGGAAAATGTCCCCATTTGGTTTATATTTTGAGAGGGTAAATGACGATCATTGTGATATGATGAGAATAGGTTCTAACTGAGCTGCTTATGCTTTCTCCTCCACCATATGTTTTTCTTGTGTCTATGTCCTTTATTAATTTATTATGATTTAGTTATTGTTTTGGGAAGCGTTTCATTGCTAACATCAGCCATTAAGCATTTTATTACTTTTGCCTCCATTTTTTGCCATCTCAGCCTTCAATCCTGCTAATAGCTGTGAAGATCATTTGTATGGAGCAAGATAAAAGTATAATTACTCATGTTATGTGCTCAGATGTCAAATAGATGTATTAGCAAAAAAATGCAATGTTCTTCGAATGTTTGCTGCTTCACAAGTCCTGTCACCCACGCCATCAGGAATATTAGGCTTTGAAACATTTCTTTATTCTTTACATATTAAGCAGCTGTCAATATATGTACTTATTTCCTCCTTATGAACAGAGCTTTCCTCTTCTAAATTTGGATGGCAAATAAGAGTGCATCTATACTGCCCAGCTGACATATGAAGTTGCCAAGCTGAGGCATATCAGCCTGTTGGCCAGCTAAGACTTTTATCAGATCAGCAGTAAATATTTGTACTGTCTGGAAGTAATACAGCAGCATTGACATGATAATACCCCCTAATTTACCAGAGTAAATGCATGTTGAATAAGTAGGAAAGGGTTCATTTATAAACAGTATTGCTCTGAGAAGCCATTTATCCCTTTCCCAGCCTGCTGGTAATGTCTCTTACTTAATCACAGTCACTTTAACACTCTGTGCACTTTAGTAAAAGTTTGAGTTCAAGAAGTCTTAGGGGTATATTTACTGAACTGCGGGTATGAAAAAGTGGAGATGTTGCCTACAGCAACCAATTAGATTCTAGCTGTCATTTTGTAGAATGTACTAGGTAAATGAGAACTAGAATCTAATTGGTTGCTATAGGCAACATCTCCACTTTTTCAAACCCGCAGTTTAGTAAATCTAGCCCCTAGTGTTAAAAAAAAGTCCTGCTTGGTGATCTCAGCATCCCTAAAATAGCCCTGAATATATTTATTTTCTTTACTTCAACACAATATTCATCCGCTGTACTTAATTTAGAAGGTCACTGAAACTGTCCTGTAACAAGGACACCAAGTAATTCAATTTATGTCATTAATTTCTTAAAATTTACTAGCACCTTCATTATAACACATAACACATTAATTTATAAATGTAGAAACTGTTCTTTGAAAACTGGCATTAAGTAATAAAAGCAATCCAATCACTGAAAACAGGCACTCTGTTGTTGTTTTGTTATATGCTTTGAGCAGCCAGCAATCAGCAAATGTCTACTACATTTTGGCTGTATTAATAGATAATACAGCCAAGTCACAGCATATCCAACAGATGCATGCTCCGAATTATTTATGATTAGATTTGAAATAAAAAATGACTGCTCAAATGTGTAGCAATGATTTACTGTTACAAATTGCATACAATTTTAAAAGTTGTCCCATACAAAATTCTACATTACTGTAAAACAAAGCTTAGACAATTTCCATTGTTAGAATTTTTTTAATTTTGTGATTTTTCTCAGTTTTGTACCTACTATAATTCTATTCCATTTAGCTACATAAAATTAATTAAAGAGTACAGACAATGGAAAATAGGAACAGGTGGGGTGTCTGAACTAAAATAAAATAATTTATCTACTTCCGCCTGAAAAGAACTACACATCAGAGAGATTTGTACGAACTCTAGTGTTGAGGGCACCAATACTAATAAACTGAATTGAATAAAAAAAAAATATAAACAATTATATTCAAATTTCATGTTGTGTAACAGGCATCTAGTTTTGCATATGGGTGTTTACGCTATCCAGCTCTGCTGATTAGTGACAATCTCTTTTCAAGAGGATGGTACTTACATGAAACTTTTTACTGTGATAATAATTTTTCATGTAAGCAAGCAAAATACAAATGTCAGCATTCAGCGAACAACATATAATTTATTTCCCGAGTAAATTGAGGTGCTTGAATAAGTAAAAGCAAGTTAGATGACATAGGAGACTCAATTCATTTCATATCAGAAATTAACCCCAGGAAGTACAATTAAAGCAAGAACGACATTTAAAATTAAGTAAGAGATGCCAAGAGTTTGGTAACTGGAAATAAATTTTGAAAACGTATATAGTAACAGAAATTAATAATGCAGAAATAATTGTTTTAAATCATATATAGGGATGTCAGATGTTTTAATATGCACTTCATGTCAGGAGATGTAATGCCTTACATATGTGATTTATTATGTGTCTAGAGGCACAAGGCCAACAGCAATGCCTTGTAAGTATTGCATTATTTGTTTTCTAAATTATCAGCTGGTTTGAAAATAACACAATTAAAAGGAAAATATTCCAAATCTAGAGGTTTCCTTGACCTTTTTTATATTTAGCAAATAAATAAAAACATATGGGGATAAATTATGTTATGTAGAGAACCCCGTCTGCATTTTTGTATTAATTAAAATACAGTAGCTGTCATAGGGCAGTTATTATGTCAGTACAATTGTCAACTATTAAGTAGTAGAAAGACTTGCCCTGACAATTCATAAAACAAAAACTTCGGAAGCGGTCTGTTTACAAAATGTGGGCCAATAAGAAAACAGTAATCTGACATTATGTGACATAAAGTAATTTTAGATTGCAATCTAAAAGAAATAGGAGGACCTGATTACAAATAGGCACATAAGACAGGCAAAAAAAATCTTATGCTTAGGAAAGAAACATTTTGGTGTCTCAGCCCTTATCCTAAACCCTAACTCGTCCAACTGCCAAGTTAGGTGTTAGTTCCACAAATGTTTGTAAGAATTCCACAAGAAAATTCCAAGCAAGCTATAACTATGGCTGGCAATCATTGCTACTGCAAATTTTAGAAAGAGAGAAAAAGTACAGTAGAACACAAACTAGAACATACTCCCAAAACACGCACTTAAATAAATTGTGCCTACAAATTATGCCCTTCTTCTTTACTTCTAGAAATGATGGATTGTGCAGAACCATGATATCAAATACCTAGCTGGTATTCTTTTTCAAGCAAAGTTGCACCTGCTTTATACGTCAATGCTAAATATTTTCCAAATTTTGTCTCATTCCAACCTTTGGAGCTTCTCCAATTTGCCTATAAAGATCTCATTCCATAAATTCATGTATTCTCATGACGTTAGTCTGGATTTCAATTGCTATGGATTGCTTTTCTATATCTAGGAGTGTTCAAAATATACGATATTTAACAATTTAGCTTTCAACTCATATAAAAATGGAGAATTTGGGGATGTGCTTTTCTGTAGTATTAATTGTTTAGCCACTGTCATTATCCCTAAGTACTTGTCTGATGTCTTTCATTGGTAAATTTGGTTTCTGATTATCAAAACTTGCATATAAGTACAGGTATTTGATTCTTCTGCAAACTGAGTCTGAAAGTTGCATTTACAATTTACATTTATTGATCTAGGACATGTCCTACCCCAACTATAAATCTGTCCCCACATTTTAAATTTACCTCTCCCTCCAATGCAACATGCTTTTGCCCAGGTGCAAATGTTACTCCATTTTTATGCTTTGCTCTCCATATAGAAACCGTTGTAATTCCTACACCGTTTACCTGATTTGGATGTAAATACCCTCAAATTAAAGCTGAAAGTCTGCAGTTAAAGCACATCTTATTTGTTTCATTTCAAATCCATTGTGGTGGTGTATAGAGCCCAAAATATGAGAATTGTGTCGATGTCCCAATATTTATGGACCTGACTGTATGTATATATATATATATATATATATATATATATATATATACACACATATATTGGCTCCTACCGCTCACACAGAGCTCCATAGCCACAAACCCCACCACATTCCATAGTACAGGGGCTGGCAATCTTTTTCTATCAGTGTGCCGGCTAAAATCTTACCATAGTGAGTCAACCAGTTCCAAGGATTCACAGATGGCTTGTTCCCACTTAGAGCCTCTCTCTGTGACCCTGTAGTCATTTGTAATATCTTCTGTTCTACTGACAAAGTGGCTAGGAGCTAGTCTCTCCTTAAGATTACGTGCCCTCCTAAATACAGTATTTTGTCCTTTGCTGATTTGAGACCCCATCAAGTCATCCATCTATAGGGTCGCTCACTGATAATTTTCTTAATACTCTCTGCATAATTGTTATACTGAGTAACAAAAAACATTGACTTATTGCTCACTCTATCAAAGGACTTCTCTTTATGTGTTAATAAAAGATTCCGGTACATAGATTGCACATATTTCAAGGCATTGTCTAACAAAAGCATCGGGTAACCTTGTTCCACAAAAGAATGATACAGCACTTTAGCTTGTTCCTTAGCGTCATTGATATCAGAACAATTCCTATGTACTCTAAAGAACTGCCTTCTTTCCATTCTATCCGCCACACATCTCAAGCCCTAAATAATTTCTGTGTGCAGTCAAAGCAGCCTGATATATACAGCAAAATAATAATAAACACACAAAATAGGCGCTACATGTCTAAATAGATTCAATCAACTAATATCTGCAGCTCCCTTACGACATCGATGTTAATACAATACATTACGTTTATTACCTGTTTTATAAATTATATAAGTTATTGTGTGTGTCAGCCATTGTGCATAAGGGTGTATGTATAAGCTTGTATTGTTTCGTGTTAGGATGTAGCATGAAACAATGCCTATTGTATTAAGGGTGTGTGTAGAAGCTTGTATTGTGTTGTGTGTTTATGTGTGCGTGTGTCGAAATGAGTTTGATAACACTTTGACCAGCCTATCCCTCATTTCTCACATAATGTGGATTATAGCAAGTACTTTTTATTGCCCTTGCTTTTGTTCCCCAGCTCAACAGAGTACAACTCCAGTGTCTAATTACATGTGGATAAGGGGACATTGTAGCTCATTGTAAATATGTATATTGGTTATTGGTTATTGTATATTGTTGATGTGGCAGTGAGGATGTTATTCATTGTCCTCAAAGTGAAGCCAGGGGGGATATGGGTAGGGATCAGGTTGCAAGATACTGGTGAGGGGAAAGGCTAAATAGTATCCATTGTTCTCACAAGACTACTCCAGACATTTGATCTACAATCTGGCATGGAAGGTTCTGTGGAAGTACAGCTTATCTCCATATCCCTCTCCAACCCCCCTAGTTTAGGACTCACAAATGTTTAACAAGGAGAGGCCCAGGGGTTTGCCAAAGAAGGGGAAAGCACTGTGGAAATTTGAACCTAGGTATAAGGAGCCCCTACAGGGGGGGAGGTGATATTCATTTGGAGATTTGATTCATGGATTGGGCAGTGTGGCTGGTTTTGAGTTTTCGTTCTCTACCAATGGATTACAGTATCAGCTAAGAGAAGAGCTCCATGGGTCTTTAAGTCATTGCATCCAGGTAACTGTAGCTGCATAAGCTAGTGGGGTAAGGGACAGATGATGTGGTAAACCTGCCTGGCATTTATTTACTGTGTGTACATAATAATCTAGTGATTATTTTTTATTACAATAAATGTATTGCTTTACTTTCTAACAGCATTTGCCTGAGTGACTAATAAGAACCTTAGAAGGCACTGGTTAGGCTTCCCTGGCATAGGAAGGCACCAGTGGATGGCCAGCCAAAGTGAAGTAGGTAGAATTGGGTCAGAAAACTTGGTATCTTCACAGTGTGTGAGGGAGGGAGTGGGGAAGGCTGTTTTCCATATTGTCTACCTCAAGACCAGATGGAGAGTCCTAATACAAATTCCAATGCAACATAATTTTTCCATATGTTTCACACCACTATAGAACTCAAATATCACTTATTACCTTTACTACTAATATTCATTATATGAACCAAGATCATATATTCTCACAAACTCCAGCTTTATCTCACAAACTGCAGTTTTATCTCACAAACTCCAGCTTTAGCTGACAAATTTCAGCTTTAACAGTTCAGATCTTACATGCAATCACAGATTATAATTAACACAAACTCCCTTCCATTCAGTCATTCCATTTAACAAACTATAACCTCAGCCACGTGTGTGAGGCTATCCAGACTGCCTCACACACATACACACACAAGGTTCCGTTCCATTCAACATACAGTTTCCATCATGTTCGGCTGTATGCTCCTAGTGTGGGGCAGAATAAAAAGAGATTTTACAGCCCTTTGTTTCATGATATAAAATCTTCCTTTTCTGTGGAGTCACCCTTTTATAGGAAGTTGACTCACAACATTTGATATGTAAATCTAAGCTGCTACTCAGGTATAATTACTCTCACAGGTTGTACCAGCCTCAGGCTATATTAGTTACAGAAGGAAATATATATATATATTTTTTACTAAGACTGTTTCAAACATGGCTGAAACTGAGACCAATATATATTAGAAAATATAATATCTTTCTTTACCAGGAGTATTGGTTAACCTATATTTAAAACCTGTTTAAGAAATGCCCAAATTAGGATAAGTGTGAAGACTATTTAAAGTAGAGTTCTTATGGATACATGGAGAAAATAACACCAGTATAATATTGATTCAATTTTAATTGAATATAATAATTCTTAAGAAGCTACAAGAGGTATGAATTTTGCTAGGGCATATTTTATTTAGCTCAGAGAAACATTGACTCTTATAGACTGGAAAAGTATACAGTTGAAGCTGACCAAAGCTCACCTTCAAGAATTCAGGCGCTGATTGGGAAGGTGTACTCTTAAATAAAAACACTGGAACCTAATGGGATTTGAAAAAATAAATAAATAACTAATATTGCCTTACATACTGTAAGACAACAAAGCCTTTGCAAATAATTGGTAACCAGTGTGGTCAAGTAAGAAAGTATTAGAAGTGATAAGGGGAAGAAGACCAAAGAAATGATTAAAACTAGGTTGGACCAGAAACTAATTATGTAAATACATTAAATGTAGCAAAATATGTAAATGAAAGAACCCAGGGTAGCAAAGGTGGAATTTTAAAATCAAATTTACAAATTACCTAGCACAAATTAGCACTCACATAAAGCTTATCATACTGTTCTCCAGTAATTAGTAAGTAGAGGATTAACACAGTGTGCTCTACAGGTCAAAGCGTTAACTTAGTCAAGGAATAGTTGTTATTCTTTAAGAAAGAAGATTAGAGAAAATTAAATACACTGCTTATTAATGCTTTTAGCTTTGAATAGTATAGTACTTAAAAAAACTTTATAAAAATGAATACTTCTAAACCTAGAGTTTGAAAATAAAATGAAAAATAACAAAAATTCTAAAAATCACTGTTAATTCTATATAATTCTCTGTTTCCAGGGAAGAGGAATTTTGATTATATTTTCAATCAAAAATAACATCTAAAGAATAACAATGTATTTTTCCCAGTGCTAGATTTTATTTGGTATGTGAAAATGCGAGGAGTTGTTACCTTAGCTGGATAAATCACAAAATTTATTTTAACCATGAAAGCAATCTATGGTAGATAAATAGTAGATAAATAGAATATTAAATAATTTTCATATGCACAGATCACAGTATTTTTATGCAGTGTGTTTTACCATAGTAAGGATATATATTTATGAAGTTGACTCAATGTCTAGTGCAAAACACCTCTTGTGTCTCAGCAAATACTGTCAACATGGAGACATAAAATTGGTCCCACTAAAATTATAGGATGAGACTGGCATCTCTGAGCTCTTGCAACGCTTAAGTCCTTTTGTGGAGTAGAAATGTCTACACAGCAATGATTGTTTCTAAAAATGTCCACTCTCTACACCTTAATCTTATTTCAATAACTTCACTCTGTGAAAGGAAATCTAATTATTGTAGGACTCTGAAAATCTAGTCGTACTAGTCTTCCAACTCCATATTTTGCAAGAAAAGCTCTCACTTTTGCTTCTCTGCTACAGAACTAGTTAGCAGCTGCCTTTCCCATAGAGCTTTATACGCTCAACGGTACTCAGATGCCCCCAGGACTTAACTCCAGAAGTAGTGTAAGTTTGTAATACAGAACCGTATTGGCAGGCCAGGAGACTGAGTAGATGGCAGTGGATGGTCAGACGTAAGCCGAGGTCAGAGGTCACTAGCAAATGGTCAGATAACACACCAAAGATCAGGGTCACAGGCAAGCAGGCAGAGTCCAAGATGCAAACAGGGGTCACAACAGCAGGTCCAAAGGCAAACGGACAGAGTATCCACAGGGCAAACAGAACACAGGACACAAGCAGGTCAGCAACAGAATAATCCACGCTATAACCGTCAGGGAGGCTAAACCCTCCCTGCCTTAAATACTAATGCTGGCTAATCAGGACTTTGCCTTGTAACAACACTCAGGAGCCGGGTAATTAATGGTGGTTAAATTAATCAGCCTTGAAGATGCGCGCCCGGCTCCCCTGTATTGTCCTGGCAATGGTCGGACCAACTACAGGAAGTGACATCCTGTTCATCATGGAGACGGCCGGGACACCAGGAGGAGTCAGGAGCGAGTCGCGGCATTGCCGTGGCGGCTCTTAACATGAGTAAGTGCAATTTGTATTGCTGAATTTAATGTACCATACACTATTTTAGTATTTTATGTTATGATAAAGTGTATTCCTGATGGATCCATTAGAGTCTGAGATGATCATTTAAATGAAATACTTCTGATGTTATAATACTTACCTCTTATAATCTGCATATAATTTACACATGATCACTTTGCCTTTTACCAGCCCTTTTTAATCATATGCTTTTTACTACAGTTTTTTTTCATCTTCATGGCCATATTGTGTACACCTGAGACAGTCAGGTCATCTAATGTCTTTGGAGGCATGTCCTTTCCCTAACATAACTAGGAACTTCTCAGGCAAAAGGTCCTAACTGGTCCAGCCATCAATTTCCTATGCTAGATTCTTGCTGCTGTAATCTGCTTACCTTCCTGTGAGTTTAGATTCTGACTACTGGCTTTGGATATCGACGATTTCTGGCTCTGATTACTTGGATTGAGTATGGACTACTACTCTAAAGATAGTCTTACCTTCACTATACTGTGTGCTTACTAACAGTGTCTGGGGTAACCTACTTCACATTGACAGGCTTCAAGCTTGTCTCTGGAGTGATCACTACCTCGTATAGTACTGTGCATAATGAACCCTGCTGGATGTGCTCTGCCTTTAAACAACCTAACCTTATTACTTGGCAAAAATGTCAAAAGTGTATTGTGATGGAGACCCAGCAAGCAACACCAGGATCGGTGCAATTGTAGCAGGATAAATTCATGTGTTACAACAGGCTGTTCAGAATTTAGCTACTCAACAATCAGCTCAAGGAGAATGCATTAGATCTGCTGCATCCATTCAGTCTGCCCCACTGGCACCCAAAATTCATCTTCCAGATCGATTTTCAGCAATTTCATGAATAGTTGTAAACTTTGTTTTCAAATACATCCACATTCTTCAGGAAGCTAATGCTTTCTTCATAGTACTTGCTCTACTGCATGATGATCCTGATAAAAAGTAGTCTGCTGATGCCTTATTATGTGTATTAAGACAGGCTAATTGACATCCTGAAATATATTGCTCTGAATTCCACAGATGAGCAGTTGATACTTGAATGACCCTGCACTTTATAGTCAGTTTTGAGTTGGGCTCTCTGATGCCATAAAGATACTTCCTCTCAAGAGACTCTTGATGATCTTATAAACTTGTCCATTAAGATAGATTAGGGATTCAGAGAAATATACCAAGTGAGGAAACTACAATCATTTCACACTTCCCATGGTTTTTCAGTTGCCAATCTTTCTGAAGCCATGTAATTAGGTTTGTCTCGCTGCTCAAGTAATGATAAAACTCAACTAAAATCCATCAGCCTGTCTCTGTACTGTGAATTTAGTAGTCATCATGCTGTGCAATGTCCAAACAAGGCTAAAAGATCCGGCAGCGACAGCACTTAAGAAACGAGAGGGTTGTTCTCCTAGGTCTAAAGTCCGACTCAATACAAAATTCACTTAAACTTTCAGCTTGTCTAATGTTCAACTTATTTTCACTCTATTTTACTGAGAGTGAAAAAGCCGGAAATTTTCTAGATTACAATTCTGCCTGAAAACTTGCAAATTTCAGTTATCCCTCTTCTTCATCTTATTACTTTAAAGGAGGTTGATGGCTCACTTCATTCACAAAGTCCCTTCATATTTTCCACTCCTCCAATAAATTAACCATTAGAATGTTTAAATCTGAACAGATCTCCTTTTTCTTACTAATTCACCAGCTTTTCCAATGATTCTTGATTACCCCTGGTTGGCACAGAACAACCAAGATATCAATTGGAAGACTGGCAAAATCATTTGTTGGATTGTTTCTAGTCTACACCACTGTATAAGTCTTTCTTTGTGTGTCATGACTACTGAACCCCCTTAGATTTACCTATTCATTTCAATGCTTCTTGGATGTTTTCAGTAAAAGCTCTGTCGTTTTACTGCTTCTTCATATACCATACGACTGTGCCACTGATCTCATACCTAGGGCTACTTTACCAGAAATATTAAATTAATTTTCTTCTCCAGAAGCCAAGGTAATGGACGATTACAAAAAAATAATAGTTAGAGAAAGAGTTTATTTGACCATATAGGTCTCCAGTAGGAGCTGGATATTTTTTTGTGTAAAAAAACCCAGAGTGTTTTACCTGGGTATTGACTTCTGAGGACTAAAAAAAAAAATAACCATTAAAAACAATATATATTTCCTTTCATTTCTATTGATGAGCTACAAGGAGCTACTATATTCTTCAAAACAGATCTGTGTGAGGCATATAATCAAATTAGAATCAGAGCAGGAGATGAATGGAAGACCTCATTCAATTCTTACGGACGTGGCAGAGAAGTATCCAGCCACCAGTTTAAGAGACAACAGGTACACGATACTCAGTGAGAGACAGGTTTACCATGGATGTGGCTATGAAGTGTATGGCCAGCAGGTGAGGTGATGAACAGCCAGAGGTATGTTTACCACGGATGTGGCTGAGAAGTATCCAACGAGCAGATTGGCCATCAAATATCCAAATATCCAGGTGAGATATAACGAATGCTTATGATGGTCAGCCAGAGGCAGGTTTACCACGGATGTGGCAGAGAAGTATCCAGCCAACAGCTTGAGAGGCAGCGGGTACACGATACTCAACAAGAGGCAGGTTTACCACGGATGTGGCTATTGAAGTCTCCGGCCAACAGGTGAGGTGTGACGAATGCTATGATGATCAGCCAAAAGCAGGTTCACCACGGACGTGGCAGAGAAGTATCCAGCCACCAGCTTAAGAGACAGCGGGTACACGATACTCAGTGAGAGGCAGGTTTACCATGGATGTGGCTATGAAGTGTATGGCCAGCAGTTGAGGTGATGAACAGCCAGAGGTATGTTTACAACGGATGTGGCTGAGAAGTATCCAACGAGCAGATTTGCCATCAAATATCCAAATATCCAGGTGAGATATAATGGATGCTTATGATGGTCAGCCAGAGGCAGGTTTACCACGGATGTGGAAGAGAAGTATCCAGCCAACAGCTTGAGAGGCAGCGGGTACATGATACTCAACAAGAGGCAGGTTTACCACGGATGTGGCTATTGAAGTCTCCGGCCAACAGGTGAGGTGTGACGAATGCTATGATGATCAGCCAAAAGCAGGTTCACCACGGATGTGGCAGAGAAGTGTCCAGCCAGCAGCTTGAGAAGTAGCGGGTACACAATACTCGCAAGAGGCAGGTTTACCACGGATGTGGCTATGAAGTGTATGGCCAGCAGGTGAGGTGATGAACAGCCAGAGGCAGGTTTACCATGGACATGGCTGAGGAGTATCCAGCCAACAAGTGAGAGACAGAGGATGCACGGAGCTCAGCGAGAGGCAGGTTTACCACAGAAGTGGCTGAGGAGTACCTGGTCAACAGGTGAGAGACAGCGGATGCTATGGAGCTCAGCAAAAGGCAGGTTTACCACGGACGTGGCTGAGGAGTATCCGACCAACAGGTGAGATGTAGCAGGTGTCGATGATCAGAGACCAGTCTGGAGATGCTGAAACGCTAGGACCAACAGGAACCACAGGAAGGTAGGCCACTGCTGTCACAGAGAAGTGAGAATCAAGAACAGACAATTAGAGGGAGGTCAAATGTGATTTAAATAGGGAAAGGCTAATGGATAGCCAATACCAAATGAGGAAAGGTTATAAAATCCCTCCTGGTCTGCAGATGCGCAGAAGCACAGTCAAGATGGCGGACGGCCACGGCGCAACACAGGTGCCGGCGGAGGGGCATGCGGCCTGACTCCAGGTCCAGAAGTCCGGTGAGTGACACACAATGAGCACCGTGAATTGGACTCTGTAATGCTCCTGCTGTATTTAGGGATCTCATTAATGACAGCTTCTATGACTGGGACATTTTGCTGTGGTATATCGATGATATTTTAATTTATTCTTCAAATCTCACAGAGCCAACCACTTATTCGCAAAAAGAGAAAAATGCACATTTGCGGTATCCCAGATCTTGTTTTTGTGTTACTAAATTACTACCAAAGGTTTCTCTATGACCATGAGTAAAGTGCCAGCAATTTTAGATTGGGTTGTGCCTACAAATTTAAACTCCATTCAAATATAGCTCAGATTTTAAAATTATTATAATTATTTATACCGTCATTTGCTTGAATTGTGGCTCCCATATTAACTTTAACCATAAATGGTGCAGACCCTTCCTCCTGGTCAGCTCAGGTTCTTCAAGCTTCCAAATCTTTAAAGAAAGTTTTTATCTCAGCTCCGGTTATATTAACCTCAGCAATCAATTTGTATCCATTGTGGAAGTGGACACTTCAGATGTTGGAGCTATTCTGTTTCAGGCAGATCCGATCACTCAGAGACTTCATACTCTAAAGTTTCCCCTGTTGAACACAATTATGATGGTATGAAGATTATATATATAATTGATTATTGCATATATATATCATTTTCCTTCCTTAAATAACTATTGTCTCTCTTCTCCCACTATATCAAAGTACATAGCTTTTGTCTGAAGAGAATTGTGAGGCTAGGTACATTTACATATCAAAAGATTTGGCCTCCAATAAGATACATCAGCCCATCCCACAGAAGTTTTGTAATTACATTCTGAACACAAAAGTATTTTTTGGGATCAGACTGCGCAGACCACAGCAAGGATTTCTCTCCTTGTTTGGATTGAAAAATAGTAAAGTATATATGAGCCCTTTAATAGGGCTCTGCTAACATTGTAAATATGAGTAAATAGACTCAAATGTGAGTAAAATGTACACTGTGTATTGTTAGTGCTTTAAATGGTTTATCTATAGCCTATAGGAGCTACAATAGACTATGTTGTAAACTTTGTTATAAAGCCACAGACCATGTGGTGTAGCTTTTAAGAAGGGCTTTGTTTAGGGTAACACTGTAAGCATAGAAAGTGAATTTGCACGGGAGAGTCATAGAATTAGATGTTGTTGTTATTGTAAATGTTAGTGTGCTTAAGAAGTGATGCAGTTTAAGGGATTGAGATTAGTAATACCTTAGGAGTTTGATTGTACCAATACAATAGACCTCATACTTTAATAGTACTGTATTTGATGTAGCTATAGTGTGGCTTCTATGTGAATATCTACCAGATAAAGATTCATACTGTATTTTGTAACACTGTAAATATATATTGAAGTTCTGGTTGTTGATTTTAATACTGACTGTATTTGGTAAGTCGTCTGGCTGGTCTGTGCTCTCATCCACTCCCCCCTATGTGTGTAATGGCTACTAGTTAAAAAGATATGTGATAACATGAAAATACTTATTTGGATGTTGCTGGGAAGTTTGTAGATATCCCCTCCCCTGTTAGACAAAAAATGTTAGTGGACATAGTTTAATAACTGCTGAATAGAGAGCTATTTGTGGTGGACTGGCTACTACTGCTTGTAATGAGTTAAGGGTCTGTCCTGACTTTACATTGTTAGTAAGTGAGGCCTTGTGAGCCAACATGTGCTTGTAACAAAGCATTGCAAGTCAGCCATTTTGGATGGTGACTTTACATTGTAAGAAGTTTCATTATTGTCTGAAATACATACACACAGTCAAATGCACTTACACACACATGCATAATTATCAAGATATTGTACCTACACACAGAATGTCATCTATTATATGTACCGTGTGTAAGTTAATGTTATCAAAATTATATTATTACATTATTGTACAAGAAAAGATTCTATTTCATACATATATATCTGCGTTCTGGTTATGAATTTATAATTAGGTTTAAAGGACTGCAGTAGGCGTATCATAAGAGGGAAAGCATAAATGCATATGGTAATGTAACTAGAGTATCCAGGAAAAGAAGAAGAAGATAGGTGCGCAATTATGGTGTAAATACAGGTCCTTTAACATGGTAGCAGATAATTACTGGCAGTTAAATGGTTGGTTGAGGAATTGTGCCATTGGTTAGAGGATGTAATAAACATACTGAGTTCATTGGATATGCAAAAAGACACAGAGACAGGTCCTATATGCCTTATTCTTTATTCTTTACAATGTTTGACTTCATCATCACTTATTGCCCTGTTTCACAAACTCTAAAAATGGAGGCCCTCTCTAGAAACTGCATTGTCATGACAACATATGAGACGAAAGACTTATTCTTCCATCATCTATGATATTGGCAGCTCTGACTCCTGATATCTCTGACTTTTTTTTAAACAAAAAGAGCCGAGTGGTAGACGAGGTTCTGCTTGGCGTCTCTGGTTCGGATGAGGGCTCCAGTGTGTAGGGTGAAGATGATCTAATTTGCAATGATGTTGTTTTACCTGAATTTTCTGACTGTTCCAGTTCTAGTGGGGACTCCTTGGGGTCTCAGGTCTGCCTTAATAAGCCAGTGAAGGTTTTGCTAATTTTTTTCTTTTTAAGACTTATCACAATTGATTGAGCAGTATTTATGTTTTTGCTGCTTGTTACACTGGATTCAGCCTCACTAGTTCCTGAATGTGTTTGAATGCGTGTATATGACACATGACATGTACCTGCCCTCTAAACCTGGCACCTGGTTGGCTTATGATGAGGAGTTCAGGTCAAAAAATGAAGGCCATTCAAGTCTGCATTTTGGGTTTAAAGATGCCAAGGTTTGGCTTACAGTTTCCCAAGCAGGTAGGGTGGCAGCTGACGGCTTTCCACCATGCAAGTCTGGCACGCTGGGGAGGCCTGGCATGCCCGTCCCATTAAATTGAAAGTGTTATGCTTTCAACAACTCCTACTGTATCCAGGGGGCGGCATGTGTCTAATTACATGCGGATTAGGGGAAATTGTAGCCATGCCTATGTAGGAGACTTTATCCACTATGTTTTACCCATTGTAAAAATGTGTATTGATGATATTGCAATGATACTATTATACACTGTCCTTAAACTTGAGACCACGTGGAGATTGGGTAAGGATTGGGTGGGGTCCAGTTCCAGGATACAGGTGAGAATGCTGTAGCTGCTTTCATTCTCCCCTCCTTTCTCTACAAGTAGTTCTGATCAACTGAGAGCTTGTTCTGTCTGAAAAAGCTTGTAAGGGGTACTGGGAGTGTGAGTTAATCATCTTGGCCTTGGTGTTAACCCTCCAGGGGACCAAGGGATGTATTAGGATGAGAACGGACAGGCCTGTAACAGACTATTTGACATACAGCCATTCTCAGAGGATCCCACTATCTAAGGCAAACCCTGACCCGGCCAATTTCAGAGTATAGAGGAAAGAGTGAGAGCCAGTAAAGATTGTTGTCCTTCTTGTTCTTCTTGGGAAGAACTCCAATGTTGAAGTCTAGGCTTCTGTTAGACTTGGTAAAGGAGAGCTTGTCAGGACAAGTGGGCGGGATTCAGCAAGACAGGACATCCAGGTGACTGAAACTCCTTAAGCTAGTGGGGTAAGGGACAGATAATGCGGTAAAACTGTGAGTCATTTATTTACTGTTTATATATATATATAATTCTACTGATTGTTTTTATTCCAATAAATTTACTTTTGTACTTTTCTAATTGCATTTTCCTGAGTGACTAGTGACTATAGAATCCCTAGAAGGTACTGGATATGTTTCACTGATATAGAAAGGCACCTCTGGTTGGCAAGACAGATAGAAGTGGTTATAAGCTGGCCAAATAAACCTGGTATCTTCACACTGTAGTTGGTGACATTTTTTCAGGATGAGGTTGCTGCCAAACTTCCTTAGGTGGTTCTTTTGGGCCGGGTGGCTGGCCTGTTGATAGAGCCTCAGTCTGTAGATTTGAAAGAAAAGAAAATTATTTCCCCAGTCCGTGTGGTGCCTAAGAAGGCTGCTCGGCAGTTTCGCTTCATATAGCACCTTTCCGCCAGGAGGGTCGATTATCAATGCTATAAATGATAGTATGTTTTGGGTAGTAAATCGATCTTTTGATTGAGCATTGGAGATGGTTCCGGACTTTGGTCGAGGCACTCTGTTAGCTAAGGTGGTTGAATCTGCTTTCCACCTCTTTCCCTTACACCAAACTGGTTTTATGTGGATTAATTTCTCACCATGGGTTGTGCTGTTACTTGCGTGTTTTTGAATGTTTAGTTATTTCCTTCAGTGGTGTTTTGAAGCAGGTAACGATCATCTGGTCATCAACCCTTACTAGTATGATTTCCTCGTGGTCGGGGACTGCGAGTCTGCCTCCCGTGCTAATGCCCTTTTTTCTGTGCTTCAGCTTTTTCATTCCCTGGGCATTTTCATTCCTCATGATAAGGCGGAAGGTCCTACTACCTGTTTGTCTTATGTAGGCATTGAAAACAGCCCTGCTCTAAGGCAATGTCAGCTCCCTGCTGTAAATGTCAGGCAATGATTATGGAAGTGCAGGGATCCACCAAGGTGACTTTGCGGAAGGCCCACATATGAAGGGCAGTGTTAAGGGTTGCACCAATGCTTTCCTTTATTTGGGCTAAGTATAGTGGCGGTAGGTTCAAGGCTGCGATGGCTGCTTCCTTGGTGCACATATTCTTTTTTGCCAAGTTGTACTGTATAGCCAGGTTGATGTGTCTAAGAGTTTTGTCATCACCAAAGCATTGAAAGGATGGTTATACACACCTCCTGTCTTGCCCTGTCCACTGGAATGCTTGCCAATCATGTAGTTATTTCCAACTCGTCTGTCATAATATAGACCTGTTGGACAAGGGGCTGTGGGTTAGCCTCTTCCCTCATAGGTATGTTTTGATTTGCCATGTTACTATTGTATGTGAAAAATATTTAGAGGTCTACTGCGTCCCTTTATGGTCTGCAGCCAATATACTGTGCCCTTCATTATGCTGCTTTTGCTCCCCTTCACTTACACTTCTATTGCCTTCTTTCTTCTCTTCTGTTTTCTTCTCTTCTTCTTGTGGCTGCTCTGTCTGCGATCCCAACTGCAAATGTTAGAAGTGATGAAGTCACGCCCAACGTTCAGTGCCAGGGAAAGGAGCGGATGTCAGCGGAGAAGTGGGGGATGACAGGCGGAGGAGAGCCTCTCAGGGTTGGCTACCTTGCCATGGTTACCATGCTGACTGCATTCTGAGGGCCGCAAGTGTACTGCTTGCACCCCATGGGCCGCCATTTTGACACACCTACTCTAAGGCTTGGGGTTCATAGAAAAATGTTGTCTATATAAAAGTACAGGCTGTACAAAAAAGGCATTTCAATAATAAGTGACTCACCTAAAATTGGTTAGATTGGGCTTAAAGGGAACCTTTGTCCCATTGCTGGACATTAAATGATCCCCAGCTGAATGTGAGCATTCCTCCAAAGTATAAAAGGGAACGCAGTGTATGATGCAATATTGTTTCAAAAGACATGACTAAGTTCAAAAGATGCTCACCTTAACAACACATTTTCTTAGATAGAATACACAAAATCCTCAACAAATTCCAATTCAAAAAGTGATATAAGATATAAGAGCTTAAAATAGTGTAAAAACAAAAGTATATAAAAGCTAGCATAGGCAGATGCACTCACAATGCTAGCAGTGATATCAGTATTAATGGTAGATTTGGGTCCAATTAGTCTGTAGATTCACAAATCGTTTAATCCAGTGAACCCCAAACTTTATCAGTTTGAGACACCCTTAGGGCTCCATATTTTTTCAAAGCACCACTAAGCCCAATTAATTACCAAGTATACACCTGACTTGCATACCCAGCTTACCACTGGACCTGGCCCTGACACCCCTGTGAGATCACCACAGTTCCCCAGGAGCACAGTTTGGGAACCGCTGGTTTAATCCTTAAATAAAATATCCCTGTAATAGCAGTGTCTTTGAAATGTGCACCACTTTTCCGTATTTTGTACATTAAATGACAGAATCTATGTACAACTTTAGCAAGTCAGATATGAAATTATAATATGAGGTACATATAGATTCCACACATCTTAAAAAGGTTTCTCATTAAATCTTTAAAATGTATTAAACAAAATATTAATGTTTATGATGATTCCAGGAAAATGGAAAATCTTTTTAAAGGAATATATATATATATATATATATATATATATATATATGTATCTCGCATTTCAATTTCATATCTGCTTTGTTAACATTATATATAGATTTGATGTATAGTGAAATATATCTTTTTTTAATTACCTTTTATCTGGGGATAGGTCAAGGTCAACCAATAAGAATTAAGCAGGGGATTTAAATGCCATCCAAAAATCCACAGTCACCATTTTGAGTGAGATGCCTTCAGAAAGTGTCAAAAGCAGTAAAAAATTTGCAAGACCTTCTTGCTACCAGAGGGATATTTTATTTCAGAATTTAGCCCTTAGTTGACCTGAAGACTGAACTGGACTCAAGTTTATTATTAATGCTAAAATCCCTGCTACCAATGTGAGTGCATATCATTTTGCTACCTTCTACATATTGTTGGTTTTATACTATTTTAAGCTCTTATATATACAATATACAATATATATATTGTAGAAGTAATAAACTTGTCTGAATTGGTTATTCGATTTAAGAAAAAGGTATTTTTAAATTGAGCTTGTTTTAATTTAATTAGTCACTTATATTAATACAATCAATATAAAACCAGCAATACATACATTTGGCGCTGCCTTCACACACACTGGGAAAGATGATAAATGCACATATGGAGTTTATGTCCAGGTTTCAGATCTCTGAGCTAGGAGGATATATAACAAGAGAAAAGACTAATGGTACAGTACGTAAGCACAATTGTCCAATCTGTAACACTTCCACTAAAATCAAAGCCCGTGTATGGATGAAACTACTGCACACAACACCCGTGTTTCCACTCCAAAATAGATCCCCCTTAGGGTATGCGCTTACTTCACGATGGAAGTATTCAAGCCCTCAGAGGTAATGCTGACATCAGATTTTTTCCAAGATTCTCCCGATGGTCGGGTCCTAAGGGGGATCTATAGTGCAGAATTTCAACAAATATAATTTATTAATATATGAATATAAATATAAAACATAACCAGAGGTAGCGCCACTTTATATCAAACAAATTGACTGTAATAGCTGGTCATTAAAACATCAAATATATAGGTGCACCTATAATGACATGTATATATATTGGCCAAGAGTCAATAATATAATGGCAGAATCAGAGAATAATACTCAATCCATTTGGATGGACAGCAGTGGGACTATAAAGTGTGTAAAAGTTTCACTTGGTCATTGGCACTTTTGCACACTTAATAGTCCCACTGCTGTCCATCCAAATGGATTGAGTATTATTCTCTGATTCTGCCGTTAGATTATTGACTCTTGGCCAATATATATACATGTCATTATAGGTGCACCTATATATTTGATGTTTTAATGACCAGCTATGGCAGTCAATTTGTTTGATATTAAGTGACGCTACCACTGGTTATGTTTTATATTCATTTGTTAATAAATTATATTTGTTGAAATTCCGCAGTGTTTTACCAGTTCATTGTGATTGTTATACCATTGTAAACTTTCTTGTGCTTTTTTATATATATTTTTTGAGGCTGCAGACCTCATACATTGGTATCAACAGTTCACCGCCATATCTTTAGCACCAAGGTATTTTTGTTTGTTTGTTTATATTGATATATATTGCCACAAATTGTCTGTAGCGCCATACAGAATACAAATAATAGACCAAACAAGTTATAAAGACGCAAGTGATAACAATGTGATCAGCATTATACACTGAGCAAAAATTTTACCTGGGTCATGTTATGCTATTAATCTCAATGGGGTAAAACCTAGGTATATCTATGGAAAGTGGCTATATGTGTGTTATGCCTTTTTTAGCTTTTCATTGCTAGCTATAAACACAATTTGGGCCAGGAATCGATGCATCTAGAATCTGAGTATGCTATTAGAGCTAAGAGTGACAAGCTTGTTAACTCTTACACTTGTCCCATATGCTACTTTATACAATCTTTAACACAGAATAGAATGGTGTCAAATATACCATTAGAAATTGTTTTTTTCTTTTTAAATGTACTTTTAATTCTTTATTTTGCACATGAAATCCCACTTTTTGCAGAGAAGCATCAGTGAACCCTTCAAGTAAATAAACACGAGTTGGCGGATAAATGTGAAAGATCATATTAATATAATGTGAAAGCATGCATACATTTGACATCTGTATTTTCGAAATGCATTCATCTTTTAATGGAACCATTAGAAAAACATTAACCTCTTTTGAATGGACCCATTGCCATGGAAATGAGCCTTACTTCATTCTGTTTCTTAACCTGATTTTCATAAAAAAAATAATTCAAGTAATGGAAAATAGCATAGCTAATAATTTTCATAATGCATCTTAGTATAGCTTGGAAGTCACAACCTTTGTCATGACATATTTGGCTCATTATGATGAGACATGATAACTGTATTGAACAAAAGGTGAAAAAGCACAGTAAAGTACAAAATAAATGCTCCCTAGATCATTCTTTGTGTGCTGGATGTATCTATGGAGCTTATATTCAATCATATATTATTTAACACTAACATTGACACTAATATAGGATTAAATAAAATATATAATATATGATCTATGTAAAAACATAAACGGAAAGACATACATATAATAAATAATCAGAAAGTAAGACAAACAAATGAGTAAGATTTCCCCTGGACAAAACTATGTTACAATGCAAGGGGTGAAAATTAATTTATTATTTTGCACATAAGATGTAATAAAATTATTTTTCATGTAGCACACAAATACTTGATAGCTTTATTTGTAGACTGAAATTTAAAGTTGATCTAGGAGATACCCTACCCAAACTATAAATCTGCCATCACATTTTAAATTTGTCTCCTCCGCCAATGCAACATGGTTTTGCCATGGTGCAAAGTTACAATTTTTTTTGCTTTACTTTCCTTAATGAATCAGACTCATAATGCACACATGCTGGCCTGATTCATTAAGGAGTGTAAATGGTGATATGTTATATATTGTACGCACGATTACGCTGCACATGCCCAGAACCGAACCATATACGCCAAAGAGCACAGCAGCATACAATTCATCTTTGAGTGCAAAAGACACTTATGAAAGGTTACAATTTCAGGGCTGGAACAAGAAGGGGATTGGACGTATGCTCGCAGTCAATGTACAGTAAGGGTGTGCCAAGCTTGAGCACACGCAGCAGCATCAGATTCAAGGTACGTGATTTTCAGTTTTAACACTTGCACCAGCTACAGGTCTGCTGCAAGTGACAATTACTAGTGATGACGGCTGCGTATGCCTGCTATAACGTGTTTGCAATCAGGAGCAACTATAAAAATGTATTTTATGTACAGTAGACATTTTTTGTACAGTAGGCCGCTCAGTCTCACCGATGATAGGGCCGGGCGGTAGGCCGGCCGGCCGCCCCCCGGATAAATTATCTCCTGTTTTTACCGGTGGCCGCATCCCATGACATGGGATGTGGCCGCCTGTGCGCCCCCGGGCTGAAATCTGCCATCCCGCGCCTGCTGAGGACTACACTAAAAACCCAGAAGATACGTGCATTAACTCATTTTCTTGCTAATTTGTGTCTAATTTATCTCTGCAATCAGTAGTCCTCTTAATACTGGATCCAAAGAAATAAATTGAAAGACATAAAAGATAAGTGTAGATTCATCATTGCAGTTCAGCAGTAATTATACTATCTGATTAACTGTGGGATTGTACTGCTTCCCTGCTGGCATGGTTTTATTTATTTTACAATAATATCATAACTTTATGTATGCGATATTTGAATCCTTGGGATAATCTAACACCCCTGAAAGAACTACCTTCCTCTTTTCTGAAATTTATGATCAATCTACACCAATTGTTATACATATATGTCTATATAAAATAGTATATCTTCTATTCATGGAAGGTTAGTAAGACGTTATGGGACTGATCCATCAAGTCATGCATACTGAGCGTAACCTGAGTTTTGGCTTAAAACTCACATCATTCGGCTTTCTACGCGCCCGAATTCATCAAGCAACAAATCTATAGATACATTTCTTGTTGAGTTAGGTAGTAAAGTATTTTCCATAACGTAAAACCACTGCGTCTGTGTGAGTATTTTTTTGTCCTACTATTGAACTTCATGGCTACATGTACGTTTGAGCACGCTAAGCATTTATATTTCCAGCCATGGGAAATACCATGTTATAAATAGGACTATTGATGTGTAAGAGCTCATTTTGTGGCAGAGCTCTTAGGAGCTAGTTAACGCCATCTACCATGGATTATTATTTTGTAAAGAATCCTAGGATGTATTACAGAAGAAACACCCTTGATGTATATATAATTAAATTAAAATGATGTTTACACTTGCGTCTGTGTTTTATTTTTATTTTTTTGATGCACTACAGATCCCAGGGGGCTCTGGGTGCCAGGGCATGCTGGCACTTGTAGTTCCCCAACAGCCAGAAAGGCAGCCATGGGTATGCTGGTGCTTGGGTTTGCTGCCCCAATGCCCTCTGCTTCTTCCACACTGTTGCATTCCACATTTACAGGTAATCAGAAGCCAAGTCTGACAAAATGCTGCCTCAAAACCATGTCATGTTATGTTTTTTTTTATATCATGTGTGGTTTTGTTTGTTGTTTGAATAATACATATTTTTCAGAATTCCAAAACTCAAGTCTCTAATTTACTATAAAATTACATTTAGACAAGATTCCAAGAATTACTTACACATAAAAATAGGTGGATAGAACATACCGTATTTCCCCATGTATAAGACGCACCTTTTCCCCCCAAATTTTGGGTCTAAAACAAAAGGTGCGTCTTATACACTGCAAGCGCTACTTACCTCAATGAAGAAGTCGGCACCTGGTGTGAGGATGAGAGAGATGAGTCCCCGCTAATCAGCTCCAGCCAGCTCCAGCGTGTCCCCGTTATTCAGCTCCAGCCAGCTCCAGCGTGTCCCCGTTATTCAGCTCCAGCCAGCTCCAGCGTGTCCCCGTAATTCAGCTCCAGCCAGCTCCAGTGTGTCCCCGTTATTCAGCTCCAGCCAGCTCCAGTGTGTCCCCGTTATTCAGCTCCAGCCAGCTCCAGCGTGTCCCCGTAATTCAGCTCCAGCCAGCTCCAGCGTGTCCCCGTTATTCAGCTCCAGCCAGCTCCAGCGTGTCCCCGTTATTCAGCTCCAGCCAGCTCCAGTGTGTCCCCGTTATTCAGCTCCAGCCAGCTCCAGCGTGTCCCCGCTAATCGGCTACAGCGTGTCCCCGATACTTGGCAGAAGGACCTTCTGGTCCTTCAGGCGCCTCCCACAGTCTCTGAGCTGTCAGTCACTTCTCCCTGCACAGTTCCGATGACTGCCGATTCCAGGGTGTTTGACAGTAAGCTGCACAACGTTGATGACATTTTGGGCCCCAAAATTAAGGTGCGTCTTATACACGGGTGCGTCTTATACTTGGGGAAATACGGTATTATTTATATTGGAATGCTTCCTTTCAAGAGGGCTGGAGTCACCTCCTCGCCAGCAACCACAGCCTCTTTGACTCATGGAGCCCCACTCCTGAAGGGTCTGTACTTGCAGTCTTCTTGCCACAAAATAACCTTTGTATTAATGTGTATTGAGTGTACAATCAAGTGACACATAGCTATAATTAAGGAGGCAGAAATAAGCAATATACATATAAGTAAAACTTTGTTTTTTATAAGACTACACTGCCAAAGATTTATAATTAAATTGGCATATTAATGCAATAGACACCTGCTATTGCTTTACCGCTAAAAGCAACTAATTACAAAGTGAATGATGTGCGGACACCACACCATGTGGGACTGGTACAGGCATCAGAAATTAACACACACATGCTCCCAAAGGAGTCGCAGCTCGAGGAACTATCAGCACCTGGTCGTGGATCGATCGGAAAATTATACACACTACATGATCGCTAGGGGATTGGTCGGAAAATATTAAACAGTACGACCAACCAAATGAGCCAACAATCAACACTTAGGCATGACTTTCGACTATCGGGTCGTATGCTGGCTAATTTGCCCGATTATTGGAGGAAAACGCTCTAGTGTGTACCTAGCCTTACAGACTGCATGTTTTCATTACCTATTGTGGTGAGCATGAGTCATTGCACATACCTGTCTCATTAATTTAGGGTATGTTTCTCTCCTGACCTGATTGGACCTTTAAATTCCATCCTATGCATTCTTTGGCAGTGATAGAATTTACTTTGGATTCCTGTACAGCTTGCTCTTATATATATAACAGCACTACTACTCCAATTCTTTTGGCATCCACCTTACTTAGAATTGTTCTGTAAGCAATGCAACTTGAACATAGATCAACTTATATAAGACAATTGTCTGCTGGCTATAAAATAAATCTTTCTAAATTATCCTGCTTGCTGTTATGAGGAATCCTGGAGCTTGAACATAAAATGTGGAGTTTCGTATGTTCTCCTCTTGTTTGCATGGGTTTCCTCCGGGTGCTCCGGTTTCCCCCCACACTCCAAAAACATACTAATAGGTTAAGTGGCTGCTAATAAATTGACCTTAATCTCTCTCGGCCTGTGTGTGTATTTTAGGGAATTTAGACTGTAAGCTTCAATGGGGCAGGGACTGATGTGAGTGAGGTTTCTGTCCAGCTCTGCGAAAGTAGTGGCGCTAACTAAATAGCTGATGATGATGATGATAGAACTGCTTGGAAGAAACAATTGTCTGCTGGCTGGGAAAGAAATCTTTCTACATCATTCTGCCTGCTGATACTGCTCTGAGGGTCTCTGGCCCCATCTCAGTTGGGTTTAGACTTTTGCTGCCTTTTTGCATCTGTCAGTACTATTGTCTACTATCAGAAATGTTATTGTACTGTTTGAAGTACTGCCAGTGTCTCTGAAGATCTTTATAACTACAGCTATTTAAGACTAATAGTGGCTTTTCTCTATGCTCATTAATGTGTTGCAATTTGTATTTCATCTGTATCTGATCATTGGTTGTTTGAACTTCTGTTCTGTTTCATTCTTGCCTTGAATTACCTTACACAAACACACCTTTAAAATGGAAAACAGTGCTGTTGAATGTAAATATCAAGCAGTGCAGAAAAGTATTATAGTGGAGAAACTATTATACTATTAAATTTATCACACCTTAAAAAGATCTCCAAAATTCTAAAAAATGCCAATAAAGTTATATGGTGTGATCCTGAGACTGTGACTATGGAATGATACTAAAAAATGAAGAAGCCGCAATATATTTTTGAACCTGAAATGTATTTGAAATTGCAGACAATGATTTCATTACATTATATAAATGAAACAGACGTACATTACCAAACTAATTGGAAATATTGCAGAGTATTTAAATGAAACTGCTATCAATTGGGTAAGCTTATTTTTAATAAAATTTCTAAGGTTCAACAGAAATAAACACATAGATTAAAGTTACATTATAAATAAAAACCATAAGTGAAAAATGAAGGGGATAGGAGTGAAATGACGGAGAAGCGAGAGGACATCTGTATCATCCAATGGCATCCTTAGTCCGCCAGAGTGGCTTTGTCAATTAACAATATAAAAGGAACAATTAAGGTGATATCTTACATACACATGTGTACTTATTTGCCTGTTTGCCAGGAACAGAAAATCTACAGGAACAATAATATTTAAGGTTTTAAACCTTTCAAACTTTAATACTGACTCACAATTGTATAAAAACAAGTTATTATGAGCAATATATTTGCTGTCAACTACTCTCTCTATTTTTTTTAAATAATTAATATTTTTTAATGCTATTTATTCACTTTGGATATTGATGTCAATGCTTTCATTATATCTAGCCATCTACTATTTGTGGCCAAATAAAAATGACTTACTTTTCCCAAAGATTTCCCCCATAAGTAGATTGCTTTGTTTCTTTCTAAACAATATATAAGAAATTGCATTTCATGCTATAAATTTATTCCACAATGTTGTTATAAATAAAGGCTATTAGTACTACTATTGCTGCTATTATAGCACAATTGCAGAATATTAATACTACTATTACTACTGCTAAAATATCACAACTACCACTACTACTGATAATAATAATAATAATAATAATAATAATAATAATAATAATAATAATAATAATGTTAATTAGTTATTTTTATTTTATCTGATCCCTCCCTGATCTCTCTAATGACAAGGTTTTCACCTACTTCACCAGTTTGAAAATAAAAATAGCCAATAGCTTTGGAGAAATCAAAAACTTGTATTCCTGTTTGAAACACACAGCAAGCTATATAAATCTGTTTTTTATATTTTAGAGAAAAATGTGGCTGTTATGTGGTGATGACGAATCCATTTTAGAGAAATTTTTGACAGATTTTTATTTAACAACTTTCTTCCAGTAACATTAATGTGTTGTTTGTGACCGTAAATTAAATCATAGTTGGTACCAGAGACTATACCTGCAAAGATTGCTGACAAGTCATGCAGAAACATTATGCATTAAAATGGGATATTAAAAAATGCTGTATAAAATTGAATCTAATTGAACTCTGCATCTTATTTCACTGAAAAAATGTGTGTAATTCTGACTATATTCATTACATTTCTTCTCAGTATTATGTTGACAAAAATATGGGTTTCCGATATGGAGCATGTTTTATTAAGACAAATAATGTGATTTGCACAGGTTACCTGGATTGCTGTTTGTGTAACCTGCTTTACCACCTGTGAATTAGAATGGAGGGAGCAGGTTACTGCGGCATAATACAGTGCGCCCACATTGCCTTGTGGTCACCAGAGTCTGCCATTTGTCTTAATAAAATGTATCCATCTGTACTTCTAATATACAAATGTCAAGGTTACAGTTGGTGTCTATATAAAACATTTGTCCAGGCCTATCCATCGACAGAAGTGGACACATCTGTATTCACAGTCTAGAAAGGGAAAAATCCTATTTGTTTGTCAGTTTCTGAATGATGCATAACTGCAGTGCTTTTTTTGCCATAGAACTCACAGAACTAAGTTCCGGCACATTTTTACAACGGATTTTCCACGTTTTAAAAGTAACTTTTGAACATTTGATGTCTGGTCCACGTGGACTTGAATCGCCCTGTCGAGCGTAGCAAAAATCATTAAAACGGTGCATGCGGGCTGCATGTGTGTCCAGTTCGATGCATGCGTACTTCATCCGCGCAGGTTGTGATGACACTGCTTGGCTTGTGGCACTGCTCAGCTTGTGATTGGTCATGTGGTCGCGCGCTGACTGCTTCCGTGCGACCGCTATGTTTAGTTACACAACTGACGTATGTGGTTGTGTGTACAGTGATTGACTATGTCATGTGAATTCCGGCTCCTTTTTTCTTACAAAAAAATCACTGCATAACTATATAACGATTGCTTTAAAAACCTATATTCACCTAGTCCACACACACTGCATCTGACCACCCCCTTGTCTTCCTTAATGTTCCTGCTACTTTGGATGGGGATGTCCTCTAAAGCTTCTATCACCAGGCTTTACAAAAGAATGAGTGAATGATTGTCCAAAGGAAATACCAGGGGCTGATTGTTGGAAAACTGACACAGCATTATATTTGCTTTTGATAACTTATTGTACAGAACAGTTAAACACTAGGGGAACACATCGTTCTTTCTATAACCTCGTGATAAAAGAGGGACAACACTGGTGAGAACTTAAATATGACAAAAGTAAGGAAAGCAGGTAGGAACAAACTTCCACAAAGATTGTTTATAATCCACATTAAGGGATAACATAAAATTATGTGTAGCATATACCTGTCCCAGTGTTTGGCACATTTAAGCATATTTTCTTATTATTCCGAAATTTCATGGAAACTCCCAAATTTCGTGGAGTCACCCCAGACTCCTGGGAGAGTAGGCCACTCCCCCCAATACTGGTCCACTTTCTTCTGTGACTTACGTCATCAGGCACTGTCGATGCTGCACATGAATACAATTCACATCATCGTGCAGCGGTGAACAAGGCTTGATGATGTAAATCACCCCACCACACACACACACACACACACACACACACACACACATACATGCACACACACTTGACCCTTGGATCTGTTATTAATTTTAGTAAATATTTTTTGTGGAAAATATATATATATTGTTTATTTTGTTTTTATGTTATGCTAAAAACACCCCGACGGATACAGAAAGTCTACACTCCTTTGATGAAATCGTAAGGATATGATGAAGCCCGTTAGTGACACTTATGGACATCTAAAACTACTATCGTATATACATAGCCTGTTATAAATTGTGTTTCAACCGTCTACAATAAGTAAGAGGACCGCAATCTGAATTTAGTGAGCAAAGTCTGAGAGGTACGAATCACATAGTCATCCTGACAGGGAGCAGTATGGCAGCTTCTATATACAGCCAATTATTTGCCTATTTGCAGCTCACCTACTTTGACAAACTATTTACTCCAATCATAATGTACTTGGGGTACATGTTTTATTAATACAATCATTTTTTAGATTATTCTAACATATTTTCACAAACTCATTTCATACATGGTTAACGGGAATTTATTAGAGTGATGTAATTTGAGGATTTTTTTATCCTATACCTGACTTTATTCACCTTTGATTTGTTAGTAACTATGTTAAAAATGATTCAGGCATAAACAAGATTTATAATCATACATGCCAGTACTATGAGACCACATCATTCAAAACACCACAATATAATATGCAAGGTATTTTGACATATGTATAAACTCATGTAATTATATCTACATAAACAGTGAGTTGTGAAGTCATTGCTTTTAATCTGTATGTTCTGATGTCGTCACTTTGGTGTTCAGAGGAAAACATGGGTACTGTAACCAATAATGAACCCTCTACTGTAAAATATTTGTAAATATAGCGTGTGTGCAGCCATGTTAATATAGTGTGTGTGGGCGCAGTATTTTAATATAATATGTGAGGGAAGGGAGGATCTTAATATAGTGTGGGATTTAGGCTATTTAACGGTGGAGTGTAGGTGGGGGCTAATTATTTAAGGCTAGGTGACGGAACCTTTAATTTAATGCTGCGGTGGTTTGGGGCTATTAATTGAACATGGGGCTGATTTTGGGGAGGGTGCTGTTTCTTAAATGTGAATATGAATTATTTAATGCCGGGGATGGTTGAGGAAAATAGCTATATTTATTCAACGTTAATGCTATTTCATTTTTGCTGGGACTGTTTGGAGGTAGGGAAATAGGTTTTGAGTAAATGGGTATACTGTTAATTTAATGTTTAATGTTGGGGCTAGTTGGAGGGAAATAGGTCTACTTATTAAATGTGAATATTATTATTGTTGGGAATCGAGGGAGACCTAATTATAAAACGTGAGTGCTATCCATTTAACAAAGAGGCTGGTTGGAGTTTTCTAAATCTTGTGTACCCATTGTTTTTTCAAAATAGGGCAGCCAACATTCCAGGATCAAGACAAGCTGGAACTGAGCTAACAAAACCAGCTGCCACAAGTGGTGAAAGTGAAAAGAACAGGTAGGAGAGAGCAGAACAGCCAACTGTTCTGAATCTGGCGGGGCAGTCCTGAATTTGTCTGTCTCGCTTAGTAAGGATTTAGTTAGACTGCAAGCACAGTTGGGAGGTATGTCGCGTTTCACAGCGCACTGCTTGTGAAGGCAGAGCTGTGTGCATCTAACAATTGTGCACACAGTATTGCATGTATATTTGTCTAAAATGATAACCATGTTACATAATAGAGGCCCTGCTGTCTTAAAAACCCTGGGCCCCCCTGAGCCGTAATCCAGCTCTAGTTAGGGAAAGGGAGCTGATAGCTCCTCCCGGTCCTTGGACAGGACACAGCCTGCAGAGAAAGTTGAGGAGCTATTTGGTAATCTTGTGAGACAAAGAGCTTCCCTGCTCACTCTACAGGAAGTTCCCACCCTAATGGATGTCAGCACCATCAGAAGCTTAGATAAGTACAGTGGGCTGGGGGTGTCATAATGTGGCTGGAAGGGCGTGATAAATGTAATGTTTTCTTACAATATATGTATCAATGCCCCATGTTGACCACACCCCCAGCACAATGTGGTCACACCCTTTTCAGCGGCGCCACTGTGAGGCGGCACACAGTTTATTTGCTACTCGTCTATAAAGGGGGGCCTCAAAAGTTCACTGTACCCGGGCCCCAAATTTCTCTTGCCAGGCCTGTACATATCATTATCTGATACTGGTAAGCCCTATGCTGCAAATAGAGAGTCAAACTGCTCGTAATACATTTGGATCTCACAGGACACCATATAACAATGACCTTTGCAAAAAATACTTTAATATTATTATTATCTGGACTAGAGGTGGGCCTGTGTGCTTTAAATGCCAGGGCTGATTTTTAGTTCCAGTCCGGCCCTGGTGGCTATGAACAATCAACTGGGTGTTTATTTGGGGGGAAGTAAATAGGTAAGATTTAAACAGGGAGATATTCTGGATTGCAAAAGTGGGACATAGGGGAAGATAATACTCAAAGGCAACAGTACAGTAATGACATACATGCAAGATGGCCCCTACACGTGTCATTCACTGGCACCTAAACTCTCCCACATCCCACTCACGCACATTGTGAAAAATATAAAGCAACAATGATTTATTCACAGTCCTGGCAATATTAACATATTTAAGAGAAAAAAAGGAGAAAGAGAACTGTTATAACGGAGTGCACTAAATCTTCATTATATGTCACTTAGCAAAAGTCGTTAGAGCCCCTATAGAATGTTAAATCAACCCTTTATTTCTTATAACTGAAATAATTGGATAAAAATCAGCAAAATATAAGTGAATAAAGTGTAAAATAGTGTCAAAAGTGATATAAAAACTGTAAAAATATTAAAAACTGTGTGTGGTTCCTTATTATCCAATATTAGATTACTCGTAGTACTTGTGGTGAATCAATCTGAGGAAGTTGATATCAATTGCAATTAAGGAGTCAAAAGTAATACTTTCATGTTAAAGCTCAGTTCAGAATAAAAAGTTGAACCATATGCGGTTGTGGGATAATCAGTTGATGCTTAGGATATAGAGCCATATAATGTCGATGCCTCCTTGTGCTTTAGCTAACAAAATGAATTGTCCGCTATAGTATATGCAGGTTCCTACATACTATTAGTGGCAGGGAGTGAATTGTTATTTGCCTATAGATATCTAATTCTCGGGGTTTGGGCATGTGCTACTAAAATGCTCTCAGTAAATCCCATGCTTTTTGCGATTCGTGCTCTATTCGAGATTACAAAAGGAGGAAAAACACACAACTTAGATGCCAACACGTGTTTTGCTGTGCTAGGCTTTTTCGAGGCAAATCCGTCCGTGATCAGAGTGGAATTTTAAACTGTCCATGGCCATTCAGCAAGCTCACATACAAAAGTTGGGTGTGGATTTAAGGTGGGTGTCATAGTTAACCCTTTATGTTTCATTAACAAAGCGTCTAATTAGAAAATATCATTCTTAAAATAATGAAAAATATTGCATTGGAACGCAAAAGATAAATTCGCAAATAGATGGATAAAAGCGTTGTGTTAAATTTCCCCAAATTAGGAGGTTTTTAATATACGTTCATCTTGTAATCCGCTAAAATTGTAGTATTGAACTGTGATATTCTGATCCGCTGTGCAAATAACTAAATATCATAACACTATACCTACATATAATTTATGTGATATTATATGCATATAGCTATTTAAAGGGGGAAAATAGCTATGAGAAAATGAGGAAATGTAGCTGTTCTTCCTGGTAATTCTCTATAAGAGATAAGTCCAAAATTTAATAATATGCTGTAACTAATATCACTCGATCCTTTGGAAATGTTTGAGCTTAAGTGTGCCATGATTGTAAGAATGAATCCCCCTTAACATTTCACTTCTCGTTATCATTATAACGAAATACACAGGTATAAAAGTGATTAAAAAATTTACGATAAGTGGGGGAATTTCATATCCATAAATTAAGTGTTATAACTTGTTACAATTCGATAATATATATTAAACCTAGCAAAGGCTATTTTTATTATATGTATAATTAATACAGGATGTGAATAACATGTTACTAGTGATAAACATAAACTATTTTTATATTGTGCATAATAAAATGTGAGCTGTAGCATAGTGAGTGTAACTACGAATATCTTAATACCTTGGATTAGTAGTTTGCTATACTGAATACGTGAATTAAAGACATGCTGAAAATTAAATAATAAATAATAGAACTGGAGAGGTGACAAGTGAACTCGGTTGTTGTAATAATGTGGATAAATTGAAAAGTGTGAAATAAAAAATAATAAAATAATAATACTGGGTGGTAATTATCTCGTGTAAGTGAAAAAAATGTTAATACAATGTGAAAATAAAAAATATATATTTTTGTGAAGGTGATTAAGTATTAAAGTAGAAGATTACTTATGTGTGTGCCGTATGTGAGATCTAAAGTATAGATTAATATGAATCAAATCGCTTATGTTTATATTAATTATACCAATATACACCAAACCATACATGAAATAAAAAAAATTAATTTAGGAGCGAGTAAGTCATGAAGCATTGTCCTCATTAGTGTAATTTAACATAAACAAATTAATACCTAAATAAAAATTAATATGAAAGAAAAAATAGCTTGGGTCATAGTTGTAATATAAGATATCAATTGTCTCCATCAGTCACTAACTGTCACGGACTTACCTGATCCCCGCCGCTCCGTCCAGCCGCACTTCCGCATTCAGGACCATGTGACCACAACCCTAGAGGCGGGGATTTTGAATCCCCTTCAGTATAAAAACCTCACTCTGACACTCGCTGAGTGTCAGAGCAACACTTACCTGTTCCTGGCTCCTGCTCTTCGTGGATTGCAGTGTCTTCCAGTTTCCAGTGTCTTCCTGTGTGCTGATCTCTGCCTGTTTGACTTCCCTGGCTCTCCTTTCCCTGTGTACCGACCTGGCTTGCTGACCATTCTCCTATTCTTGTGACCCTTGTACCGAACCTGGCTTGTTGACTCCGAGTTGCCTTCTGATTCTGCCTGACTCCATTCCTGTGTACCGAATCGGCTTGTTTGACTCCACTACCACCGCTTCACTCCGCTGTACTACATCTTGAGGCGAACCTGGGGACCGTGACCTGCGACTCCTGGCAGCGAAGCCCACCCCGCCTTGCGGCGGTTCTTGGTGAACACCGGGGAGATCGTTAGACTCCGCACCTCAGGTAAGCCAGTGCTATCAAGATTAGTAATATAGTATCCAGAATCTGTTACACTAACTCACACCTGATAGCAGTCCGCCCGGCAGTAAACTCTCTTTCTTTCAGACCACCAGGTAATTTACTGTTGTATTAGTAAGTACCATAGAAATCCACTCAGTCACATCATATTCAATTGCATTTCTGTGATAAGGTATCAATATAATGGCAAAATGACCTGGATTAGTAAGTAACAATAACCAATGGGATAAGTGTCTGTAACCGCGAACTGTCACCTGCCCATCCACAGTGGTCATGAATTCTGCAATGCAGAGACAGCCACGTCGTTGTGTTCAATCGAAAATTTTATGGAAATTTCCATAAAGTGGAAAAAGTCCACTTAGATTGCAAACCTATTGGACATTTCTGCTTCAAATTAAAAAATATAATTCAAACAGTAGATCATAAAAAGAATGTAAAATTATTATTTTAGCTTAAGCCCTTAGGGCTGATTGTATCCAAAAGAAATATTTACTGGGATTCTTTCTTTAGCAATTATTTTTTTTAGATCACCACCTCTTAACCCTAGAGGGATCTTTTCAATTGGAAAGGTATTCAGGATTACAGTCATGTTCCTTGTGAAAATGTTTAGCGACACTAGTTAGTTGTTTCATCTTAAGAATAGCAGCTCTTGCATTCTGTATGTTGCAAATAACTTCAAATAATCTTTGTTTTAATGGTCTGCTTGTCATGCCTATATACTTCAGATCGCATGTGCATGACAGGCAGTATACAACTCCTGGGGGTAAATGTATCAAGCTCCGTTTTTTTCAGAGATTAAAAATCATGGCAAATCGCTGGTGCTAACCCGTGATTTTAGTCCCCAAGTTGCGAGATGTATTAAGCTGTGATTTTTTACTCTGATCTTCAATATCACTAGTCATCTCTCGTGATTTGCTGGGAATTCAAATATGGCCGTGTTTAGCCAATTCTCCCGTGTTTAGCTAACTCTCCTATGTTTAGGTTAAAATTGCCATAGACAACACGCTGCTTCCTAGCTGCAAGATTAGTAAACACATCACTGTTACACTGCCTGCTGTCATGGGAATTCCCCATAGACTATAAATAGAGCTCGCAGCTCTATTATACTCATTCGATTCTGGCTGCTTGTACACTGTACAAGCAGAAGTCACGTAGTTTGTTTACTTGTTTTTTTTTTGGTTTTTTTTTTAACAAGCATGTTCCGGTTTTGAATTTACAAATATGGGGATCTATGTGACCCGAAGATCAGAAGATTTAATTCAAGCATGGACATTTGGAATACAAATATTTTGGGACATGGTTTACAAGCATTTTTGGATTAAAAACTGCTGATAAAAGAAGACATTGCATTGGTGAGTATATGGGGTTTTATTATTTTTAATAAATTGATGTGATATTAAAGAGGGTGGGTTATGTATTTATTGTTTTTTTATTTGTATTACATTTTGTATTGTTAAACAAAGTGTTGTGTTTTTTTTTAGCATTTTGCTTTGTGAAACTACAGGTCACAGCCATCCATGGATGTCAGGCCATTTTGGCACTTGTAGTTCTCCAAGTGCCAGCATGATCTTCATGGTCATCTTAACAACATTATGGGCCCCCGGGCAAAGCAGTGCACTGGGGCCCCTACATATATATATATATATATATATATATATATATATATATATAGATATAGATGTATAGAGATACAGATATAGATATATAGAGATAGAGATAGATGTACTTGCTCAGTTACCCTTGAAGGTTTTTTTTGCAAGTTTTTTCTTTTGCAGAATTATTTATTCTCATTAAGAGCCCTGCCCCTGGGGCCCCCTTTCCCGTGGGGCCCTCGGGCACCTGCCAATCATGCCCAATGGAAAACATGGCCCTGATGATCTTTCTGCCATGGGTATGCTGGTGCTTGTAGTAATACAAATATCAGCATGCCCAGACTGTTAAGGGCAGCCTGGCATGGCTGGGACATGTAGTTCCACAAAACAAAATGGCATCTGTTTGTTTTTTATAACTTTAATCATCATTATTACCCTACACCTACCGCTCAGGGTTGTAGGAAGAGCCCTAGTGCTTTCAGCACTGGGCTGGTTATTCATAGAGGGGGGGGGCACTCATTTTTTTTGCGGACCCCGCTCCCTAGGAAATCCAGCCCAATGCTGAACAGCCTGGGGTTGGTTTGTCATTATGGCAGGGGGGGGGCCTGCTGTATGTCCCCCTGCTATAGTGCCAACCACCCCGGCTGCTTTGTCTAGTGCTGGTTGCATGAAAAGCAGGGGGACACCATGAATTTTTTTTTCCAATTTTTGTGCAGCAAGCAGTAAGCTGGCAGCACTAGGGTTAATAGTGGTAGGACAGGGGGACCGCATGCATTTTGTTTTCAACATTTATCTATTTTTAAACTTTTGACAGCCGCCGGGACCTGCAGCTGTATAGACAGACCAGTGTAACAGTGATATGTTTACTAATATCACAGCTGGGAAGCAACGTGTTGTATCTAGTGATTTTTTACAGCAAACTCGGTCGAGTTTGCTTAATCGCTGCTTCATGCAATTGAAGACGTTTATAGCTAGAGTGGCAAACAGTCGGGACTTTGATCTCTAGTGATTTTTGAAATAGCGATTTTGAAAGAAACATATCTCTGGTGATTTTACATCAAATCTTCTTGGGAGCAGGATGGAGTAATGTTTTTCTATTCATTTTTGGGTGGATTTATATTTTTTTAATTAAATTGTGGATATTTTCATCTTCAACTCAACAGCTCGTTTTTCAAATATGGAAGATTAACTGCAGTTACGTCTCGTATGGATGAATTCTCGTTGCAGGCAAGTGTGAGCTGTTGACGTGTAAGATACTGTTGGTGGCAGTAGGTTTCCTGTGTATGTCTGTTGTGATCACATTATATTCAAAAATGGATTTTTAAAAGTCAATCACTGACATCGATTTCAAATTAATGTCATTGATATTTAACCCTGCTGTTCTGTTAGGGTTATTTGACCCGAAACAAAATTTTCTTAGGTGTCAGTTTGTTATTTATGTAATTATAGCAAATAGTTGTTATGATCAAAAAAAATATATATATATATTTTTTTTTTTCAAGTTATGAGTAGTTAGTACTAATGTACTGTTTGGGTCAATATGACCCAATGTGAATATTATACTAGTGAGTCACCGTAAATGTTTTGAAACACATTACTTCAACAATAAAAATTCAGAAAATTAGAAATACAGTGTCAGTTCATTGGTTTACATTTGGATTATGTTATCTTTTCACCTTTTCACAAATTTATTCACAAGTTTCAACAAGTCTCAGCAAGTCCACATGTTGAGTCAGATACTCATGCTGAACTTCAAGTGTTTGCAAGTCTTCTTTTGATTTTCTCATTTGACTATAACTACATGGAATGACTCATATTTAGTTGGAGATTGATCTGTGTACAATATCATTATGGCCAAACGAAAACCTTTCACTGATGCTGAGCTTCAAGAATTTGGGGAATCTTCTGATAGCGAAGATGTATCTGAGGAAGAAAATCATACAAGTGATGATTCCGACAATGGGAATGACATTGTAAATGAACCTGTTGCTACAACTCCATATGTTTTTTCAAAAAATGAACAAATAATAATGGAACTTGATCCTCCCCGACATCCTGCTGGTAGGCTCTCTACATGCAATGTTATCACGGAAATTCCTGGTGTAACAAGATATCCTACAGCAAGAATCCATGACATGGAAAGTGAATTCAAAGTTATATTTAGTTCCATCGAAATGAGATCATAAAATACACAAATATTGAAGGACACCGTGTTTATGGTGAAAAGTGGTAAAACTTAGAAAATATTATGTTTCAAGCTTATGTTGGACTATGATTATTGGCTGGAGTGTACAAAATCTCACGGTGAAGCAACAAAAAGCTTGTAAGATTGTGAAACTGGTCTCAATATTTTTCCGATCAAACATGTAATTTGACATGTTCTGTAAAATCTTGCGAGTGGTTTGTTTTGACGACAAATCTACCCGTTATTAAAGAAGGCCCATAGACAAGCTTACTGCTGTAAGAGAAATATTGGAAAAATGGGTTGAAGTTCTTCCAAAATTATTTAACCCTTTTGAAAATGTAACAGTAGGTGAACAATTAGTTGGATTTTGAGGGCGCTGCCCTTTCAAGCAGTACATTCCCTCCAAGCCAGCAAAATATGGTGTAAAAATCTGGGGGTAAATGTATCAACCTCCGGTTTTGTCAACTCCCGCGAGTTCGGCAAGTTGACAGCTTAAATTTAAAGTGGCGCTGCCTTGTAAAGGGAAGTTTCCCTTTACAAGGCAGCGCCGCTTTAAATTTAAGCTGTCAACTCGCCGAACTCCCGCGAGTTGACAAAACCGGACAATAATACATTTACCCCCTGGACTTTGTGTGATACTACAACATCATATGTTCTGAAATCGCAAGTGTATACCAGAAAAGAGCCAGGAGCAAAACCAGAAAAAAATCAAGGGATGAGAGTTGTGGCAGGCCTCACATGTGAACTGAATGGGCCCAATCTTACATGCAACAACTTTTTCACCTCGTATAATTTGGCACAACTTATGCTCAAGTGAAACATAACCCTACTTGGTATATTGAGAAAAAATAAACCGGAACTACCTTGGCAAGTCACAAATAAGCAGATGCATAGTTACTCTTTTTATTTCACAATGGTAGTGACTTATGTTCCAAAGAAAAAGAAAAATGTCCTTCTTTTGAGCACCTTACATGAAGACAAACAAGTAATTGATAGGCCAGACAAGAAACCAAATATAATTTTCAACTATAACACGACAAAACGTGCAGTGGATACCTTATTGTCACTCACCGGACTGTGAGGGCCGCTTCTCGTTGTCACAGATTTAGGGTATTTGCTTACTGATTTTTGCACTACTCACCCAAGAGGTGCGGAGTCTAACGTGTTCCTGGTTTTCACCAGGGACCCCCGCAAGGAAGTGTGGTCTTAGCTGCGGGAACACGCAGGTCGCGGTCCTCTAAGGGAGTAATCAGTGAAGCAGTAGATGAAAGCGGTGTCGTACAGGCCCAGTCCAAACCGTGAATTCGGGAGATGTCCAAGGGATAGTTCAAAGCCGTAGTCAGGGAAGCCGGGTCGAGGTCAGAAGCACAGGAGGAAGAATCAAATATCAAGCCGAGGTCAAGTTCACAGGGAGCACAGAACAGGGGTAGTCAGTAACAAGCCGGGTAATACACAGGAAGCGCTGGAAACGGTACACAGGAACGCTGGAGCTAGGATGAGACCTAATACTCTGGCACTCTCCATGTGCCAGAGTGAGGTTTATATACAGGTGCAGACCAATCACTGGCGGTGGTGACGCTAAACACCACCGCCGGAGTTACTAGGAAGCGTTCCGTTGCCTAGCAACGGAACGCGCGACCGCTGACCCGGAAGTACGCTCGGTTGCCTGGCAACCGAGCGCTCAGTCACAGAAGCAGACGTCCGTCTCTGTGCGGCAGGCATAGCACGGAGACGGCGTCTGACAGTACCTCCTCCCCTACTTTGTTGGATAGATCTTTGTTTGAAGAACTGTTTCAATAACCGTGGGGCGTGGAGATCTTCTTTTTGCACCCAGGATCTCTCTTCTAGCCCAAAGCCTTTCCAATGTACTAAGAATTGGTGTCGTCCATGAAGGATACGGGAATCCAGGATACGACTAACTTCAAATTCTTCACCTTCCGTAGTACGTACAGGAGCTGGACGATGAGGTGACTGATGAAATTTATTGAGTACAAGTGGTTTGAGAAGGGAGATATGAAAGACATTGTGGATCTTCAGGGAAGAGGGTAACTGGAGTCTGTAGGTTACTGCATTGATCACATGTGTTATGGAAAAGGGACCAATATAACGGGGAGCCAATTTTTGAGAAGGTACTCTTAACTTAAGGTTACGTGTGGATAACCATACTTTGTCGTGAACCTGTAAAAGAGGGACCAGTCTCCAATGGCGGTCTGCTGCTTGCTTATAGCGTAGGGAAGTCTCTTGGAGTCTAGCTTTTGTGTTAGACCAAATCTGAGAAAGGTTCCGCATGACATCCTCCACTGCGGGGACTGACAAGGAACTTTGGCTGGAAAAATCTGGGAGGGTGGGTTGGGAACCATAAACAATAAAAAATGGAGAGGCACCAGTAGACTCGTGATGATGGATATTGTGAGAAAACTCCGCCCAGGGTAAGAGATTAGCCCATTCTGCTTGATTATCTGAAGAAAAACATCGTAAGAAGACTTCGAGATCTTGGTTAACCCGCTCTGTTTGACCATTGGTTTGTGGATGATAACCTGATGAAAACTTGAGGTCAGACCCAAGTATTTTACAAAAGGCCCTCCAGAATTTGGAAACGAATTGCACTCCACGGTCAGAGATGATCTCACGAGGACATCCATGAAGTCTAAATATTTCTTTAATGAAGATAGAAGCTAACTGAGAAGCAGATGGTAGAGCAGACAAAGGTACAAAGTGGGCCATTTTAGAAAATCTGTCCACAACAACCCAAATAGTGGTGTATCCATTGCTGGGGGGAAGGTCTGTGATGAAATCCATGGATATGCTTTGCCAAGGGAAATCTGGAATGGGAAGTGGTTGAAGGAGTCCAGAAGGGGCCATTCTGGGGTTCTTACAACGGGCACATGTATCACAAGAAGCCACAAAACTTCGTACATCTGAATGTAGTGTCGGCCACCAATATCTCTGACGAAGAAATTCAAGAGTTTTCTTAACACCAGCGTGTCCTGCCAATTTAGAGGAATGCGCTCAGCGGAGGGCTTTAATTCGCAAATTAGGCTCTAAGAAGGAACAGCCCCTTGGGGGTGTCTTGGCCGTGGTTTTGGTAAGGGCGATAACCCTGGTAGGATTTAGAATGGGTAGAGGTTCCGAGGAAGTACAGAGATCCGTGTTGTCAAAAGATCGAGATAGAGCATCAGCTCGGATGTTCTTGGATCCTGGGTGGTAGGTCAGGATGATATCAAAACGTGCGAAGAACGATGCCCATCGAGCTTGGCGTGGATTAAGGCATCGAGCCTCGCTAACATAAAGCAGGTTTTTATGATCGGTAAGAACCGTTACTGGATGACGTGAACCTTCAAGTAAGTGTCGCCACTCCTCTAGGGCAGCCTTGATAGCTAGTAACTCTTTGTCACCAATTCCATAATTCTTCTCGTGGGATAAAAATTTTTTGGAAAAGAACCCGCAAGGTAAATGAGAACCGTTTTTGGATTTTTGGAAGAGTACTGCCCCCACACCTATAGCAGAGGCGTCAACCTCTAGAAAAAAGGGTTCAGATTGATCCGGTTGAGACAGGGCTGGAGCGGATGAAAAGGCCTGTTTCAGGAGATTAAATGCCTTTAGGGCTTCTGGAGACCAATTCCTGGGGTTGGCTGATTTTCGTGTCAGCGCTGTTATAGGTGCAATAATGGAGGAGAACCCTTTAACAAATTGTCTGTAATAATTGGCGAATCCAATAAACCTTTGGATGGCCTTGGTGCCCTGGGGAAGAGGCCAGTTGGTAATGGCAGACACCTTTAGTGGGTCCATGCTTAATCCTGCTCCGGAAACAATGTACCCAAGGAAAGAGATTTGTTCCACTTCAAAGATACATTTTTCTAATTTGCAGAAGAGTTGATTAGCTCGTAATCGGAGTAAGACTTCCTTCACATGGTGTCGATGGGAGGCAATGTCTTGGGAAAAGATTAGAATGTCGTCCAAATAGACAACGACGAAGTGATATAAACAGTCTTGGAAGATTTCATTAACGAAGGATTGAAATACTGCGGGGGCGTTACTAAGCCCGAATGGCATGACTAGATATTCGAAATGTCCGTCCCGCGTGTTAAACGCTGTCTTCCACTCGTCTCCTTGACGTATCCGTACTAAATTGTATGCCCCTCTGAGATCTAGTTTGGTAAAGATGCGGGCTCCACTAATCTTGTCGAAAAAGGTCCATAATAAGGGGTAATGGATAACGGTTCTTGACAGTAATTTTATTTAGATGCCGATAATCAATACACGGGCGTAAGGATCCGTCTTTCTTCTTAACAAAGAAAAATCCTGCTCCGGCTGGAGAAGATGATTTTCTAATGAACCCTCGGGCTAAGTTTTCAGATATGTATTGTGACATAGCTTGGGTCTCTGGTAAGGACAGGAGATACGTCCTACCGCGGGGAATTTGTTTTCCCGGGATTAATTCAATCGGACAGTCCCACGGGCGATGGGGTGGAAGAATCTCTGATCTTTGTTTGGAGAAGACGTCCTTAAAGGCTAAATAGACCGAAGGTAATGTACAGGTTTTAGAATTCGTCTGAGTATGACAGACTTGAAAGCGGTGTGAGGGAATACATTGCTTATGACACTGCGGGCCCCAGGAAATTACCTCCGCACGAATCCAGTCAAATTGAGGAGAATGGTTCCGGAGCCAAGGAAGGCCCAGTATCAGTGGGTTAATAGACTGTGGTAATACTAGGAATTGGATCCACTCTTGATGTAAGGCTCCTACCAACAATTGAACCGCACTCGTAATGCTGGAGATGACACCGTTGCTGACACGGTTACCATCCACGGCAGTGAGGGTAAGCGGTTGGGGCAGATCTTGAATGGTTAACTGGAGCTCTGAAGCAAGAGAGGCCGAAATAAAGTTTCCTGCGGCACCGGAGTCCACGAAGGCAGAGATTAGTTGGGGTCCTTTAGTAGTCAAGAGCTGGACAGGCATGAGAAACTCGAGATTGGAGGTGGAGTAGGGAGTGGAAACGGTGACTCCTAAGGCGGCCTCCCTCTTACCGTCTAGGAGGAGGCGTTTCCCGGTCTCTTGGGACAGAGACTTAGAACATGACCAGACTCCCCACAATATAGACATAATCTCTGCTTGAACCGTCTCTCGCGTTCTTCAGACGTTAGTTTAGAGCGGCCAAGCTGCATAGGTTCTTCAGTGGAAGATATTGGGTTTTGAAATTGGGGAGCCAAACGGGGAGTCCGTCTTGTAGAGGACCTTTCTGAACTTCTCTCTCTGAAACGCAGATCGATCCTGATACATAATGAAACGAGGGCGTCCAACTCCGAGGGGAGTTCTCTGGTAGCCAATTCGTCCTTAATTCGATCGGTAAGACCCTGCCAGAAGGAAGCAATGAGGGCTTCGTTGTTCCATCGAAGCTCAGAGGAGAGAGTCCGAAATTGTACGGCATACTGCCCGACAGACAAAGAACCTTGTCGCAGGTTCAATAGGCTAGATGCGGCAGAAGAGACTCTGCCCGGTTCGTCGAAGACCTTCCTGAACATGTCAATAAAGGCTGCGGAGTCCTCCAGCAAAGGGTCATTGTGCTCCCATAACGGGGATGCCCAGGCCAGGGCTTGCCCACTAAGTAGCGAAATTATGAAGGCTACCTTGGTACGTTCCGAGGAGAATGCTGTAGAGTTACACTCGAAGTGAATAGCACACTGGTTAAGGAACCCTCTACATCTTTTTGGATCCCCGTCAAACTTATCGGGGGAAGGTATTCTTAGTCCAGTAGTGGCGGCTGGAGGGGCAGCAGGAGCCGCAGGGGACACTGCAGAGCGAGAAGGAGCCGCAGATGGTTCCGTAGGAGGGGTTTGTCCTGTCCGTAGAGAGTCCAGGCGGGATAGGATTCCCTGCACACACTGGAGTAAACGAGCCTGGTCCGCCTCCTGTTGTTCCACTCGGCGGCCCAGGTGGATAATGAGGTCCCGAGTTGTAGGTTCACCTTTTCCATCTGACGTCATGGCCAGAGTATACTGTCACAGATTTAGGGTATTTGCTTACTGATTTTTGCACTACTCACCCAAGAGGTGCGGAGTCTAACGTGTTCCTGGTTTTCACCAGGGACCCCCGCAAGGAAGTGTGGTCTTAGCTGCGGGAACACTCAGGTCGCGGTCCTCTAAGGGAGTAATCAGTGAAGCAGTAGATGAAAGCGGTGTCGTACAGGCCCAGTCCAAACCGTGAATTCGGGAGATGTCCAAGGGATAGTTCAAAGCCGTAGTCAGGGAAGCCGGGTCGAGGTCAGAAGCACAGGAGGAAGAATCAAATATCAAGCCGAGGTCAAGTTCACAGGGAGCACAGAACAGGGGTAGTCAGTAACAAGCCGGGTAATACACAGGAAGCGCTGGAAACGGTACACAGGAACGCTGGAGCTAGGATGAGACCTAATACTCTGGCACTCTCCATGTGCCAGAGTGAGGTTTATATACAGGTGCAGACCAATCACTGGCGGTGGTGACGCTAAACACCACCGCCGGAGTTACTAGGAAGCGTTCCGTTGCCTAGCAACGGAACGCGCGACCGCTGACCCGGAAGTACGCTCGGTTGCCTGGCAACCGAGCGCTCAGTCACAGAAGCAGACGTCCGTCTCTGTGCGGCAGGCATAGCACGGAGACGGCGTCTGACACTCGTGTGTTTAGGAACCGTGGCCGTCCACCATCCTAAGGGTCTGCGCATGTGCAGCCCTTTCAAACCTTCAGTACCTGTTGCTTTTAGTTAATTGGCTGATCAGGCAACACTCCCTATTTAAAGCACCTGTGGTCTATACCTCGTGGCCTGATCTTGGAGTCTCATTCCCCATGAGCCTCTGAAGGTGTTCCTGTGTTTCCTCGTGTATTCAGCTCCTGCTGATTCCTGTTGTTCGTTTGTGGTTTACAGACCACTTCAACTCTCCTGTGTTCATCGTGACTGCACCAGCTGATTCCTATCCGCTGCCTCCGTGCTTCTACAGTATCCTGTTCACTTCAACTCTCCTGTGTTCATCGTGACTGCACCAGCTGATTCCTATCCGTTGCCTCCGTGCTTCTACAGTATCCTGTTCACTTCAACTCTCCTGTGTTCATCGTGACTGCACCAGCTGATTCCTATCCGCTGCCTCTGTGCTTCTACAGTATCCTGCTCACTTCAACTCTCCTGTGTTCATCGTGACTGCACCAGCTGATTCCTATCCGCTGCCTCCGTGCTTCTACAGAGTCCTGCTCATCTCAACTCTCCAGTGTTCATCGTGTCTGCAGCCAGCTGATTCCTATCCGCTGTCTCCGTGCTGCTACAGTGTTCCAGCTCATTTCAACTCGCCTGTCTTCATCGGGTCAGCGCTCCGCTGCTTTCATCTCAGCTACTGGTTATCAGACCGCCTCAACTCTCCGGTGTTCTCCAGGTGTCCAGTTCCATATACTACTGCTTCCTGAGTATTGCCTTGTTCTTGCTGGTCTACCTATCGTGCGCTGCACCAAGTTGGTTACCGCTTCCATCTTCCAGTGGTCTCTCCTCCTGCCGGCCTTCAGCCGCTCAGGTATCCCTGCACGTCTCTCTGACAGCCTGCTCTCCTGAACCGCGGTATGCATACTTCTCATTGACTGTGCTTGTGTATTGCATATCTAGCTGGACTGAGTTTGTTCTCCTCCGGAGTTCCTATCCTCTGAGACTATTGCTATCATTTGACTGTGTTTCCTATTTGCCTGGATAGTTATTGTGACTCTGTATATTTGTGCAGTGCTGCTCAGTTATTATTATATTGTGCATATCATCGTGGGATCAAGTTCTGTGTGCCCGTGTATACTCTGCATTGCATTCATCTCCTCGTGCTCCTCCTCTCATATATATTGCAGTGGTATAACTTGCTAGATGCAGACCACTGTCTCCTGTTCCCTGTGACACCAGTTTCAAGTATCCTCTCACATAGCAGTGGTACAACTTGCTAATGCAGACCACTGACTCCCCTGATACCTTCACCTGGATTCCATTCCTTCACCTAGACAGCGGTACAACTTGCTATACGCAGACCGCTGACTCTCACCACCTCCTCGTTACTCCTGGACATTCCTCCTCACTATAGCAGTGGTACAACTTGCTATCCGCAGACCACTGACTACCCTCACCTTTCCTTGTCCATCTAGTTCCTTGTGTACAGTTATCTACCTATTACCAGTGCTGCTAGTCATAGACTTTTCTCGAGCATTCTCTTACCATCTGCTGTCTCCTGTTGTCACTCACCGGACCGTGAGTGCCTCTTCCCGGACATTTAGGAACCGTGGCCGTCCACCATCCTGAGGGTCTGCGCATGCGCAGCCCTTTTCTATACTTCAGTGTATACCCCTTTAACTTAATTGGCAGATCAGGCAACCTCCCTATATTAAGCACCTGTGGTCACTACCACGTTGCCTGATCTTGGAGTCTCATTCCTCATGAGTCTCTGAAGGTGTTCCTGTATTACTTGTGTATTCAGTGCTGCTGATTCCTGTGGTTTCCAAACCACTTCTACTACTGTGGTTCCATACCACTTCTACCATCAACTTTATCATCATGACTGTTTGCTGATTCCTATCCGCTGCCTCCGTGCACTACAGTCTTCTACACCACTTCAACGTTATTTTATATCAATGTGACTGTTTGCTCATTGCTATCCGTTGCCTCCGTGCACTCCAGCTTTTACCTCACTCACCTGCTTCTCATCAAGTCTGTTTGCTGATTTCTATCCGCTGCCTCTGTGCACTACAGTCTCCTGCTTGCAACTCGCCTGTGTTCAACATCGTGACTGCCAGCTGACTACTATCCGCTGCCTCTGTGCACTACAGTCTCCTGCTTGCAACTCGCCTGTGTTTAACATCGTGACTGCCAGCTGACTACTATCCGCTGCCTCTGTGCACTACAGTCTCCTGCTTGCAACTCGCCTGTGTTCAACATCGTGACTGCCAGCTGATTACTATCCGCTGCCTCCGTGCACTACACTCTCATCTCATCTTTGCTGTGACTTCCTCGAGACTGCCGCTTTTCATTACCATCTGCTACACTTCGTGATCTACAGCTCCGGCCCTGCGCTGCACTCCTGTTTCCCATCGCTGTTGGTTCCTGTGGTTGCTACTGGTTACCTCCGTGTGCCGCCGAGTCCTGCCGCTGTGGTCAGCGCTATCGTCCATCTCCTGCTGATCCACTCTCCACGCCTTCACGTGTTCCACTGGCCTCTACCCTCCTGTCAGCATTGGATTTGTATCTCTTCTACTACCCTCTGCTGGATCATCTCCATTCTCCTGGGTTTCCTATGAGTCCAGTTCCACGTGTTGCTGACTCCTGTGGATTCGTGTCCCTGTCGGTCTACTCACCTGTGCGCTGCACCTGCTAGACCGCTGCTTCTCCTATCCAGGGACTTCCTATCCAGTCGGCCTCCAGCCGCTCAGGTACCGCTGCAATCCCATCTGACTGCTACTGCTGAACCACGGTATGCATACTTCTCATTGACTGTGCTGTGTATTGCATATCTTGCTGGACTGTGTTTGGTTCTCTCTGGAGTCTGCTATCCGCTGAGTCTATTGCCATCATTGACTGTGTTATCATTGTGCTGGACTACTTCAAGAGACTTTCTAGATTGCAGACCTGATCAGTCATTTACATATATATATACCTATATTGTGCATATTACTGTGGATCGTGTATAAGGTGCCTGTGTATATCCTGTGTTGCAGTCTTTCCCCGTGCACCTCCTCACTTATATATGCAGTGGTACAACTTGCTGATGTCAGACCACTGATCCCTGTTTCCGGTATCACCTGTTCCATTATCCTCTCACAGAGCAGTGGTACAACTTGCTACCGCAGACCACTGACTACCTGGATACCTCCACTTGGATTCCATTCCTTCACTCAGACAGCGGTACAACTTGCTACCCGCAGACCGCTGACTCTCATCACCTCCTTGTTTCTGTTGGACATTCCACCTCACTATAGCAGTGGTACAACTTGCTATCGCAGACCACTGACTACCTTCACGTGTCCTTGTCCATACAGTTCCTTGTGTATCATTACCTCATTATTACCAGTGTTGCTAGTCATAGACTTTCCTGAGCATCTCATCGGCCATCATTTCATGTTCCGTGATCACCCAGCTACCAGAGTACCCTATTACCATCTACATTGCTCTGGTAAGCCTACCATCTGGTGATCCCTGGGTAAAGACTCCTAGTGCCCGTGACAGTAAGATCAGGCCATGACAGACCCAGATGTGGAACCTACCGCCAAAGAGATGCTGCAACATCTGGTTAGCCGTGTGGAGCAACAGGATGCCCGCCAACAGCTGTTACTTCAGTGTTATCAGTCATTAACCTCCCAAGGTACATCTGGACAGACTGTGACAGCTACTACTGAAGCTCCTGTGCTTTCCTCCGTTTCCCCATTGCCATCCCAGGTGTCTATAGCTTCCACGCTTCACCTGCCTACTCCGTCAAAGTACGATGGAGACCCCAAAACTTGTAGGGGTTTCCTTAACCAATGTTCAGTCCATTTTGAGCTCCAACCTCAAAATTTTTCTACCCATCGTTCCAGAGTGGCCTATCTTATCTCTTTGTTTTCAGGACAAGCCCTGGCTTGGGCCTCCCCTCTGTGGGAGAGGAACGATCCAATATTACAAGATAGTGCCAAATTCATTTCTACATTCCGAAGTGTGTTCGATGAACCAGGTCGTGTGACCTCCGCTGCTTCCAGCATCCTCCGTCTGCGACAAGGATCTCATACTGTAGGCCAGTACGTCATTCAATTTAGGATCTTAGCCTCTGAACTTCAGTGGAACACTGAAGCCCTAGTTGCCGCCTTCTGGCAGGGGCTTTCCGATAAAATTAAAGATGCACTGACTACCCAAGAGCTTCCTTCGTCACTTGAAGATTTGATCTCTCTATGCCATCGGGTTGATATGAGATTTCGTGAAAGAGAGGCTGAGAAAACGACTTCTGCTAAAGCACCTTTTCGCTCTAACCCTCAATTTCGTCCAGTGTCACCCGCTGTGATTCCCATGGAGATTGGACGTTCCAAGTTATCTTCTGAGGAGAGGAAACGAAGAGTCAAGAATAGACTCTGTATCTATTGTGCTGATTCCACTCATGTCCTCAGCTCCTGCCCTAAGAGATCGGGAAATGCCAGGCCCTAACTAGTTCTGGAGAGGTGAAGTTAGGGTCCCTGGAGTCCTCTCCATCGTCTATGAAATCTAAAGTCTGCGCTTTTGATGTGACTATTTCCTTTGCTACCAAGACCTTTGAGTCACAGGCATTGATTGATTCCGGAGCAGCAGGAAATTTTATTTCCAAATCGTTAGTTAATCAATGGTCTCTACCAATGATTACCTTAAAAACTCCCATTACTGTGACGGCTATCGATGGATCACGTCTCATCAACGGTCTCATCACCCAGAGTACGTCTCCAGTAACCCTTCAGATTGGTGCTCTGCATCATGAAGAGATATCGTTTTTAATTCTTCCTGTTACGACAAGTCCGATTGTCCTAGGCCTTCCATGGCTTCAGTGTCATTCTCCCCAGATTGACTGGCGCACCCCTCAAGTCACGTCTTGGGGGCCTGAATGTCACCATCATTGCCTTTCCCAAGTCATTCCTCTCAAGGTACAGCAAGCTTCCATTTCAGCTATTTCACCGGGACTCCCTCCTCAATATGCTTCATTTACCGATGTTTTTGATAAAGCTCAGTCTGAACGTCTTCCTCCTCATCGTTCTTGGGATTGTCCGATTGATCTTCTTCCTGGCAAGACTCCTCCCAGAGGCCGGGTCTATCCACTCTCGTTACCTGAAACTCAAGCTACATCTGAATATATACGGGAGAACCTCCAGCGTGGGTTCATTCGACCTTCCACCTCGCCCGCTGGAGCTGGGTTCTTCTTTGTCAAAAAGAAGGATGGATCATTACGCCCTTGTATAGATTTTCGTGGACTCAATGCCATTACTATCAAGAACCGGTATCCCATTCCGTTGATCACTGAGCTATTTGACCGCATTAAGGGAGCCCGTATTTTTACTAAGTTGGATCTTCGTGGTGCTTACAATTTAATCAGAATCCGTTCCGGTGACGAATGGAAGACGGCGTTTAACACCAGAGACGGGCATTACGAATATCTGGTAATGCCTTTCGGGCTATGTAATGCCCCCGCTGTTTTTCAGGGCTTCATCAATGAGATTTTTCGGGACTTATTATATGTATGTGTCGTCGTCTACCTGGACGACATATTGATTTTTTCACAGGACCTGCCTTCTCACCACCAACATGTGGCAGAAGTCCTCTCCAGGCTACGGAAAAATTCATTGTTCTGTAAATTAGAAAAATGTTCATTCGAATTACCCCAGATCCCATTCTTGGGGTATATTGTTTCCGGAGTTGGTCTGAAGATGGATCCTGACAAAGTAAATGCTGTACTACATTGGCCCCAGCCAACTACTCTTCGTGCCATCCAGCGTTTTTTAGGTTTTGCCAATTACTATAGACGCTTCATTCAAGACTTTTCTTCCATTGCATCTCCTATTGTGGCCCTGACTCGTAAAGGGGCTAATCCTAAGCAATGGTCTACTGAGGCTATTCAAGCCTTTCAAACATTAAAAGAGTCCTTCTCTTCGGCTCCAATCCTTCGTCAGCCTGATGTGACACTCCCTTTTTTCCTAGAAGTAGATGCCTCTAATGTGGGCTTAGGAGCTATTCTCTCCCAACGCTCGGAACAGCAAAAATTCCACCCTTGTGCCTTCTATTCTCGGGGTCTCCTACCCGCAGAGAAGAATTATACCATCGGAGACAAGGAATTACTGGCTATCAAAGCCGCATTAGAGGAATGGAGATACTTGTTGGAGGGAGCTCGCCATCCGGTGACGATCTTCACGGATCATAAGAACTTGTCATATCTCCAGTCTGCCCAATGCTTGAACCCTCGTCAAGCAAGATGGTCTCTTTTCTTTTCCCGTTTTGAATTAATAATTACCTTCAAACCAGCTGCCAAGAACAAAAAAGCTGATGCCTTATCTAGAGCCTTTGCTACGTCCTCTGATATAGAAGAGGTTTCCAACCATACCATTCTAGACCCCAAATGTATCTCACTGGCTGCTTCATCCACCAAAACGCTACCATTTGGGAAGACCCTCGTGCCTCCTACTCTAAGGAGGAAAATCCTTTCGTGGTTCCATGCCTCTCGTTTTTCTGGACACGCCGGTGAACACAAGACTTTTGAGATCCTCTCTCGAAGTTACTGGTGGCCTTCAATGAGGAGAGACGTCAAAGAGTTCATTGCTTCCTGTGAATTATGTTCGCAATTCAAATCCTCCCGCAGAACCCCAGCAGGGTTGCTGCGACCACTACCCATTCCGTCCAAACCATGGACCCATATTAGTATGGATTTCGTTACTGACTTACCACCTAGTAAGAACCATAACACTATTTGGGTCGTAGTGGACAGATTTTCGAAGATGGCTCATTTCATCCCTCTGTCTGGTTTGCCTTCCTCGTCTATCCTGGCTGAACATTTCATTAAAGAGATCTTCCGTATCCATGGATGTCCATCTGAGATTGTGTCTGATAGAGGAGTACAATTCGTGTCCAGATTCTGGCGAGCCCTTTGTAAAACCTTGGGCATACGATTAGCACTCTCATCTTCTTACCATCCACAATCCAATGGACAAACCGAACGTGTCAATCAAGATCTTGAGACTTTTATAAGGATATTTTCATCAGCCAATCAAGACAACTGGGTAGAGTTACTCCCTTGGGCTGAGTTCGCCCATAACAACATGTACCATGAGTCATCATCCAAAACTCCATTCTTTGTGGTCTACGGTCACCATCCGTCTTTTCCGGAATTTCCTGCCCTCCCGCCCACCCAAGTTCCTGCGGTGGAGACTGTTTGTCAGACCTTTAAAAATATCTGGTCTCAGGTTAGAACCTGTTTGAAGAAGACATCTGTCAAATATAAATCTTTCGCTGATAAGAAGAGGCGGGCTATTCCACCACTAAAAATTGGAGATCGTGTCTGGTTATCCACAAAAAATATTCGTTTGAAGGTTCCATCCATGAAATTCGCCCCTCGTTTTATTGGTCCATATAGGATCATTCAAGTTATCAATCCAGTATGTGTGAAACTCCTTCTTCCTAAGAGTCTTCGGATTTCTAATGCCTTCCATGTATCTTTGCTCAAACCTCTTATTATCAACCGTTTTTCAACTCCTCCCTCAGCTCCGCAGCCAGTTCAAGTCCATCAGGAGGAGGATTTTGAGATTACCGAGGTACTAGATGCAAAAATTTCGCGAGGAGTCCTCCACTTCCTCGTTCATTGGAAGGGCTTTGGTCCTGAGGAGCGCTCTTGGATCAAAGCTGAAGATCTTAATGCTCCTGCCCTTTTGAAGAGGTTTTACTCCAAAAATCCGGACAAGCCCGGTTCCAGGCGTTCTGTGCCCACCTTTAAAAGGGGGGGTACTGTCACTCACCGGACCGTGAGTGCCTCTTCCCGGACATTTAGGAACCGTGGCCGTCCACCATCCTGAGGGTCTGCGCATGCGCAGCCCTTTTCTATACTTCAGTGTATACCCCTTTAACTTAATTGGCAGATCAGGCAACCTCCCTATATTAAGCACCTGTGGTCACTACCACGTTGCCTGATCTTGGAGTCTCATTCCTCATGAGTCTCTGAAGGTGTTCCTGTATTACTTGTGTATTCAGTGCTGCTGATTCCTGTGGTTTCCAAACCACTTCTACTACTGTGGTTCCATACCACTTCTACCATCAACTTTATCATCATGACTGTTTGCTGATTCCTATCCGCTGCCTCCGTGCACTACAGTCTTCTACACCACTTCAACGTTATTTTATATCAATGTGACTGTTTGCTCATTGCTATCCGTTGCCTCCGTGCACTCCAGCTTTTACCTCACTCACCTGCTTCTCATCAAGTCTGTTTGCTGATTTCTATCCGCTGCCTCTGTGCACTACAGTCTCCTGCTTGCAACTCGCCTGTGTTCAACATCGTGACTGCCAGCTGACTACTATCCGCTGCCTCTGTGCACTACAGTCTCCTGCTTGCAACTCGCCTGTGTTTAACATCGTGACTGCCAGCTGACTACTATCCGCTGCCTCTGTGCACTACAGTCTCCTGCTTGCAACTCGCCTGTGTTCAACATCGTGACTGCCAGCTGATTACTATCCGCTGCCTCCGTGCACTACACTCTCATCTCATCTTTGCTGTGACTTCCTCGAGACTGCCGCTTTTCATTACCATCTGCTACACTTCGTGATCTACAGCTCCGGCCCTGCGCTGCACTCCTGTTTCCCATCGCTGTTGGTTCCTGTGGTTGCTACTGGTTACCTCCGTGTGCCGCCGAGTCCTGCCGCTGTGGTCAGCGCTATCGTCCATCTCCTGCTGATCCACTCTCCACGCCTTCACGTGTTCCACTGGCCTCTACCCTCCTGTCAGCATTGGATTTGTATCTCTTCTACTACCCTCTGCTGGATCATCTCCATTCTCCTGGGTTTCCTATGAGTCCAGTTCCACGTGTTGCTGACTCCTGTGGATTCGTGTCCCTGTCGGTCTACTCACCTGTGCGCTGCACCTGCTAGACCGCTGCTTCTCCTATCCAGGGACTTCCTATCCAGTCGGCCTCCAGCCGCTCAGGTACCGCTGCAATCCCATCTGACTGCTACTGCTGAACCACGGTATGCATACTTCTCATTGACTGTGCTGTGTATTGCATATCTTGCTGGACTGTGTTTGGTTCTCTCTGGAGTCTGCTATCCGCTGAGTCTATTGCCATCATTGACTGTGTTATCATTGTGCTGGACTACTTCAAGAGACTTTCTAGATTGCAGACCTGATCAGTCATTTACATATATATATACCTATATTGTGCATATTACTGTGGATCGTGTATAAGGTGCCTGTGTATATCCTGTGTTGCAGTCTTTCCCCGTGCACCTCCTCACTTATATATGCAGTGGTACAACTTGCTGATGTCAGACCACTGATCCCTGTTTCCGGTATCACCTGTTCCATTATCCTCTCACAGAGCAGTGGTACAACTTGCTACCGCAGACCACTGACTACCTGGATACCTCCACTTGGATTCCATTCCTTCACTCAGACAGCGGTACAACTTGCTACCCGCAGACCGCTGACTCTCATCACCTCCTTGTTTCTGTTGGACATTCCACCTCACTATAGCAGTGGTACAACTTGCTATCGCAGACCACTGACTACCTTCACGTGTCCTTGTCCATACAGTTCCTTGTGTATCATTACCTCATTATTACCAGTGTTGCTAGTCATAGACTTTCCTGAGCATCTCATCGGCCATCATTTCATGTTCCGTGATCACCCAGCTACCAGAGTACCCTATTACCATCTACATTGCTCTGGTAAGCCTACCATCTGGTGATCCCTGAGTAAAGACTCCTAGTGCCCGTGACACCTGTTCCGTGGTCATCCCGCTACCAGAGTACCATATTACCAACTATACTGCTCTGGTAAGTCCATCATCTGGTGATACCTGGGTAAAGACTCCTAGTGCCCGTGACACTTATATCAACTTGTGAACATGTACACTTGCAAACGGAAAACAAACCGATGGCCACTGATAATATTTTATAATATCAGTGATATCAGTGCATACAATGCCTTTGTCCTATGGACTTCCAGAAACCCTAACTGGAACAATAAGAAACTTACAAAGAGGAGAATATTTAAAAAAACATTCATCAAGACCCACATGTCCTCAAGACAATATATGCCATGGACAGTAGTGAAGAATATACAATCAACTACTCATGATTCTCAACCAGGAACTTCTGCGGGAAATGTTACAGCGATCAAACGTGCCAGATGCAAATTTTGTCCATCCAAAAATGATAATAAAACAACCATGACATCTTTCAAGTGCAATAAACATGTTTATAAATCCCATGTAACATATTATTGCCCAAATTGTGCAAAGCAGTAAATACCTATGTAAAACAACTACAAAAATGTATTTTTTTGTTTGTTTTGGTTTGTTCATCTGAATGTTTATTTACTCTAATAAAAGTTTGGAGAATATCCCTTTTTTGAATATTAATGAAAAGCGTAATTTTATAATATGGGTCATATTGACCCGAACAGTACATGAGTATAGTAGACCCAAGCAGAACAGAAGGGTTAAAGACAATATGAATTCAGCAAAACCATCCTCTGTTCCTTCCCAAATAATTTGAGCCATGTGCTTACAAATTTTGTGTAATGTTCATTTTCGGGGGTGAAAACGACTTTGTGCTCCCTCAAACATAAATTGGCGTAGGTGGGAGCACAGGTCGTTCTCATTGCTGTTCCCCTCATTTATAAATAGTAGTTCTGGTTCAACACAAAATTATTTTTGGTTAACACAGATTCCAGTAGACTCAGAATAAAATGATTATGCTCGCTTCTTGTCTTCATCTGTAGGAAGTAATTTACTACTTGGAATCCAATATTGTGTTTGATGCTTGTGTATAGTGACTCCACATCAACAACCACTCTATATGTAGATCTTGTACTTTTCCCAATACATCCATTGTATCACGAACATATGATGACTGCAAATTCCCATAGATAACTGTCCACATATACACTTGCCTTTTCCGTAAGATTGTCAATTCTGGAAACAATCGGTCACCCAGGGTTTTTTTTTTCATCTTTGTGAATTTTATGGAGTATATAAAAAGTCGCTGTTTTTGGGTTCTCAACCCATAGAAATTCATACTCATTCTTACTAGTAATTCCTCTATCTTGTGTATTTTGAATTAGCCTTTTATATAATATACATTAAAATATCTGAAAGATTAACTAGTTTAAGTTGTTGCATTTGTAGAATCTTTGGTGACCTGGGCTACTTAACTTGGGTATCTTTAGGTGTAACTTGCATTAGATCTCTGATACTTGGACTGTCTCTATATCTCTGATAGGTAACACCATCTCTGATTGAGATATATATATATATATTAATGTTAGGAGGTCTAACTTGTGAAATTGGAGGTATAGTTGTCAGACGCTGTCTCCGTGCTATGCCTGCCGCACAGAGACGGACGTCTGCTTCTGTGACAGAGTGCTCGGTTGCCAGGCAACCGAGCGTACTTCCGGGTCAGCGGTCGCGCGTTCGGTTGCTAGGCAACGGAACGCTTCCTAGTAACTCCGGCGGTGGTGTTTAGCGTCACCACCGCCAGTGATTGGACTGCACCTGTATAAAAGCCTCACTCTGGCACATGGAGAGTGCCAGAGTATTAGGTCTCATCCTAGCTCCAGCGTTCCTGTGTACCGTTTCCAGCGCTTCCTGTGTATTACCCGGCTTGTTACTTACTACCCCTGTTCTGTGCTCCCTGTGAACTTGACCTCGGCTTGATATTTGACTCTTCCTCCTGTGCTTCTGACCTCGACCCGGCTTTCCTGGCTACGGCTTTGAACTTCCCCTTGGACATCTCCTGAATTCACGGTTTGGACTGGGCCTGTACGACACCGCTTTCATCTACTGCTTCACTGATTACTCCCTTAGAGGAACGCGACCTGCGTGTTCCCGCAGCTAAGACCACACTTCCTTGCGGGGGTCCCTGGTGAAAACCAGGAACACGTTAGACTCCGCACCTCTTGGGTGAGTAGTGCAAAAATCAGTAAGCAAATACCCTAAATCTGTGACAATAGTGTTCTTTTCATAATGCAGCAATAATGGTTTCATCAGTGTTTGGTGTGTTATTACAAATTACTCTCCATCTTCATGAATATGAAGATATCAGACAAGCCTGATCTTGATAACTGTCCCTCTCTACTAACAAGCAATTTGCTTATAGTGGGTGTCTCCCTCTCTGCACATAGACTCGCTTTGCTTTGTGATCTTCTTCAGACTCCTTGATAGCTTATTTTCTGCAGGGATGCGGCTTCAAGACTTTCCTATGCAGTGCTACAGCCAGCATCTCTTTTGATAGCTCTGATTTCTCTCAATTTGCTTGCACTCTTTCTATACAGCAAACTTCTCTCTCAGACCTCTCTCCTGTGCTTCTGCCACACACATTTCTGACTTCCAACTCAGCTCCTTGCCTGTTTTCTCTTTTCTTTCTGTCTCTCCTCCCAGCTCTGATTCACTGTAGAGGCTGATCTTTGCCTCACCCTGTGTTTCCATGACAACTTGAAGTGCTGACTCCCTAGCCCAAGAGAGCCTTGCTACATATATGTGAAGTACCCATTACTGTGAAATATACAGATATCATTAGTCACCAAGGATTTCTGTGCCAATATAAACATACAAGGCCACAGGTCACAGAGGCCCACAATATCTACTAATATTCTGATATTTTATGTTAGGAGTAACATTATTCTTTTCAATACATGAGTAAATGAGCCGAACATGTTTGCATTTTTATAAGCATTTTATTAAATAAAATGTTAGTATACTTTATTTTTTATTTATTCATGCTTCCTTTTTGTTGTTTTAAATGAGAAAAATGAAATGTAGCTGTGTTTTGTTTTGAGGCTTGTCACCCATAGTCTCCAGTCATTTAGATCCTTAACTGTACCCATTATTCTATAACAGTGTCCATGAGATTTGTTCTGTTAATTGTGTCCATGCATTTAATGTTCGACTCAACTGTACACTTATTCATGTTATTAAATATACTGCTTTCATGTACATCATATCTGTCTTATTATTTCAGGCGCTATGGAAGCTGTGACACCATATAAATAAATCTTTCTATCTTTAGCAATTTGTTTGTGTTGAGGTAAGTTACTGCTACAGAGCTGGGTGCAGTGGTGGCGATTCTACTTTTAGTGCCTGAGTCATGAAGGAGAGCAATGCAAAGAAAAGGAGTAACGTTGCACCTTGGCAAAACCATGTTGCATTGGAAGTGGAGGTAAACTTAAAATATTGGGACAGATTTACAGTTGGGGTAGGGCATGTCCTAGGTCATCTTTAAATTTTAATGTAAAAATAAAAGTATCAAGCATTGTCCTTACATGCAAAATAATAAACTAATTTGCACCCCTTGCTTTACAACATGGTTTGTCCCGGATCAAAAGTACTCATTTTTTTGCCTTACTCTCCTTAATGACTCAGGCCCTTAGACTCTTCACTGTATCACGCATCGCACCAGTTTTGTTCCATGTGTTTTATTGTGTTCCTTGGTTTCCCTTGGTTACCGCTATCTGCTGTTCAGATTGGCGTGCCTCTCTCTCATCGGGCGCCATCTTGCCTAGTGTACTGAGCAGGCACTACCCTGGGAGACTTCAAACATCTTGTCACGGGCACTAGGAGTCTTTACCCAGGGATCACCAGGTGATAAGCTTACCAGAGGAGTATAGATGGTAATATGGTACTCTGGTAGCGGGGTGATCACGGAACAGGAGACAGCAGATGATAGAGATGCTCGGGAAAGTCTATGACTAGCAGCACTGGTAATATATATGTAGTAATACACGAGGAACTGAATGGACAAAGGACACGTGAGGGTAGTCAGTGGTCTGCGGTAGCAAGTTGTACCACTGCTATGTGAGAGGACACTGGAACAGGTGACACTGGAAACAGGAATCAGTGGTCTGCCTCTAGCAAGTTGTACCACTGAATATATATGTGAGGAGGAGCACGGGGAGAGACTGCAATACAGAGGATACACGGGCACCTTGAACTTGATCCACAATGACATGCACAATATAGTAATGACTGAACAGCACTGCAATAATACAAAGTCATAGAAACTATCCGGGCAAAAGATAACACAGTCAATGATGGCAAAAAGTTTCAACGGATAGTAAGCTCCAGAGGAGAACAACTCAGTCCAGCAAGATATGCAATACACCAGCACAGTCAATGAGAAGTATGCATACCATGGTTCAGGAGCAGGCTGTCAGACAGGAGTGCAGAGATACCTGAACGGCTGGAGGCCGGCAGGATGCGAAGTCCCTGGAGGGTGAAGCGGTAATCAAGTAGGTGCAGCGCACAGGTAGGTAGACCAGCAGGGGAACAAATACTCAGGAAGCAGTAGTATGTAGAACTGGACTCCTGGAGGACCCTGAAGAGTAGCGATGGTCTAGACGGGATGAAAGCAGTGAGGCGCAGATCCGATGCAGACTGGCGAGTAGACACCAGCAGGAACACTGAGAAGCACGGAGAGCGGATCAGCTGCTGCAGACACGAGTAGAACTGAGGAGTAGCAGCCAGCAGGACTCTGCAGGTACACGGAGGCAGCGGATAGCAACCAGCAGGTGCAGCCACGATGAAACACGGGAGAGTAGAGCTGAGCTGGAACTGTTGAGCACGGAGAGCAGCGGATAGGAATCAGTTGTAGCAGTCTCGAGGAAACACGGGAGAGTTGAGATGAGCTGAAGACTGTAGCGCACAGAGGCAGCAGATAGGAATCAGCCAAACAGTCACGATGAAACACAGGAGAGTTGAAGTAGTCTGAGGACTGTAGTGCACGGAGGCAGCGGATAGGAATCAGCAACAGTCACGATGAAACACTGGAGAGTTGGAGTGGTCTGAGGACTGAAGTGCACGGAGGCAGCGGATTGGAATCAGCTAACAGTCACGATGAAACACAGGAGAGTTGAAGTGGTCTGAGGACTGTAGTGCACGGAGGCAGCGGATAGGAATCAGCTAACAGTCACGATGAAACACAGGTGAGTTGAAGTGGTCTGAAGACTGTAGTGCACGGAGGCAGCGGATAGGAATCAGCTAACAGTCACGATGAAACACAGGTGCGTTGAAGTGGTCTGAAGACTGTAGTGCACGGAGGCAGCGGATAGGAATCAGCTAACAGTCACGATGAAACACAGGAGAGTTGAAGTGGTCTGAAGACTGTAGTGCACGGAGGCAGCGGATAGGAATCAGCTAACAGTCACGATGAAACACAGGAGAGTTGAAGTGGTCTGGAAACCACAGGAGTAGAAGTGGTCTGGAAACCACAGGAATCAGCAGGGCTGAATACACGAGGAAACACAGGAACACCTTCAGAGGCTCATGGGGAATGAGACTCCAAGATCAGGCAACGAGGTATGGACAGCAGGTGCTTTAAATAGGGAGTGTTGCCTGATCAGCCAATTAAGTTAAAGGAACAGGTACTGAAGGTTTTGAAAGGGCTGCGCATGCGCAGACCCTCAGGATGGTGGACGGCCACGGTTCCTAAACACACGGGAAGAAGCACTCACAGTCTGGTGAGTGACACATCTGCTCAGTGGTCAATTGGATCATCTGCAGCCAGTTCCCTTTATAAGGGCCCTCCTCCGTTTTAATAGGTGTCAGATCCTCAGGTCTCCCTACCTGATTGGAAGCATCTCCTCTGACTCTCGTTCAGCTGCTCCTGTTGCTCCTGACATCATGGCTAGTGCTGCTTACCACCTCTCAGCGTTACCTGTGCAGCTCATCGCTTCCAGCTATAGCTTTGCAGCTCACCGCCTCAGCCTACATCGGTGCAGCTCTCTGCTTCTCAGCGTTACCTGATCGGTTCATTGCTCCCAGCTATACCTGTGCAGCTCATCACTTCTCAGACTCATCACTGCAGAGCATCGTTCATCATCGGTCCAGTTCCAGAGTTATACACCAATGTGGATCTCAGTGCTATTGCTCTCTGCAGCTCATCGCCTCACCGCTTTATCTGTTCAGCTTACCTCACAGTCAAGACTTGTGGCTTCACTGCAGAGCATCACTCATCATTGGTCCAGTTCTAGAGTTATACACCTGTGTGGATCTCAGTGCTATTGCTCTCTGCAGCTCGTCACCTCACCGCCTTATTGATTCAGCCTACCTCACAGTATAGACCTGTGGCTTCACTGCAGAGCATCGCTCACCACCGGTCCTGTTCCAGAGTTGTACATCTGTGTGGATTTCAGTGCTTCAGCTCTCTGCAGTTCTTCTCCTCACTAATGCCTCCTCTGTGCTTACAGTGGTTCGGTGGTTCCGCATATTATCTGCACTGCGCCCCCTAGAGGGCCGCTTCCTGCAGTTGAGAACAGCTAAGACCATATTCCCTTGCGGGAATCCCTGGTGAATACCTTTCCTCCATTAGACTCTGCACCTCTCTGTAGGTAGACTGTCACTCGAGCAGAGGTCAGGACCATTTCCATTATCTGGTTTCCGTGACACACTGACTGTATTGTGGTTGGTGTAATCGTTAGCTGCAAAAACTGGAGACGTGAGTAGGGAAGCAGGGAAGCTGGAGGTACAGTTCAAACAAACGTATATTTCACTCTTGCTTATACTCTATCATTTTGGCATGAATTATGTCCAATAATGCACACCAAACTAAATTATATTGGTATATTTCTTACTATCTGACATTAAGGGGGGTATTCAATTGACGGCGGGATCGCCGCAAAGCCCACGCTCGAAAAATATTACCGTTAATACGGTAATATTGCGTGTAAATACCGTTTATACGGTAATTTACTCGCTGGATTTCAGCTCAGGAAGCTGCGAGCTGAAATCCAGCGAGATATTACCGTATTAACGGTAATATTTTTCCAGCGCGGGCTTTGCGGCGATCCCACCGTCAATTGAATACCCCCCTAATAGTCACAAAAGTTAAGGCTATATTTCACAATTGTTTATATAAATATTCATGCCACTCTCAAGTGTCATAGTCAGCGGTTGAAGTGGAGAGAATATGCTGGTATACCATATCACTACTTCTCCTACTGCCTTTAATGTAAAACTATCCAATTCCATTCAAATACATTCCCATTACTTTTTAAATACCACCACTTTGATCACTGGTCATAGCAATATATTTCAAAGCAATGTATATATTGAGTCCTGAGAAAGGGAGTCCTTACTCCACAAATGTCAAAAAGGGACCCAATCAATGTCCAAACAGAAAGTTGCATGTTTGATTTTTTCCATTAAAATATATGAAGGTTTCCCAAAGTACCAATGAGATCCAAAACACTATAAGCCAGTACAATGTGAAACAGCATCATTCACAATATATAAAATATTGTTTTATAGCATACAGGCTTGATTATTGGATTACATTAAAAGCTGATTTTAGTGACCACACCACTACTAACACTAACTGTTATACCAATATAATTTATTTGAGTTTATTATAGTATAAAAATAGTATAACAACTAAACACATAAATATATTTTCTGGAATTCTATTGCTCTGGAAATCATAGTTACATAGCTCTTTTATGATTATAGCAACCATCAGCCTAAAATAAACACATCACATTACACAATTCTGCTCCAATAAATTGACAATATAGACCTAATAAAGCAATAGAGACACTTTTTAGCTGCTTAGTCTTAAAATAGACTAACTTGCCATACAATTCAGAATGTATACCCAATGTTAAGGGAAAAGAAAAAACAGTTGGCCGTCAGATTAGATCTAGAATGAAGAACAGCAGAGCAACATGCCTTTTCTCTGATTCCATAATACTGTAATAAAGTGGTCTCAGTTATTGTATTTTCAATGGACGATAGTGCCATTGAATACTTTTCAGTAACATTGGGCCTGAATCATCAAGGCACGCATTCAGAGCACAACGTGAGTTTATCTAAAAATGCATATACAGTATATCGGCTCCGTGTACTCCCGAATTCAACAGGGAACCGATCTGTAGATATGTGCGCTGTTGATTTTGGGTGTAGGTCTGCTGTATTCTACTACACAAGAGACTGCAGGATACATTCAATACTTATCTGGATTATAAATTTGCCAAAAAAAAAAAAGAAAATATGGAATTAATGTCACTTGTTAATAATATAGGCATTAATGAGAACACAGTACAAAAAAAGTTTATTTTTTTCTATTCACCCCCCCCCCCCATAAAATACATATATAAGGATGTTCTTAATGTCTACTGAACATAAAATACAATTTGAAAGCTGCTCCTGTATGAAAGCATATGTTATAGCATGCTTACAGGACTGTGATCATTAGTACTCTGGACTTAGGCTAGCCCTATAACGGCAGTAAGAGATACGGCAGAAAAACTACTAACTTTGCAATGTCCAGAGTTTGATTTAGACGTGGCAGTGCGCTTGAGTTTGGCTATTTAACTACTGCCAAACAACTACTTCCCTGGCCTGTTCATTCCGCAAACTTGTAGGCTGTAGTAAGCTTCCTTTGCGCTCAAAGATAGAACGGACATGGCTGTGTTTACTGGTATACGGTCCGGTTCTGGGCATTTGTAGATTGATTTTGCATTCAAAATGCGCAGAAGAATCAGGCCCATTTTGTTTAAGGATACTGTTTTGAATGCATTTCAAGGGTTATAAATTGTTTGCCTTAATATTTATTAATTCTGTTAGTTTATTTAAAAAATGCTTTCATCACATTCTGGATTTGATACTTTGTCATTATAAATGTTTTGCTTTTTTAAAATAACAATGTCATTGTGTACTCCAAAAATTAATATTATAAAAAAATATTTATAATTTGAAATAGAGATCTAAAAACTTTACACTAATGACTAAGTTCTTAAGAGTTATAGCACAAAAGTGCAAAACCTGGATAGACAAATACAAGAACAGAGAAGGAGCCTGAACATGCAGTATTTTTATTAAACACCTCTAATTGAATATAATCCTATATAATATAGTGGACTTAATGGTCTATTTATTTATTAGAGAATGGCTATTGCAGTTCTTATTTCAATTTATCAATGAGTTAAAGCAGGCAAAATCAGAGATTTCTGACTAAGAGTGTTATTTCTTCAGAAAAAAACTTGATGGTGGTATAATTGGTAAGACAAAAGTCAGTGTGTGGGATAGACAGAGTTTTAATCATTTTTAAAAAGATCAAGGTGTATATTTATTAAACTGCGGGTTTGAAAATGTGGAGATGTTGCCTATAGCAACCAATCATATTCTAGCTTTCATTTATTTAGTGCATTATGCAAAATAAAAGCTAGAATCTGATTGGTTGCTATAGGCAACGTCTCCACTTTTTCAAACCCGCAGTTTAGTAAATATGTCCCCAAGTGGTTGTTTTTGATTAACCCTTTGTCACACACACTTCACGCAGGATGGAATGGGACCCTAGTTTGTCTCAAAATTGGAAGTACACAATTGTTGAGAATATCATTGTATGCTATAGCATTAAGATTATCCTTCACAGAAACTAAGGGCAAAGGCAAAACAATAAAAAATAGGCCCAGATCATTATTCACATCCTCCACAAAACTTAGCAGTTAGCATTATACGTTTGGGCAAGAAGCATTCTACTGGAATCCACCAAATAGACATTCATCTGTCAGACTGCCAGATGGTAAAGCGTGATTCATCACACCAGTTTGGGTACTAAATTTCTAACGTGAAAGCACCGACACTACTTACCCCTACAGCATCATCACGAATGTGGCATTCCCGACATCTTCATCTCCCCAACTGATGATAAAGCTGACTTTTAAGAAATTACACAGATCGAGTGCCCAGCATACAAGAATGACGTCAATGCTAAAAGCGACAGTATTGTTAGTGCTGTTAAAGGGGAAATGGCAGTACGCTGTCTAGCTGCCAGGTATTGGCATTGCCCCTTTAACAGCACTAGCAATACTGTCGCTATTACCAGTAACAGCATTCATGTACGCCGGACACTCGATCTGTGTAATTTCTTCAAAGTCAGCTATTCCATCAGTTGGGGAGATAAAGATGTTGGGAATGCCACTTTCATGGTGACGCTGTAGGGGTAAGTAGTGTCGGTGTGGTGGTAGTTGGAAGACCGACTACCACCGATCACACCAGAGAGTACATTTAAACTGCTTCAAAGTCCAATGGCAGTGTGCTTTACACCACTCCAGCTGATATTTTTAATTTCTCCATTTCACATTTACAGCACTTTCAGTTGACCAGGGCAGCTATATCAGTAATCTGATGAAATGACCTGTTGGAAAAGTGGCATCTTAAGACAGGGCTAGGTTAAAAGCAACTGAGCTCTTCACTATGAACTATTCTACAGCTAATGTTTGACTATGGAGATTGTATAGCTGTATGCTTGGGTTTATGCACCCATTAGCAATACATGTGGCTGAAATTACATCAGTTAGAAGTTGTTTCCACATACTTCTAGCCATATAGTTTAAATATATATGTTCCTATTCAATCCTATCTCCGACTACATGTTGAAGGTGCAAAAATCCACATATGACTATGTGGCAGGTTAAAAAGCTGCAACATCTGAGGAAAGGGATAGCCTCCTGGGAGTCAGGAGGAAGCCCCACCCATCCCTCCTAGGGGAGGAGTTTGGGCCTATTTAAGGGCTTACATTCTCTGTAGTCTTGGCTGGTGTCTTCTGTCTTTCCAGTGTGTGCCAACCTCTCTCTCATTCCCTGTCTGTGCCAGCCTCTCTGCCCTTCCCCAGTGTATTCCAGTCTATGCCTTTCTACTGTCTGCACCAGCCTCTTTGCAGTTTTCCTGTGTGTGCTAGCTTCTCTGCCCTTCCCATGTGTGCCAGACACTCTACCCTTCCCCTGCCTGTGTAAACCTCTCTACCATTCCTCTTTCGTTGCCAGACTCTCTGCCCTTCCCTTGTATGTGCCAGTCTATATCTACCCACTCTCTGTGCCAGCTTCTCTACCCAATCCCTGTCTGATCCAGCTTCTCTGCCCATTCCCTGTGTGCTCCAGTCTCCTTGCCCTTCCCTTGCCTATGCCAGACTCTTTGCCCTTCCCCTGTCTCTGCTGGACTCTCTGCCCTTCCACTCTCTCTGTCAGCCTCTCTTCTTCGCATGTTGTGTAAATGTTTCTCCCTTTCTGTCTGTGCTAGTCTCTCAATATCTGTCTCCTCATGTGTGCCTCTGTCCACCTCTTTGTATGTCTTCCTCTAATTTTGTATGTGCATCTCTCTCTCCCAATGTGTCTTTGTCCCGCCTTTGTGTTATTGTGTCTCTGTCTCTACATTTTAGGTGTCTGTACTTTTCTTCTCCTCTTTTTGTGGTTGTCTGTCTGTCTTTTCCCCTCTTATTAAATCTTTCCCCCACCATCTTCTACTATTTTCACCCACCATCCACTTTTCCCCTGTGAACTCACAACCCGTGTTTCCTCTAGCCATGCACCGTCTCCCACCTCCCCTTCATTTTCCACTTTCCCTCTTCACCCCTTACCTTCTTCCTCTTCTTCTACTGAAGTTTATGATTTACTCCCAGTGTCTGCCGTTCATAAGTGACTGTTACACACTTACCTGTCCCCGCTCCAGCGCCGCGATCTCCGCTACTTCTGGGTCTCAGCAGTGCTGTCACATGACCATGCAGGCGGGGAATTCAAAACTGCACTATAAAAGACCTGCTCTGCATCAGAGCAACTTCTTCCTGTCTCTGACTACCGATTCCTGTGATCTCCAGTGTACCTTGCTGACCTTCCAGATTCTGCTTCAGTGTACCAGACCCAGGCTAGTTTGATCATGTTACCTCTCTGCTCCAGTGTACCAGACACAGGCTTGATAGACCACATTACCTCCTTGCTCCAGTGTACCAGACCCAGGCTTGATTAACTACGTTACCTCTCTGCTCCAGTGTACCAGACCCCTGCTTGCTGACCACGCATAAATCTCTGCTCCAGTGTACCAGACCCAGGCTTGCTGACCACATCTATATCTCCGCTCCGGTGTACCAGACCCAGGCTTGTTGTACCACACACATATCTATATCCAGTGTACAAGACCTCGGCTATCCTGACCACGGAGTGGTTCCTATTTACCTTCCAGTTCCAGTAAGACCGCAAGCTATCTCCCGCATCCTTACCTCTAGAGGCAGACCAGTGGACCGCGACCTGCGTTCCTCCGCAGCAATGCCCATCCCGCCTTGCAGCGGTTCTTGGTGAACATCAGGTGGTTCGTTAGAAAACTGGTGGCCCCTTCATGTCCCAGTCCGACACTTGCCAAGATTTAGTAAAACCAATTATGAAGGGGCCATTACTATATAATCTGAGACAGATGGAGGTCTCTTGTTTAAGACAATGTCCTCTGAGAAAGTTTCATAAAATGGAACCTTCTCAAACAAAGAGATGTTCTCTTGAAACATGAATCCTATATGTTTTTAAAAAACTCTAAGAGCCACAAAGGGTCAATCTGTAAATGTGGAAAACATTGAATATGGTCTATACAAATACTCTATGGTTCTCCAGTACTTGTTGCTAAAACCTAAACCATTTTGGAAAGAGACCTGGAATTCAAAAGTTGTACATGCCAACAAGCCTGTGGTACCCAGTTCATAAGCCAATATAATCAAGAGGGATGAAATTTGAAAAAGTTTTAAATGTAGAGTCAGTTCTCCAGCAATAGTAAATCTTATATTAAATTTGTTGACAGAATATAACATTTGACACTTATGCTAAGCTATAATGGGTGCAGAGCAGGTAGAAGGACAATGGGCATCCTTGGTCTCTCCCCCATCTTAGCAGAAGAAATAGAAGGATGACATCTTCTGCTCCCATCAGACTGGGAATGTGGTGTGGGCAGTGACATCAAAGCCTAGTTCCTCTATCCCAGTGTCTTTTACTATTCACCACAGAATAGGACATGGAAAAATGAAGTCCTTTTGCTAGGAGCAAAATGTTGAATGCCCTGCTGTAAAACAGAAATTGCCCTTCAGAATACATCTTCTCTGCCTTTTTATCACATTTAAATTATTTCATAATGCAAAACAAAATCTCCTTTCTCCATGCAGGTGCATAAGTAGGAGCATCCATGCGCTTTGTGAACACTCACAAGGAACACTTCCAATATGCTTTGCTCCTTTCATTAGGAAGTGCAACATTTTGCAACTCACAAATTAATGTGCATTCTAAAAAAACAGATGCACTTCCACAAATATAGGCGCATGATGTAAAAAAAAAATGCACTGCGTCGCTTTTTGAAAATTAGTCCCATTCTTTATATTCAGTGTTTATTCAATGTTTTAATTAATCAGCAAAAAATATGAATCATGTTTTGGGAGCTATAACACATGTATAATTGAAGTACTCCTCCACAACAATCACCTGCATAATACATGCGGAATGTGTTTAGTAATTTGGCAATAATTGTGAGGAATGTTTTATGGTAATGAATCTCCTTTATGCATGTATCACTCTTTCCACACGTTCTTTAACTCAAATATCGCAGTAGTCCTTGTAGAAATTCTTTTAATAATCTGTATACTTAATATTATTACATTTGATTTACTTGAGGTATTATTAAAAGACAGGAAGATATATAAAGAGGGCATATGGGAATATATAGACAAGCAGGCATATCGTATATAAAATGCTGTTTTAACCAGTAATTTTCCAAATCGATATGCTGATTTCTGACTATTGCATTCAAATTTATTTACTCATAAAATTTTAAATATTTGCCCAATTCCACATCTAGGCCACAAGTGAGGCAAATTTACAATTTATTTTAAGGTTATTCTACCTTTAAGCAAGGTTTTATAAAATGCTGTTTTATTTCTTGGAGACTGGTGGGAGTCCTTCAACTGGGAGTATTTTTTATTGGGAGCACTGTTAGAAGGCTTTCAAAAGACCTCAAGTCTCATACCGTGTTGACAAATTGGGCACCATGATAAATAATGTGATGCACTCCTGTGCCCTGTGCTGCATCAAATGATGTCCTATTAACAATATTTCATTCTCCCATAACTAGTGAAGCAGTATGCCCACTTTTCGTGTGTGATAAAATGCAAATATGCACAGAAATAAATTTTGTTGTGCACATTGGCTTACTCATTACTGAATATTCATAGAAAAATAAAGTGAAAATAATCTTTATTTATAAAAAGGATACATCTAAAAGTTATAAAGGCAACAATTGGTTTAATGCAACTAACCTGACATTTAAATAAAATAGAAAGACAGCATTCACTAAATCTTCAGAGGCACATCAAGTCACAGCACACATTTAGAACGTATTCGCAGGACACATTTGTACGGTTCAATCTTATTGATTTCTTGGCTGGTGCCTCAGCTGTTCAAATATTCATCAATGTAATTCCGACAACAGACAGAAAGAAACATGAGCGCTCAGCCGATCTTACACTCTGTGCAACAGGGACGAACAACTGTTAGCTTCTCATTATGCCAGTTTAGCTGTACAAGATCAATATGTGATAAAGGTAACTAATAACGGGTATTTTTATAAATATAAAGCAAGATGTGAAATATGAAAAAGATACAAGTTACAGAGCTAATTCTAAATCCTTTATGCACAGTGACTTTCATAAGAATGTTTTCTAAATGAATTGTATCCAATCATATTAAAATGAACAACAGAAACATTTTTGTAGAATATGCTTTTAAAACAGAACAAATCAATGAAAATACTCAAAACATAATTATGTCATTTTAGCAGTATCATGTCTTTGAACGGTCGAAACTAAATATACTTCCACAGCTTTAAGCAATAATTTAGAAATATAAGTATCTGCTCTATGTCCAGCAGTGAGTACGGTGAGAATGAAAGACACTGGTGTCTACACACAAGGTGAGGCTGTAAAAATGTATCAACAAGTACTGGAGAACCAAGAGAGTCAGGGATCCACTAATGGGCAGGCAGCACAGTTACTTGCCATTCAACACCAAATTCAAGGAGGATCCGAGAGTGGGGTTGGCACTTGGCTTTGATGCCAGTAACCCAGCTACTAAATTGAGTGCCTATATCACAGAAAAAGAAAGCCTTCTCATAAACCAGAACAGAAAGGGGGTTTGGTTAATAAAGATGATAAAGGACAGTTATGGTGGCAAGCAGGTGATTCTCTTATGATTTCCAAAATAACTAGTTATTTTACACGTTCCAAAACACCATAGGTAGTTGTACAGAAATACCAGTCACCAATGAAGACTTTAATTTTGGTGCCCATCTTTACCTCTTTTTTCATGTAATTCTATGTAATTTGCTTGTATAGTGGTCTCTTAATGTACAGCACTGTATAATATGTTGCCACTGTATAAATAAAGAATAATAATAATAATAACTACTGTTCCTATTTTGATCCGATGTAAAGAACTGTATGACTATAAACTCATTCTGTCCTTTCAATGGTGTCTATTTCTACACAACAGATTATTTTGCACCAATGCACCTGTATGGTCCACCTAGAGTACATGATGGTGTATGCCTACCCTTTGCTTTTGGGAAATGCCTCCACAACCTAGAAGTGCACCAGTATGTCCAACCTCTTACTGCTTTATGAACACCCTCAGGGACGCACCCAGGGGGGGTTTCTAGTTCTCCAGAACCCCTCTCTCTCCTCTCAGGACTGTTGTCAGGCTGGAAAGCTCCTTGGAACCAACCACAGATGTACAGATCTGTTCTGATCCGCTCTGCTCCCCGTCTGAGGTATACGCCCCGTCCCCCTCTATCACATGGTGGGGAGCACATGAGAGCATTGTACTGCAGGAAGTACAAGACAGAAGAATCTGAGAAATGGAAGAAGGTAAGTGAACCACACTGAACCACATATACATATTTATACACTGTATCTCCCTTTTTTAGCCAAAAAGGTCTCCAACATTCCATGAACCAGACAAGCAGCAACCAAGCTTCAGAGACCAGCCGCAGGTAGTGAAAACTACAAGAAGAGGTAGGAAAGCACAGCACCGTCTGCAAACTGTCCTGATTCTGGTAGGGCAGTACGGATTTAATGTGACTATCCCGCTCAGTCAGGACTTTGTCCCAACTGCAACGATGGGATGTATGTTACACTTCACACTGTACTGCTAATTAATGGCAAGCAACATGCACTACAGTTAGATAAAAGCAGCTCACCCTTAATAACAGGTACAGTGTAAAGCAGGACATCCATCCCAACTATCCTTGCAGTTGGAACAAAGTCCTGACTGAGTGGGACAGTCACATAAAATTGGGACTGAAACATCAGAATCAGGACAGTAGGCTACCAATGCCTGTGACAGTGTGAAATGTAAACCCCCCTCTAGAAATCCTGCGTTTGCCCCTGACCCTTTTCAATAAAATACACTGTGAGTAAAGCAGGATGCCATAGATACAATATTAGAAATCATGATGCAACTGCAATAAACATTATATTGTGTAAGGCTCGGGCACCAATAGTAAACGTTAAAGTACACTTATGGTGGTTGAAAGGTTGACGCATTATTATGCATCATGTGTCTGTCATATTTCATATGTTGTGATGTCATCTGTGATTGATGACATATTTAGATGTAATGTTTAAATTATGCCAGGTGGGTAACGTGTAACAAATTGGCAATATGTATTCAATAACTGTTCTGAGTAAGTTAAATGGCAGACTTTGAGTACAGTTATTAGTTGGGTAATGTCGTAACTTAGATGGTAAACTATGTATAGTTAGTAGCTAGGTTGTACATACTGCTACAATTAGGATAATATTCTAAGACTTTGTTTGCAGCAGCCGCATGTCTTAATCCAATTATTCAGCCAGGCCTTGTTCAACATTCTACGGTGTAGTCTATTGTTGACTATTGTTTGCACAGTATACAGAACCATATGAAATTCTACTAGACCTGATAGCAATTAAATAGCATATTATCAGCTTCATCATAATTAATAACTCATTTTATTGAAAGCCAGGAGGGTCTAGTGTTGTGCTATGTATAGAAGGAACATTATATTGCATGACTGCAATGCCAGCATGTTTTTCAGAACATTATTAATTGTATATATCAAAGTGAGAGTCCCTGACAGTGAAAAAGGAGTTTAATCCTTTTATCCGAACACACACCTTGATAGTAAAAGAAGGTCTTGGGAATATAGGAGTGTTGGTTTACTCAGCTAAGGAAATGCTATTTCTGGGCCTATAAAAATGTGCAGGTCAGGGCATGGGGCGTTTGTGTCAGATTTTTCTGGTGGTGAGACTGGAACTTTTAATCTTTGTCTCCAAAGCCCACATATCCAGTGGGATGCTAGTTTGGAGAGACAGATTAGCAAATTCATACTCTGGTCTGAGAAATCTCAACATCTGGGAAATAACATTGTCTGGGATGTGGCTATCTTGTTACTATTGAATAGAAAGCACTTGTAATGGGAAATCCCATATACATGAATTATCGATGAGCGCTCTCTAGTGGCCGCTGGCACAAACAGAGGAAAAAATAAAGGAAATGCTGCCACTATTCCCAAGGAATAGAGTATCTGACAATACTCCAAATAAGAAGAAATCCAATGCATTTCGTCACTATTAGTGACTTCATCAGGCCCCGATGAAACCCGCCTCTAGAAATCCTGCGTTTGCCCCTGACCCGTTTCAATAAAATACACTGTGAGTGTGAAGTCACTAATAGTGACGAAACACGTTGGACCCAATCACTTACGAGACACGCCTCCTGACATCACAGGGAATCCCGGAAGGTCGGAAGCGCGGACAATATTGAGGTTTCACATACGCAGCGGGATAATCAGACTATCAGGTCAGTGGACGCCAGCCCGCAGTAAGAAAATCTACACTAAAGATACCTTTATAGGAGCTGTATTTTTACTCAAATGTGAGTTGATTTTAAAGTCTTTTATAAATAAATTGTGATTTGAGATACGCTACACTTTCAGTTGCCGTTTGTCCTCCTCCCCCTTATATCATTTATCTTATATATACATGCGGTTACCATATACAATGGTGGGATCTGAGAACAACTAGATTCAAGCATATTTGGAACCATATCTACAAGGAGGATTCACCCTCCCGTGAAGTGGGAATTTAGATCACCACTTGATACAGACTTGGTATTTATATTGCTTCAAGTTTGAACAATCTGGACATATATGTTATCATTATCTCTACTTTTATACAATAAGATATACATATAATGTATGTATGGGTTATTCATGCATTTGATTGATGCCACTGTTTATGATTTAGTCATTCAAATTAGTGCTATATAGCAATACTGAAATTATATGTGACAAAAAACCACAGTAACATTTGTGGATATTGTGGAACACAGTTTGGATATATTGCTCATACACCTGGTATAAGATTTACATTATTTCAAGTGTTTTTCCCTTATCTCCCTATTTCTTTTTGCTCCCATCCCATAAAATTCTGTATTTTATCTTGTTACTATATTGGGACTTTGTCATTGTACTTCCATTCTGGTACCTTAAGAGTTTTCATCTGTTCATCTAAAATACTGCTGGGGTTACCTTACTTATGGTTTACATTATTCATAACAGTGAGTAGACATGAGACTGTATTTATTGCATGTGGAAATTATGCGTGAAACTATAAATATTGCTTGGAATAAGGAACCTAGAAAAGTGCATCTCCATCAAAGTTTCAAAATATATTCACAAACCAGGTCCTATTAATAGGAAAGGGCTAAGTTTGAAGATTGCTACCTAAGAGCTGGTGCAAAGCTGAACTCCTTTTTTTTTTACCTTAAAATATACCCCCCCCTTTATATCATTACAATTATTTTGTAACACCTTCACTTCACCCAACCCCCTCCTCTCTGCTTGCGCAAATGTGTGCTCCTCCACAAATGCTGCTATCTCGCTCAATCACCCATTGCTCCTCTGCAGAAACTTAAATGTACTTGTGCAAATTGAGACACATGACTAGTCTAAATCTACTTTTGCATTATGCAGTGGAAAATTTGTGTCTTGGAAATGACCTCCACTCTATTTTTATACTTTGTTTTGTTTGCACCAGGCACATGCAGAGTGGATGAAAATGCTGCACTTTTAGGGATTATTTATGGGATTATGTGCAACCTGATATTTGATAATTCTATCCTTATGCATAGTAAATAACTTTACTGCTACTACAACTATAGGTGAGTTAAAGAAATCATCATCATAATCATCATCATCATCTCAGCTTCATTCATAGTGTACATGTAAAATATAGCTCAGTTTAATACCATTCCATGTTAAGTAAAAAATTAAAAAAAAACAGCCATAAGATAAAGTTTTGTCAGTTTAACATAAGAAAATTGATCAGTTTTATTAAAAGTGAACCTATTTAAAATTTATAACATAAGAAAGAATAACCTGAATGGCAGCAACATCAGAAAAAAACGGTGACTTTATTATAAGTTTACTGATGTCATTTTTTTCTTTACGGTGACGATAATATTCTCGCACTTTTGTATATAAATCAGAATATAGCAAATAAAATATATGTATAATCAGTGGTTAAAGTGGGCTGGTATGTATAAGGTGGTATGCTATACCGCTACTTCTCTTACTGCCTTCATTATAAGGGGCATATTCAATTGTCGGCGGAATTCCCGAAAATCCCGCGGTCCGCGCACGATTACCGTTACGGTAATCATGCACGGAAAAAACGTTGATACGGTAATTTACTCGCTGAATTTCAACTCGCAGCTCAGGGAGCTGCGAGCTGAAATCCAGCAAGAGATTACCGTATTAACGGCATTAGTTTTTCCGTGGCAGAACCCGCCGACAATTGAATATGCCCAAATTCCATTCACTTACATTCCCATTACATTTTCCATACCACCGTTTCGAAATTTCCACACCACTACTTCTACACTTCCATATCGACCACTGTATAACCATGAAAAATCATGCAGCCCCCTTTCCACACTGTTATTCATTGGAAATTGATTTAAAATAGCTTATACTTTCTGCTATTGTTCATTCACTGATAACAGCTCTGTGTGATGTATAGGCGCACAAAGCACTTTTAAATTTCCTGCACTACACATAATGCTCAAATTAATGAAGCAGAACATTCACACACAAAGCTTTAACCACTTCAAAGGATATGAATCGAGAAACATAATGCAAAACTGTTTATTTATCACTTGTCATAAAGCATAGGCAATTGTACTTACATTAAGTAATAGAAATACATGCATGCAGATTAAGCAGTAGCTGTCAGTGTTGAGAGCTCTCCTTTGCTGGAAATGCTTTGAAACGGTTGGCTTGTGGCTTTGATGCGGTTGGCTTGCACCATACGTGGATGCACATAGGTTCAAAAGTCTGGGGAGAGCTTTCTTCGAACTAGTTTCACCAGATAGGTTTCATTAGGAAGTCATGTCCCAGTCAATTAGCTCTCTCATTATATTAATCTTCCCTAGGGTTCTTGCTTATTCAATTTTTCAACACCATAATTACAACTTTATTTATTATTTATTAATGAATGAAATATGACCATATTTTTTACATTTGTATATTACATTATGTAACCAGATATAAAACGCTATCTATGATTTTCTTTCTTATTGAATAAATGAAAAATTAGCTGTGTCAAAGCTTTTCATCAGAGCTGTCTATATTAACCATGCTGACAGCGATAGCTTATTCTAAATGCTTGTATTGTTTTGCCTATTGTGAGTACAATCACATATGTTTGATGACAAATGTTACACTTATACTCCTCGATTTCTATTTTTCTAAAGCTTTGATTGTGAATGAATTTTACTGGAGCAGGTTGAACAGCCTCACAGAAGAAAACAACTTTACCAGCACTCAATATATATTTATACACTCTTAAGGAATTCTATAGACATATCTCACATTGGACAAACTTATATTTATTTATTTTTCTCACATTGAAAAAATACCTCTTAATGTGTTATTTCATATTTGTATCAAGTTTTTATAGTGTCTCGCTCATTTTAAGGTTCTAACCTACACCTATTTGAATATTTGAGCCATATAATCTTTTAAGGGTTAAGCTTTTTAGTTTGCTGTGAAATATAATGTATTCAAATTAGAAGTTTTATTTCACATTTGGCATAGATAAACTTTAAAAATACAATACAATGTAGACAATTAACTAAACAAAACTCAAAACTGATTGCTTTGTTTAAATTAAGCTCAATTTTTTTAAGTCTATCTAGAGTTTGAAGATTTATCACAAGTTTTTGCACTTTAAAATTAGCTTGAGAAACCGGTTCGAGAGCCATTTCGAGCCTCTATTTCAGTACACTATCTTTATATGAAAACAGAGTGACAATCCAGGGATATCCCTTTTCTGGAAGAAATGCCATTCTAAGCACTAATCAATTTTAAACTGACCTGCAGTGCATTCTGCACTTCACCACCACCACCATTTATTTATATAGTGCCACTAGTTCCACAGCACTGTACTCACTCACATCAGTCCCTGTCCCATTGGGGCTTACACTCTAAATTCCCTAACACACACAGACAGAGAGAGAGAGGGACTAGGGTCAATTTTGTTAGAAGCCAATTAACCTACCAGTATGTTTTTGGAGTGTGGGAGGAAACCGGAGCACCTGGAGGAAACCCACGCAAACACAGGGAGAACATACAAACTCCACACAGATAAGGCCATAGTCGGGAATTGAACTCATGACCCCAGTGCTGTGAGGCAGAAGTGCTAACCACTTAGCCACCGTGCTGCCCACACTTAGACCCTATCACACTTTTGTTTTCTATTTCTCACTGTGCAAATTTAACTTCATTTTTCTCTACACAGAAAAACATTGGGTGGTAAAATGCATTTCGGGATTCTTACTTTCAAAAAGCATATTGTATCCACTTTGGAAATGAATGGTATGGGTGCCAGTAAAACATAAGAAGAATAAATTGTGGTGGAAGGGGTTTAATGGCAACGAAAAATATTCCACTACTTCATTTATATTTACAAAATGAAGGCCAAATGTGAAATCACACAAATAAAGTTACACTTTGCCATCCATTTAAAATACAAAAATCAATTCAAAACTTTGAATTTTTTTTTTTTTAAGCAGAGTTATTATATGTAGGATAAATAGCAATATCAATCTATCTATGTTCTCAGGTTTTTCATTTTGATTAACTGATTTCTTGGTAATGATTTCAACATTCCAAATCAATAAGGTGGATAAAAAAAATAGCTGTAGACATTCTATATTCTGTGTCCATTCATTAATATAGCAGAGAAGTTATAAATATATTGAAAATATACCAACACACAATTAATGCATAGGCGCTATATATAAATATACTGAAACCAAATCTCAAAAGTATATATAAATAATCTATAGAATGTCAACTCCTTAAAAATGAGGGATATTATCACTCATAAAAAACTATAATAGAAATGCTTACATTAAAGAAGGGCCAATCTTATTACTTAATATTTAAAATCAAGTTACAATGAATATGGCAGAAAAACCACACAGCGAGGTTTCTAGATAAATTAATACATTTTGATAAACAAAAAAATATTTAAAAATAAATAGCTATATTAATATATATATATATATATATATATATATATATATATATATAAAACCATGTAAAATCAAAGATTGTGAATTATAATACTTGCAAGTTATACACATCAGACTATTGTGGAAGGATTATCTAGATATTTCCATGTACTATGCTTTTTGCATCCTCACAGCTAATATTCTCTAGTGAGATAATTTAAATTTTTTCCTTAGGTTACTTTTACAACCTTATAAATATATTGAACCTGCATAGCAAAGATCTAATATCAAGCTGGATACTTCTATTTCCTTCTGCACCGAGTATCAGAGAGCACTCCAAACCTTTGCTAGTCTCTGAATCACTGTGACTGATTACAAAATCCTGAGTGTCAAATATAATATAACATACTACGGGTTCATGAAGCTCCTCCCTTATACAGAATCTTTTCATCATATATGTTGAGTAACTCAATTGAAATAAATACTTTATTTCCAAACTTTAATAAAGGTTTTGATGGTCATATATCAATTAAAATGCCTTTGGATAGCTCATGTTGCACAACTGGCTATAGAAATAACTGGCTTTATGTTAGATTCTTGCTATGCAGGTTGAAAAATATATATATATAAAGTACTTTCCTGGTGGACAATAATTTACTATAATTTATCTGCTTCATATTAAATAAGGATTACAGTTTTTAAACATTGCAATCACATATAAAGTATTAGGTAGCAGACCGGTAGAGATTATATTTATAAGTAAATACTAATGCATTAATTTATTGGGTGACCAATCAGGATAAAATAACTTTTTCAATCATTATAGTAATATATAGACCACTTCATTTATATACTGTAGTTCAACATCTAAAAAGGACACCCTTTATATTTTAATATAACTGCATTATATTATATTCATTTTGACGTAATAGACTTTGGTGGTTACCTTTTTTAAGTGTATTATTTGCAGGGTAGCAGAAGTTTGCACCGGACAATAAGAGGAGTTGAAGGTGTACCTTGCAAGGTAGTGAGTACCTAGTATTACAGAGCAGAGCAAAAATTCGATTTCAATCTACACAAATAAGATAAAAGGAGAGGGAGCATTTTTAGGGGTAGTATCAGAGACAGACTCTTACATTTCTGGGCCCCATAAAACAATTTGGAGGAGGGGCCAGAGATGCAGGCCATCCTCCCACAGCTCTTGCTCTGCTCTCTAAGCATGCATGGGGACCTGCACATAGTATAGTGAAACCTTGTTTTATTTTCATTGCTCTTGCTCTGATATGATATATGGTGCAGGGTCTGCAGGGGCTATTGCCACCCTTTACTTGCACCCATTGCCATGGCAGTAACCATTTCCACTTTGCAGAAGACCTTGATTTTTGCCTCAGCATTGGGATGGCAAAGATTGGGGGGTAAATGTATGAAGCTTCGGGTTCTTCAACACCCGTAAGTTCGGCGTCTTCGGCGTTTAAATTTAAAGCGGCGCTGCTTTGTAAAGGGAAGTTTCCCTTTACAAGGCAGCGCCGCTTTAAATTTAAATGCCGAAGACGCCGAACTCGCGGGTGTTGAAGAACCCGGAGCTTTATACATTTACCCCTGGGTCTCTGTTCTATAATTTTAATAATCATCATTGTTTATTTGCCAGTAACCACAAAACTCTGCAGTGCTAGACTGTCAGAGTTACATGAAGAAGACATTCGAGGTTTGCAAAGGAGGTGTAGAGTGATACAAAGGGTATCATGAGAGCCTAGTTTAAAGGGTGAGGGCAATGCTGACACATTAGGAGTTAATAGAATGCATAGTGGGCATTGGTCGGGAACTGGCGAAACATGCAATGGAGTCGCGCCAGTGTAGGAAGGATAGGCTATATTAAAGAGGTGGGCTTTGAGTGAACATTTGAAGTCTGAAGGTTGTAGGAGAGTCCATTAAGGCAGGCTATGGGGAGCTGCACAACAGAAATCTTAGAGGCACGAGTAAAAGATGGTTACAAGAGAGGAGGAGAGATGAGTCAGATACAGATCGAAGAAGTGGAGAGGGAGTATATTTTGTGACGAGATCAGAGATGCTTGAGGGAGAGTAGTTGGTGACGTCTTTGAATTTAACAACCTGGAATTGAACCTAAAGGAAAAGGGGAATCAGTGTATGGATTTGCAGAGTGATGCAGTGCATGTGGAGCGTTAAGAGAAGAAGATAATTTGGATTGTAGAGGGGAAGCCAGATAGTAAGAGTTCAAGTTGTTTGAAAGCAAAGGGAAGCAGAGAAATGGGGCAGTAGGTGGAGAGAGAGGCAGGATTGAGGAATGGTTTCTTGAGGAAAGGAAAAATCAGTGTGTTTAAAGATAAGGAAAGGTTCCAGTGTAGAGGGACGTATTGCAGTTGTGAGCTAAGTGCAGGCATTCATTGGGTGGGAGGGTATGTATAAAATGGCATGGAATGGGATTTAAGTGACCGATCGAGGGGGAAGAGGAAGGGAGGAGTGTGAAAATTTTCATCTTCAGTAACAGGAAAAAAAATGTAGGTAAGTGAGTGGAGGAGAGGGTTGGTGAGGGGTGATGGATGTGGCGAGAAGAGATTTCTTGATGGTTGGTATAAGTTTTGCCTTTGAAGTAGGTGGAAAAGCCATGAGCAGTGAGGGAAGACGGAGATGGTGATGGTGGTGGACACACAAGTAAGTTAGTGGCAAAATGGCAACAGAGGTCGATTATCTAGGTGGATTATGGGGATTTACATTAAGTTTCCTTGGTGAAAGAGAGGGTATTATAGTAAGTAGACAGGATACATTTGTAAGGTATGAAGAATGTATTGGGAGCAGATTTCTCCATTGGCACTCAGCAGTATAGGAGCACTTTTGGAGATGGCAGATCGGACTAGAGTGTCAGAGGTGGAGTTTGGTTTGGGTCACCAGAGACAGTGGGCCTTATTCAGAATAAGATACCATAGTATATCTTTGCGTCTATTTGCACTGCACATGCTCATAAAGTGAAGCAATTGTGTATGGATAAAGACTGGGGCGTAGTTGTTCTATTTTTGGGTGGTCAGGGGCACATGTAAGTGGCGAATTATGATGATGATAATGATGATAAACACCCAAATTATCTAACCATTTGTTATTAGTGTTATGTTAATTATTCACAGATGCTTACTGGTACTTTAGTAGTCGCTTGTCCATAGATTAGGATTTGCCAAAGGTGTTGTAGGAAAGTTGCAAAAATATATTGTTTTGTATGCATGTCCGGAAGGTGTTCCTGCTGTAGTAGCTAAGTTATTAAATTAAAATGATGCTTCATAGCATTTGCATTTGTACATATACAAATAAATAATTTTGTACATAAATGTTAAGTGTAAGTGTTTCTGTTGTCAAGCATACACATCTGCTATTCATTCAGTCTAGGGGCTAGATTTACTAAGCTGCGGGTTTGAAAAAGTGGGGATGTTGCCTATAGCAACCAATCAGATTCTAGCTGTCATTTTGTAGAAGGTACTAAATAAATGAAAGCTAGAATCTGATTGGTTGCTATAGGCAACATCCCCACTTTTTCAAACCTGCAGATTAGTAAATCTAGCCCTAGATGTATCTTCAACTCTGAATGCAGTGTGCATACACATACACTTGCATGTGACTTTTTCAATTGCAAGTTACCCTTGGGTTCCATTCTGAATCAGGCCCAGCATGTTGAGTTGCCTAATCTAGGACTGTGGTGAATGTAGTGTGATTGAGTGAGACTGGAATTTTAGGGCAGGACAGGGTAGAAATAGAGATAGGAGTGGCTCAAATGAGGCTGCAAAAAATATCAGTAAAGGCCGTTTAGATGTTGCTGTGTATGTGCACAGATTTAGGTGTGGGTAGAGCTGCAGGAGACAAGATGAAATAAAAAGAATGGAGGTTGTGATCAGAGAGTGGGCATTCTCAGTTTCAGAATCTGGAGATGACATAGATAAGAGAACACAAAGTCAACTGATGGGAGTAGATGAATAGGATAAAGATATGATAAATCTGCAATGTAGTGACTGAGACAGGTTGAAAAATGGAGATTGTTAAGCACTAGTGACAGAGGGAGTAAGTGGTAACTAAGGACATGAATGAGAAAGTTTAATTAGTAAACCATTGTAGCAAACATAAAATGAACACATAAGAGGGAGTGAGAAGTAAGTTGCATGTTGAGACACAAACAGCTACAAAAGTAAAAGGTACACAATCGTTGTAATAATGCAGTTGTAAGAAGCATGGTTTGCAAACAGTTCAATAGAGAGGGTCAAAACAGTGCACAAAGCAATTGTATGAGTTAGCAGGAACTAACAGGAGAGTGTTGGATGTTGTCCTACTGTAGCAGTGCTTTCAGATAGAATGTTCACCTCCTCTTCATCTCCTGTTTATCTCTTGTGTAACTCTTACCAAGCTATATAAAGTTACATACATACTTGAAAGAAACACACATGCAAATTCTTGCTACACAGCTGCACAGCTATGCAAACTAATTTTGGCGGAAGCTTATACAGAGTTTTATGTGCTTAATGGGACACGTTTTGGGCAAGCCAGTTGCATTTTAGAGTAGAAACACCCTAAAGAGTGTACTTTGCCCAATGTAAAACAAGACTCAACACACAAAAGTGCCATATGTAAAACAGACCCAATATTTACTCATGAAGAAACAACACGCACATTTTTTTTATTTAACATAACTTTTATATAACAAATTAACCAACAACATCCCATAAAAATATTCAACAATGAAAAATTATAATAACTATAAAAAAAATCAGTATAATCAACATATTGGGCCTAATTCATTAGGGAAAGTAAAGCAAAAAAACAGTAACTTTGAACCTTGGCAAAATCATGTAGTATTGGAGGGGAGGTAAATTTAATATGTGAGGACAGATTTATAATTGGGGGTAGACCAACTTTTAATGTCAGTGTAAAAATAAAGCTATCAAGTATTTGCATTCTACGTGAAAATACAGCCAGGGCTATATTTACTAAGAATCGAGTTTGGAGGCGGCTTGAAACCGCCATCCATCGCCGGCGGTTTATTTGTCCAAACCTGCGCATTTACTATAGGGCGTTTTGATGCTTCAATTTAAAATGAATGGTGATGTATGGCGGATTGAAAAAGCTAAACTGCCAGAGGTTTCGTCCAAACCGCCATCCAAACCGCAATTCAAAAGACAGGACAGGACAGTTTTAATACCTGCTTCAGAATGGCTTGATAGTTTAAACATGCTGTTTGAACTATTTTGCCATTCAGAACATAAGAGAAAGACATTGACATTTAAATTATTTGGGCAATCATTATTTATTGAATAACGGGCAAAATTAATTTAATATTAACTTATGGGGAGAATTTTTTTTATTATATTAAGGGGACAAAATTATTTTATTGTTATATTATTCTGGCATTATGTAATGCCAAATTGTGCAGCATAAATAAATATATCCACCATTAACAATCAATTAATATATTCACATTTCCCACATAATATAATGCTGCAATAGTGCCCCCTTTAAAAACATAAAAAAAAAAAATTCCCTCATAAGTTAATATTAAATTAATTTTGCTCCGTAATCAATAAATAATGATTGTTCAAATAGTTTAAATGTCAATGATGCTTTCTCTTAAGTTCTGAATGCCAAAATAGTTTAAACAGCATACAGTTTGAGCAATCTCTCCACTCACAACCACCGCTTTCATTTTGGCCGTTTGGATGGCTGTTTTGCGGCAGTTTTGAAACACCCAGCTTAGTAAATCCTGCTGTTTGTATGTTCATCATTGTTAAAATTGGGATTGATTTGTAAAGTGAGGGTTTTTAAAAATTATAATTCTGCCCGTTATAACAGTGGTTTGGGCTTTAGTAAATCCGGCGGTTTCAAAACCAATGGAAAAATAGTCAAAAAGCAGCGGTTTGAGCAATCTGCCCTTTAGTAAATCTAGCTCCCAGTCTTTTGCTTATGTGCAAAATAATAAATCCCTTAGATTGTAGCCTGGTTTTGCCAAGGTTCAAAGTTACTCGATTTTTTTGCTTTCCTTTCCTTAATGAATCAGGACCATTTTTATTTTAGCCTCTTCATCATGCTTGTGTTGATGAGGGGAAAAAATGTGTAACCTTATATAATAACATTTTTTACTGCAATACACTTTAAAAATACAAGTGGTCATTTAAAAAAACTAACCAAAGAAAAAAACAAGAAATGTATCCAAAAAATGTAATTACTTTTATGAGTACATATGCATACTCAAAATATTTTAAATAATGGAAAGTAAAACAAAAATTGGTTGTAGCTACTGAGACGCATGCATGAATTGTAGTAAACAAAGTCATATTTTCATATACCTCCTTAATGGCAATGAAATTGCACAGTAGGAATTTCCCTTTAATGGTCTAATACAGTGATGTTTGTTGAGTTCACTGGTTTCAGGTGTGCAGGTGATTTGCTAATCATACAATCCAAAATGGACAGGTAATGCAGCATTGGTCATCATGATCATCCAACACTTACACCTGCCCTGTAGCAGGTGCAAAAGATACAGCTGAAAGTATACTTAAGCTTAACATAGGATTTGATTTCCCTGCATGTGCGTAAATTCTCCTAGATTGTAAATATCCAATGTTAGTTGCCCGCTATGAAAACGGCTATAAGTCTGAACTTAAATCAGGCCCAACATATCAGTATGGCAGAAGCAACTGTGACTTTTCAGTGACTGGCAACCTTATTTCTCGATTTGCAGATAAATAGCAAATGTCACCAAAATAACTGGCACCAATGAATGTTTAGTGAGTTCCTAGTGGCCCCAGATTGCAAAACTGAATATCTAGTATTTCTGTTATATTTCTATTATACATTTATCAATGTCAGTAGATGCTCTGTGCACAGGCTTTTAAAGTAAGTATTTTCACTTTTTGTGTTTTAGGGGATCTGTAAGTGTTAATACAGAGGAAACCATTAGAGGAAGACATTGAAAAGAGAAGAAAAAAAACAAATGCTGAGATAAAGGGTATTAAAGGGTGTCTAAGAGCGAGAGGGAGAATACAGTTTAGATAAAAGAATAGAAAAAAAGAGGTATAAGAGGAAAATGAGACAAATGAAATGGATTATGGCGAGATGGACAACAATCTATTAGCAATGTAGAAAGATGTTTTTTCTGTGGGAAGATACAGCTGAAGCCATACTTTTTTTTGGCATGGAAAGTCAAAATGTTGCTGTAACTACTAATTCTATTGTGACAGAAGCACTGGGAAAGTGGTAAATGAGAGATACATATTCATAGTTTTTTGTCATCAGTGTTTTGAAACCACAGGGAGAGTGTGTACTTTGGGAATGTTTCCAAAAAGCGGTCTGGAGTCAGTAATAGCCTGTGAAAGGGTACCTGGGTTTATGAATGTAGAGAGAAGAGTAGGCTCCGTTCATCAGGCCCATTCCAGGGCTTCCAGCCAACCAGACACACTGCTAGTAATCAGGAGCTGCAATTGTGTGGTGCTGGTTAAAACTGTTAGACAGTTCCCCCAGACTCTCATTACCTGCGGAACAAGTCAGATGCTTGCTGAAAGACAATGCAGCTTGCTACCAATAAGTGCTATTATTGTGTATGTATGGGACATTAGGTCCTTCACTTTAGAGAAAGTATTTATTGTTGTCCTAGTTAAAAGCCAGACAGGCTAGGATATTTGTTTATGTTTTGCTTATTTTTGGAGCTGCTGAATAAAACTAGATGTAGCTACTTGAGCTTAGGCACTAATTTGTTGTGATACTATTTGAAGGATGCATAGGAAATGAGGCAGTTTACCCCAAAAAAACGGCACCTACGGCTCAGCAGGCAGCTATTACGCCTCAGCGGGAATCTACCAGGGGTGCAGCAGTTAGCTCTTGAGGAGACCCGAAGGACCCAAAGAACACTAGCTCCAGCTTTATAGCATATAGCTTTATAAGAGCAATTAATTTTATTCAAAAGGTGGTGGAGAGGTATGTGGCAGACGAGGAACTAATGACTGCACCCCACCAGCCACTAGTTCCGCAATGGTGATCTCCAGTGGCTTTTGGTAAGACTGTTCCAAGGGAAAAGGGTGCTGGGTGGTGGAATGAGCTGAAACATCCAGAGACTGTGGGTTTGGAACCTGGAGATAGGCCAGTTGTGCCAAGGAGGTTCCCGCCTCACATGAGATGTGATAAAAATGTGATTAGTTGTATTAAATGTAATAGCTTAGGCCAAACTGCTGCCAATTGTCCACTTACCTCTGAATCTGTGCAATGAGATACTGTTTACGTACCTCGCAGAGTATCTTTCTTTGCCCAACTAGCCTGCACTGCAGACCAACAAGTTGAGCCAGACAAACAAGTAAATGTAATTACAATAGAAGCCAAATGGATAAAGGCCTTGCTAGATTCTGTAGTCTGATTTCTCTTGTAAGTGCCGAGTTGGTGAACCCTTTAAAGTGTCAAGGGAAAACTATTTGGGTAACCTGTATATATGGGGATATTCTGCATTATGATTATGTTACCACTGAAGTGAACAAAGAGCACAGTGTGCTCCCATGGTTGTTGCTGTGGGATTAGTTCTTTCTTTAGGGTTTGATGCTATATTGGGGAGACAATTTCCCCCTTCTGGAAACTGTGGGAAACCCAATTGATTACAAAAGTGAGTAACCCAGACTCATTTGATAATGTTACTGATACAAATGCAGTCGGATCGTCCCCCAAGTCTGAAGTTTTTCTTTTTTCAAGCATAATTTGGGAGTCAGAAAATGACAAAAGCATCAGTGGAATGCAGGATTGTGTATCTCCTACTGAAATAGGAAATTTTGTTGAACCTGCTGACTAGATGCCTGATCTTAAAATGAAAATATTTTTTTTGCCTCAGAACAGTTAAAAAACCCTACTCTCGTAAAGGCTAGAGAGAATGTAAAAGTGGTTCATGGAAACCCAGTAGAGCCTGAAAGTAGATTGTCATATCCTCATGTGACAATGAGTCAAGGGTTGTTGTATCAAATGTCCAGGAGAAGATATTTAGAATGGTTGATAGTCTTATAGAAGAATGGTATTAGACCTGGTTTATGGTCACACCAGTGCAGGGCATTTAGGGGTATAATAAAACCTCAGAAAATAATTTTGCAGTGTTTTTCTAGCCAGAGATCATAAAGGTGTATCTGAGTACTGTGCGCCCTGCCCTGAGTGCCAGTACCATGCTCCCTTGTCACATTATAAAAGTCCACTTCTCTAATTGCCCATTATTGAGGTCCCATTGCAAAGAAGATCGAAACAAGAGGGGGAGTTATATGACAGAAGAACTGGGAAGGTGGTAAATTGGAGATACATATTCACAGGTTTCTGTCATCTGTGTTTTATACCCCAGGGACAGTGTGTATGTTTGGAAAGCAAGTTTACAAAAAACGGTCCAGTCTCAGTAAAAGTCGGTGTAATGGTCCCTCGGGTTGTGAATGGAAATAGAAGGGCGGGCTCCCTTAATCAGGCCCCTTCCAGGGCTTCCAACCTACCAGACACTATGCTGATAATTAGGAGTTGCACCTGTGTTGTGCTGGTAAAAAGCTGCTAGGCAGTTCCCTCAATTCCTCATCACCTGCAGAGCAGTTCAGACGCCTGATCAGAGTCACTGTGGCTATTTGTTACCAGTAAAAGCTGTTATTTTGTATGTGTGGGACATAAGGTCCTTCACTTTAGGGAGGGTATTCCTTGATGTAATATTTAGAAGCTGGATAGGCTAAGAGTTTGTTTATGTTTTGTTTAATTTTGGAGCTGCTGAATTAAACTAGCTGCAGCTATATGAACCAAGGAACTGGAGTGGTGTGATATTGCTTGACTGATGCATAGGAAGTGCAGCCTGCTACCCCAGGAAACGGTACCCGTAACCTGATCTTGCAACACTATAATCCTTCTTATCTAATCACTCTTTCAGTGTTCATTTCTCTGGATCCACCTCTGCTCTATATCTAAATCATATTACATACATCTAAATAACATTTACAGAATACACACATATCTCACACAAGCCACTGCAAAAACTTTAATGCATGCACTCATCATCTCCCTCATTAACTATTGCAATTTGCTCCTTATTGGTCTTCCTAAAACCAGACCAATCAAACCCCTACAATCTATTTTGCATGCAGCGGCTAGATTGATTTTCCTTACAAATTGTTCTTCCTCTGCTGAGCCACTCTGTCAATATCTATTCTACATTGGTTGCCTGTTTTTTAACAAATCCAACATAATTTTTTTCTACTAACATGCAAGGCCATCAACAAAATTGCACCAACATACATCTCCTCACTTGTCTGAAAATATCTCCCAACTCGACACCTCCCTTCTGCACAAGATCTGCGTCTCTCTTTCATTCTCATCCCATCCTCTCACTCCTGGTTACAGGACTTTTTCGGCTGCACCCACTTTGTGGATTTCCCTCCCTTGCACAATCAGACTTTCCTCTAGTCTTCAAACCTTCAAGCGTCCTCTGAAAACCCACCTCTTTAGGCAAGCATATAATATTCCTCAATCATCATCTTAATTTCCCTAGGTTACTCTATTACCACCCTCTACACAGCTAACACAAGACAAAAACCCTCTAACCAACATTGCTGTGTTACTGATCATACGACCCACTCAATAATTTTTACCTTTGTATTCTTACTGGACCAGTATGCAATATGATGTAGCACTTACCCTTGTGTATCAAACTTCCATTGTCCCGTAGATTGTAAGATTGCGAGGAGGGCCGTCTAACCTCTCTATATGTATTACCCAGTATTGTTTTATTAATGTCTGTTCCCAAATATAAAGCGCTAAGGAATTTGCTGGCACTTTTAAATAAATCTTGATGATGATGATGATGATGACACTATGCTAAAAGCAAAACTTTTTTGTTTATGTGTTTCCACGCATAGTTTCTATACTAAACCATTCAACTTCTAGAATGACAATTGCTGATCCAGACATGGAAACTTGGTAATTTTATGATATCTACTTAAAGTTTTCAGACATGGAAAAAAAAAACATTTCAATGACTGTCTGACTAAACGAGCACAAAAGCAAACTTGCGAAGATAGATGTATGAAGATTTGGGAATAGCAGTTACATAGAAACAGGGTAATTAAGAGTGATTCATTAAAGCTGTTTCTGCCGTGCAGTATTGTGTGCGTATGAGTCAGATGCTTTGCTCTTTTTTCCTTTTTTCATGTTTCCTGGTTACAGAAAAGGGAAAGATATTTGTGTTTGTGCTCCACATTTCAACACACACGTAATAAATAAGACACAGTTAGTAAAACAAAATTTAGTATCTTTAAAATAGCTAATAAATTACATTGAGACTGGCTATATATTATTCTACAAGGAGACAAATGTAAATGCTATAGCAAAAAGAGTAACAAAGCTATTATGTATTTTAGTTTTCTAAAATGTTCCTTAAATATAAATATAATTTAACATTGCAAGTTTTTTTTTACAAAAACAAACTTAATTTGAATCTCAATTATATTAGAATGTTATATTATATTTAGTTTGATTATGATAGTTCCTACTTTTAAATGTTAATATATGGGAAAAGCTATATAGTAGTAAAAATGCAAAACCAAATGTTGCACCCATTTGACCGACTGATATGTGGTAGCCAAGGATCCCAGTATTTAATTGAGAGCCTGGGGCTAGTCGCATAATCTCTGTCGGGATCAGAGGATTAAATAAGTAGCAATGCCTGCAAAGAGTTTCTTTTTAGATTGTTACCAAGCGTTACCCTTCCAGTTACCTTTGGGATCTTCGTTTTAGCTAACTGGACCATCCCCTTCAAGCACTGACCTACATTGAGACTGTAGGGGTAGTGAACTGATTTACATGAGACAAGGTAGCCTGAGATCAGAGAGGCAGACTCAGTTTCTGTCAGCTCTCTGTCAAGCTAGGTGGAGACTGTGAGTTTTGGCGAGCATGGTGGGACCAAATCCAACACTGCAGTTTTGCTGCAGAGAGATGGCTGAGACAAGATACCCAAGTTTAAGGACAAAGTCTTCGGTACCTGTAAAGAGTGTTACCCACCTGGAGAGAATTAGAGAAATCATGTGACAGACAGAGAAGGAAGCAGTGCAGGTCAGCAGAGTGTCAGCTCTGATGTATACCTGTGTGGATCTCTCGATTGCATTGCTACCTGCAGTCAAATACTGTGCTGGACAAGTAAATAAAGGAGTGTGATTTTAATTTGAGACGGTCTGGCAACTATTCTTTTAACAGCAATGCTTGTACTGCACCTTTGTCACCTTAAGTGCTGAATTGGTCATGAAATTTTCATGCGTAAAACCTCACAAAGCCTGAGAAAGGGGAGGAGAGTTCTATGCTACATGAAGAAAACTTAGGCTAAGAGGTAGGTGCTTGTGAGAAACCACCTACACCATGCCACAGCAGTGCAAAAGGGACTACGTTAACTTATACAGTCTGCAAGATAAGAGTAATAGTGAAAGTTGCATTCAATACAGAGAACACGATGAGTTGCACAAGGAAGTTGTACAAAATTAGCAAGTATAGCTTTTGTCTAGGACAAATATTTCCAGGAGCAAATTTTAACTATATATAGAAATTAGGGCATCTGTTTTTATTTACAGTCTAACAATTTAGTAGTCGCAAAATGGACACTGCAGCACAGTTTCACATGTAGTGGATAACACTGTTAGACGGCGGAAAATTGTCCCAAAAGGATAGAGGTACTATAGCACATATTTTTTTATGTTTTCTATAGAATTCAAAACATAAATTGGAAGGTATGTTGTATTTTTAGATTTAGGGCCAAGAACTTCTCTAGAATTAGATCTTGGGCTAAGGCTATTGCATACTATTAAACTGTAGGCAACTGTCAAATCCACTATTCACATAAGGCTTAAGTTATGGTCTTTTTGATGTATAATGTACCTGACTGTTTGTTTGTGTTTGTAACCTATTAAGTTTATGCAGACCAAAAATATAGTAGTCTCTGATAAGCCTTCAGCTATGTATAGTATACTGCCACATTACACAGGCTACACTGTACAATGGAACCATGGAGGCAACTGCAGTTCATGATTTGCATTCTACTTTGTATGTCATACATGGAATGATTTACTTATGCTAATATCTGAGCTTCTGTGTTTTTCTTTTGTGGGAGAGGGGGAGACGGTTGCATCACAACTGATATGGCAGTTAAGCAAACATGTCACACAAAAACATAATTGTTTATTCCTCTTGCCTCGTTTGTTTGTGATTATATGGTAATATCAGATCAAAGAGTTAGTAATTCAATTGTGATTATTTCATCTACAAAAAATGGTTTGTATATATATTTTCTATGGAGTTAAGCTATGTGGAGTTTTAAATGCTTACCAATTGTTATTTGATCCATTTCAGTGTGTTCAATGCATGCCAAAGGATGTAAGCTCGTATGAGCAGGGCCCCCTCCCCTCCTGTCTCCATACCTGTTCTTCCGCTCCATCTTTACTGCATATGACTGGCCGGAGTTTCTGAAGTATTGGTACTTTTTGTTCATTGTTCTGTATGGTTTCACCCTGTATAGTCTACTGTTAGTACTGTGTGTTGCGCTGCGGATACCTTGTGGCGCCTAACAAATAAATGATAATAATAAAAATATACCTGGTGTCAGTTGATCTGTGGTTCGTAACAATAATAAAGGCTTTCTTATGATAAATTGTTAATTCATAACAGAGCTAGTTGTAGTACAGAACTTTGTTGAAAATAATTACTCATTATATCATACAATGGTATATCCATAGGTGTGTGGTATGGAGACATTTGTAAATGTTGCCCTCAATAGTTGTATCCAGTATAATTGTCTGGTCTGGTGGTTAGATTTTTTATGGGGACTATGGGGTTAATGTTATATGTTATATGTTATATGGGGACTAGTGTGGGTACAGGGGGGTTAATGTTTTGTGGAGACTGAGGGGTTAATTTTATGTATGGTGCATTTATGGGGCGTTGCCTGTTTTGCAGGTGGACAGAGTACTTTCTCTGGTGTGTGAATGCATAGAGGGGTAGCTTGAGAACAGTATAGTACTGACTCCACCATAGCTTGGCCATTCATCCTCTGGCATCAGCAACCATTGGATCACTTTATTGGATTATACCCCTGGGCCAAACTTTGAAATCCAGCTCCTGATGCAGACTGTTGTTCAATGAGAAGCAATGATGATGATGATGATGATGATTTGGCCACTTCTGATTGACTGATGGTGTCTTAAACTCTCCTACTGACAGCACTTAATTAGTTTGGCGGCTAGATTATTTCAAATCGTGGCAATCTACCCATATTACTTACCACCTGGACTGTCTATAAGAAGACTGACTCAAAGTCTTACACAAAGGATAATCCCTGAAGAGGTCCAAGCGTCAATCGGATGAAGTGCATTGGATTAGAAAGCCCCTTTACAACCACATCAATGCAACAGCAAGGAAAAATGTCACCACCGGAGAGAATGAAATGGCTCGTACGTTCCACTGCAGCCGTTTTGCGTTCAAAAGCAACCATCTTGGATCCCGTAAACAGAGTGAAACCCCCCTGCAGAGCTACAATTCGCGACTCCACTACTAAACCAACAGCTCTTTTAAGATTAAGTCTAAGCATAATAAACACCTTGCTCTTTTCAGAGCACAATAGCTTAGAAACATTCTTTATAACCTGTCTAACCCTAGAAGCCCAGAGTTTGGCCAGTACATCCGGCAATACAACACATTACATTTCTCCTCCTCTGCATCACTTTAAGAACTTAAGCAAACTACTGCTTTAAACTACTTAAGCGATATATACACTTTTCTGCTACAACCACTTTAAAAGCTTCAATAAACTACTGCTATAAACAGCTTTAGAGCTAAAACCACCTTTTTGCACTATACACATACGCTCTCTACTGTAGTACAAATTGCTTAAAAAATTATTACTAGCTATGAGAGAAATGTGTCAGAACACACAGTGCATCGTAACTTTGCTGAGACTATGGGGCTCCGGAGCCACAGACTGGTCAGAGTGCCCATGCTGACCCCTGTCCTCCACCGAAAGCGCCTAATAAATTTATTTTTGTGGAGCTGAAAGTCAGAGCAGGCCTATTCCACAGTAGAAATAGTGGTGACCTTTAGTTATTTAAGTGCAATGGGATATGATCATTTGATATAGCAGCCAATCACAGTAATGAGATCTCACGCCTGATGTTGAAAACATCAATTTGTCTGTTCCATTATAATATATACATATCTTCCACTAAAACTGTTTCTTTTAGAAAACTGTCCCACCATCCTGAAAGTCTTTTATCCTGACTGATCGGAGATATGTTACTGCACACTGGTAAACGTGAAGCAGCGGTGCACAGTCTCTATCATAGTCGACTTTGGAGGTGGCACCAAGAAATTGCTGTACAGGGGTACGAAATTCCTCTTGGCAGCCCTTATCCGTATGCTTTCTGAATGGGTCGTAAGTATATGCACTTGTTACTCCTGATGTACTCCTGACTAATTTGCACGTGTTGTAGAGTTTCGGCATCTTGGGATATTAGATATGAGCATATGTATGTAAATGCACTTTTCATATGTGTAATTTCCTGCTTTTGGGGCACAAATGTGTAAAACTATATGTTAGCTGCAGTGTCTGTTTTATTTACAATTTATTCGTTTTTTTGGGGAATACTGGATGTGGTGTCTTAGGGACATCTTACCTTTATACAGGACACCTCTTGGGTAGCAAAATTGTCACTCTAGGGGTCCAATGTTTCTCATTAACTTGATATCCACACCCAAGGCATGGGGTTATTGGAAGGAGCACCAACAATTTTTCAGTTCAGGGGAAGTAATCTTTAGGAGGGAAGCAATGCTGACCATCATGGGCTGCTTCTGCAATAACATGCTGCTAGTTTTTCACTATAAACGGGAACCCCATGTTTCTTGTTCTTTAGTGGGAACCAGTACATACTGTCTAACATGATTTCTGGTTGAGTAATTTATAGGGGAGACATGCTGCCCACTTTCGTTTTCTTTATATTTAATTTATATAGCTTCATTTCAAAAACCCTTTAATATCAACACACACTGAAAACCTAATTGAAATAAATGGGAAAAACTGCAAGCTGCTTGCATTACACAGACTTTCATAAATGCATACAAACGCTTCGAGTGCACATCAAACACAGGTATACTGTATGTGGCCCACATAGCAAACACAAAGGGCCTGATTCATTAAGGAAAGGAAAGCAAAAAAAATGAGTAACTTTACACCTTGGCAAAACCATATTGCATTGGAGGGGGATGTAAATTTAAAATGTGATGACAGATTTATAGTTAGGGTAGAGCATGTCCTAGATTAACTTTAATTTTCAGTGTACAAAAAAAGCTATCAAGTATTTGTGTGCTACATGAAAACAAAACAGCCAGTATTTAATTTATGTTCAAAATAATAAACTAATTTGTACCCCTTGCATTGTAACATAGTTTTGTCCAGGAAAAAATGTACTCATTTGTTGCCTTACTTTCCTTAATGAATCAGGCCCATAGCATTTACATGCATTTTCCCATGCAGTTTGAGCTTACAAATATGTTGAAAATAAAAGAGCAGTTAATAATTGGCCTTGAATAAATTTATGGGAAAATAATATTTATTTCTAAAATTAAGAAGAAGTAACTAATTTAGATTTGGTAACTATATTTATATAGATGCATCATTTATACAACTTTAGCACCCATCATATAGATTGTGTAACAGAATTAGTAATTGTATCTTGCATTTTTTGTTGTAGATTAAATGTTTTCTTTTATTGACTTAGTAATGGAATTCAGAGTTCAGTAGTCTTTTGTGATTTGCCAATGTCAACAACTTTTCTGGATACAAAAATAATGAATAAATTTGGATGATTCTGTTTTGAAAAAGAGTTTTAGTCTACTATAATGATTTATTTATCAATCACTCGGTTTGGATTATAATGGTATACGGATAGTATTCTTTGGATCCGATCATGTGATCGGATATAACTATATAAGGAAGTACTCGAAGATCTGACACATTACCTTGAGAAAGATCCAAGAGTCGGGGATGGAAACGCGTCGGTGTTTCATGTGTCAGTTTGCTGAAAGGACTTGTAACCAGCCACATCTATTCAGTGTGAGGACGCTCACCACTACATCTGTGGATTCTATAATACGCTGATTGCCGTTTCCCTCTGGTAGGAACATTTATGTCATTGTTTTATTCAATAAAAGTTTGTATCTACTACCTGAGAGATATCTTTTTTATCTCCATTATATTGCCTTTTGGATACGATATCGTGGGATTAGAGTACCTGTGACGTGCTAATATCAAAGAAAAGATTCCGTAAGTAGGATTACCTAAGGGGAGTCCTTGACATCTATGCGGATATATCTGTTACATCTGGTGGAGTGCCGTCACAACATATCTGTTTGATCCTTATTACACACCAGGCTGGTGAAGGTTCTCACTTTGGGACAATCTAGTCTGTTCTTTTATCTGGATGTTTTGTTTCCATTTAATTATTTATGAAAATATCCTTGTCATTCAGGATTACACTATGTATTTTTCGCTTTTATTTTGAGATAACATGAGAACAACCCTTGTGAGGCTACACCGAGGAATATAAGTATCACTCTTCATTCTTATTTTTCTATTTTTTCATTTGTTTGGTTGTATTGATTCTAGTTAAAGAGGTATCACAGCGCAGAAGTATTTACCTTTTTGCATATTTGAATTTGTTTGGCTTAGGTGTTTAGTCTATGGTTAGGTACATCTGCAGCAGTGATAAAGTAGCGCTGTAGGGGATTAGTCTATTTATTTACTTTTCTGGATACAAAAATAAGTCAATGATGTTTGTTACAGTGCAAATGTGAATGTCTTCACTTTTATGATTTAAAGGCTGAAATAATATTTTCACAGAGACAATTGATATGGGCTTTTTTGCATTAATGAATTGGAAAATTGTTGAACTACACTCAATGCGATTAATTAAATTTCTTTCTTTTAGTTTCTTTTCCATTTGGGAGATTTAAATCTCTCTTTGTGAAGCAGATGATTGAATCATAAATTTGCAAAAAGGTTTAATATTTTTAATTCGTTATACAACTTACTGTATAAAATTATGTTTTTATGAAGCAATGGAATGTAGCCAACCATTCAATTATTATCTAAGAAGAATATCCACTATCATAACTTGAAGTGGGGTCCAGACTGCCTCTTATGCAATATTTAGTATTAGATGTAGCAATAGGAAAAGGTTTGATCCTGAGCCAACTGAACATCAGGGCCAGTGAAACAAATGCCTCAGACCAAAAAGCTGTGCAAAGCACCTTGTGACTGTAATAATACAAACAAAAAAAATACTTATAAACATGTCATGTCAGACAACTCAGCTACAGCTGACCTTTTAATGTAAAAAAATGCAGGGTAAGCTAATACCATATGGTGGTAACATTTAGTAACAAAATCTAAAACCATAATAGAATCCTGGGAAGATGCCTCCTTAACCTGAGGGAGTTTGTTGAGACTCTGACTGTAAACTTGCAGATATGACATAGAGGGGAAAGAACAGAAATAAGGTTTTTACATGCTCAAGATATTTATGACAGATAATAAATACATAAGGTATACCAATAAGGAATTAATAGGATTGAATAAAGGGTGGCTGCCTTAACGTATAAATAGTTTTGTTGCATATATTTTTTAGGATGATTTACATGTACCAAAAATGGTTATTAGTCAAACTTGGCAAGTATGATGAAATAGTATATGTGTATACTAGGCAGATAGTATCATTGCTGCAGAAAAAGTAAGTAGTATTTCCTTGTTATGCATAATCAGAGCATTAGTTGATAACTTCATTCAGGGGGTTGATACAGAGACAGGAAAATAAAATGGCCTCCGACTGAAACATATGTTACCTGCTTTTATGAAAAAACTGTAATACTTAGTCATGGTGCTACAGATAATTTATTTTCTTCAAACAGATATACAGTGCAAGTGCACTGGAGATTCTAATTTCTTTATGTGTATGTAGAGAAGGTGTTGAATTGTGGACCAGAATTCTATTGCGATTACCTTTATCTTTCACCCCTTTTATCGAACATCTTTGAACTAATTACTGATATTTGTTATATTTTTTCTTATTGTTTTTATTTATTTCGATGTTCGTCATTGAAGTGCATTGCATTTTTTTCTTCTAATAATTAATGTGCATAGGTAGTACTTCTGCCTCACAGCACTGAGGTCATGGGTTCGATTCCCGACCATGGCCTGATCTATGTGGAGTTTGTATGTTCTCCGGGTGCTCTGGTTTCCTCCCACACTCCAAAAAACATAGGACTGATGTGAGTGAGTTCTCTGCACAGCGCTGAGGAAATAGTGGTGCTATATAAATGATGATGATGATAACAATAGTTTTAATCCACTACAATAATTGTTTTAATTTTTAATCGCTAGGACATTCATCACTTCTATAAAATATTTTAAACTACTTTACAGCAAACTCGTTTACGGCACATGGCAATGTAAACATGCTCTCATCCAGATTTCAGCTTCAAATAATGTTCCACAAAATTAAGTGTTAATTTTCAGTTCAGGATGAATTGTTCTGATATAGTAAATTGCTCTTCAATTTTTATACTTATTTAATTAAATTCTTTTGGTTTGTTTCATTTCACTTTATGTTCTCCCTGTGATTCCTCGTGTTTACATAAAACATTTATATTTCTTATGCCTTAGTTTCTACTGTTGTATGTATACTATAGGCATATCTGGTGTTCCCTAAACATCTGACAAAGTTTAACATTAACAAAAACATAATATATAAAAATGGAATATATATAACTAAGGCTTGCTGTAAAAGTACTACTTATCTGTCAGTACCAGGGTTATCCTGAAAAGATTGTAACATTTGACATTGAGAAGGCAATGTTTTTCAGAGATAATGTATATTCTGAGTGGGAGAAGATGAACGTTCACTGATATTTCATTTGTAATTTTAACACACAGACATAATACTGTACATTTGCTCTACATCCTATCATCATCATCATCATCACTTATTTATATAGTGCCACTAATTCAACTGCACTGTACAGAGACCTCACTCACATCAGTCCCTGTCCCATTGGAACTTACAGTCTAAATTCCATAGCACACAGACTAGGGTCAATTTGTTGACCCTAAGCCAATTAACTTAGCAGTATGTTTTTGGAGTGTGGGAGGAAACCGGGGCAACCGGAGGAAATCCACATAAACACAGGGAGAACATACAAACACCTCACAGATAAGAGAATTGAATTCATGACCCCAGTGCTGTGAGGTAAAAAGGCTAACCACTTAGCCAACATGCTGCCATGCCTCCTGTCTATTGATTTCAACACCACAATTCCTAGTCAAAAGTCTAGCAAGTTCACAGTTGATTATTAAAAAGAGAGACGTGGACAATGCAAGATTATGCTGCTAATCAATTATTCTGTCTGTCAATTTATCTAGTATTGTAGTATTGTCCAGGGGAGCAGATAGTGCTGGCTAAGGGTTTGACTATAAAAGTTCAAAACTAAAAAAATATATATATATATATATATATATATATATTTAGTTTTGAACTTTTATCTCAAAAATGATATAACAAACAGTAAAACTTTCAAAACCATATAGATGCAAATCCATAAAATACCAGTGAGAGTTTGTGAATGGTCGAGGAGTTAAAAATGTTCCTTAGGCAAATTAAGAAGGCTTTTCTTCAAACTATGACATTTTTATATTTATAAGTATCCAGAGGTCAAAATAAGGGTTCGATTACAGCAGGTATGCTCATTATAAAAACTGTGGCACACGTTCCATCCAAATTTTCCAACATGTTCATGAAGGATGGAGAGCAGAGTAAGGCTGGTGTAACACAAGCAATTTGTCCATCAGTGTAAACAGAACATATTAACCCGGTCAACAGTAATCAGGGCTGCCACCAGAAACTGGGGGTAAATGAAAATGGGCTAGCCCCTTCCCTCCATCTATCTATCTCTACCTGGTCTGTTGGATGCAGAGGTCTAGCATGGAGGCCTGGTGCATGGGCAACCACAAGAAAACATCAAGTGAAAAAAAGAAATCATTTACATGTAGATTAATGGCTAGGATCTGGTCTTTGTGCCACAAGCTGATTTTCACTGTTATGAAAGTCTCTGGATAGAGAGAAAGATTGGAGAGTATGAGGAAGAGTGCAGATGGTAGGGAGGAGGGAAGTAAATGGAAGGTAGAAACACAGCAGGTGGATGGACAAGACAAAAAGGAAAGTGTGAAATAAAGGACAGCAAGGAATAGGGGACAAAAAGCAGGGGAGAGAGAGCAAAAGAGAGGCTGCTGGTTGACTATGTTGTACTCTTCTACCTGTTACTGCAGCTTTCAAAACCTGCTTGCTGGTTTCTTGTCTGAATCCTAGCATGTTGGGGTTTGTTTGGATAATGTATAGGTACCTGAAATATGTAAAGCTGAGCAATAATAAACAGAGTACATAACACAGTATATAATACATACACCAAACCTTCAAAAGGGTTGCACATTACCCTTAATTTTGAGACTTGAAAAAATAACCTAATAACACCCACATCACTCATATGACAATCCCACACATGCCACCTAGACCATCCACATATTGCAATGTGGCCCTACATGCACTTAGACTTCCATATGTGTTATAAAAGTGGGAGCGCGGCGCTTAGTGATAAGGTCACTCAGAGCTGCGCACTCCCAGCATATTTGTACCTGAGAGCCGCCTCATGGCAAGGGGCAAATTTAAAATAATTTTAAAAAAAGCACAAGCCCACCTCCCTAATTAACTTACTTAGACGTCCTCGGGGTGATGCGGCGGCTCCCAGACACTGATAAATTGGGAGTGTGCCCGACAGTTATGAGGCCACTGCACGGCGTGCTCTCAGCTTTTCAGTGACTGGAGCCGCTGCATTGTAAGGAATATTTAAAATAGTATTAAAAAATAATTTAATTCAAGGGCCCAGTCAGGACGGGCCACCTAGTTAGCCCGGGCCCTCAAGTCTGTCCGGGTTCTGTACAGCCATACCCCATGTACAGCCATGTTGGTGACCCTGATAGTGATCTATGCAATTTCCAAATTTACAACTCTACACATAGGCAGAAGCATTCGCTTGATGTTAATAGACTAATGTTGGTTTAGGGCTACCCCTTTAGGGTAAGGGCTGCTCTTCCCTATATATATAATAATAATTATGTTGCTACTAGAGTTCACTTCACATCCTTGCACAACAAAACTTTATTGAAAGATAAACAAATTGGGCCATCAAAATCATAACTGCCAGCCAAGGGCTCCTTCAGTAGAGTGAACTTTCCTAAGATCACAATGAGTGTAGCATTAGTGCAAGCTGTGAAAATGTTATAGGCAAGTTAAACACACATGCTTTTCATATGGGCAGCAGGAAAAAATATGATAAATTCTGCAAAATACCATTTGTGATTTTCTCAGATTTCCACATGTCATATGTTATCTGTTACTGTTTATATAAGACATGTAGAATTCTTCCAGAGCTTTATTTATGTAGAATTGTCTCTACTCAGCTGGGGCTGTGTCCCGCTACAACAGGGAGACCCCATGCTGCAGGTTTCCCTCTTATATTGTGTCCAGACCAGCATGTCATAGCCTGGTACATGTAGTAGTTGGGTGGGTAACATCAAGCTGTGAGAAGTAGCCACCTTGAATTTTGCTTATGAACAAGACGGCAACATAGCATTCTAGGCCCACCCTGTTGGCTGTTCATAAATAACCCTTTATGTCCTCTGTGCATCTTCTACAACATTATAAAACCTATGAAGACAGAACACTTAGAAAAAAATTATTTGAGAACAAGCGCATTGGCTTTTGTTAGACACATAACATTTTCCTTCGTCCTTTACGTTGAGCTGACCAGACAGGCTCTTTTATGTTTGAGATATTTGCCAGAATTAAATCAACACTCACTGATTTACTTTTCTGCTTAAGCAACTATTTGCTATCTCTAGGACAACCACTGACAAGAGAAATGTTAAGATTGACCAAACATATTGTAATACATTCCTCTTTTATGTTTCTTATATAAGCTTGTTAGCTACTAGTTATTGGTATCCAGACAGCATTTATTTTACAAAATAAATTTAATGTATGTACTAAAAAGACCAGAACTCTGTACAAGTTTTATTATCTTAAATAAATATGTTAAATTGTTTCTACTTTAAAATCTTAGGGCTTGGATACAGCATTCTGCTTTGTGTCCCTTTTTCACAGATGAGTGTACGTGCCCCCTTTTCCCTAACACTTTATGTGTTCGGTACTTAGTTGCCACCATGTTTCGTACATGTACTTTTAGTCGTTGACCAATATGGCTAGCGATCAACAAAGAACGAGATCAGGTTGGCCATATCATACACAATTAGGGCTCATTCATGCATGCATAAAAAATGCAGATTTATCCTAAATCAGTGTTTATTTAATCAATAAGCATTAGGTATGTGTGAATGAGTAGATGCACATATTTATGTATATATGCACGTTTGTAAATCTGTAATGGTAAGTGCCTCAATCTGACCTTTGCAAGAAAGATCTTAAAATACTACATTACATTATATTGCCTTTACGGATGTGCATAAAATGTTATGTGGGAATATGTATCCGTCATAAAATATGTGCACGCTTTACAATGTGCATATTAACCAAATAAACATTTTATGCACGTGCGAAAGGGCTCTTAAACAGAATGCTAAACAAAATCAGTAGGAAAACCCGTGGTTCAAAAAAAGGCACTAAGGTTAGCGAAGGTGGTGGCAAGAGCAACGGTCAGGAACAAAGAAAAGATTAGTAAACCCTTATAGACAATAGCAAAACCTAAAACAGGTGTCTAAGTGATGCCAGACAATAACTAATATAGGCACTGTCGCTTTCAGGCATGCGCACAAGCATGCACGACCATGGCTGCTATGCACGGCCACTACTGCAAACGGGCAGGACTTAACGTGGATATTAAAATTAATGGAAAGAATGGGTACTAATAACAAGCACCATAGCAGGTAAGCAAAGTGTTTGAAATACCTTATGCTAAATGTGGTGTCCCTTATATATCTATAAATAAGTAATAATGATTTTTTTCAGACGGCACAAAATGTTGCTGCTCAATAGTCTAGTTTACTTACAAACATTTTAAGTGAGTTTTGCTAAAGCAAAATGTACTTCTTCAGTTGGCTTGTACTGCATTTTATAACGGTATGTTGAAAAGGAACAGACAGGACAAATAGACCAAAGTCAAATCTTTCAAACATGCAAAAGTTCAATTTTAACATTTGCATAGATTTTACAAAATAGTTTGAGAACCATTTTCAAAACAGCAAGAGCTTCTCTAATGTTCAGTGATAGGCAACTAGGACAGTGTGGTTACCATATAATTGTTAAAAAAAAAAGACAAATTCAAGAGTGTCTGGGGTTCAACACAGTAATGGAAGAACTGACAGCAATTCATCAATCTGAATCAGAGGTGGAGCTAGTGAGCTGTGGCCCCAGTGCAGGGAAGCAGGGAAGAGGGAACCGTGGCTCGCTAGTTCCCCGTGCAGCAGGCACCATTATCACCATGGGGCCAGATGAAACACTCCTGCTGCACCAATGGTAGTTCCGCCACTGATCTGAATAGTAAATCAAAGTAATTTCTCAATAATACACATGTAGTTCAGGCAACAAACTAGTAAATCTTGAATCTTAAATAGTTGATGTTAATGATGCGAGTAAGGGTGCAATAGAGTCAGTGCATATATCACTGATGTGCACTATTAGATTGCACCCAAATTCATTGTGTTTTAATGAACAGGACTAAACACCAGCAGAGCAGCTGCAGTGAAATCACACAACTTGTTTTGAAAATGTTTTGTGATGAAAAACCAAACAGTTAGTGAAGGTAAAACACATCTATATAAATAATATTGGTTTATCTGCCCCAATACATTATTTTGGGTGGAGAACTATTATTTTAGAAAATGTGTTTTTCTAGGAAGTGCACAATAAAGTTTACATAGGAAAACACTTACGAAGTACAAAATGGCTAAGACGCAAAAACCTCTTTGGTGGCTCCTCAATTTGTGGAATGTGCTTACATTTCTGCCAAGGCACATGGGTTTGATGGGAACATTGGTGGTGGAAAAGCTTGCACCAGCCAATGAGAGGAGCTGGGTGGACAGGGTGCAATCCTTGTTAAGTCTGAAGTAAGTCCCTAAAATGCTTAGGTTTATGGAGCAGTTCTAGAACAAAATTTTATTTTACAGTTTAATTATTTAAATGAGATACAAGGGTTGATATAGCACATTTTCAGATGCGTTCCAATCATTTCTACTCTGCTAAAAGATGATTATGCACCAGCTTTGCGCTAATGGAGATAAAGCATTATCCTAGAATTTACGGGAAAGCACATTTCTAGGTGCAGTTCAAGCAAAGTTAAAAAACAAAAACCACACAAAAGTTCAACACGTAACAAAAGACACCTCTCATGATTAAATTAAGGCATAAATAAAGATAAATCTTTTCAAGAGTATTCGCATACCCAAAAAGCCAAATGCATAATTATTTTCTATGGACAGTTCCAAGGTCCAGAGTGTGGGCATAATGGAGGCTAAACTGAGCAGTATTTTAGGATAACAACTGAAAAGTTTTAATTAATGAAAGTGTTATAGGACTTTTGATGAAACTTTTAAACTTTTGTACAGTGCAACTCTACATATTTTTGCTTTATAAATGAGGTTATTAGAGTCCCCTTATATAACTTACAACTCATGAGTGCTTTCAATAACATATTCAACCATGCATACATGCATTATTACATTAATGATAAAGCCTTATTGTGTGTTTTATGTTTGCTTTCGGAAAGCAAGTTGCAAAAAAAAGAATAGCTGCTAAAATCCAGAATGTCATTGAAATGATATGAGTGAAATCAGGGACAAGTCTTCATTTAATAGCTGCTTTCATTAAGTCATTAAGTGGAGCATGCTTTATTATTATTCAGCACTTTGTATCCCAACCATATATTATGTCTACCACTGAGGCTATCTGATGTCTGATTACATCTGTTACTTTCTCCTCTAGCTATTTGACATCTCTTCATTGCCAGATGCCTTCTCCTATATGTTAGCTGAAAGGTAAATCTTTATCATATGAGACTGTAATGTCAGAAAACCTACACTTAAACAATACTGTTTATAATATACAGTGTAATTCATCTATGAGACTTTATTTTGTGACATTGGTTTACTTCTTGTATAATTTCTCATAAATGCATTATACACAGAAAATACTTGTTAAGGGTTTACAGGGCTCCTAGAAATTTAGCTATGGTTAAAGTATTGATTTTCCAAAACAACTTTACTTTATCTTCATCATTAACATCATCATTATTTTTATATTTTTGCACCAATTTTGCAGCGCTGTACAAAGAATACTTGTTATTCACATCAGTCCCTGCCCCATTGGAGCTTACAGACTAAATTCCCTAACACACACAAAGACTAGGCTTAATTTTGTCAGCAGCCATTAACCTACTATGTTTTTGGAGTGTGGGAGGAGACCAGAGCATCCAAAGAAAACTCAGGAAAACACAAGGAGAGCTTACAAACTCCACAGAGATAAGGTCCTGGTCACAATCAAACCTTATCTTGTGTCACCTATTTAGCAACTATGAACTACAATTTAGCAAGTGGTATCAGCGATAAATATGAGGGAAGTAAATCAATGTGCAGTAACTGTTGCTTAGTCTGTAGTTTGTCACAAATTTGTTTCTTAATTTAAGAAATTGTTTATTTTTCTGTCTACCAGTAATCTTGCTGCTTCTACACAGTTCAGCTGTCTGTCATCTCTTAACAAGAGAAAGTAGTTTTCTCATTAATCTTCTACTGGTCTCCTCAGGTAAAGGTGACAATCCCCTTCAAAGCTTACACTTGGGTCTATGCATCAACCTTTTTTGATACTCAAAACATGTGAAAACTACTGTTTAAGTATAGTTGCCATGCATTAACTGCCTATCGGAGGAGATTTCTGCGAAATCTCCTCCGTTTAGGAAAATACTGTGCAGCATCGCAGTCCCCATAGATTACTATGAATGAGGACTGCGATGTTCTGCGGTGCCTCTGTACCCAATGCCTAGCAATGTTTAACCCTATTAGATGGATAAGTCTCATACTAGATAGGATGCAACCTAATGGGAAAGTAGATTAACCATGTTATTATTTGTTTGCTGGAGTATATTATTGCATTATCAGCAATTTATTACACTAAAATTAATGACAGTGAGTCAGACCGGGAGTTAATGTATGGTGCACTCTTTCTACAAGCAATAACATTCATCACTGTGTAGCTGGCCATACTGCAACATTTTAGATAGCCTGGCAGTTTTGTATGGAGGACTATTTTGGCACACAGGGAGATTCAACTCTGTTGTGAGCAAACTATAAAAATAAGGGGTACAACATCATCATAGAATTTAGACATATTTTATATTTTAAAACATTATACTTTTATTTTTTATATTTTCACAAATTTTAATATAAAAGTTTTTAATGTATATTAATAAAAAATCATTTAAAATGTCCCCTTAATGTCCACCAATTACTAATAATCTCCTTTGCTTCACTGGATATAGCTACTTTAGTTAACCTGAGAAGCACCTTCTGATGGTTAAATGTAATGTAACTAAATGATTTCATGTTTAATTAATATATTATTGTTAATATTATTATTATTATTATTATTATTATTATTATTATTATTATTAATAAACAGAGTTAAGGGATTTTCTTGATATTGACAATATTTGCAATGCATATGGTAAATTCTCACTAATAATAAATTAACTTCATATATTTATATTATTTTAACCACCTTAATAAAACAGCTATTTTTTATCACTAAATATGTCTTTTAATTTATTACATTGTTAAACAACATCTAAAATGGATGTCAAATATCAAATTACCTAAATATATATATTTTATTATTTATTTGTAGTTATTTATATAGCACCTACATATTCGGCAGCTCTTTACAGAGAATATTTAATCATTCACATTAGGAACTGTGTAAGAACCAGCAAATTGCCTATGGTCACCAACTGCCATTAACCAAGAACTAGCATTGTAACTGTAATTACCAACTACAGGGAACTGTATTTGGTTAGAAACTATACTATCAGATAATAGCACAGTATCTGTAATTACCAACTGCCAGAAACTGGCACTCTGTCTGTGGTTATCAACTACCCAGAATCTTAAGTTTATTACACGTGCTGGCAGATTAGTGGAGTCCCTTTATGCTGGAGAGTAACAAACATCAAACAGTCCAGGAAACAGTCCAGGATATGGAATAAAATACAGTAATAACAGAGCCACAATATCATAGAAGCCAAAAGTCACAGAGGTGTAAACCTGAAATAAAAATAATATTAAATGGCAAGTTTACAGGGAAACAACTTGATATGCAGTTAAATGCAGAAAGATACAATTGTGTAATAGTCCAGTGAAACAAGAAGCAGCTAAGATAAGGAATATGAAGAAATGCAGGATAACAGGAAATGAACTGGTGGGACACTGGAGATGAAAGCAACAGTGTGTGCATATTTTAGAAGCCGTGGCAAGAACTCCACTACGCAGGACACAGCTGCTTAGAGCTAGATTATTATTATTATCGTAGATTTGTAAGGTGCCACAGTACTCCGCAGTGCTGTACAGTAGGGAAAACAGGACATACATAAAACAGGGACATACAAGGTAGACAAAATGATTGCAGACATGAAAACAAAGGGTATGGACACTCTTCATTTGTAATCTTACATGTTAAGTGGAAAAGGGCACAGCTGAAGCAAGAGGAGCGAGTGTGGCTTAAAGTGGAGATTGGGACTGCTAAAAAGGGTATATTAGTGTGAATGGAATTATCGGGTATAAGGTAAGCTCTAAAAAAATAGCTGGGTTTTAGAGAGCGTCTAAAGATTTCAAGTCTTTGGGAAAGTCTGATCCAGCGTGGTTTGGAATTCCATAAGAAGGAAGCAGCACAGGAGAAGTCTTGTAGGCTAGAGTGAGAGGTGGTTACTAGAGATGAGATAAGGCGCAAGTCAGAGGTAGATCTAAGAGGGCGGGAGGGAGAGTATTTTGATATGAAATTTGAGATATATGCAGGGGTGTTGTTGAGGGCTTTGTAGGTAAGGGTGAATAATTTGAATTTCATTCTGGAGGACACAGGGAGCCAGTGGAAGGATTTGCAAAATGCAGCAGATGTGGAGCAGTGAGAGAGAGGAAGATCAGTCTTGCAGCAGCATTTAGGACAGATTGAAGTGTAGGGAGAGAGAGAGAAAAGGTTCAAGAACAAGCTTTGTCTGTACTGCCGTGACCCTGGTCACATTCTGGGTACTTGTCCTTATAGACCGGGATATGACAGAGACTAACAAGATTGGGAGTGGTCTCGCTAGGCTCCTTTTTTTGCTCTCCTGCTTCTTCATCTAATGATATCTTTGCTTTCTCAGTTCTCCTTATTCATAGTCTTAAAGCAATCACACTCTCCGCATTTGTAGACTCAGTTGCAGCGAGTAACTTTATATCTGCTTCCACAGTTGTCTTTTCCCACTATACCTCTGGAACAGCCTCTCCACCTTATCGCCATCGCTGGAACTAGAATTTCGGGTGGTGTCATTCGGGTTTGTACTGTTCCCATAACCATGCAAATTAGATCCATTCATAAGGAGGACATCTCTTTCCTTGTCATTGAAGGGCCATCAATCTGGTGGTATTAGGGCTCCCGTGGCTTCACTTGCATTCTTCTGTATTAGAATGGCATGATGCTCAGAGTATCTCTTGGGGTTCCTAATGCCACTCTCACTGTATCCAAAAAGTGGTTCCTGCTCTCCGTCTATCCAAGTCTGGCTTAACTCCAGAAATAGCTCTACCTTCAAAGTATCGGCATTCTCCGATGTATTCTGTGAACAAAGGGCTACGATACTGACTCCACATCAAGTTTCGGATCGCCTCCTCGGGGTCGTGTGTACCCGCTTTCCATCCCGGAAACCAACGCCATGGCAGAATGCATCCAAGTAAATCTGGATTCCTTCAAAGGTCTTCCTCACCTGCTGGTGCTGGCCTTTTCTTCATGAATAAAAAGAATGGCGCTCTGCGCTCGTGCATCAGCTATCGGGGCTTCAACACTATTATGGTGAAGAATAGATTTCCATTACCCTTAATCACAGCATTTTTCAACCGTATCAAGGACGCCACCACCTTTCCAAATTTGACCTTCAGGGTGCATAAAATCTCATCTGAATAAAGGAGTGGGACGAATGGAAAACAGCCTTTAACACCAGAGATGGCCATTTCAAGTACTTAGTTATGCCATTCAGCCTATGTAATGTTCCCACAGTTTTCCAGAGTTTCATTAACAAAAACTTTTCGGACCTCTTTTATCAATATGTTGTGGTGTACCTAGAAGACATCCTTATCCTAATCTCCAGTCACATCATAGTCATGTGATAGAGGAATTTACTCAACTCAGAGCCAACCACTTGTTCTGCACACTTAAACAGTGTCTATTTGAACAGTCCCAATTGCCCTTCTTGGGTTATATTATCTCTGGTACTGGACTCCGTATGCACCCCACCAAACTCAAAGCTATTTCTGACTGGACTCAACCTTCGGATTTTAAGGTTACTCAGTGATTTTTAGGCTTTGCAAACTATTTTCGAAAATTTACCAAGGGTTCTGATCTGGTCGCACCTATCACTGCGCTAACCCAAAGAACTTTGAATGCCAAGCAGTAGCTTGAGGAGGCCATGCAAGCCTTTAATTCCCTCAAGAAGGCCTTTTTTCTGCTTCTGTCCTACTGCAACCCAATTGTCAGCATACCTTCTTTCTTGAAGTGGATGCCTCCTCTTCATCATCACCATTTATTTATATAGCGCCACTGATTCCGCAGCGCTGTACAGAGAACTCACTCACATCAGTCCCTGCCCCATTGGAGCTTACAGTCTAAATTCCCTAACATACACACATACATACAGACAGAGAGAGAGAGACTAGGGGCAATTTTGATAGCAGCCAATTAACCTACTAGTATGTTTTTGAAGTGTGGGAGGAAACTGGAGCACCCGGAGGAAACCCACACAAACACGAGGAGAACATACAAACTCCACACAGATAAGGTCATGGTCAGGAATTGAACTCATGGCCCCAGCGCTGTGAGGTAGAAGTGCTAACCACTCAGCCACCGTGCTGCCCACTTATGGAACTGGGGCTGTCCTCTCTCAGTTTAACTCCTCTGGGAAATTTCACCCCTGTGGTTTTATCTCTCCTAAATTTCTACCTGCCGAGAAGAATTATAATATAGGAGATAAAGAGCTTCTAGGAATAAAATTGGCTCTATCCGAGTAGAGAGATCTTCTTGAAGGGGCTTTGTTTCCGGTAATCATTTACACTAATCACAAAAATCTCTTGTATTTACAATTTGCACAGTGTTTGAATCACCGCCAGGCAAGAAGGTCCCAGTTTTTCTCTTGCTTCAACCTCATTATCACCTGTCGTTCAAGTATCGCCTTCTTCCCTTCTGACACAGAACCCCCTGAATCGAATAACTTATTTTGGACCCTAAAAGTGTGGTTGCCATAATTCCTGGAAGTTCGACCTCCTGCCCTTCGTGTAAGTTCTTCATTGCTCCCAAATTATGTATTAAATTATTAAATTGGGCCCATTCTTCTTGCCTTTCTGGGCACGTTAGGGTTAGGAAAACCTGGAGGTTACTCTGTCAGAATTACTGGTGGCCATCTCTCCGCCTTAACGTTAAGGAATTTATTGCTGCATGTCCCACTTGTGGACAACACAAGGTGCCTCGACAACATCCTCATGGACCCCTGATTCTTTTGCAGGTTCCTGAATGTCACCTGGTAATGGACTTCATTACGGATCTATAACCTTCCGCTCATTTTGTACCCCTCAAGGACCTTCTCTCCACCTCCACCCTTGCTAATCTCTTCATTAAGGAGATCTTCCATTTACACTGATGTCCTCAGGAAATTGTATCTCACAATGGCACTCAGTTCATACCTAAATTTTGGAGGTCCTTTTTTAATGTTATTGGCTTCAAATTCAACTTCCTTTCATCCTACCACCCTCAGTCTAATGTCTTAACAGAGAGAACTAATCAAGAACTCAAAATATTCCTTCACATGTTCACATGTTTGTGACTGCCAATCAGAACAACTGGGTGGAATTACTCCCTTGAGCGCAATTAGTCCACAACAACCACTTCCATGAAGCCATCTCCAATTCTCTTTTCTTTGTACTCTATGGCTGTCATCCCAAATTGCCTACCCTACCCTAGATTCAATCTTCTGATGTACTAGTGGTGAACTCTCTTTATCAGAATTTTTCAACCATCTGGGCTCAACTTAATGAGATTTTAATTTTTTTTTCCACACAATACAAGAGGTCCAGTAACAGATGTGCTGTTCCCAATTGGAAACCTGGAAACAAAGTCTGGTTGACTTCAGGTACCTAGCATGAAGCTAGCCCCTAGATTTATTGCTCCATTTAAGATTTTAGAAATCATCAAACATGTGGCTTTTAGTTTGCAGCTCCCTCCCTCTTTACAAGTTCCCAATGTATTCCATGCTTCCCTTCTGGAACCTGTTGTCTCCAATTGGTACTCCCCTTCTAGTAATCCTCCACTTTCCATTTTGGTCCAAAATCATCAAGAGTATGAGGCCAAACAAATTTTGGATTCTCACATATCCAGAGACACCTTCCAGTTTTTGATCAATTGGAAGGGCTATGACCCAGAGGAGTGCTCCTGGGTTAAAGCCACTGATGTACACTCTCCTCGGCTACTTAAGACTTTCCACAAAAAGTTTCCTGACAAGTGTTTTAGGATGTTCAATGTCCACCCTTTAGAGAGGAGGTACTGTCACAAAACGTACCTGCTCCACACTCCTGTGCTGCTGATTACTTTTGCCTCTGTGGAAATATCAGCACTTCCTGGTTTGGGTGATCACATGATTGTGGCTGGCAGGCGGCATATTCAAACCTGCAGACTATATAAAGCTCCCTCTGACATTCTAGTAGTGTCAGAGCAAAAGGTTTCCACACCAGTCTGAATCCATGTTATGCTGCAGAAGCTGAGCTTTTCTGTGCTTTTCACTTGAATTGTTTCTCAGCCTATTAACCCCTTGTGTACCACTGCTTAACTGTTTTTGACAACTCTCTCTCAGATCCTGATTTTGTACTGCACTACTGCCTGTGTCCCAGTTCCTGGCTTGCTGACCTGCTTCTGGATTACCCATCCTCCCCAGGGCCGGATTAACCCGAGGTCTAACTGGGCTACAGCCCAGGGGCCTCGGGCATCCAGGGGGCCCTTGACAGAGTTCAGCAGAGGTATTAATCGGGACGGGGGCGGGGGCGCCCCCGGCCCGATAAATGCTGAGCTCTGTCACTGCAGTACCTCGCGAGAATGTCACGAGATCTCCTCAGTAAGGAGTTTACAGCCCGCCGCAGAAGGAGGACTGCAGTGACAGGAGAGGAGAAGGTAAGCGCTTGGAGGGGAGGGGGGGGGGGGGGCGGTCGGCTAACAGGGGGGCCAGGCTGCTAATGGGGATGGGGGGCCTCACGGGGGAATGGGGGCCCCATTAGCCCAGGGGCCCCCCTTCCGTTAATCCGGCCCTGATCCTCCCTCTCTGCTGTGTTACGCCTCTTGGCTTTTCAAAAGGCCATGACTTTGCTCCCCATCGTGCTCTGAGACTTTGATAAATAAGCATTTCTAATAAGGGTATGATGAGAACACAAAGTACTGTTGGATGTAGGAGTTTAACACAAACAGAAAATTCTTTGAAAAGAAGTTAAAAAAACAAAAACTTACTTCACTATAGATTAATGCTATTAAGCTGAACAGACTTAAACAGGGCACATCTACTGGGCCTTACAATTTCCCTATGATGAAAAACATAGAATTTGACTGCAGAAACAAACTTATAGGCCCAGCTAGACGTTGATATGCTTGTGGGGACAATGAATGAATCCAAAGCTCACGATCTCCGAAATCTGATGACATAATGATGATGTTTTGCCTCATTTTCAATTCCGAGGACATGCGAAAGTACAGAGCCTGCTCGGCTTGGTACTCGCTTCTGCAAAGATTGGGTATGTTCGGTTCTCGGGGAACCGAGCCTGAACATCTCTATTTATAACTCATTTAAGAGTATAAATCCTAAATCCTAAATTATTGAATAAAATTCCTTGTACCAGAAAAGAACCTTATTATGGGAAACCAGCAAATATTTCTTATGGGAAATATGTTAATATTGGTAGGCACAGGCGCGCCAGTGTGACATGTAGATCCTCCTCTCCGGCCTCTCCTTTACTATGGACGCTTCCAGGCAGATGGGTGGGTAGTTTAAATTGTGGTCAAATAACACTGCTGCTGTAGTGCGGCAGTACAGTAAGCTGAATGTACAGGTCCTAGACTTGAGAACCCTCGCACAACCCTCTTCTTTCTTCCAGAGAACTACATACAACAGTAAATTGTCACATGATTAGCGCCATCTCCGCAAGCCTGGAGTTTTCACCCCCCAGAGGAGTACTATTCACGAGAACAGAGGTAACTGTAAATGTCTTAAAATTTTTCTATATCTGCTACCCAACTTGCATTCATTTTACTTGACTACTTTGATGAAAATACAGTTGCTGGACATCCACAGATATATATATACATATATATATATATATATATATATATATATATATATATATATATATATACATTACTGTTCCAGTTGTTTGGAGACAAAGGACGTGAGTCATTAAGGAGAGCAAAGCAAGAAATAGAAGTAACTTTATACCTTGGCAAAACCATATATAGCAGCCGCCTTTCCCGTAAAGTTTGATATGCTCACAGGTACTCAGATGCCCCCAGGTCATATACTCAACGTAGTGCAAACTTATGAGCAACGCCACAGCACGGAAGTAGTAGGTGATAACAGAAGGTAACGATTATCAGGAACAAGCCCGGCACCAAGGGCAAGAGAAGTCAACGGGGTCATGTTCAGGCAAAAGATCAGGGCTGGCAAAAGACAAGAATATCCAAGTCACAGGCAAAAAGGTCAGGGTCACCAGCAAAGAATCAAAGTCCAGGAAAAAAGCCAAGGGTCATACACGATAATCCAATGTAGAAACAGTACAATGCACAGGAGCAGGTCAGCAACCAGGAACTAAGAGCTATAACTGGCAGGGAGGCTAAGCCTTAAATACCTAGAGCCACCAATCAGCACCCTGCAGAAATTAATCAGCCTTAGGGCTGTTGATTAATTTATCCCAGTTACACACACGCCTGGCCAGCTGTCATGCCGGGATGCAGCGATCCGAAGCAGGAGCGTCCCGACCGCTGCCACCCTGACATCCAGGTTTCCTGGGAAACTTCCTGAAGATTTCCTTTAAGATTTTGTCAGTGTAAAGGCACCTCCATGGCACCCAGGATCATTCTTTCGGACCGTAGCCCCTCCAGTGTACCAATAAATTAATTTGTCCTTGAACTTTCTTGGAATCAAGGAATTTTTCAACAATGAATTTGTGATCGCCATTCACTTTGACTGGCTGTGGTCTGTGTGATCTATGCCAATTGAACTTGCTAGAAGCAACAACAGGTTTCAAAAGAGAACAATGGAATGTGTTCCGAATTTTTAAGAATGGAAGAAGTTCAAGCCTTAAGGCCACCTTCTTGATTATAGTGAATGGTCCGATGAATCTGGCCCCAATCTCCTTCAGGGCTGCCTCAGCTTGATGTTCCAGGTAGAAAGAAAAACTTTCACCGACTTTGAAAGAGCAAGGTCTACGATGGCAATCTGAAAAGTTCTTGAATCTGAAGGAGGCCTGGAGCAAAGCAGAGTGTACTTTTTTGTGAGGCAGCAGAAGGAATTTGGGAAACACCAGGAGACATAATAGAGGAGAGAGAATTTGCTCTGAGATGGAAACCAAGGTTGCAGAAAAAACGGAGATATGCGGTTGATGAATGACAGAAGTTGTTATTGCCAAATTCAACCCACGGTAGCAGAGAGGACCAGTTATCAGGAAATTTTTAGATATAGAAGGGAAGGAACTGTTCCAGGAACTGATTAGTTCTCTCCGTCTGGTCGTTGGATTGCGAATGGTAAGCGGATGACAGGCTAGCCTTCATTCCCAGCAGGCTGCAGAGAGATCTCCAAAAATGGGAACCATAATCAGAGACAATGACCTCAGGAGGACCGTGTAACCGAAGAATATGTTGAATGAACAACGAGGTCAGTGTTCATGCATCAGGTAGTTTAGGTAACGGTACAAAGTGGGCCATCTTACTAAAGTGATCCACGACCACCCATATGATATTGTGACCAGATGACCATGGTAGATCAACAGTGACAAATATCAAAAGGTGGGTCCATGGTTTTACTGGAGTAGACAAGGGCATCAACTGACCCGTAGAACGGCTTCAGGAGGATTTGCTTCTGGCGCATTCTTCACAGGAAAGGACATAACTCCTAAAATCAAAAGACAAGGTAGTCCACCAGATCCAACAGGAGAGGAGTTCGAGGAACTTAGATATCGCTGGATGTCCAGCAAGTTTGTTTTCACGGCATTCAGCGAGTACCATTTTTCTAAGATGAAGCGTAACTCCAAAGTCTTGGGTCAAACCAACGTCAATTGAGGAGGATAGAATGATGGGCCAAAGATCAGGAGGCGGAGCATAAGAGGATATGAAGCTACGAGAGAGAGCATTGGCCTTGACGTTTTTAGGACCTGGCCGAAAGGTGATTAGAAACTTGAAACAGGTAAAAAAGAGGGCCCACCGGGCTTGTCTAGGATTCAAGGTCTTGGTGGCCTGGATGCATTGAAGATATTTATGATCGGTGAAGATGTTAATTAGATGAGTTTCTCCTTCCAACCAGTGTCACCACTCTTCGAAGGCCCAATTAATGGCCAATCATTCACGGTTGTCCACATCATAGTTGATCTCTGCTTGTGAGAACTTCCAGGAAAGATACGCACAAAGGTGCAGTGTTTGATTTTGTGGGTCTTTTTGGCAAAGAATAGCACCAGACCCTATGTCTGAAGCATCAACTTCAACAATAAATGGTAGTTCTGGGTTCGGATGGCTGAAAACTGTAGCAGAGGAAAAGGCATTTTTTAGGGTTGAAAAACTTGCCAACGCTGCTGGATACCAATAAGAAGTTTCAGCTCCTTTGTGAGTGAGAGCAGTAATAGGTGCCACTAACGTTGAGAATGAGTGGATGAATGTTCTATAATAATTGGCAAAACCAATTATTAATACATAGAGCCACCAATCAGCATCCTGCAGAAATTAATCAGCCTCAGGGCTATTGATTAATCTATCCCAGTTACGCACGCGCCCGACCAGCTGTCATCCCGGGACGTGGCGATCTGAAGCAGAGCGTCCCGACCGTTGCCTTAGCAAGGGCCAGGGCAAAACCAGAAGTGACGTCCCGGTCGTCATGGAGACAGCCGTGATGCAGTCAAGGTAAGAGAGCGAGTTGCGGCTTCTATGGAACCGCCACGGCTCTTAACAATTGGAGGGGGAGGTAAATTTAAAATGTGGGGACAGATTTATAATTGGGGTAGGGCATGTCAACTTTAAATTTCAATGTAAAAATAAAGCTATGAAGTATTTGTGTGCTACAAGTGTGCCTATGAACTAAACTGCTGGAGCAGCTGTAACTGAGAATATCCAAAAAGAAGGAAGCAATTTGAGAACCTAAGCTGTAGAAGTACTTTAGTCTCTGTTTACATGCAAGTTAATTGAACTGCTGCAATATTACATTACTGACCACAATGCACAGCAAAAATCAATTGATTACCACAAATATTTGATTTGGCAAGTGATATGTGATAGCAAAAGTTTATGTTGCTGTATTTATTTCTGGAATAGATATATATGTTCTCATCTCTGAGGTTCTTTGTACAATGACTCACATTATATAACAATAATTATTGCTGGAATAGCTGTGACTTATAAAGTACTGTCATTGTTGTACTGTATTTCATTATGACATGTATAAATCCCATAAATTGTAGCAGATCCAGGTCATACAAGCCTGCAAGCAGTCTGATTTCAGATACAATGATTATTCCCCTTCCTAGATTTCCAGAGAAACAGGGCTAATGTCAAAACATCCACAACATATATTACCTATTATTGAAATGTATGAGATTTGTTGACGTGTTATAGTTGTTTTGTGTCTCAATATGTATTATGATTACTGTTGTAAATTATGTAAATTATGTACATGGTGTGGTAATTGATGCAACGTGCCTCAGCTACTTACAATGTTTATTGAGTTGATATAATAATGCATATAGTGTGCATTATGATATGCAGTGTTGCTGTGATGTGTATAGTTTATAACTATGTACACTCATTGCTGATGATATGAATAGAATTTTTCAGTGTTGTGTGAATATTGATGCAATGTGACTCATTAGGCCTGAAGCAGAGTTGGCTGTAAAATATGAGTACATTTTTTTTAAGAGCATATAAAATGAGCTTATTTCCAGCCATATGCAGAGCATGTATCTCAAGATGCGTCTGCCTTTGCATCAGCAGCATATGTGCCTCCAGCTCCAGAGTCAAAATGCGTTGGTGGAGCAGAGTGTTCTTGCCATCTACATACCGAGTTTCCTGTGTCAGCAGGAAACTCGGTATGTCAACCTGTCTCGGTATGTCAACCTGTCAACCTGTTTTATGTTATGCCTGTCAGTGCATACTTTTATTGATCATGTTTTATCCTGGAAATAAAATGGTATTACACTAGATATGCTCTGTTTTCCTGTCCACATGTTGCGAGTGTTGGAAGATTCAGAGATCAAGACAGCATATGACGTCATTCAGTCCCTATTTTGATGTGCTTTTCATTTGCAGCTGTTTGTAAGCAGATTTACTAAGGGATTCCACTCTGTGTGAAATATTCATTAAAGAAGAGGGCTTTAACCATTTTATACACCTTGGAAGAAGTGTCTATATTTTTTGCGGGTTTCCACCTAGAAATTCTCTATTTCACTTGGGATTTTGCATCTATGTGCATAAAATGATTACCCTATGTATGTATGTTTGGAATGTATTTCTTAGTGCCATATGATGAGGAAGACATACATCGGTATGTAAAGAAGAATTTCCTCTGTTGATTTATTTGGGAAAATGAGCGCTCAAGGTACTCACTATCGTTTGTATTTTCTATTATATTGTTTGGATAGTGAAGTGGCTTTACTGTGTGTACTCTAGGCTGTACATCTATACACTAGCACCAGTCCATGATAATACTTCATTCCATAGCATATGTACCTTGTTTACGATAAATCAACATCATTGAGTATTTGCACTTCCAGCAGGTGTAAAAGATGTGCCTCCTAACAGGTGTATATAGTGTTTCTGCAGGTCTGCTTGAGGTACATGATACGCCTTTAATGTACTCGGACAATACTAGAATGTCCCTGTAAGAGAGCGATGAACCTTGCTGTGTGGAACCCACAGGTTGTGGTCCACGTGCTATAGTACGTATAGCTTCCGTGCTCCATTTTGCCTCAGAGTGGCACAATATGTAATATGTGAGGAAGAAGTTAATGTCATCAAAAAGTACGTGATAGCACCATACCTTTTTTACACATGTTTCTTAGGGGTCTATTTATCAATGGGAGAACATCCCTAGATGCAGCAATAAACTCTTTTTAAAAAAATAAAAGTAAATAAAAAAGACGTCGGGGTGATAGACATTGCCGGAGGCCTATTTACCATGAACAGCATCAGTACAAATGCCACTTATATCTCCGAGGAAGTTGTATTATACAATGAAACGCGTCAGATGGGTGTTCTTAACACTTGGAACAACTAACTCGTATGCTATTTTCCTACTTTGAGCTCAACAAATATATAAGCCAAAGAATATACGGAATAACTCCACTTACAGGTCTCAACTATAGAGACCGAAGCTCTATTTGTCCGTTAGAGGAGGTTCCATTCACAACACTGGCCGTTTACCGGACAACAGGAAAGATCGTGACTTACCCACCTTTATAGGAACCAGGATCCCGATACCCCTTTCTGGGGAAGGATTGCAATTGTCACTCCTAGCATGTATGCGTAAGATGGAGGAATCCGGATCGGGCGTTCCACTAGAGACCCTGGGTAAGCAAGTGCCTCTATACGGACTGTGTTTATTTCTATGAATATCTGCTTTACAAGTATTTGGAGGGATTTTTTCCGACTGCAGATTGCACAATTTATGAGACGTTTTAGCTATGTCCAACTGTGATTTCTAAATCGACGGACCGTCTCTTCAGCCCGGCTATCTCTATATTATCACACATATACTGTGTGAAAGCAACAAAGTGAGCTTCAAATAAGTTATAGGATTATTTCAACACAAACCATCATATTTGGAGACATTATCCAATTAGATCCAAATTATTATAGGTGCACCTATTATTGATACTCCTCAAGGATGGATATTGGTTGATTTTATATGCATATGGAGTAGTACCAATGTTTTAACAAGTATTTGTTTTATTAAATTTATTTTTTAAACTCATTCACATTGCATTTCCAGTTCTTGGAGGATTTGGAATTCTACTGCTACTCTGTTTTGGTTATATAAATGCCACTTATAACCTACTATCCCTATCTCCATCTCTGGATGTTGATTTATACTTTTTTCCTTATTGAGTACTTTCGGCCATGGGCATTATCTGTAACAGTAGTGTTAGACATCACTGACCTGCTATCAAAACACTCAGAGGTCCACAGATTGCTGGTCTTCTCAATTAGAATCCTTAACAGAACCAAGCTGGGCTTAGCCTCAGGCTAGAGATGATATAATACTTTAACATTAAACTCCAGTAATGATGACACATGCAGGGAATCACCAATCCGTGTAACTCATTACACACTACGTGCAGTTCAAATAGTATATCATACCAGTACATACCGCCCTTCTTTGAGCACTAAGTTGTGGTATGAAAATTGTAAGGGGAATGAAAGTGAATGACATTTTATGGTTTAACAATGACGGCAGTAAGAGAAGAGGAGAGGTGGCATACCACCGTATACATCCCCACTTCGACCACTGAACTCACCATAAAGTTCCACATCATTCCTTCATCTCTTCTTTAGTTTGTTAATAAACAAGTAACACCCAAACATCTAGCCTTTAACTTATTTGAAAAATGTTAAACCTTATGAGTCAGATAGGGGTTTTCCTGATTATACCTGATGGATTAAGTCTATTACCTTTCTTGAGCAAAAAAAAAGATTTAGGTGAAGGTACTGTAATTCCATCCAGTGGCTGAAAACAACAATAAGTAATATACAGCCCAGGGGTTACACCTAATAAATATAATACAATATTGATGGAACATTACAGACATATGACTCACAGTTAAGGCCTATATTTGCTTGTGCAAAATGTTTTAGAAAATGATTAGCTGGTAGTTTTAAGTGCTCTAAGCTGTTTTCTTTAGTATACTGCATCAAAATATTACCTTGTATTCTATGTAAAAATATGTATTACCATATATAGATTTGTAACTTCAGCAATTATAACTTACATAAAGAGTGTATCTGTATATCAGAGATGAGAGAGTAACTTCCCTACTGGCATTGTACATTGCTATATGACCAGGGCAGGTGCAATCAGTAGATGAATGTAAGCGTTTGGCTAGGGTGCCAGTGGATAGGGGGAACCTACAACACTGATTGAGTAGCATAATGTCACTCATCCAGTTATTTTTAATGCTTCTGCTGTGCACCCACATGAAGCACCAGAGGATGACAAGGAGGAGGACCAACCAGCTGCTTCTAACCTGTGAAGCTGCCAGCTGCTGCTCCTCTGTCTGCGATTGGCTGCAAGTCTGGCACTTGAATATGATTTCACAGCCAGGCTCCACATTCCCACTCTGAGGAACAGAGGATGCTGTCACCACCTCCTGACTGCTAAGATAAGAAATAGCAGGGGTGGTGCGCCACATAAGATACACCCAGTGCTAGTGTTGACTCTGTATCAGACAGTATGCTCTCTCACTGCTCATACCATCTTGTAAAAGAATAAAGCCACTTTTGAACTCACACACAAATTTTCCTCCTGTTTCATATATACTATATGTACAAAAGTATTCGGATGCTTGACCATTGCACCAACAGGGACTGTAATGACATTTTAATCAAATACATATACTTTAATATGGAGTTGGTCCTCCTTTTGCAGCGATAACAGCTTCCACTTTTATTGGCTGTCCACAAGATGTTTGAGTGTTTCTGTGGGAATTTGTGCCCATTCATTCTCTAGAGCATTTATGAGGTCAGCCAATGAGGTTGGACGAGAAGTCCTGGCTGGCAATTCCCGTTCCAGTTCATCCCAAAGGTGTTTGATGGGGTTGAGGTCTGGGCTTTGTGCGGGCCAGTCAAGTTCTTCCACACCAAACTCATCAAACCATGTCTTTGTAGTCCTTGCTTTGTGCACTGGTGCACAGTCATAATGAAATAGAAAGGTTCCTTCCCCAAACTGTTGTCACAATGTTGGAAGCATAGCATTGTCCAAAATAACTTGGTATGCTGAAGCATTAAGATTGCCTTTTTCTGGAGATAAGGGGCCTATCCCAAACAGCCCCATACCATTTTCCCTCCTCCACTAAACGTCACAGTTGGCATAATGCAGTCAGGTAGGCAATGTTCTCTCGGCATCCGCCAAACTCAGATTCGCCCATCTGACTGCCAAATAGAGAGGTGTGATTCATCACTCCACAGAACACATTTCCACTGCTCCACAGTCCAGTGTCGGTGTGCTTTACACCACTCCATCCAACGCTTGGCATTGGTCTTGGTTATGTAAGGCTTGCATGCAGCTACTCGTCCATGGAAATCCATTCCCTTAAGCTCCTGACACACAGTTTTTGTGCTTACATTAATGCCAGTGGAAGTTCAGAACTCTTCAGCTATTGAATCAGCATAGTGTTGGCGACTTTTACGCACCATGGACCTTAGCAGTCGTTGTCCCTGTTCTGTGATTTTACATGGTCTTCCGCTTAGTGGTTGAGTTGCTGTTGTTCCTAAACACTTCCACTTTCTAATAATATCACTTACAATTGACCGTGGATTATCAAGCAGGAAGGAAATTTCATGAACCGTCTTATTGCATCATCTTAGGTGGCATCCTATCACAGTACCATGCTTGAAGTCACTGAGCTCTTCAGAACAACCCATTTTGTATAACAAATGTTTGAAAATGGACACTGCATGGCTAGGTGCTTGATTTTATATACCTCTAGCAATAGGTCTGATTGAAACACCTCCATTCAATAATTGACAGGTGTGGCCAAATAATTTTGTCAATATAGTGTATCTACAACACCACCGTGGTAGTTTTTTTTATGTCTTTAAGTCAAGGGCAGATCTAGTGTTAAAATAACTACCATAAGTAAATATTTTGTTTATAATCCTATTTTGAGGAGCATGAAAAACCAAATAGAATGAGTTATTTATTTATCAGAGAAGTGAGTCAAGAAGCCAGTTACTGAAAGTTACAGAACTGCAGTGTATAAAGTAGCCTTGTTGTAAAGAGTATTATTGTACAACAAAGAGCTGATCTGAAGATAGAGGTGGATGGAGATGAATAGTCTTTTTAAAACTCCCACAGGGTTTAGAGCTGCCAAAAGCCTTTTGCAAAGCATTGCATTAGATGTACATCTGGCACTAAAGAGATTAAAGCAACTGGGGAAACAACAATATGAATTTTCAAAATTGAGGGATTACTCTTTGACGGTGATCATTGCTTAAATTCTAACATCTGCTATTGCTTTCACTTGTAATATATGTAATGGGACTGTAATTTTTATGAAAATATGTGATATAAATTTTGCATTCAAATAAAAAAAATTGTGATTCCTTTTTCTGAGTCTCAATTATGCATTTAGCAATAAATGCATTGTCTGCATTTATATTGTAATCATATTTTACTTTTAAAGGTGATGCACTTATCATGGATTTAGATAATGTGCCATATATTGGCTTAATAAGTTATACAGGACTAGCACTGATAGCCTTAGATATGCTGGACAATAGAAAATATTTTTTTTTCAATTGTATACTGATATAAGTCCATGACAATGATCATTAGTATGTGACTCTGGCCTTAGCGTTTCTTTCATTTATGAACCTATCCTCACAACCTTGAAGCTGGCCTGTATTTTTACCACAAATCCTTTCTCTTTCCTCTATATAGTCAACTGCTGCTTAGTGAAGCTAGTTTAGGGGCAACAACTTGTAGGTTCCCTGGAGCAAAGCCCATCAATCAAAAGCAAGGTGTTTTGCAGTGTGCATCTAGTGAGCGTTGTAAATGAGGCCCTCTGTGTCTTTGGATCTTCAATAAATCACTTGATTCTGCAAACAGAATACTTCTTGACCTGTATTTGGGAAGAGCTGTTGAAATCTTCTGAATATTTCACATTTATCTACTTTGTAGTTATCAGAGTGAGTATTGTCCAAATGGAATCCTGGTCTTTGTGAGTTTGAAGCCACAACCAGGTATCTTAATTTAAGTTGGTGAGTAGATCTTATAAAGATGTGCAATACATAGATATAATAGAGATATTTAATAAATCCTAAATGTAAGAATGATAAAAAAAAAAAGACCCAGTTTAGTTTAGAAACACTGAAAGAAGAACTTTACTCATTTGAATTGGATGTTCAAAGGCTACAGGCATTGATATTGGCAGAAGAATAGTGGTGTGGGATCATTGATGGTACTGTAGATCCTACATATCTAGTGAATGGCACTTGCCAGTTAAGTAAAACTCAATTTATTTTATTTTAACTTTAAATCCACCCAGTAGCATTTTTTAAATTTTAGATGGCGTTTTATTTTATTGGCAATGTAACTTCACTACACTAAGATGCAACTGATAATAGTCACAATGAGATAATAATACAGTGCCCCAAGTACCCTAGACAGCTCCATGGGCCCCAGATTGAACAGATTTACCAGCAGCTGAGTGCCACTGCCATTAATCGTTATAATAATACCATTCAGTGGCTAGTTGAACATTTTCTAAGTGTGAATGGGAAACTTTAAAAATCTGGATGAAGAGTTTATTGCATTAAACCTGCTTGTATATTGTTCATCTCTCCATCTGTTTGCCATTTATTCTAATGTAACAAATTTTGTATGTGTACTTTTCAATTGTTATCATTTGTCATTCCTTCTATATGACTATCAGCACACGGATATTTAAAAAAATGCTATATGTCAGTTTCAAGATAACACATTTATTTCACTTTAACCGTCACAGAATAAAATGCTATTTATTATTTTAATAAAATAGAACAAATCAATTAACAAAGGTATGTTAAGGTGGGAATCTACTTAAGCACAATTTTCATTTATTTAAATCCCAAATTTTCAGTGATTTGCCTGTTGATTTTCAAATAGATAAATCTATTCAAGGGAAAACACCATATAAGTCATTTGTTTTCAAACCTCCAAGCAAATAAAATAAATAATAATATTTTTTAGTAAATTACCATTTAAATCGCTAAAAATAAACTCACTGTTTTTTAAATATGCCTTCAAATTGTTGGGGTGACTGAGAAATAAATAAATAAAACTTTCATGCTTGTGCAGAACTTTCCCATTCATTTCAATTGGCCATTCATTTTAATGGGGTTTCCACATGTAGCACGGAAACCTATTGAAATAAATGGGTCAGTGTGCTCTACCCTCAAATTCTCAACCACGCTTTTTGGACCACTGGAGTGTCATCTGTACCACCCAGTGGTCCCAGTAAAATGTACTTGGATCAATAAGTCCTCAGTACAATATTTATTATTAGTGTGACGGAGCTCCTTTATGCGTATATATGATGACGCAATTGCGGTGGGCTGAGCTTGACACACGCATAATGGCCACATGCGCAGATGAAGAACTGGCTGAAAGCCAGAGCATTTTTACAAAGAAATTGCCTCTAACATGTGGCATTTGGCAGGGAGAATTTCAGACAATGGAAAAACATGAGGCTCCTCAGGAAGTTAGATCAGACAAAGCAATGCATGTGCTCAACTGGACATGAAGGACAGGTAAGCACAAAATAATAACTCATCGTCCAGTGTCCACTTGTGGAGGTCACCACCCCCCTTCCTGAAGCAATGCATTCTGGTTTAAGGTTTATAAACTTTAAGACAACCTAAAATCAGTCTCTTTTGACAACACCACATACACACTTGGAAGCAGGGACATCTCTTCCACCTGGTGCCTACAGGACACACAATCCACAGTAAACTTATACCCTATTTATCTGTTTCTGCTTGCATCTTATATACTCTACCTGCATTTTATCCATCTTTTCTGTTAACTTTTATGTTCTTATATCTGTTTGTATCTGCCTGCATCTTATATACTCTGCCTGCATTTTATCTATCTTTTCTGTTAACTTTTGTCTTCTTATTATACATCACTTGCATCTATTAACTCTGCTTTTCCTGATTTATAATATACTTTGCTTGCATGTATATGTATGTAGAGATTCTATCTATTTCTATTAACTTTCTGAATCTTTAAGTAACCTTTTCACACATGCTTTACAAAGGCTAGCTCCTCCCCCCATCTCAGGAATACTTACTATCTACACTACAATGGACTCTAGCTTCCTTCCCTCCATCTCTCTCTTTATCTCTATGCTTGGCCTGTATTATACTTTAGGCCTGAACACATCTTTCTTTCTTACACACGCTTGCAAACAGACATTAATCTTTATTTCCACTTAAACACATCCTCTTTGCATAAATCCTATTTAAACACACACAAACATGTGCTTGCTTAAACACATTTCTCTTTACACTTTTAAACACATTTACTATTTAAACAAAGAAGGAAAAATAGAGCACTGAATCCACACAATATTTAACAAATAAAAATAATATACAATGATCATAAATACTATACAACTAAAACAATGTCTAGTAACTAGACAGCAATAAATCATGAATGAAGGCACATTGGTGTCAGGGACTTATCAAATAAATAATCTTGTGAAAAGTGAATCACTGAAATGGAAATAGTCACTCTCCTGGCTATACCAGAGAATACCGCCAACCAAAGTTAGCATGCAGAGATTAGCTATAGCAATAAGTACTGCATAAAGTAAATAGATGAGAGACGCTTGTCCCACCTGGAAGCCGTTGATGAAATGGTGAGGTAATAATATAAATGTCCCAGTATCGGTCCACTTAATTCACTGTCCGCTGGAATACAGATCAACCGTGGGGTTGAGATATATAAAAATCCTGGAATTCACTGTGCCGATTAAATAAGTGCCAAGTCCTGACGCGTTCTTCCGTTACTTAGAACTGTTTCATCAGAGGAGTGGATGCACATACTAAAAGCACGCTGTTTAAATGCCAAGCCAGTGATCACGTGATAGCGCCTGGCCAATCATATTGTGATTCAAATTGTTCGTGTCAATTCCGAAAGTACTATTTAAACACACACAAACATGTGCTTGCTTAAACATATTCTCTTCATAAAGGCTTTTCACTTTCTCTTATTACATTTATACACACATGACACAAAGAGCAATGACTGATGAACACTCATATATACTTTCTGTCTTAGAGCATAAACACTAGTACATATCTATCTATCTATCTTTAAATATTTAAATATAAATATATATATATATATATATATATATATATATATATATATATATATATCTAAATATAAATATATTTAAATATAAATATATATATATATATATATATATATATATATATATATATATATATATATTTATTTATTAGAGATGGTCACTGACCCCCGTGTTTTGGTTTTGTATTCGTTTTTGGATCTGGATTAGCTTCGTGTTTTGGTTTTGGTTTTGCAAAACCGCCCTTGTGTGTTTTGGTTTTGGTTTTGGTTTTGCTTGGTTTTGTTTTGCTATTTTTGAAAAAAATACAATTTTTTTGGTCTAAAATAACCTAATTTAGTGCTCCACCAGTTTCTTAGATAAGTGAGGTAATTCTAAAGCTAATAAATTATGAAAAAAAAGTTTAATCCCTGGTAGGCCATCCTTAATTCAAACACTTGTCTGCAAATTATACAGACAAACCTGGTTGTCTACCTCCTCCATCTTTGATTATTGGCAATGTAGCCATCGTATTTGGGTGTATATTACACCCTCCACTTGTAGTTGAATTTTAAAAAAAGCAGCCTGCACAGACTGTGGAACTAGAAAGTAAAATTAAATGAACCACGGTAGTTTGGTGGCTATCTATGCCCCCCCCCCCCACCCTCCACTTGTAGTTGAATATAAAAAAGCAGCCTGCACTGACTGTGGAACTAGAAAGTAAAATTAAATGGACCACGGTAGTTTGGTGACTATCTATGCCACCCGCCCTCCACTTGTAGTTGAATATAAAAAAAAAGCAGCCTGCACAGACTGTAGAACTAGAAAGTAAAATTAAATGGACCATGGTAGTTTGGTGGCTATCTATGCCCCCCCCCCCTCCCCCGCCCTCCACTTGTAGTGGAACTAGAAATTCGAATATACAAAGAAATGGACAAAGGCAGTTTGGTATCTGTTTGCATCAGACCCCCCCCCCATCCACTTGTAGTAAAATAGAAAAAAAAGCAGCCTGCATAGACTGTAGAACTAGAAATTCGAATATACAAAGAAATGGTCAAAGGCAGTTTGGTATCTGTCTACATCAGATCCCCTCTCCACTAGGAGTAAAATAGAAAACTATTCAGTCGTTATATAATCTAGAATATAAATAGAAATTGAGAAAGGCAATTTGGTATCTGTCTGCATCATAATCATCAACATCCTCATTAGCGCCCTCGTCACCTCCACAAATCTCCCCCTCATCCTCTTCTATTTCCAAAGTGGCATCCTCAATTTGTGTATCACCGGCTACACTCGGGCTGTTCAGGTACACATCATCAGAACTGCTGAAAGGGCCCTTCTTTATGGGTACACTAACAAAATGCTCACGATTAGACATCCCACTGTTGGATGGACTCTCCATAAGGATTGGTGTCATTTGTGAATCAGAGCAAACATTATCCTCTAATGCCTTACTGTTGCAGCTCGGCTTTGACGCGTAACAGTACTTGTGCACCACTTGTAGGCTCGGTAACATTTTTTGATCTGCCACTAATAGCCAAAGGTGAAGGCCTCATTCTCTCTTTGCTACTGCGTGTGTAGAATGGCATGTTGGCAATTTTTTTCTTATCGGCACTTAACTTTTGCTCAGTAACACTTCTTTTTTGCTTCAACACAGTAAATTTTTTGGGGGTTTTGGTTTTTTGGACTGATTTCAAAACACTGTGTAGTTTGACATCGCCTTGCCCAGATGACGTACTGGGAACACTAACATCAGGACTGGTGACAGAACCTGGTTGGTCATTCTGATCATATGTGGACTGCTTTGAATCATTCTGAGCGCAAAGCACTTGTGGTGGTAAAAATTATATGGTAAGATACTGCTGACAAATATGACTTTTGACAGCCAGAAATATTTATGCACAATTATGAGGGACACCCCAAAAGCACTGGGGAGTGCTAAAAATTAGTTGGTAGATATTGCTGACAGATAGTAATTTTGACAGCCAGAAATATTTATGCACAATTAGGGGGGACACCCCAAAAGCACTGGGGAGTGCTAAAAGTTAGTTGGTAGATACTGATGACAGATAGTAATTTTGGCAGCCAGAAATATTTATGCCCAATTAGGGGGACACCCCAAAAGCACTGGGGAGTGCTAAAAATTAGTTGGTAGATACTGCTGACAGATAGTAATTTTGACAGCCAGAAATATTTATGCACAATTAGGGGGGACACCCCAAAAGCACTGGGGAGTGCTAAAAATTTGTGGGTAGATACTGCTGACAGATAGTAATTTTGACAGCCAGAAATATTTATGCACAATAATGGGGGACACCCCAAAAGCACTGGGGAGTGCCAAATATTGAAAAGAAAAAAACCCCTCTATCCTCCTTTCTTCTCTAGCGATTTTTGTTACAATTGGAATAAGAATATTGGATTCTTTGTCCCTGCTCTAATCAGCCTGTGGCTACACCCGGCTCTCTCCCTCTGTCAAATGGCGATGGATTGCTGTGGAGGCGTGTATTTATATTCTTGAAGTATCGCGAGAACCGAGCCCCGAGATCCGACGACGTCACGATGACTTTCGGCCTCGATTTGGATTTGGAGCGGGTGGGAGAGTACCGAGCTACTCAGCACGGTACTCGGATACCCAAAGTTCGGGTGGGTTCGGTTCTCGAGGAACCGAGCCCGCCCATCTCTAATATATATAGATAGATAGTTATAGATATATATATATATATATATATATATAGATATACACACATACACACACAAAGGAAATCTTGAACTTAAATATAGAAATTATGATTGCTGAAGTATAAGGTTAATAACAACAACAGACTAGGATATTATAAACTCACTTCCTAATTAATCTATACTAACATCATGCCTGCTTAATCTATGATGGATTATCTGTATTGTATGTATGCCATAATGTATTTTATGTTTGATTAACTTTTTAAAATAAATGATTTGTACCTTGTGTCTGCTTGTATGAATGGATGTTTATATAGATAATGCGGTATAGTGAAGTAAATGATAGATTGGTATTTATTTAGTGATTAACACATAATGGTGGGCTATCTGACGTGGAGGTCAATAGATGTGTAATACTTAGGCGGTATAAAGCCTTGTCAAACAGAGGGATTGCGTAAGTAGCTCTTACGGATTTCTAGTTGGGATGCGTAAGCATAACAACTGGAAGTCCTTGTTTACAGTTGGCGTGGTACGAGCTGAAAGCTCAAAAAAAGGTTGTGTATAATAATGTCTCTACAGTACATCTGAGATGTCACGGGTTTGTATTATTCAACGTGACTTAAATAAAGAAAAAGACGCAAATTGCGTTATATCCCAATAATTAATGAGATTAGTTTTTAATAACACCAAAGGCATTGTATCATTATTATGGCGGAACACAGTATCCTATAATAAATAGTAAAAAAAGACAATATTTATAAAAAATAAATGACCTCCCAAACACTCTGCTACCAATTTATTAATATAAAATCTTCTTTTATTCATTCTTGATCTGTTTTCCAATGGGAAATAACATAAATCTTCAGTCTTGATACATTGTAGTCCAATGAGAGGAGAAAAAAATAGAAAAAATGAACTTCACCCTAGTGCTTCCAGTCACTAAATTATCAGACCAGAGAGGCTCTGGGACTTTCCCGCACATGCTACTTGTGATTGATTGGCAGTGAAGAGTGTATGATTTGATCCTATATCAATAGAGACTAAAATTAATGGGCTATTGAAATGAATAGTGAAATATTTGGAGTGTAAATCCCTTTCTATTTAAATCCACAGAATCGTTACAATTCACTTGATTTTCATAGAAAAATGTTGTTTGGCAGATTAGAGAGTTTTGACAGTACATTTACAATTTTTTGGCATTTTATTGTGATTTTGATTGATTTAAAATTAGTAGGAGTGAGAGGGGAGAATCATTCGTTAGTAAACTCTTTGGTAAATTTAGTAAAGTGTTTTAGAGAATTATCATAGCACGATCATTTAAAAACATTTTCAGGATAAAGTATACTATATAGCTTTAACCTTTTCACTGCCACTGATTTACATTAGGATTTACATGACACACAAAAATAAACACACGCAAGCACATTTCACAAACCCATTCCATTATATATATATATAAATATTAGAAGGTGCAGAATAAAGTAAGAGCTATATTGTATTTATTTATTTTTTAATATACTTATAAGCCGCTACAAGGCTTCCACTGCTCCGTACATAAAGGGTTAGAACATGCAACAATACATAAAGATTCGAACAATAGATACAGATAAGCAGAATAATAAATGCATGTATGCAATTAACATAACAAATTGCTTTGCATAGAAAAACAATTCAACATAAGACAAAATGGGGACTTTGAGGATTCCTGAGAGAGGATGGTCATGAGACAAAGGGTACAGACATGAGACATAGGGCAAAAGACAATAGCATTGGAAGCTTGCGATCTAAAGGGTGGGGGGAAAGAGAGGCAAAAGGAGCAAATGGGACAATAGGCATATTGGGGTTTACTATTGGTGCAGAGATCTGTAAGATGCTGAGACCAAGATGTAGAGAGGCCTAGATTGGGCCATTATGGTGCAGGGGTATAGGTGGTAAAGAATCCTCGTGGGTCCAGATGGTAAAGAGGTCTATTTGGGTAACAGCCAATATTGTGCCAGGGCCTAGAAGGTGCAGAGCCCATATAGGTACCTGGGACTAGATAGCGCGGATGCCTGGGTGGTATGACAGTGGCAAAGTAATCAAAGTGGTAAAACGACAGCAAAGCAACACTATGGCAAAACAATACTTGGGCTCAGCAAAGTTAGGGTAGAGCAGTACAATGGCAAAAGCAATGCAGTACAATAATGTTAGAGTTAAGAGCAGTAAATACAAAGAAAATGGGAAAATAGTTGGGGGTATTATTAGTTGCAGGTGAGCAATGAAGTGACAAAGGCAGGAGTGAAGTAGTGAGAAGGTAGATTTGACAGAATTTGCGGAAAGCAAAAATAGCAAGTGAAAGAGAGAAACCAAATATTTAATTACCAAGTTAAAAAGTCCAGAACATTGAAATAAGAAGTACATTGGTAGGCTGCAGCAGGTGAGGTTTGTTACTGGCAGCCATCAGAAGTTGTTTCCTGTATGTTCAACTGTGTTCTTTAACAGTGCATTTCCTAATATTTTGTGAGAAAAGCACTTGGGGCCTGATTCCTCAAGGCACTGATACTGAGCTCAACATACATTTTTAAATAAATTCGCTCTGCACACTCTGGAATTCAACAAGGAACGGGTCCGAATATAGGTGCTCTGATGAGTGTAGGTCTGTTCTGCTCTGTCCTGCTCTACCACACAAAAGGCTGCAGAATGCATCCAATACCTATGTGGATTATACATTTGCAAGATCACCTGTTAAAAATAAAGGCATTAAAGATAGAACAGTAAAAAAAAAAGTTTTTCCCATAAACTACATTTATTAGGATGTTTATAATGTCTACTGAACATAAAATTACAGTTGCTTCTGATTGCAAACACATGTTATACCATGCATACAAAACTATCATCACTAATGATCAGGACTTAGACTAGCCCTGTAGCTGGAGCAAGAGATACCGCAGAAAAATTCAGATGTGCCTGTTTGCGTTTGAGTTTGGCACGCCCTTACTGTAAATTGACTACAGCCCATTCACTTTCCGAAATATTAGTCTAAATATAGTGTTCTTTGAGCTTGAAGATGGAGCGAATATTGCTGCGTTTAGTGGCATATGGTCCAGTTCTGTGCATGCGCAGAGTGATTTTGCATATGATACACTCAAAATCAGTAGATACATGCCTTGATGTACCAGGCCATGAGTGTAGAAAAACCCCAACAAGTCTACACCCCAAAACATCTCCCAATAGAGTGAATGCTAACATCTAGTTGGAAATAGGGGTGCCATCAGGAGGGGTTCAGGGAGTACAGCAGTATGGGGACTGACAGCAAAATGGGGCCCATCCAGCCTTTGGCCCAAACAGATACATTAGTGGAGCGGGGTCTCCACAGTGAATTAAAGGACATCATGGTCTCCATTTCTAGGCAGAAGTTGCTCCTGAGATGTGGGGGTACAGGAAGGCTTCTGTGCTGAATCCAGAGATGCCACAGGCCACCTTGTAGGCAGTCTGTCCACCTCTACTCCTAAGATGTGGGGGGGGGCACTATTTGCTACAATGCCACCCCCTAGGTTCACAGCTTCCTGAGAGAGAGGTGCCCAGCATCTAGACAGACAGACGCAACAAGGCATAGAGACTTCCTGCTTCCTGCAGCATTGTTGACGTCACATAACCGATGATGTCACAATGCTGTCAATAGAGAGGAGGAGAAAAGGAGCCAGCAAGAAGAAGTAGAAAACAAGAAGAGGAGCATAAAGGTAAGTAAGCTACTACTGGAGAGAATGGTTGTGTGTGTGGGGGGTGTAATTAAGCATAACTTAAAAGTGAGGGTGGGGTGAGAGAAGGAAGTTACATTTGTACTGGGCCCCACAATTTCTGGTGGCAGCCCTGGTTGAGAAAAATACAAACTAGTATCATATGTGCTAATTGGCTAGCTGATGAAAAAAGTATTAGCCTCAGCCAGGCCAGAATGGTGCTTTATATATAGTTCAGTGATCAGCAATTTGTTATAACAACAGATATCAAATTCCTGTTACATACTTTAAAAAAATTATTGAGATTAGATAAGGTTCAGACTAGGAGAGGTTGAGAATTGCAGCCAGGGTTTGGCCGGTACATTTAGCTGGAAAGGGGAGCGAGACTAGACTCAGCAGCCTATTAGGAACATTTTAAAGGGTAAAAAATACAGGTAGCCAGTGTCAGACTGGGGCATGAAGGGCCCACCGGGGGACTGCAACTGCAACACTAAGAGCCCACCAGAGGGGGTTTGGCCAGCCATCATAGAGGCGAGACCAGACACTTGAGGGGAAATGGTCAGCTCAGCACCATAGTGTAGTATATAAAGAATGCAGTGTGTAGATAAAGAGTACACAGTCTTGACCTGCCCCTTAGATTGGGCAAAACAGTCACCAAAAATAGGGATTGTCCCACTAGACCAGGCTTGGCTAATCTGTGGCACTCCAGGAGTTGTGGAACTACAAGCCCCAGCATGCTTTGCCAATATATAGCAGCTTATTGCTGGAAGGGTATGCTGGAACTTGTAGCTTCAAAACACCTGGAGTGCCACAGGTTAGCCAAGCCTGCACTATACTCAGAACATTTGACAGACTGTCCTACCTGTTCTTGTCACTTTTACCGCATGTGGCTGCTGGTTTCTTTAGTTGTGGCTTGTCTGGATCCTGGAATGTTGGGGGCCCTATTTGGAAAAAATAATGAGTACATTCAGAACATTCCAGCGAGCCCTGGCATTAAATCAACAGAACCCACAATTGATACTTAGGCCTTCCTCCGGCCCCAACATTAAAGTAATAGTATTCCCATTTAATAAACCTATTTCCCTCCCTTCAGACAGCCCCTGCAATAAATTAATCCCATTTACGTATAATAAATATACCTATTTCTCGCAACCATCACTGCCATTAAATAATTCATATTCACATTTAATAAATAAAACTCATGCTCCTCAAACTCAGCTCCACATTCAATTAAAAGCCCCCAAATCACACCATCTTAAATTATTAGTCCCCACTATAAAATGAAATTGCCCCACCATCCTACAAACAAAAGAGCACCCATTATTTAGCCACCACCTACCACAAACACATTACATTTCCACAAGCCCACTGTGCCATCACACACACATTACTGTGCCCCTTCATCACCATTCTGTGCCTCCTTATGATAACACTGCGCCCTCCATACTGCTTTTGCCCCCCCTTCTCCTGGCCCCCCTTCATCATCCTGTGCCATGCTGCTTTTGCTCTCCCCTTCTCCTGGCCCCCCTTCATCACCCTGTATCATACTGCTCTGGAGCCCCTTTCACATTTTGTCATGTTTCTTTGCCCCCCCCTTTCACACACTGCCAAGCTGTCTGTGCTCCCCCTTTCACACTCTTCCATGCTGTCTGTGCCCCCCCTTTTCACTCTCTGCCATGCTTCCCCTTTTCACTCTCTGCTGTGCTCCCCCTTCACTCTGCAGTGCTCCCCCCTCACTCTGCTGTGCTCCCCTAACTCTGCTATGCTCCCCCCTTGCTTCCGTTCCATCAAATGCCTTTTCTATCGGCTTCTTAATTCTTAATTCTCATCTTCTCTTCTGTCTACTTCCCGACTCCTCTCTGCGGCGCTCTTCACTGAATGTCGGGAGTGATGACGTCACGCCCAACATTCAGTGTGAACGGAGCAGAGAGGAGTCGGTGAGCGCAGCTGTCACATGAGTATTTTATTTTTATTTTTTTTTAAGTTCCACGCTCACCCCACCAATGAAGAGGGCAGCAATCAGGGTTGGGGCCTATCGGGAGATATCCCAGTCCCCCGGCGGGCCAGTCCGACCCTTCAGGTAGCCCAGTGCTCCAAACCAAGTCAACCCACCATGGTACCAGCCCTGGGGGCACTTGAAACCCTGTCCTCCTGCACACGACTGAGCCAGTCCCTGGTTACAGCAGATGTTTTAGAAACTTAAAAAAAAACAAAGTTTGCAGAGGTGTGATGAGCAATTTACAAAGAGATGATGTGAGGTTCAGATTAGAAAAATAGATATTGAGCTTTGAATACACTTTGTGAAAGTAGTTTATACATGAATGACAAAATAGGGATATTCATTTATTATATGTTTCCCTTTTTTCCTTGTTTAATGCTCATAACTTAAAATATATTTACTCATTCTCAACTGATATCAAATAAACAAAATAACATATTATATAAAAATACACCAAATTTATTAGAAATATTGTTTTTCTTATACGAGACAAATTTGCAATAAATTTCCAAACTAGTTTACAGCCATATGAAAAAAGGCATCTAGAACCAAAATAGACTTTTGGATTTAAATATTTAAAAATGAAAATTCTGTGTCATTTCAGTTTCAACGTTCTTATGTGTACATTCTTCCCATAGCTAATATACTGTATCTGTTTTGACATACATCTTTAATTATTAAGATAGGACATTTTAGAAGTTTATTGATCCTAAACTTCAAAGTCAACTCCTTTCTTTTATGGGGAGGGGGTTATTTATATTTTATTTTTCTTTACCTGTTCTTGACTGGTTAATCTCTACAGTAATTTGCAGTAAAATGAAAGATAGATAAAGCCTTTTTATTGAGCATTTATGCAGCAAAATGCCTTATTAAAACAAAAGATATATGGCCTGATTCATTAGCGGACAGATCCGTTGCGGAAGTTGCGATGCGAATTTTAAGAACAAACGGGAAAAAAAGAAAATCGCAATTCAATAAGGAACGTAAAGTTCAAAAACAAGCCCACCTTCAGTCCTTTATGCAACAGATCTTAAGCAGTTAGTCCATCTTAAGATTCTCTTAACATCGGCAGCTTAATGAAAGATAAGAAAGTGTGACGTAATGGCTAATATGAGAGGAGCGAAGGGTTTGTTTCAAAATGTAAAAAGCGCAATCGGACTGTATTATGCAGTACTGTTGTTACTTTTTTATTCGTTGTAACACTTACATGTTTATATAGCCTGGGACAAATGACTTTGCAGTTTAATCAGCTAAATGAATACATCTACATTTAAGTTTGTATAATGAATTTAGATTTGAAGTAAGAATGTTGATGCAAAATCATCTTTGAATAATTCGCTAGCATAGCTAAACATGCATATTACAATAAATATAGTATACTATACAAATTTATATCATTAACATTAAAAAATGCGTAGCGTACGCTTCCATAATCGATACATAGTAGAGTACATACATCCTCCACAAAGATAAAGGTATATGATTCAGGAATCAAAATCATGACTCAATTCTTGGAAGGTGGATTGGCTAACCACTAAGGCAACATTCAGGTGCTTGTAAAAAATACATTCTATAGACTAGAGCGAGAAGCACAACAATACAGCATGTGTGCAACAGATGTAAGAGCTGCACAATAGTACTCTTCCTTATTACCCACAAATATATGCCAGTTAAGATCTGCATAGGTACATTAGTGGTTAGCACTTCTGACATGTTACATTGGCATCAGGAGTTCAAATACCAAGCATGGCCATACCATCTGTGGGCAGCTTGTGGCCCTTATTCATTAATGTAAGGAACATGAGGAACTTTGACAAAACCAGCCTATATTTTGATTTTGCAAGGGTTAGTATTAGGATAGTATTTAGCTAATAAGGAAAGTAATGGTTTGTTTTCATGTAATACACAAACACTTGTTAGCTTGACTCGGTCGTTCAAATGTGATCTACTAGACAATGATAACTCTGTCCTCCTATTTTAGATGTATCTCCCCCTCAAATGCCACTTTCTCAGAGCAAACTGCATTTTTTATTTATTAGAATGTATTACTTTCAAAAAGGATGATGCCCCACAGGTCACATTCACATTCTTATGTGCATGCTGACATCTATTACTATGAATAGCCTAAGACTCAGAGGGGGATGGCTTGATTTTGAGGGGACTTTCTTGGACTAATATGCAACATTGTCTTGAAACCTTGTTTTTTCTCCATCTATGGCTTGTATGTGTTATGTTAGGTTCTCAGCTTTACCGAAAATCAATGCAAACCACAGTGGAGCAGCACAGTGGTTTAGTCACTCACACTACTGCCTTACAGTACTGGGGTCATGAGTTCAATTCCCAACCATTCCTTTATATGTGTGAACTTTGTATGTTCTCTTCCATGTTTGTGTGGGATTACTCTGATATACGTGATGATCTTTCTATAATTTTAATTGGAACTCATATTTAACATTTACCTCCCCCTTCAATGCAAGATGGTTTTGGGAAGGTGTTAACTTGGTTTGCCATTTGGCATATATCTTCCTTTATGATTCAGGTCCCTAGGGCACCTTATGTATATGATAATACTACGAACGGCCTACCGTTTGGAGGGGGGGGGGTGTTGTGAAATGCAATTAGCATCTGCCAACTTTGTTTTCTTCATCTCCTGCTTGTATGTTATGTCCCCATCTTCTAAAAAAAAAAAAACACTGTAGCCAGCACTGGGTCTGCACGGTGGCGTACTGTGTAGCATCTCTGCCTTCCAGTGCTGGGGTCATGAGTTTGTTTCCTGCTCATTGCCTTATCTGTGTGTAGTTAGTGTTCTTCCCATGTGAGAGTATATTTTCCAAAAACACTTAGTAGGCCCATCATGATGGAAACCTGTGACATTTATAAGTATGTCGACTTTAATTGACTATGGATGAAAACAGTGATTTATTAGCATTATAATTGACGTCTAAATATAAGTAAATAATGTTAAGGCTTTAATGTCAATACTTACCATCTACCAGGACCTCCACCTTCTCCTCCTCCTGAGACTGCACTACTGCCTCCTCTTCCGCCTTGCGCCAGTCACGACGTCTATGGTCTGTTAGAATAAATATAACATATAAGTGTATTGTTCAAAGTTTAACCTGGTTTACAATTATATAGATGTAGTCCGATAACAATGTGATCACACATTGTGAAACATTTATTTTGCAGCACAAATAAAGATAATCTTTACCAAAAGGATATAAACATAACAGACACACACCACTTTCACAGGGCCTGTAACAATGTTTGCTTTAGGCTTAGGGATGTGGAAAATCTCAGTTTAAGTCTGTACTTTTTTAATAGTCCTTTTTTTTGGGCCCATCATAATTAAATCAACCAGATAATTAGTGACTGATTAGGGACATATAATACAGGAGGTATTTGTGTTTGGCCTAATAATATGTGAAAATCATCTTAGGCCAACTGTGTTACTAATTTTCTTGTTTAGAGAAAATCAAATTTGTAGGGCCATTATGATTTAAACCTGTGACATTTAAGTCAACTTTTAATCAACATGTGTGACAGCAAGGATTATTTACAAGTATAATGGACATCTCAATGTTATCCAATTATGTCCAGCATTTAATGCAAATACTTACTATCTCCCAAGGCCTCCGCCTCTTGGCTGCCGCCATAACCACCTCTGGCCTCTCCTCCTCCTGGTCGGCCTCGGCCTCCTCCACCTCTTCCATGGTGTCCGTCACCTCCTCCACCTCCTCCATGGTGTCCGTCACCTCATCCACCTCCTGCATCGTGTCCGTCACCTCCTCCACCTCCTCAACGGTGTCCATCACACCCTCCTCCTCCTCAATGGTGTCCTGCACACCCTCCTCCTCCTCAATGGTGTCCGGCACACCCTCCTCCTCCCTTATGTCCGGCACCTCCTCATCTTCCTCCTCATCATCCTCCTCTTCCTCCACCACCACAAGCTGCCGGCGTTCCCACCGTTGACGTCGTTCCGAACGTGCCCAGTCTGTTGGAAACAAGGACAAAAAATCAGGGTATTGTTCAAAGAAACACCAGCTTAATAAACGATAGTATTACGATAATGATCAGACATTTTAAATAAACTTCTCATTGTCAGCAGAGACAAATATTAACTACTACAAACGAAAGGAGATTAATATGATAGGCACTAAGCACTTCACATGACCTGACACAAATGTTTGTTTTTGGTGTTGGGATGCGGAATATTTCAGTTGCCTAGTGGTTAGCACTTTGCTCTCACAGCACTGTGGTCAGGAGTTCGAGTCCAGACCATAGCCTTGTCTGTGTGGAGTTTGCATGTTTGTGCCATAGTTGCATGTGTTGATTCCCACACTCCCAAAACAGACTACTAGCTGGTTAAATTTGAATTTGTAAAAATTGCCTGTAATCTATGTGTATATCTTAGGGAATTTAAATATTCAAGATCCAATGGGGCTGGTACTGATGTGCATGAGTTCTCTCTGTACAGCGCCACTTAATTAGTGCTGGGATATCAAATACTGTGGATTGAGAGAACATTTCTGAACTCATCCTTTGCTGGGACTCCCTCACATTGCAAATAGCCAGTTAATGAGTGACTGAGTAGATATATATAGTACAGTAGGCAATATGTTTGCACTTTATGGAACCAGCAAATTCTGTGAAAATGAGCTAAGGACTTGGTTTTCCAAGTTGGCTTTCAAATGTTTTGCCAATAACTAAAAACACATCTGCCACTATTATCTTCAATTGGTTTTTAAGCTAAGGTCAGCAAGTTACAGCACTGGGGTCAAGAGTTGGAGAGCTTGAAACAAAAGCCTGCATAAATGTTCTGAAGTTTCTCAAAAAATCATTTAGGAAAGTAAATGTTCAGCAGCCCAATTTAAGAGACAGGAGCCAAAGCAGGTTGGGTGCCTTAGAGTATGGAGGAAGATGTAGTGGTAGGCCATGTCAGGTGATTTTGGTGAACATATTTGGATACATATACAAAACAAATATGTTTACACATGTTTTGTGTGACTAATAAAGAACTCACTTCTTATTATCTCCTCACGTAGCTCCTGGAGCAGCTGGGGCTGACGCCGGCGGAGATGACTCCAGCGCTGCTTTAGCTGGACGATGCTGCGGGCCTTATTGTATCGCAGGCGGAGGTGTCTGCAAACCCTTTGATAGGCCTGCAGTTTCACCTTGTTGCTGATATAGCGCGCAGAGGGCACGTTATCCATGCCCTCTGTCAGCACTCTGAGATCCAGGTGACTGAAAATAGCGGCCCTCATTTTCTAATTTCACAAAATTAAATCACAAGAATATCACAAAATTAAGGACTCTGCGCTGTGATTGGTTCTCTCAGCACGTATGGGCACTCTCACGTCTCACGCAGATCTTTCAGACACCTGTGTGTGTAATGGTTGCTTCTCCATCTAAAAACATGGCGCCTGTCGCAGGTGAGTCGAGTACTCTGTGCTCTGCAATTAGGAAGACAGTGTACACCTGGTCTATGAATGAAATTATGCATCTAAACCCACTTGGACTCTTGTTTCCTTTCTGCTCATTTGCAATTTTGCAGGGCAGGCTGTGCCATTCATAGTGATTTGCAGAACATTAGGTGTGCATTGTGACTAAAAAACAAACAGTAAGTACTATTTGATGTGATATGTTATATAGATACAACATGTTTGTCTCAGATTATGGACCCACCTTTTTAGGACAAAATCATTGTTACTTTGCTTTCAACAATGAAAGAGTGGTCTTGCTCTCAAAATTTACATGCAAAGTATACTATTGACAGCAACACTCTGCTAATGGGGTTCCCCCTACCAAACACACTAATAAGTTGAATATAGCATTGATGGTCAGATTACTGCAAATGTATCTAGGCACTTTCTTTGGTTACACAAAAAAAAAAAAAGGACAATATAGTCTACACTCTTAATCATCTTTATGCCTTTCTTTTGCATTCACCTTACATTTCAAAGAAAATTGTTTGGTTCCTGCTCAGGATTTTGAATGGGAGATAGGTGAGTTCTCTGTGTTTCAAACGTGACTAACAATGTAATAAAGTCAAAAGTGACTAGTGGTAGTATTTGCAAAATGATGAGTCAGTGATTTTATAGAACTCATTTTGTGGTCAAGTTTGAAAAGTGACTTGTATATATAGAAACAACAAGCATTTTGATATTGAGGTGCATGTGTTTGCTAACTAGGCTGGAGTCTGAGGAATGCATTATTTAAGTGGATGGGTTTTGCTACAATTTATCATTGTACCTGACTGTTTGATTTTCCAATAAACACACTCCATTTCTTTTATAGAGCAATATGTCTGATGCAGAGCCCAGCTCTGAGCATGCACCAGGGATGCCAACCCGGCGTAGGTACAACTTTACAGCAGCAGAGCTTGAAGTACTTGTGGAGCAAGTTATTTTGCATTTTCACACAGAAGATAGACAGGTTATGGGCCATGAAAGAGCTGAAAAATGGGCAGAAATAGCCAGAAAAATTAATGAAACATCAACGTGCCAGCGTAAAACGCAAGAGGTGCAGAAACGGTACAAATCAAATGTTTGTTCAAAAGCGCTATTTAGGTCGGATGACTGTAAACATAGTACTAGTTAGACAACTGTGAGCTTAACACAGCTTGTGTCTGTGTAAGTTATTTCTCTATCAATGCCTTAGTTAAACTACAAAATCACCATGGTACTTTGACAAATTAACATGTTCAGTTTTCTACATTATCCACGCTTCAAAAGCCACACAGATTTCACTGTGTCTTGGTTTCGTTATTTTGTGTGTAATTTGCAAAAGTACACTATGAAGTTTCTTTTCGTTTACTAATCTGCCATAATAAATATTGGCATAATCTTTGTCATTTGCACAGATGGGCAGACTATAAAGGCCGGCTGAAATTAAAAAATTACCAAGGCACATAAACATGCCCAAGGCACTGGTGGGGGCCCTCCCCTGGAGGCAATATTAACACCCCTTGAGGAGCGTGCAAGTGTTGCCATTTCTATTGTGGAAATCGTGTGGGTGGGCGACATAGACACTGGCTCTAGCCCACCCCAAATAGGAGAGCTCTCTCCCCTAGGTACATGATGAGTTTCATTATTTAATGTCTGTTAATGTTTGTGTTCGGTATCTGCACATGTGTCAACTCTCAGGATGTGTCTTCTGTTAAACTTTAATGGCACAATGTGTTTGCCTATCACATAGTAGGAAATGAAATGCACCATGGAAGCTTACACTTAACAAATGCTACATGATGCATGTGTTCAAATGTTTACACAGAAAACCTTTAGCGTTACAGTTTGGATATAATATCTTCTCTTCTCTTTTTCTCTATATACAGAATGTGAAGACCAGGCTGCTGGTGAGGTAGAGGATGAAGCTACCCGTGATGTGGAGGAGTCTCAGAGGAAGCAGCCTGAACTGTGAATAGCACATTCACCACTATGAATAGTGTTTTAAAATACCACTGTGATTGCAGAATTATCTGCCAGTGAGTACGCCGGAACGGCATTACGATCACACAGGTACGTTCAGAGTGGATGAGTGTGTTTGGTTTGAAAAGCTATCTGGCATGTTTGCAAAGTATATTCAAAGTAGGGTAAGTGTATTTGGTAACGATTAATCACATATTTGACAAATGAACTTAGCTGTTTGTGTTGTACAAAGATCATGGTTTAATGAGTGCACATTTTAAAGGTATGCAAGAGAACATATTTGCCATTTCGTGTAGACGATAGTGTGGTGGTTAGGTATTCCATCCGTCAATGCTAAGGTCAGAGATTTGAGGCCACAAGTCAACCTTTAGTACAAAGTGCTAATAAGACCCTTCTGTAAGTTTCAACACAATTAATAAAAGTAAAGTACGAGAATGCTAATCAATCGGCGCAAGAATCGCATTCGCAATCATTCATTGTTCTTATTTTAGTATTTACAGCTCTGCAGGTTTAGAAAAACAGTCAATTGTGTGTGTGTGTATGTAGGTGTAGTACTTGATTTCACATTAACCCTCATGTTGGTAATAATAAGTGCCAACTCAAATAGTATGCAGGTACAACACAGAGAAGCACCTGAACCTAATAAGTTGCTTGCAAACACTTTTAGGGTTCATCCACTAATGAAAGTTGTGTAAATCCCAAAATGGCCCCCAAACCTCTTTGCCAAAAAAAGTGTCCTAAATGGTAAAGGAAATGTTTTGCCAACAATTAAAAAACAGGTGTGATTTTCATTTTTATACGTTTCACAGTGCATATACCTAGGAGTTACACCTCTAATCATTTCTAGTGAAATAATTGACATTATCCCTACCTATAAATCCCAAAACTTGTCCAGAGCTAAGGTTGATGGTCTGTATTTCATTCTACGCAATTGAAATCATTTTTAGATCACTTGATAATTGGTGTAGCGGTTAGAGAATGCACCTTTGCAAACTCGAAACCTGAGTTCATGTCAGGCGTCGCTCGGTGGCCGTCTGTACTTCCGCATAGCGCGTCTGGTTGCTAGTCACTTCCGCCCCCGCTCGGCCGACAGCTACAAGTATCTAGCGTTCCTGTTGCTAGGCAACGGGACGCTATTCCTAGTAAGCGCTACGGCGCTAACATATGACAGTGCAGGTGGCGCTGAATCATCATTGACCAGCAGTAATATTTAAACCCCTCGTGCCCCCATCAAAAGTGCCAGAGTTTCAGGTCCATTTACTGTCTCCAGCGTTTTCCCTCAGTGTCCCTGTTGCTGCCTGTCTCCTGAATTATTGCCTGTCCCTTGATCATTGCCTGTCTGCCTGTGACCCTTGTGACCCAGATTGCCTTGACTACCCCTGTGGATCTCCCTTTTGTACCGCGCTACCAGAATGCTACCGACCCGGCTTGACTCACCATCCCTTCGGATTCTCCTTGTGTACCTAACTTTCCCGCACCATTACCGAACCGGCCTGTCTGACAATTATTCTCGTGCTTCGCTATCTGACTTGTGGAAGGACCGCGACCTGCGTGTTTCCTGCAGCTGAGTCCAAACCTCCTTGCGGGGGTCCCTGGTGAATACTAGGGGCATGTTAGATTCTGCACCTTCCTTCGAGTTGTGCCAACGATAGCAGGTACGCTATACTCAGTCGTGACAGTTCAATTCCTCCTCAACACTCTTGTGCGTGTGGAATCACTAATATTCTTCTTCCTATATATGTATTGAATTCCAAAGTGTCTCTGTTGTAAAAGTACGCTAGCTCTAATTTCAAACAGTTCTGGTGTTAAAAGTGAAAATGTAGCAGTATTATTCTGAGTAGCGTTTGTAAGCAGTTTGGTTAACATACAATGGAAAAGATGTGTGGATACAAGACCCATTTTACATAGGTGATAAATATAAGATATTGTGTCTTAGTGGTTAGACAATCCACTTTTTAACAGTGTGGAATATGACTAACTTGAATGTTGAATTTTTTGTGGAGCTACAACAGAGTCAAGCAGCTCATCAAAATAAAGTGAATCCAAACAGATAGAAAATATCCACAGATAAAAGCAAACAACACCTACGTCACAAAAAAATCTGTAGAAGGCAAAAAATGGCAAACAAATTAGAGTCCAACTATTATTAAATTATACATCAATGAATTTACATTGCAATTTATTAAAACTGTGCTTCTACCAGGGATTTAGGGGTAAAATAGATCATTGTATAATTATGGACATTAATAACAATTAAAAAAGGAAAAAAGTTTGTCATGAGAGAAGTGTATGCAGGTGTATGTTGTGCATAGTTATTTGTGATTATGCTTTTTTCATGTAGCACACAATGCTTGATAGCTTATTTGTACACCAAAATTTAACGTTGATATTTGTGTGCTACATGAAAAACAGTCAGTATTTAACTTATGTGAAAAACAGAATACTAATTTGCACCCCTTGCATTGTAACATGGTTTTGTCCAGGAGACTTAAATAAGAAGTTTCTTATGTTAAGATCCTTAATGAATCAGGCCCCAGATGTTTTAAAAGAATCGCAAATGTTATGGTCAATTTAATTGAATTGCTTGATAATGAAAAAGTGATTGTACATCTTGGGCCTGTTGAATTAATGAACGTAAACGCCCTTACATGGCGTAGTTTGCATGCCTAGAACCGGACTATTTGCAAGTGACCGCAAAACAACATCCAATTCATCTTTAATCGCAAAGGGCACTTATGACAGGCTATGATTTCAAGGGCAGAAAGGGGAATGGGTATATGCATGTAGTCAATGTACAGTAAGGGCATGCCAAGCTCGAGCGCATGCAGCAGTGGTTGATTCAATCCTTGGGTATCTCAAAGGTACATGTTTTTCTGTGGTAGCATGCCTGGATTAAGTGTGTTTTAAAAGAACATGATCTATGTTCATTTGGCGTGTCTTAATGAATGAATCAAACCCTTTATCTCTAAACCTTTGACATTGTCTGTTACAGTGCTTGTTGCAGTGGATGGTCGGTCTAATATATATATATATATATATATATATATATATATACATCTACAAGCAAGGTGCCTAGTAGTGTAATATTTCAGGATCTGATTCTGAAAAAAGAGGGTGGTTTTCTATATGTGTACCAGATATATTATTGTTATTTCGGTGTATTAAAGTTGTAGTCCTCACACATTGCACCCAATTATCTTCCAAGGCTCCACACTGTATATAGAAAACATATGGGAAAGCAACAATAGTATAATTTTGCTTCAAGAGAATTCCCAGCACAAAGGCAACCTGTGGATGTGTTTATGCCGACCGGATAGAAGACAGATAGAGCTTATGATTCTTGGATCTCAAATCTCTTGATATTTCTTATAACCAGAAAATATAGATATGAAGCGTGTAGCCAACAATCAGTCACAAAACTCCCATTGAGATCCCTCCTAGGTCCCTTTTCGTTTCATGGGGAAGAAACAGACAAAATAGACAATGGTGTAGTATCATACAAAAGGGTGATACACCACCACACACCCCTTTGTATTTTTGTGCGTACCAGAAACATAATGAAAATCACTTATCTTTATCTCTTGGCTCTAATCCAAAATGTAGTCCTGGATCACTTTTGAATAGAGCAGAAAAGCCACACATGGTGTAGTATATCCATACAATAGAACAATTTATTCTGCATAAAATACGCTCATAATATAGAAATAAAAGAGGGCTTATCTGGAATCAACATAGGACACTCGATCCACACTACCCTGACGGCGTTATTACAGTCCTCGAGTTCCTTAGTTGCCAGTTCGCCACCAATCAGTAATGTTCACAATTTGCAGCACTTTCTCAAAGCGTTTCGTCTTATCAATAAACAATTCCTCAGGAGATATATTTGTCTTTGTTTTGGTTTTGTTACTGGTTTTGCCTATATATCTTGATATGTTTTGGGTTTGGGTTTGGTTTTGGGTCTTTGGATCTGGATTTAATAAAATATTGTGACAAATACATAAGATGATGTGATTTTGAGCTTTTATTGCTTCTATATAGCTTATTTATAGCATTAACATTTATTTACAGTCTATTTTCTAATGATCTCTTCAAAACTGTCCAAATTTTCACCAATTTTGGACAATGACTGCAGCGAGCTGGCTAGATAAAATTAGTGACAGAGTAGCAGCAAAAATACAAGGCAGTTTAATAATTAATTCTTATTTCTTAACAAACAAATTATATATTTTTTGAGAGGTGTGCTGCTCAGAGTCAAAGAAAAGAACACTTTGCTGCTCACACTCAAACACAGCACTCTGTTTTTTGCCCACCTAATAAAGATGTCATTGTCTGCCCCGCAATATTTACTTTGAGTACAAAAGCGGGGTGTTGCTGCACTGCTGCTCACACTCAGACACAACAACTTGTTTTGTGCCCACTTAATAAAGATGTCACCAACTGCCCCTGACAAAATTAGAATTACTTTGACTAGAAAAGAGAAAAGATTTTAAAATAAATAATTAGGGTTTGACTGTGAGCTGCATCCATCAAAAAAACGTTTTTTGCCTTTTTCATAAAGATGTCACTAAAACTGACCTTCACAAGATTGCTTCTTTCACTAGCAACGTATCCATTACCAACATTACCATATATATATATATATATATATATATATATATATATATATATACATACATAGACATAGATAGATATAGATATAGATATAGATATACTGTATATAGATATGTATAGACATATATCTATCTATTTATCTGTATATCTATATATACATATTATATATATATATATATTTATATATACATACACACACACTATACATTTATTAGCGATCAGATCTGCCGTTTTTTGCGGATAATATGAAAATCTTCTCTGCGCATGCCCAGAAAAGGGAGATAAGAAGGATATCCTCTGCGTAAATTAATAATTTCTTAAGTTAAGATGAAAATCTATGTCCAAGGTTCTATAAACTTTTGAGTGTTAAACATAAAAATTAGGTTGCAACTGTGCTGCCTAATACACTCTGATTGTGTTTTTACATTTGTAAACAAACTCCTAGCACCTCCCACATTTGACGTCACGTAACACACTTTCTTATCTTAACTTAAGAAGCGGAAGTTAGGATCCGTTGCATTGTGTAAAGGACTGAAGGCGGGTGTGTTTTTGAACTTTCCATTCCTTTTTGAATGGCAAATTTCTAATCTCCCCGCTTGTTCTTAAAATATTCATCAACTTAAGATGAGAAAAGATAAGTTCCGATCACTAATGAATCAGGCCCTATATCAGTGTTGGCTAACCTGTGACACTCCAGGTGTTGTGAAACTACAAGTCCAAGCATACCCTTCCAGCAATAAGCTGCTATATATTGACAAAGCATGCTGGGACTTGTAGTTTCACAACACCTGGGACTAGATTTACTAACAGGCGTGTTTGTAAACCCGCCGACTTTCGGCGGGTTTGGCGGCGGTTTAGCCAGCGCCAGATTTACTAAGGCTAAATCCGGCGTCCAAACGGCCAGAAATGATGTTTCCAAACCCGCCTCTGTATAAAGCGCCATGACGGTTTCAACAATGTTCAACATACAAACAGCCGGATTTACTATTAGGGGGTTTATAAAGCCGCCGGAAAACCGCCATTCAATAGACCAAAATGAAAGCGCTGCTTGTGAGCGGCGAGATTGTTCAAACAGTGTGCTGTTTCAGATATTTGGCCAATCAGAACAGAAGGAAAAGGGCCATTTCATGTTCAAAGTTTTTTCCTTTGGGATTGTATATGTTAAAAGGCCAGTGTCTTGTAATTGCAGTGTTGTTTTGGTTTCTTTTTCTCTTGTGTCTTCCCACCATGCAATTTATTTACTGATTTAGTAGAGGTGTGTCATAGCGTACCTTTGTACTTTGGTAAACCAGGTTCAGGTTACTAGAATAATCTGGTTGGGTGGCTATGTATGCACCTGAAAAGGGGTCTGATATTATCCTGGCTGGCTGTTTGATACATAATCTAGCAATACATCAACTTACCCCACCGATTATTGCAGTAGAGAGTGAGAGAAGAAGGGGTCCGTGTCACATCTGGTGATGTGCAGAGCACAGAGGGCGGAAGGGAGATTAGAGACCGTCTAATTGCAAACTACTTTACGTGTAAGTACATAGTATGAAAAACATTTTTTGCTCAAAAATGTGTTTTATGTGAGTGCAATTTTTTTATTTTATTTTAAATGTTTTGTAAATTTGAACCTTTAAAAACAGGATAGTGTGTACTCCTCATGTGGTAAATATGAACATCCCTGGAATGTGACAGTCAGGGGTCAATGTTTAAGTGAAATTAGTGCATAGTTTTTAAAACATCAGTATACTCTTGTTTAATTAGCAGAAAAGAAACACTGACACCATAGAAATTTAACTGCATTTATTGCAGAACACAATAAATAATAACGTATAATGCTTACGCAAACTTGTGAAAACATGAAGCAATAATAATTATTGCACTATCGACGCCTTTTTGCAGGCATATCACAATGCTTGGTGCCACTCTCTCCCCTCCCTCGCCCACCCCTGGTGCGAGCACCTCTCCTTGGAGGAGTACTCTGTACAGATGTGCTAGGCGTACTAGCGGTACTGGTGGTGGCTGAAGACATAGGTGCCGGTAAACGGGCTACAATTTCTGAATGTAGTTGCCCTGCCAGCCGGGTCACATTGGCATTCCCCTCACGTACTGTGGAATGTAAGGCCTCCACAGCCCCAGTCATTTGGGCCAGCTGCACATTGGTCTGTTCTAAAGCTGTTGCCAGACGGTTGATTCCAGCAGGGAGTTGACTATTGGAGCGGTGTATCCGCCTCAACTGGGCCGTAATTTGGGACATGTGGCGAGTTTGCCTGTCCATGAACAATGTCTGTTGCTGCTGGAATGCGCCAATAGACAGCGCCATTTCTCTGGCTGGGTCCATACTTTCAGGTGCAGGTTGGTGGTGTGATGGTTCAGCAGGGCCAGGTGAAACTTCCTGGAGGCCAGACACAGGGGCATCCACTGTTACCAGGGTGATGGTCGTTTGATGCTCTGGCTCAGGGGAAATTTCCAGGGACTGCGCCTGAGGTGGCTGGTATGAAGAGGGCCCTGTGTATGAAAAATGACGGTAAGTATATACTATATAATATGTTTGTATATTGCATTCTGAACACTGGATAGGAAAGAATATTCTTTAGCAACTACAGATTCTTTCACAATGTTTGCATTCCTGATTTCTAGTCCTATGCTACCTGCTTACGGATGCACTTATTATCCTTTTAATACCCATTATCCTTTGGACTGTGTAGTACATGCTGGGTTATTTAGACTAAACTGCATGCTATAAAAAGTAGAGATGTTGCCTATAGCAACCAATTAGATTTAAGCTGTCATTTTGTTGAATGCAATAAATAAAGTAAAGGTATATTCTGATGGGTTTCTATAGGCAACATATCAGTTTAGTAAAATGTAGCCCTAACTTCTCATTGCAAACAATAAAAAAAAAAAAAAAAAAAAAAAACATTGACAGCAACATTTGCACAGAAAATCAATTAACTCCATTATTTCTCTCCTAAACAGAAATCACGCACCTGCTTGCTCGTCTGTGCCCGAATCTCTCGCTGAAGGTGGAGGTGTAGGTCTGGGACTGGGACTGAACTGCGGTCCTGGCGATTCTGGATGTATTAGAAAAAGCATACAATGTATTTCCAGAAAAAAACAATTTCCAAATATACTGTTTATTGCACAAATGTGTTTGCAATTTTTATTTTTTTTTTGGTATGAGAAAAAAAAACCCTTTACAAACTACTAGAGTCAAAAATACACTTTGAAAAACAAAAAATAAAGCAAAACAAATAAGAAAAAACGTTTGCAAAGAGAAAATCAGTTTTAAAAAGAGAAAAGCAGCTTTAAAAAGAGAAAAGCAGCTTTAAAAAACTTTTAGGGTAAAAAAACCAAATAACTCACCAACTACTTGGCCAGAAGAGGGCGAATCTGTGTCCTGCACATTTATGCCCTCTACAATTTCAACCGGCATTATCTGGCGCAGCTCCTCCTCGTACGTGGTGTACTCCATACGAAGTGGGGGGCCACCACCCGTGCGCCTTGTAGACCTCCTTTCCTGGGCCATCTTCTCTTTAAGCCTCCTCTTAATATCAGAGAAGCGCTTGCGGCAGTGTGCCACTGTCCGCTTCAGTGGGCCCACCGCGTTCACGGCCTCACAGACTCTCCCCCACAGTTGGTGACGCCGCCTTAGAGGAGTCCGGGCTGCCAGGTTCCCTAGGATGACCTCGTAGCAGGGAATGATGTTGTGCACCAACACACAATTCTCATCATGTGAGAAGCGCACATTCCTCCCTGTCTTGGTCTTCCTGCCCTGTCCTGTCTCCTCAACCTCTCCCTCTCCCTCCTCTGACCCCTCAACCTCCATCTCCCTCTCCTCAGCCTGTTCTCCTCTCCTATCTCTGGACATTTTTACCCAGAAGACAGAAAAACACAAAACACTGAAGGACTTACAAACACAAAGAACAAACTACACTACCTACAGACACACTCTCCACACAGTCACACACAAGTAACACAGACAAAGGACAAGTCAAATACAAAAAATACAAGACAGAAAATAAATGAGAAAATAAATGTACAAAACAGGAAAAAAACACAGGACTACTCACACTTCAATCAGATATCGGTCCACCAATCCACCAAACTCCAACTCTCACCAACTCACAGCAAACCACTATCCTCCAAACTATTCTCAAAAAACTCCTCTAAACCCTATCAGAGAAAAAAGTGTCAGGCCAGTGGTTTATATAGGGTTTGTGATGTCAAATCTCCTGAGTTTGAAAATAGCCAATAGTAACAGGCCAGGAGACAGGTGTAATTTTTAAAAAAAACGCCTTTACACAAAAGCGCCGTCATTTAAATCAAAAGCGCCATGTTCTATTCAAAGCCGCCGGCGGCTTTGAGCATTACATCCCAACGTTACATCGCCGGCGGCTTCAAATTGAAGCTGAAATGCGCCCATTAGTAAATCCGGCTGTTTGCAATGCAAACCCGCCGGAAAACCGCCGCGATGCATGGTGGCTTCAAGCCGCCATGCATCACACCTGATAGTAAATCTAGCCCCTGGAGTGTCACAGGTTAGCCCTATATGAACAAAATTATTGGAACACTTCACCATTACACCAACAAACTATAATGACATTTTATTCAAATACATAAACTTTAATATGGAGTCGGTCCCTCTTTTGCAGCAATAACAGCTTCCACTCTATTTGGAAGGTTTTTCACAAGAAGTTGGAGTGTGCCCATTCATTCTGTAGACCATTTATGAGGTCAGGCACTGATGTTGAACGAGAATGCTTGGCTTACAATCTCCGTTCCAGTTCATCTCAAAAGTGTTTGATGGGGTTAAAGTCAGTGCTCTCTGTGGGCCAGTGAAGTACACACACCAAACTCATCAAATCATATCTTTGCAGTTCCCAAACTGTTGCCATAAAGTTGTAAGCATAGCATTGTCCAAAATGACTTGGTATGCTAAAGCATTAAGTTTGCCTTTCACTGGAGATAAGGGGTCTACCATTACCATACCATTATCTCTCCTCGACCAAACTTCACAGTTGGCAAAATGCAGTCAGACAGGTAAAGTTCTCCTGGCATCCACCAAACCCAAACTCACCCATCTGACTACCAAACAGAGAACCGTGATTTGTCACTCCACAGAACATGCTTCATTGCTCCACAGTCCAGTGTCCATGTGCTATACACCACTCCAACCAATGCTTGGCATTGGTCTTGGTGATGTGAGGCTTGCAAACAGCTGCTCGGCCATGGAAATCCATTCCATTAAGCTCCTGCCGCACAGTTTTGTGCTAACATTATTGCCAGTGGAAGTTCGGAACTCTTCAGCTATGGAATCAGCAAAGCGTTGGCGACTTTTACGCACCATGCATTCTAGCAGTCGTTTAGCCCGCTCTGTGATTTTACATGGTATTTCGCTTCATGACTTGCAGTTGTTTCCAAATGTTTCTACTTTCTAATAATATCACTTACAGTTGACCATGGAATATTCAGCAGGTATGAAATTTCATGAACTGTCTTATTGCAAATGTGGCATCCTATCACAGTACCACGCTTGAAGTCACTGAGCTCTTCAGAATGACCCATTTTGTATCACAAATGTTTGCAAATGGAGACTGCATGGGCAGGTGCTTGATTTTATACACCTCTGGCAACAGATGATTGAACCACTTCAGTCCAACAATTAGCAGGTGTGGCCAAATACTTTTATCCATATAGTGTATATATAGAAGATATCGAGTTTTGGATTTTTTTTTTCATATCAGATCCAATTTTGGCGTGGGGAATCGAGTTTTGTTTATACTCAGATACTCAGATCCACAGATCAAAAAATCTATTGGATTTCACTAAATCCGTACAGCTCATCAGATATGTGTGTGTGTGTGTGTGTTTATATATATATACATATACGAAACGCGTTGAGCTGTGGTCGCTATTGGCATCGTTATTACTACTATATGTGAGTTACTACTACTCGTTTTAATAAATTGTCATTTTCATACTTTTACATTGCATCCTTTGTCTATTTTCATCCATTTTCGCCCTGGATGACCTTTGACTGAGGAATTGCCATCTCAGAGTTCACTGTACATCATCTGGTACGCAGTATAAGCTGTTTGTGTTTGGAGGTGTACTCTTAAAATTAACCCATTTGGTGCCGGGCTAACAATTGATGCTGGTGGAGGTTTATCACATGTGGTGATATATTACATAAACTCTATTACACTATATGAGTTTTTTCTATTTTTTGGCCCACGTTATCGCTATTGTTGGAGAGGGGGAGATATTACCTCAGAAGAGGAACTCCGTTTCTACCACACGATCATTGACTTCATCTATATGGTACGCATTTTATTACATCTTCCCATATTACTATCAATACTACACATTGGAGCACCATACTTGTTTATCTATCCGCAATTACTACATCCCTCCGGATTAACCATCTGGATTCAAGTGATTCAAGGCTGCCGCTCTTAAACGAGCTATGTGTTTTTATCGGGACTGATTGTGTCTTTTTTGGTAAATCATTTCACCAGTCATTTATATTGGTGGTTACGTTGTGGTTATTAGCGCTGTTTATATATCTGTTGTATGTTAAATATATATATATATATATATATATATATATACATACAGTCAAGAGGTTGATCTGATAGGTACAGCACCACAATTTGCGATGTGCGCCTGTTCTTCATTCTTATGGTACGCTTATACGAGTGATTGTCCCAGATGCTATATAATAAGAGGCGCCCATCTCTTTGTTTTGAACTCGCCATTTATTATGTGGATTAACCAGCCAGTTTGTTTTGGAGTGTGGCAGCCACCTGTAAATGTGGGGTTTATATTGATATTATGCCTGTTCATGTTTGATGTTATTTTAACCGGAGAGTAAGTAGAGCGCCTATTGTGTCTAGTTGGTGAATACTATATATATATATATATATATGATAGATAGATAGATAGATAGATAGATAGATAGATAGATATATTAGAAAAGGGAATGTATAAAGATGGTTTTCTTCAGCAGTATTAGTAAAAACCTTGCATCTTTCAATCTTTGTGTATGATGTTGAATGTTTGCTGGGTCTGATGTTGCCATTAGCAGTCAGCATTCCAGCAGTGTTTAAACTGTTCTTTTCTAGCTGTCTTTGTATCTAAGACAATAGTGGATAAAATAATTGATATTACAAAATGTAAAGTAGTGTAGAATGTGTGGTACATTTTTGATTATGACAGTAAAAAAATCTTATAACTACTCTACTGATTCACAAAGGGTAAACATTATAAAATGAACCATACTCTCAAGATAATAATCAGATAAGTGCAATAAAAAATAATATGTAAGTAGCCATAAAAATAGGCTAGAGGCAAAGAAGATAAGCTGTTAAGGACCATATTTATAACATTCTCAAAGGTTAGAATAGTTATGAAAATCTTGTTGTGAGATTAAAATACCAAGTCTATTTTCTCGGATCACATGTATTAATATTTGAAATACTAAAGTATTTATTTCCTAAATGCTTTACAATTTCCTATCAGAAAAAAAACATTTATAGTCTTCACTGAATGATTGTGTTGTGAGCTATGTGCTAGCTTTGAATGATGTAAGCTGTCCTCTGTCACATTTTATCAGCAGTTCCTGTCACTCTATACAATGCCACTTCTCTAATCTTGTCTTTATGAGGATCCAGTATTCATGAAATATATAATGACCCCACCCAGTCTAGCTCTTCTTTATCTCCAGATTATCCATTGATGCAGGAGTCATAGTCTATGCTCAACCAAAATGTACTTTAGTAACAAAAATCTAACCTTGGCCCCTCATAAGGTCATTAGTATGTAAATATCAATACAAAATGTTTAAATATCTCTGATAGGTTTAAATCTAATCAGGGCTGTTTATTTAAAATGTGCGAAAGCTAAATAATCAGCACTTAGCTTTAAACAATCTACTGTTAACTGCAAGTTAAGTTGGGTACACACTACATGTTTTTTCATACAATGATCGTGCCAATCACATGATAAACCACCTTTGGTAAGACATCACATTAGTTTGTATGCTCCCACGATCATGTTTTATCATACCAAAGCACTTTGTATCGTTTGATTTGATTTTATATGAAAATCACGATCAACAATGGAATGACGTCAAGCAAATGTGGAAGTCTGTATGCACTCATGACCAGTAGTGTAGGCAGCTTTAAGTGTGCAAAGTCACAATCATTTCAGTAAATGGTAATGAGAGATGAATAGCACAGATCTGAAGGTACACATAAATCTGCATGCTCATCAGGACTTTCAGTCGTTGGTAAAATTGTTACAGAAATCACATCTGCAGTCATTTTCTGTAGTGTGTACCTAGCTTTAGACAACAGAAGCATACATTTGACATTTGATTTTTGGCAGTGACATAGTACAATTGCACACTCTGGGTGCTTCATGCAGCTTCCCCTGTGCTCATTTCAATGTACTATTTTTCCCTAAATTTTCAAAAAAAATAGCAACATACAATGTTTTTCCAGTAGACCTAATTGAATGTTTCAGCCTTGTGGAGTACTGTATGGGATAGGAATGTAGGTGGGCTTATCCTGGTACTGTCTACATAATACAGGAGCTATCTCATGCTGCTTGTGCAATAAAATGTAGCTCTTACCTTCATCAAGAACATCATCATAATTTATTTTTATAACGCCACTAATTCTGTAGCCCTGTACAGAGAACTCACATCAGTCCCTGCCCCATAGGAGCTTACAGTCTAAATTCCTTAACATAAGCACTCTCACAGACTGAGAGAGACTAAGGTCAATTTAATAGCAACCAATTAACCTACTAGTATGTTTTATTGAGTGGGAGGAAACCAGAGCACCCAGAGGAAACCAATGCAAACACAGGGAGAACATACAAACTCCACACAGATACGGTCATGGTTGGGAATCAAACTCATGATCCCACTGCTGTGAAGCAGAAGTGCTAGCCACTAAATCACCATGCTACCTTCTTTAAATTTTGGGGTCAAGTGCTCCTTTACCCATCTACTTCATTGAAACCGACAAAGGCCAACAGCCTTTGGTTCTAGTGCAAAATCCAAACGCTTGCTAATTGAAGTTGTTTCTCTGCTTTAAAATCTACATATGTAGCATTCTATCACAAAATAGTGAATTGTGTTCTGTATGTATGCAATGTGTGTGTGTGTGTGTGTGTGTCTGCATATATATATATATACATATGAATATATATATATTTATACATTTAATAATATAAATAAATTTGACTGACACAAATTCTTTAAAACCCCAACAAAATACACATATTTGTTATCTCTATAATTTAAGAAGCCAAAGAAATTATATTGGTAAACACCTGTGGTTGCACTAACAGTGAATGAATAAAAATGGCAGAGTTATGAATAAATACATTACTTATTTCTGCTTATTTTTACCCATATAATCCAAGTAAAACACAAAATACTATTTTATGCTACTAAAAAAAGTGCTGTATTAGTAGTGACCAATCATTCCACAAATTGAAAGACATGGTCCTTCTATTCCTAGCCAGTCAGCCATCTTAAACAGCCTGTCCCATGAAGATTTCCAAGTGGTAGGAAAAAATATGTTGAGGGGAGGGGACAGTGTAGATACTATAGATTCCCGACCATGGCCTTATCTGTGAGGAGTTTGTATGTTCTCTCTGTGTTTGCGTGGGTTTCCTCAGGGTGCTCCGGTTTCCTCCCACACTCCAAAAACATACTAGTAGGTTAATTAGTTGCTATCAAAATTGACCCTAGTCTCTCTCGGTCTGTGTGTGTGTATGTTAGGGAATTTAGACTGTAAGCTCCAATGGGGCAGGGACTGATGTGAATGAGTTCTGTGTACAGCGCTGCGGAATCAGTGGTGCTATATAAATAAATGATGATGATGATGATGAACACATCACATGAAGAACAAAATACAAAGACCAGACATACTCAATAAATAAAATACAGGTAACATGTAATGCAGATCAAATTATTTGTGAGACAGTAAGTGAGAGCGATGGTTAGGGAATCAGGCCAAGAGGTAGAGAGGGTGATGAGATATTAGAAGTAGAACACACGCAAATCTTGTGAGAGCTTGCATCCTAAAGGAAAGAGGGAAAGACAAATAGGGTGGTGAAAGAGCCTTAAAGAAGGAGTGTTTAGAGAGTGATAAGGCTGAACTGTTAGAGGCAAGTATGAACTTGAAGTCAGCATGAGTGCGTGAAGGGAAGCCTTAATTCATACATGTTAAACTGTAAGGTTTCTTGTCTAAGAAAAATATTTATGATTTCAAATTTAGAAAAATTAATTGTGCTCACCAGCTTTTTATATCACATGCCACTCCCTGTCTACCAGATTTTAACTCACATGCTACCCCCTTCACACCAGCTTTTCAGTCATAATCCACCAATTTAAACTCACATGCCACCCCTTCCTCACCATATTTTCTCTCACATGCCTCTGTGCCAACTAGCATTTTTTATCAAATGCCAACCCCTGCCAATCAATATATCACATGCCCTGTCCAACTCCTCAGCACTGCACTTGAAACAGCTGGAGGACCAGTCTTGACAATTAGAGACAACCAGATCTTTTCTCTGTGGGCCTGTGACTTATAAGCTGGGAAGTGTTCTGATGATAGTAGGCACTGGGGTTATCCTGCACATCGATTGCACCAATAAAAAAATGATTATAAACACTAAAATACACATATGGATGACATACTTCATTATACATTCATATATACAGCACCGCTAATAATTTGTCCTTATTCAAATTTTTTATGAACTCTACATATGTATATCTATGAAAGTATATGTTTCAGTATATTTTAAACACATAAATCCTTAGACAAATAAAGCTAGTAATAAATACATTGGGAATAAATAAAAAATATAAAATATATATGGAACGTTCCACCTATATGAAACCAACACCACTACCAGATTCTTCAATCGAGTATCTTGTAACAAGAAATATATAAATAAGTAGAAGAATATATTCAGAAAGATCAAACATCTCTACAATTACTTCTAGTACTGTTCATGTCAGTCGTTACCCTGACTACCAAGCATTCAACGGACATACCCTATAACTAATTTGTCTCCAATTGCACAGCTTATATAATATCTATAGCTCAGATATAGAATACTTTTACATAACCTATGTCTTCCCAACTAAATTCCTTACTCAGAAGTGTCTGTTTGTATTATATCCAATTGAACATATCCAAAAACACATGTGATGGGCAGAGGAAAATAGTGTATATCTCACTGTTGAAAATTACATTAGTAATGACCCTGCTTATTATTGAAGAGAGAACTTGGAAAACCTTCATTGCAGAATCATAGAAAGCTGACTAGTGCTACCTATCCAATACTTACAGTCAAGTCTATAAATATTGGGACATCGACACAATTCTCATTTTTTGGTCTCTATACACCACCACAATGGATTTGAAATGAAACAAACAAGATATGCTTAAACTGCAGACTTTCATCTTTAATTTGAGGGAATTTACATCCAAATCAGGTGAAAGGTGTAGGAATTACAATGGTTTCTATATGTGCCTCCAACTTTTTAAGGGACCAAAAGTAATGGGACAAACTAAACAATCCTACATCAAACTTTCACTTATTAATACTTTGTTACATATCGTTTGCAGTCAATTACAGCCTGAAGTCTGGAACACATAGACATCACCAGACGCTGGGTTTCATCCCTGGTGATGCTCTGGCAGACCGCTACTGCAAATGTCTTCAGTTCCTGCTTGTTCTTGGGACATTTTCCCTTCAGTTTTGTCTTCATCAAGTGAAATGCATGCTTAATCGGATTCAGGTCAGGTGATTGACTTGGCCATTGCATAACATTCCACTTGTTAGCCTTAAAAACTCTTTGGTTGCTTTTGCAGTATACTTCGGGTCATTGTCCATCTGCACTGTGAAGCGACGTCCAATGAGTTCTGAAGCATTTGACTGAATATGAGCAGATAATATTGCCCGAAACACTTCAGAATTCATCCTGTTGCTTTTGTCAGCAGTCACATCATCAATAAATACAAGGGAACCAGTTCCATTGGCACGCCATGACACTACCGCCACCACGCTTCACTGATGAGGTGGTATGTTTTGGATCATGAGCATTTCCTTTCCTTCTTCATACTCTTCTCTTCCCATCACTCTGGTACAAGTTGATCTTTGTCTCATCTGTCCATAGAATGTTGTTCCAGAACTGTAATGGCTTTTTTAGATGTTGCTTGCCAAACTCTAATCTGGTCTTCCAGTTTTTGTGGCTCACAAATGGTTTACATCATGTGGTGAACCCTCTATATTCACTCTTGTGAAGTCTTCTCTTGATTGTTGACTTTGACACATATACACCTATCTCCTGGAGAGTGTTCTTGATTTGGCCAACTGTTGTGAAGGGGTTTTTCTTCACCAGGGAAAAAATTCTTCGGTCATCCACCACAGTTTGTTTTCCGTGGTCTTCCGGGTCTTTTGGTGTTGCTGAGCTCTCCGGTGCGTTCTTTCTTTTTAAGAATGTTCCAAACAGTTGATTTGGCCACACCTAATGTTTTTGCAATATCTCTGATGGGTTTGTTTTGATTTTTCAGCCTAATGATGGCTTGCTTCACTCATAGTGACAGCTCTTTGAATCACATATTCAGAGTCGACAGCAACAGAATCCAAATGCAAATATCACACCTAGGATCAACTCCAGCCCTTTAACCTGCTTAATTGATGATGAAATTACGAGGGACTAGCCCACACATGTCCATGAAATAGCTTTTGAGTCGATTGTCCCATTACTTTTGGTCCCTTAAAAAGTGGGAGGCATATATAGAAACCGTTGTAATTCCTACACCGTTCACCTGATTTGGATGTAAATACCCTCAAATTAAAGCTGAAAGTCTGCAGTTAAAGCACATCTTGTTACTTTAATTTCAAATCCATTGTTGTGGTGTATAGAGCCAAAAATATGAGAATTGTGTCGATGTCCCAATATTTATGGACTTGACTGTATGTCTCACTATGTCTCACATTCCTGAGCAGACAGGACAGTCCCTCTATTTTTCTCTATTAGCCCTTCTCCTTGTTTTCCATCTCTCATCTGATCCCTGCATACTATTATTGAAAACATTGTGTTATTGGTGTGTTCCTAGTAACTTTTTATTAGCACCGTTGTACACTAAAATGGCAAGCAGCGGTGCCTGAATGAAGAAGGAGTTATTGAAATGGGAGTCCATGAGATGAAATCCTGTCTTCTGATTGGCTGTTTTCTCTTTAAAACCTGTTTTCAAAACTTGCGATTTTTTTTTTCAGCCATAAAACATTGATATTTGTAGACATTTTAACACTCATATCTAGCTAAATGCCTGTTCACAATATTCTATTCACTTTGATTGTGGACTATTGTCTTAATATTTTCTCCACATTTGTAATGGATGGATGTTTGTTTTTTTGTTCATTTTCTCCTCATTTATTAATTTTTAGATTATGGCTGGACATATTCGGGATTGTGTACATTATTTGTATCTTTTGAAACAACAGAGTTAACGTATTTAAATAATGATTGTCATGTTGGGGATTCCATCTGCTTTTACCAGCATGTATACTAGTGAATTTGCCAGGATTATTTCTATAAATAACATCTTTTTAATTATTTAATGGAAATGTAAGTCTTTTATTTAGCATCAGCAATAAAAAGGAGATTATACTGAACATATTACACAGAGTATTCTGTGAATATAGCTCCTCCCTGCCCCCACATACAGGCAGCTGGACACAGATCCCTGCGACAAAATACAGCTGTGTGGCAGATACTTTTTCTCTCTGTCTAAAAAAAGAAGAAAAAATACATAATTAGACAAAAGAGGTTAGTATGCCCATTGAACGAGATTCACAAGATTAATGAAAATGTGTGTCAAGCATGTGAAAGATGTGATCCCTAGTCATAATTGCAGTCATTTTTTAAAACATATTTTAAAAAAAGAAGTATCAAATAGATTCATAAACAATGAAAATACCATTCTGAATTTAGGCTCAAAATTTACATATCGCAGCAACTAGAGATGTTCACTGACCCCCGTGTTTTGGTTTTGGATTCGGTTTTGGATCTGGATTACCGTCGTGTTTTGGTTTTGCAAAACCGCCCTTGCGTGTTTTGGTTTTGGTTTTGTTTGGTTTTTTCTTTTTCTTTTTGAAAAAAATACAATTCTTTTGGTCTAAAATAACCTAATTTAGTGCTCCACCAGTTTCTTAGATAAGTGAGGTAATTCTAAAGCTAATAAATTATGAAAAAAACAGTTTAATCCCTGGTAGGCCGTCCTTAATGCGAACACTTGTCTGCAAATTATCCAGTCAAACCTGGTTGTATACCTCCTCCATCTTTGATTATTGGCAATGTAGCCATCGTCTTTGGGTGTATATTACACCCTACACTTGTAGTTGAATATTAAAAAAGCAGCCTGCACAGACTGTGGAGCTAGAAAGTAAAATTAAAAATTAAATGGACCACGGTACTTTGGTGGCTATCTATGCCCCCCCCCCCGCCCTCCACTTGTAGTTGAATATAAAAAAAGCAGCCTGCAGATACTGTGGAGCTAGAAAGTAATATTAAATGGACCACGGTACTTTGGTGACTCTCTATGCCCCCCCCCCCCCCGCCCTCCACTTATAGTTGAATATAAAAAAAGCAGCCTGCACTGACTGTGGAGCTAGAAAGTAAAATTAAATGGACCACGGTACTTTTGTGGCTATCTATGACCCCCCCCGCCCTCCACTTGTAGTTGCATATAAAAAAAGCAGCCTGCACATACTGTGGAGCTAGAAAGTAAAATTAAATGGACCACGGTACTTTGGTGGCTATCTATGCCCCCCCCACCCTCCACTTGTAGTTGAATATAAAAAAAGCAGCCTGCATAGACTGTAGAACTAGAAATTCGAATATACAAAGAAATGGACAAAGACAGTTTGGTATCTGTCTGCATCAGATCCCCTCTCCACTAGGAGTAAAATAGAAAACTATTCAGCCGTTATATAATCTAGAATATAAATAGAAATTGAGAAAGGCAATTTGGTATCTGTCTGCATCATAATCATCAACATCCTCATTAGGCCCTCGTCACCTCCATAAATCTCCCCCTCATCCTCTTCTATTTCAAAAGTGGCATCCTCAATTTGTGTATCACCGGCTACACTCAGGCTGTTCAGGTACACATCAGCAGAATTGCTGAAAAGGCCCTTCTTTATGGGTACACTAACAGAATGCTCACGATTAGACATACCACTGTTGGATGGACTCTCCACAGGGATTGGTGTCATTTATGAATCAGAGCAAACATTATCCTCTAATGCCTTACTGTTATCTTGCAGCTCGGCTTTGACGCGTAACAGTAGTTGTGCACCAATTGTAGGCTTGGTAACTTTTTGGGATCTGCCACTAATAGACAAAGGTGAAGGCCTCATTCTCTCTTTGCCACTGTGTGTGTAGAATGGCATGTTGGCAATTTTTTTTTTATCGGCACCTAACTTTTGCTCAGTAACACTTCTTTTTCACTTCAACACAGTAAATGTTTTTTTTTTGTTTTTGTTTTTTGGACTGATTTCGAAACACTCTGTATTTTGACATCGCCTTGCCCAGATGGCGTACTGGGAACACTAACATCAGGACTGGTGACAGAACCTGATTGCTCATTCTGATCATATGTGGACTGCTTTGAATCCATTCTGAGCGCAAAGCACTTGTAGTGGTAAAAAATATTTGGTAAGATACTGCTGACAAATATGACTTTTGACAGCCAGAAATATTTATGCACAATTATGGGGGACACCCCAAAAGCACTGAGGAGTGCTAACAGTTAGTTGGAAGATACTGCTGACAGATATGACTTTTGACAGCCAGAAATATTTATGCACAATTATGAGGGACACCCCAAAAGCACTGAGGAGTGCTAAAAATTAGTTGGTAGATACTGCTGACAAATATGACTTTTGACAGCCAGAAATATTTATGCACAATTAGGGAGGACACCCCAAAAGCACTGAGGAGTGCTAAAAATTAGTTGGTAGATACTGCTGACAGATATGACTTTTGACAGCCAGAAATATTTATGCACAATTATGGGGGACACCCCAAAAGCACTGAGGAGTGCTAAAAATTAGTTGGTAGATACTGCTGACAGATATGACTTTCGACAGCCAGAAATATTTATGCACAATTATGGGGGACACCCCAAAAGCACTGAGGGGTGCTAAAAATTATTTGGTAGATACTGCTGACAGATGTGACTTTTGACAGCAAGAAATATTTATGCACAAAATAGGGGGACAGCCCAAAAGCACTGAGGAGTGCTAAAAATTAGTTGGTAGATATTGCTGACAGATATGACTTTTGACAGCCAGAAATATTTATGCACAATTATGGGGGACACCCCAAAAGCACTGAGGAGTGCTAAAAATTATTTGGTAGATACTGCTGACAGATATGACTTTTGACAGCCAGAAATATTTATGCACAAAATAGGGGGACAGCCCAAAAGCACTGAGGAGTGCTAAAAATTAGTTGGTAGATATTGTTGACAGATATGACTTTTGACAGCCAGAAATATTTATGCACAATTATGGGGGACACCCCAAAAGCACTGAGGAGTGCTAAAAATTATTTGGTAGATACTGCTGACAGATATGACTTTTGACAGCCAGAAATATTTATGCACAATTATGGGGGACACCCCAAAAGCACTGAGGAGTGCTAAAAATTAGTTGGTAGATACTGCTGACAGATATGACTTTCGACAGCCAGAAATATTTATGCACAATTATGGGGGACACCCCAAAAGCACTGAGGGGTGCTAAAAATTATTTGGTAGATACTGCTGACAGATGTGACTTTTGACAGCCAGAAATATTTATGCACAAAATAGGGGGACAGCCCAAAAGCACTGAGGAGTGCTAAAAATTAGTTGGTAGATATTGCTGACAGATATGACTTTTGACAGCCAGAAATATTTATGCACAATTATGGGGGACACCCCAAAAGCACTGGGGAGTGCTAAAAATTAGTTGGTAGATACTGCTGACAGATATGACTTTTGACAGCCAGAAATATTTATGCACAATTATGGGGGACACCCCAAAAGCACTGAGGAGTGCTAAAAATTATTTGGTAGATACTGCTGACAGATATGACTTTTGACAGCCAGAAATATTTATGCACAAAATAGGGGGACAGCCCAAAAGCACTGAGGAGTGCTAAAAATTAGTTGGTAGATATTGCTGACAGATATGACTTTTGACAGCCAGAAATATTTATGCACAATTATGGGGGACACCCCAAAAGCACTGAGGAGTGCTAAAAATTATTTGGTAGATACTGCTGACAGATATGACTTTTGACAGCCAGAAATATTTATGCACAATTATGGGGGACACCCCAAAAGCACTGAGGAGTGCTAACAGTTAGTTGGTAGATACTGCTGACAGATATGACTTTTGACAGCCATAAATATTTATGCACAATTAGGGAGGACACCCCAAAAGCACTGAGGAGTGCTAAAAATTAGTTGGTAGATACTGCTGACAAATATGACTTTTGACAGCCAGAAATATTTATGCACAATTAGGGAGGACACCCCAAAAGCACTGAGGAGTGCTAAAAATTAGTTGGTAGATACTGCTGACAGATATGACTTTTGACAGCCAGAAATATTTATGCACAAAATAGGGGGACAGCCCAAAAGCACTGAGGAGTGCTAAAAATTAGTTGGTAGATATTGCTGACAGATATGACTTTTGACAGCCAGAAATATTTATGCACAATTATGGGGGACACCCCAAAAGCACTGAGGAGTGCTAAAAATTAGTTGGTAGATACTGCTGACAGATATGACTTTTGACAGCCAGAAATATTTATGCACAATTATGGGGGACACCCTAAAAGCACTGAGGAGTACTAACAGTTAGTTGGTAGATACTGCTGACAGATATGACTTTTGACAGCCAGAAATATTTATGCACAATTATGGGGGACACCCCAAAAGCACTGGGGAGTGCCAAATATTAACAAAAAATAATAAACCTCTATCCTCCTCTCTTCTCTAGCGATTTTTGTCAGAGCAATTGCAAGAAGAATATTGGCTTCTCTGTCCCTGCTCTAATCAGCCTGTGACTACACCCTGCTCTCTCCCTCTGTCAAATGGTGATGGATTGCTGTGGAGGCATGTATTTATAATGTTGAAGTATCGCGAGAACCGAGCCCCGAGATCCGACGACGTCACGATGATGTTCGGCCTCGATTTGGATTCGGAACGGCCGGGAGCTGAGCTCGGTACACGGATACCCAAAGTTCGGGTGGGTTTGGTTCTCGGGGAACCGAACCCGCCCATCTCTAGCAGCAATTCACATGGCTCATACATGTAGCACTGTACTGAGGACATTTTTTTATTATGGAAAGATATTTTGTCTAACCCTATTTCTAGCATAGAATGGAAGACAAAATAGTGTTAACTTTAACTTGGCTACATCCCAGTGCAAATGCTACATTTGCTTTACATGTAGCATAGCTTTTTGTAAGAAACAATCCATAACACTGGTGTGAGTGAATGGTGGGGGGGGGCATACAACGGCCAAGGACTTGCTATAAGTTAGTATTAGTAACTAAAGCTAGGTACACACTACAGAATTTTCCACCAACTTTTTATGCCGATCGATTTTACATGCGATCGATGTTCCGATCGCTCGGTCCATGGACTGCATACACACTAGCCTTGTTTAGAACCATAAAGGGAAGAGCGGACGTCCCTTTAGCAACTTTTTACAGCCATGTTGTCATGAGCAATGACTGTAATTTCGTACTCACTGTTGTGGATCCGTCGGAAGTTTATACAAATTACACAACAGAAATGAGATTGGAACGAAAATATTAAACGGTACGACCAACCAACAATCGTCCATTTGGGCAGAATTTCGACCATTGTGTCTCTACACACACTGACCTGACTTTTGAACGAGCGGTCGTATGTCGGCTGATTGAGCTGATTATTGGACGAAAACTGTGTAGTGTGTACCCAGCTTAAGGGGTTGATACACAGTTGGCCGAAAATAGAAGTAAATAACTCTTAAGAAAAGCGTACATAAAACATGAGAAGTTGGGCCCATATGCAGAGCCTTACACCTCTGGAGATGCAACTGCTCAGCGTCAGCAGCAAATACAATCCCAAAGGAACAAACTTTGTACATGAAATGGCCCTTTCCCTTCTGTTCTGATTGACCAATTACCTCAAACAGCACACTGTTTGAACAATCTCGCCCCTCACAAGCAGCGCTTTAATTTTGGTCTTTTGAATGGCGGTTTTCCGGCGGCTTTGTAAACCCCCTAATAGTAAATCCGGCTGTTTGTATGTTGAACATTGTTGAAACCGTCATGGCGCTTTATACAGAGGTGGGTTTGAAAACATCATTTCTGGCCTTTTAGACGGCGGGTTTAGCGTTAGTAAATCCGGCGATGGCTAAACCGCCGCCAAACCCACTCGAAAGTCGGCGGGTTTACAAACACAAATCTAGCCCTCAGTCTGTTTCTGGACTTAAACCTTACATGGAATTATTCCTGGATAACGATTTCTGCCATAGAGATTTATACCGTCTTTTTTAGTCTGGATATCTATTGATCTAATATCATCAATTATTGAAAGGATTCTGGACATATGGAGGTCCAATGATTTGCATTTACAAGAATGACCCAAAGACATCCTAATTACCATCCGGGATTCATAGTATTTTAGCATTTATTATTGTTTTGTCTGCTTTTTTACTTGCCTGTATTGTGATCAATTTATTGTATGTTTATCATTATTTAATTATCCGAATATTGTAATAATTTATACTAATAAATGCAAAGTTTAAGTTATTTTTTATTTCATTTTATTTCAACCAGCGCTTTTCTGTTTTTCTTTATTTGTATGATATGAGTTTACAGTTCTATTGTTATGTGTGGGTGACAAATAATTCAATACAATAAAATATAACTAATTTGATAAAGTTTCAATTGAACTAAAGTATGTGTATTTAAACAATTCTTACATTATATTGGTTATTGTCTACAGTAGATTTAAACTGATGTGAGTAAGAGATAATGTCACGGGCACTAGGAGTCTTTACCCAGGGATCACCAGGTGATAGGCTTACCAGAGCAGTATAGGTGGTAATATGGTACTCTGGTAGCAGGGTGATCACGGAACAGGAAATAACAGATGATGAGATGCTCAGGAAAGTCTATGACTAGCAGCACTGGCAATATGGAGGTAGTAATACACGAGGAACTGTATGGACAAAGGACACGTGAAGGTAGTCAGTGGTCTGCGGTAGCAAGTTGTACCACTGCTATAGTGAGGAGGAATGTCCAACAGAAACGAGGAGGTGATGAGAGTCAGCGGTCTGCGGATAGCAAGTTGTACCGCTGTCTGAGTGAAGGAATGGAATCCAAGTGGAGGTATCCGGGGAGTCAGTGGTCTGCGTTAGCAAGTTGTACCACTGCTATGTGAGAGGATACTGGAACAGGTGAAACTGTAAACAGGAGTCAGTGGTCTGCCACTAGCAAGTTGTACTACTGAATATATATGTGAGGAGGTGCACGGGGAGAGACTGCAACACAATATATACACGGGCACCTTGACTTTGATCCACAGTAATATGCACAATATAAATGTATAAATGACTGAACAACACTGCCAATATAGAAAGTCTCTTGAAGTAATCCGGCATGAGATAACACAGTCAATGATGGCAGTAGAGTCAGCAGATAGTACACTCCAGAGGAGAACCAACACAGTCAATGATGGCAATAGACTCAGCGGATAGTACACTCCAGAGGAGAACCAACACAGTCCAGCAAGGTATGCAATACACAGCACAGTCAATGGGAAGTATGCATACCGTGGTTCAGGAGAAGGCAGTCAGACAGGAGTGCAGAGATACCTGAAGGGCAGGAGGCCAGCAGGATACAAGTCCCTGGATGGGTGAAGCAGGGGTCTAGCAGGTGCAGCGCACAGGTAGGTAGACCAGCAGGGAACACAGGAAGGCGTGGAGAGCGGATCAGCAGTAGATGGATGAGTAGCGCTGAGAAGTAACAGCAGCGGGTCTCTGCGGGAACACGGAGGTAACCAATAGCAACCAGCAGGTGCAGTAACGATGGGACACCGGAGCAGAGTTGAACTGGAACAGATGATCACGGAGAGTAGCGGGTAGCAATAGTGGCAGCAGACTCAAGGAAACACGGTAGAGTTGAAGTGATTAGAAGACTGTAGTGCACGGAGGCAGCGGATAGGAATCAGCTCACAGTCACGATGATATAGTAGATGGTAGAAGTGGTATGGGAACCACAGTAGCAGAAGTGGTTTGGAAACCACAGAGGTAGAAGTGGTTTGGAAACCACAGGAATCAGCAGGGCTGAATGAACAAGGAAACACAGGAACACCTTCAGAGACTCATGGGGAATGAGACTCCAAGATCAGGCAACGTGGTGTTGACCACAGGTGCTTAATATAGGGAGGTTGCCTGATCTGCCAATTAAGTTAAAGGAACATACACTGGAGGTATAGAAAGGGCTGCGCATGCGCAGTCCCTCAGGATGGAGGACGGCCACGGTTCCTAAATGTCCGGGAAGAAGCACTCACAGTCCGGTGAGTGACAGTACCCCCCCTTTTAAAGGTGGGCACAGAACGCCTGGAACCGGGCTTGTCCGGATTTTTGGAATAAAACTTCTTCAGAAGGGCAGGAGCATTAAGATCTTCAGCTTTGATCCATGAACGCTCTTCAGGACCAAAGCCCTTCCAATGAACGAGGAAACGGAGGACTCCTCGCGAAATTTTTGCATCCAATACCTCAGTAATCTCGAAATCCTCCTCCTGATGAACTTGAACTGGCTGCGGTGCTGAGGAAGGAGTCGAGAAACGGTTGATGATGAGAGGTTTGAGCAAGGACACATGGAAGGCATTGGAGATCCGAAGATTCTTAGGAAGAAGAAGTTTAACACATACTGGATTGATAACTTGAATGATCCTATATGGACCAATAAAACGAGGGGCGAATTTCATAGATGGAACCTTCAAACGAATATTTTTGGTAGATAACCAGACACGATCTCCAATTTTTAGTGGTGGAATAGCCCGCCTCTTCTTATCTGCGAAAGACTTATATTTGTTAGATGTCTTCTTTAAACAGGTTTTGACCTGAGACCAGATATTTTTGAAGGTCTGACAAGCAGTCTCCACAGCAGGAACTTGGGTGGGCGGGAGGGCAGGAAATTCCGGAAAAGACGGATGGTGACCGTAGACCACAAAGAATGGAGTTTTGGATGATGACTCATGGTACATGTTGTTATGGGCGAATTCAGCCCAAGGGAGCAATTCTACCCAGTTGTCTTGGTTGGCTGAAGAGAACATCCTAATAAAAGTCTCAAGATCTTGATTGACTCGTTCCGTTTGTCCGTTAGATTGCGGATGGTAAGACGATGAGAGTGCTAATCGTATGCCCAAGGTTTTACAAAGGGCCCGCCAGAATCTGGAAACGAATTGTACTCCTCTATCTGACACAATCTCAGACGGACATCCATGGATGCGGAAGATTTCTTTAATGAAATGTTCAGCCAGAGTAGACGAGGAAGGTAAACCGGACAGAGGGACGAAATGAGCCATCTTCGAAAATCTGTCTACCACTACCCAAATAGTATTGTGATTCTTACTTGGTGGCAAATCAGTAACGAAATCCATACTAATATGGGTCCAAGGCTTGGACGGAATGGGTAGTGGTCGCAGCAACCCTGCTGGAGTTCTGCGGGAGGATTTGAACTGAGAACATAAATCACAGGAAGCAATAAACTCTTTGACGTCTCTCCTCATTGAAGGCCACCAGTAACTACGAGAGAGAATCTCAAAGGTCTTATGTTCACCGGCGTGTCCAGAAAAACGAGAGGCATGGAACCACGAAAGGATTTTCCTCCTCAGAGTAGGAGGCACGAGGGTCTTCCCAAATGGTAGCATTTTGGTGGATGAAGCAGCCAGAGAAATACATTTGGGGTCTAGAATAGCATGGTTGGGAACCTCTTCTACATCAGAGGACGTCACAAAAGCTCGAGATAGAGCGTCAGCTTTCTTGTTCTTAGCAGCTGGTTTGAAGGTTATAATTAATTCAAAACGGGAAAAGAAAAGAGACCATCTTGCTTGACGAGGGTTCAAGCATTGAGCAGATTGCAAATATGACAAGTTCTTATGATCCGTGAAGATCGTCACCGGATGGCAAGCTCCTTCCAACAAGTATCTCCATTCCTCTAATGCAGCTTTGATGGCCAGCAACTCCTTGTCCCCGATAGTATAGTTTTTCTCTGCGGGCAGAAGACCCCGAGAGTAGAAGGCACAAGGATGTAATTTTTGTTGCTCCGAGCGTTGGGAGAGAATAGCTCCTAAGCCCACATTAGAGGCATCTACTTCTAGGAAGAAGGGGAGTGTCACATCAGGTTGTCGCAGAATGGGAGCAGACGAGAAGGACTCTTTGAGGATTTGAAAGGCTTGGAGAGCCTCAGATGACCATTGCTTAGTATTAGCCCCTTTCCGAGTTAAGGCCACAATGGGAGATGCAATGGATGAGAAGTCTTGAATGAAGCGTCTATAGTAATTGGCAAAACCTAAAAAACGCTGGATGGCACGAAGAGTAGTTGGCTGAGGCCAATGTAGTACAGCATTTACTTTGTCTGGATCCATCTTCAGGCCAACTCCGGAAACTATATACCCCAAGAATGGAATCTGGGGTAACTCGAATGAACATTTTTCCAATTTACAGAACAACGAGTTTTTCCGTAGTCTGGAGAGGACCTCTGCCACATGTTGGTGATGAGAAGGCAGGTCCTGTGAGAAGATCAATATGTCGTCCAGGTAGACAACGACACATACATATAATAAGTCCCGAAAGATCTCATTGATGAAACCCTGGAAAACCGCGGGGGCATTACACAGCCCGAAGGGCATTACTAAATATTCGTAATGCCCATCTCTGGTGTTAAACGCGGTCTTCCATTCGTCACCGGAACGGATTCTAATTAAATTGTAGGCACCACGAAGATCCAACTTAGTAAATATCCGAGCTCCCTTGATGCGATCAAATAGCTCAGTGATCAGCGGAATGGGATACCGATTCTTGATAGTAATGGCGTTGAGTCCACGAAAATCTATACAAGGGCGTAATGATCCATCCTTCTTTTTGACGAAGAAGAACCCAGCTCCAGCGGGAGAGGTGGAAGGTCGAATGAACCCACGCTGGAGATTCTCCTGTATGTACTCAGATGTGGCTTGAGTTTCAGGTAACGAGAGAGGATAGACCCGACCCCTGGGAGGAGTCTTGCCAGGTAGAAGGTCGATCGGACAATCCCAAGAACGATGAGGAGGAAGACGTTCAGACTGAGCTTTATCAAACACATCGGCAAATGAAGCATACTGAGGAGGGAGTCCCGGGGAGGACGATGAGATGGAAGATTGCTGTACTTTAAGAGGAATAACTTGAGAGAGACAACGATGGTGACATTCAGGCCCCCAAGACGTAACTTGAGGGGTGCGCCAGTCAATCTGGGGAGAGTGACATTGAAGCCATGGAAGGCCTAAGACAATCGGACTTGTCGTAACAGGAAGAATTAAAAACGAAATTTCTTCATGGTGTAGTACACCAATCTGAAGGGTTACTGGAGACGTACTCTGGGTGATGAGACCATTGATGAGACGTGATCCATCTATAGCCGTCACAGTAATGGGTGTTTTTAAAGTGATCACTGGTAGGGACCATTGATTCACTAGTGATTTAGAAATGAAATTTCCTGCTGCTCCGGAATCAATCAATGCCTGTGACTCAAAGGATTTGGTAGCAAAGGAAATCGTAACATCGAAAGCGCAGACTTTAGATTTCATAGACAATGGAGAGGACTCCAGGGACCCTAACTTCACCTCTCCAGAACTAGTTAGGGCCTGGCATTTCCCGATTTCTTAGGGCAAGAACTGAGCATATGTGTGGAATCAGCACAATAGATACAGAGTCTATTCTTTACTCTTCGTTTCCTCTCTTCTAAAGATAATTTGGAACGTCCTATCTCCATGGGAATCACAGAAGGTGAAACTGGACGAAATTGAGGGTTTAAACGAAGAGGTGCTTTAGCAGAAGTTGTTTTCTCAGATTCTCTTTCACGAAATCTCATGTCTACACGATGGCAAAGAGAGATCAAATCTTCTAGTGACGAAGGAAGCTCTTGGGTAGTCAGTGCATCTTTAATTTTATCGGAGAGCCCCTGCCAGAAGGCGGCAACTAATGCTTCAGTGTTCCACTGAAGTTCAGAGGCTAAGATCCTAAATTGAATGACATACTGTCCTACTGTATGGGAGCCTTGTCGCAAACGAAGAATGCTGGAAGCAGCGGAGGTCACACGACCTGGTTCATCGAACACACTTCGGAACGTGGAAATGAATTTGGCACTATCTTGTAGAATTGGATCGTTTCTTTCCCACAGAGGGGAGGCCCAAGCCAGGGCTTGTCCAGAAAACAATGAGATAAGATAGGCCACTCTGGAACGATGGGTAGAAAAATTTTGAGGTTGGAGTTCAAAATGGACTGAACATTGGTTAAGGAAACCTCTACAAGTTTTGGGGTCCCCGTCATATTTTGACGGAGTAGGCAGGTGAAGCGTAGGAGCTGTAGACACCTGGGATGGCACTGGGGAAACGGAGGAAAGCACAGGAGCTTCAATACTAGCTGTAACAGTCTGTCCAGATGTTCCTTGGGAGGTTAACGATTGGTAACATTGAAGTAACAGCTGTTGGCGAGCATCCTGTTGCTCCACACGGCTGACCAGATGCTGCAGCATCTCTTTAGCAGTAGGTTCCGTATCTGGGTCTGTCATGGCCTGATCTTACTGTCACGGGCACTAGGAGTCTTTACCCAGGGATCACCAGGTGATAGGCTTACCAGAGCAGTATAGGTGGTAATATGGTACTCTGGTAGCAGGGTGATCACGGAACAGGAAATAACAGATGATGAGATGCTCAGGAAAGTCTATGACTAGCAGCACTGGCAATATGGAGGTAGTAATACACGAGGAACTGTATGGACAAAGGACACGTGAAGGTAGTCAGTGGTCTGCGGTAGCAAGTTGTACCACTGCTATAGTGAGGAGGAATGTCCAACAGAAACGAGGAGGTGATGAGAGTCAGCGGTCTGCGGATAGCAAGTTGTACCGCTGTCTGAGTGAAGGAATGGAATCCAAGTGGAGGTATCCGGGGAGTCAGTGGTCTGCGTTAGCAAGTTGTACCACTGCTATGTGAGAGGATACTGGAACAGGTGAAACTGTAAACAGGAGTCAGTGGTCTGCCACTAGCAAGTTGTACTACTGAATATATATGTGAGGAGGTGCACGGGGAGAGACTGCAACACAATATATACACGGGCACCTTGACTTTGATCCACAGTAATATGCACAATATAAATGTATAAATGACTGAACAACACTGCCAATATAGAAAGTCTCTTGAAGTAATCCGGCATGAGATAACACAGTCAATGATGGCAGTAGAGTCAGCAGATAGTACACTCCAGAGGAGAACCAACACAGTCAATGATGGCAATAGACTCAGCGGATAGTACACTCCAGAGGAGAACCAACACAGTCCAGCAAGGTATGCAATACACAGCACAGTCAATGGGAAGTATGCATACCGTGGTTCAGGAGAAGGCAGTCAGACAGGAGTGCAGAGATACCTGAAGGGCAGGAGGCCAGCAGGATACAAGTCCCTGGATGGGTGAAGCAGGGGTCTAGCAGGTGCAGCGCACAGGTAGGTAGACCAGCAGGGAACACAGGAAGGCGTGGAGAGCGGATCAGCAGTAGATGGATGAGTAGCGCTGAGAAGTAACAGCAGCGGGTCTCTGCGGGAACACGGAGGTAACCAATAGCAACCAGCAGGTGCAGTAACGATGGGACACCGGAGCAGAGTTGAACTGGAACAGATGATCACGGAGAGTAGCGGGTAGCAATAGTGGCAGCAGACTCAAGGAAACACGGTAGAGTTGAAGTGATTAGAAGACTGTAGTGCACGGAGGCAGCGGATAGGAATCAGCTCACAGTCACGATGATATAGTAGATGGTAGAAGTGGTATGGGAACCACAGTAGCAGAAGTGGTTTGGAAACCACAGAGGTAGAAGTGGTTTGGAAACCACAGGAATCAGCAGGGCTGAATGAACAAGGAAACACAGGAACACCTTCAGAGACTCATGGGGAATGAGACTCCAAGATCAGGCAACGTGGTGTTGACCACAGGTGCTTAATATAGGGAGGTTGCCTGATCTGCCAATTAAGTTAAAGGAACATACACTGGAGGTATAGAAAGGGCTGCGCATGCGCAGTCCCTCAGGATGGAGGACGGCCACGGTTCCTAAATGTCCGGGAAGAAGCACTCACAGTCCGGTGAGTGACAGATAAAAGGGCAGAGATGCTGGCACAGATAGGAAGGGCACAGAGACACATTTGTGCAGACAGGAGAAGGGCAAAGAGGATGGTGCAGACAGTTGAAAGACAAAGAGGTTGGTGCAGATAGAGGAAGGGCAGAGAGGCTGACTGAGTTGAGGGAAGAGTAGAGAGGCTGGTGGAGACAGGAAGAGCAGAATGGCTGGCACAGATAGGAAAAGGACAGAAAGGCCTGTGCAGGCACTCGAAATGCAGAATGGCTGGGATGGAAAGGGAAGGGCAAAGAGGCTGGCTGTCACACTTCAATGCTGGAAGCTGGAAATGACAACTATGGAGCCTGGGATATGATTAAAACATATAATATTTGAACAGGTATGAACCAGAGAATGCAGGAAGTTAAACGAACCGAGTATTGCAGACAATAAACAAGAATTTCTGGGTGATGTTGAGAACTGGTAACAAGGAATACAACTGGTGCAGGTAGACTGGCTGAAAGGAGAGAAATCAGAAACAGAGATGACAGCAGCAGCTGGCAGGAATCCCAGAGAACAGGAGAAACATGAGGGCACAACAATGAGGAACAGCAACATAAACAACAATGACCAGCACAGGTAACTGAGAGAGGTAGGCATAAATAGTAGACAATCAGGTGCAAATGATTAGCTTAATGCATCTAGTTAATCCCTGATAGTAAGAAGAGAAAGGCATGATAGCATCACCAGAGGCAAGAGTGGGCGATGCAAAGCAGCATGCAGATGTAGTGCAGCAGTACAAGTGGAGGCAGATCGTGACACTGGCACAGGCAGGGGAAGAAGAGAGAATGGCACAGACTGTGGCCAGAGATAGACAGACACTCACAGGGACACAGATAGGAAAGTATGATAACAGAAAGAAAAGTGACAGGAATATACACAGTAACAGTAATGTACACAAACTTACCTTATTTGCCTTCAGTCTGTACTAGATGTGTAGGGGGAGGTGGTCTTGATCCAAGCAGCTGCAGTCCTGTGGAAGAGGAGTAGAGATGGGGTCAGGAGACACACAGGAAATGTTGTGTCACTGGCTGACCACTGATGTCTTCCCCTGCAGAAGAAGAATGCTGGAAATATGACATCGGCGCGGAATTAAGTAAAGCCTCGCTGGCATCTTAACAACTTTGAAACGAAAACACTAGTGATCAGTCTGATTTAAAAAAATATAATTGTTCTGTGCTGCCTTAAATTACTCAGGGATCTGATTGCTTAGAATTAATTATATCATTTTCTTGGAAGACAAAGAATTAAAATTGGGCAGTCCTATGAGTGCTCATACCAGACATTATCTTTCTTTTTTTTATGGGGAAAGTAGTTTATTTGAAGTCAGTAGAGCAATTGATAACGAATTAAAGAAAATAAGTTTACATTGTTCATATTTATTTATCATCGCCATAATCTATTTTGGGGGACCACAGATTACGAAGCAATAAACAATAAGAACACAATACAAATAAAAATTGGAGCAAAAACAGAATATACAACTTAAAACATTTTTTTAAAGAAAACTTTTTTAAGAGGACAAATAGGTGAGGATATTAGATTGGAATTTGATAGGGTCCTGCTCATGAGAGTTAATATTCTAGAGGGACAAGGAAACACACAAAGACATTGTGGGTGGCGTCAATGTAATATATTTGTAACTGTCACTTTTGACAATGTAATTTTTTTCTCTCATTATTTATTTGTTTTCCTTTTTATTTATTTATTGTTTACAAATTGGCCACTAGACCCTCCTCCTTCAGCATTGAATGATTTCAGCTTTTATAATATTTTCTCCCTGTGTTTGTGTAGGTTTCCTCTGGATGCTCCAGTTTCCTCCCACACTCCAGAAACATGCTAGTAGGTTTATTGGCTGCTATTAAGTTGTCCTTAGTTTTTCTAGGTCTGTGTTTGTGTGTTCTTGGGAATTTAGACTGCACGCTCCAATGGGGCAGGGACTGATGGGAGTGAGTTCTCTGTACAGCATTGCGGAATTAATGGCACTATATAAATAGCTGATAATAATGATGATGATGATGATGATGAAGTGTAACCACTGATAGCTACATTTGACAAAATGAAATGAAAATCATCATGAAAATGTACAGCCACTTTATAAATATTTCTAGTTCTAAATACAGTACATTATTGATCTGTATTATACATATACCTGACTTTTGTTGATTTGCTGTCCCATTTTCACAACTGGAAACAGATAAAATCATTTGTATAAAATGTGATGATTAACAATTCCAAACCAACCAGTTTTGACTAATTAGTGTTCTATCTGTTCTTTAATGATTCTGTTAGAAAGATATTAAAAATGTTTGTTTTTGTGTTGCTAAATCAATAGATGACAGACATAGACATAAACATTGGCAATCTATTACTTTAAAAGATAAGTTCATTTTCTTACTTTCAGCTCCAGATCTTGATGTGTTTTCCTATGTTAAGGTCCCAGGAGGTTAATTGTGCCTTGGGTTATGATTTAAAATTGTCTCAAGTGTATCACAGTTTTAATTTTCACACCTTTGTAAGAACTAGACAAGTGCAATAACTATAATTTTACATCACTTGCGAATTTCCATTAACTGGCTTCATAACAAATCATTTGCTAATCTTCCACTTCATATTTCTCTGCATCCCTTTGGTAACAAACTCATAAATTCTATGTCCTTTCTACGCACACAACAAAATTAAAATAGACCACCAGTAAATAACTAATGTTCCATTTTTATATATATGCATTCCCAGTAGTAACCAACACTACCCACATTTCATTTCAATCTAAAAGTTTCCTGAATAGTACAATCACGTTCTGTACACTTTTAATTTAAGCATTTTAATCTAAGCATTGTTTGAAGGAAAAATAAATCTGTGCTGTAATATTTATTTTGAGTAGGCATATATTGAATTGATAATTTTAATTCACATTCAGTATTCTATCACAGACTGCAGTAAAAAAATATTTTAAGCAAAGTATACATCTGAAATAGTAGTAATACAGTTTAATACAGTAAAGACAAAGGAGAAAGTATGCCTAAGTTTCATGCAAATTACTTAGGTGCATCGAGCAAGCTTTTGCTCCATAGTAGGCAAGGCAGCGCAAGAATAAGAACAGAGGGCTGTATCTAAGCGCGAAGGATAATAAAAGCTAAGGCTGTATTGAACTGTATTGGTACTCTGGGGGTTAATTTGTGTGGTCTGCTCATGACGTCCGGATGAGTCATGGGGAGGAGTTATGGAAGTTATATCTGAAATGGGCGGAGAAGAATCTTTCTCTCAAGGCTGATGGACGTTGGATGAGTACTCCTAGATTCCTCTGTCTGTCCCTGCTGCATTTTTCATTGATTTCACATTCTGTGTCTTTCTCCCTTTAGTATAGTTATTTTTCCCTTCCTTATTCTCTACCTCTCCTGTCTTTGCTGCTTTATATTTTTATTTTATTTTTTCCTTTACTTAGTTTTCCTCTCTGTTTAGTTCCACATAACTGTATGTTCTTGCCCTCTTTCAAGTCAGCTCCTCTTCCTTAGAGTTTTCACACTAGATTGTACTTTGATTGAGTTCAGATGTTGGGCTGCAGTATGCACAGAGCTAGGTGTGGTATTATGGCTGTATAGTTATGATAGCTATGGGATTTTTCAAGAGGGTTTTTGTTTTCAGCTAATATTTATAACCCCAGGCTAGTCTTCATTATTTTCCTCTGCTTTTTCTTCTCCCTGCCAGCTATTCAGTCATATGTGGGTCAGTGGTTATAGAATACAGGTATGGGCATGTGCAAGTTAATTAAGATGTTAAGTGATATCAAACTTTGCACTCAACTTGCAGCAAGGATTCCCTTCCCCCACCAGCTCTTATGTATCCATTTAGATCATGCAGGCACAGACAGATTCAGCTTAGAAGCCTGTTGCACACAGCCTGGGTTTTTTTTTCTACTTGCCTCATTTTATTTGTTCATCCAGACAGACACATAGCTCATGGCAATAAAGGGACAGGTGAACTGTTTTATGTATTTACCTCCAGGTCAATATAAAGGGGTTTATTTCCACGGACCTTTTTGTTTAAGGTATTGCCTTATAGCTTTCATACAGTGCAATGCTATTTAGTCTGTCCCCGTCTATGGTTTTGAAGGGGGATACTGATTTGCAAACCCTTAATAAGGTTGTGCTCCCCCCTCACTTGGAGCGGTAACCACGGTTTTCAGTGCGCCCACTGTCTGCATGCGGGGGAAGGGGTGTCTGCCCCTGCCACATGCAGGGCCTGTCGCAATTTTTTCTGCCAACACCCCCCCCCTCTAGCACAGGTGTAAGCTCTTGTGACGCTACACCTCTGCTTAATGCCAGCAGAGTCAGTATCCTGGATGTGTAATCTCTACCCATTTCAGTACCATATATCAGTTTACATGAGCCAATTGCTTATACAACAGGTTGGGACGAGCCCATTGGGGATCATATCAATAGACTGCTCATTAATGCCTTGGTGACAGGATTTGCAAGTGTGTATCAGAATCTCTGCTGAACTTATAGGGAATTGTATGTGATGGTTGACTGTCCATAATATAATTGTAATGTATATTTTCGTACGGTCACATCTCCAGGTACTCTGAGTATATCAGTATATGTATGCATATTTCTTACACTTCATTTTGTACTGGTAACAGATGCAGGTCATAGGGATGGGATCTGCTATGAGGAAGGGGAATGCCGGAGCAGCCTTAGTTGACCGGTTTGACGGGTCTGTGAGCTGTGACGGACATACCTCAGCACATTCAACAGTGGAAGGTCAGTTGGCGGCCCTAAAGGGCGGTTTCCATTTTGCAAAGTGAGATTAATATGTATGAAATACTTGGTTACAGCCTTTGTTCTGATAGTTGTATTTCAGTTTGGCATCTTTAGCTCCGGGGACTTCCCTCAGAAACTTGTTAAGTATTTGCGCAAGCAATTGGTAACATGCGAAGATTATCGGGCGCTGAGTCGACGGTCTGGTGTTAGGGAGGTGCTCATTGCACAGGGGTGGGAATGGTGCGATGCTCTAGCATTGCCTTGATTTCACTAGGTTAGAGTTTATACTTGCACGGATACCCCGATATAGCATGGTGACAAGTCAGGCAGTGGGCAGGAATGAGGAATCAGACCCCCCCCCCCTCTGGCCCTACTGAAGGTAGGGGTACCAATTAGGGTGGTTCACATGAGCGAATGGCTTGAGCGGTACACACTCCAGTTAGAAGTGATGTGCTATCGTTAGGGTAGGTCTAGGCGACCGCTGGAGCATTCTTGAAACCCTCCAGTTTAGTTCATGAGGTTTTATCCGGCAAAGTTCACGGGCAGTTTGCGTTGGGGCGGATGTGCGCCGACTTTCCAAATCCCTCACTTGCCGGGCCTCGGTGGTTTCCCGGTACGGTGGTTCCTAAGCAGGGGCAGGACAGTTTGGGCTGAGGCAGCACCCGTTATGGCCGCAGGGTGCGGCAGCGAATTACGCTCCCTGAGAAGTTCTGCAATGTGGTGTAACGATCTGTGAAGCTGTGCTAGACGTAGGGGGAGGTCCGGCAAGAGGTAGTCGGAATTAGTGCTTACCTAAGGTATACGCAGTCTCCTGCTGGTTCATTTAGGTGCCCTATCGCTCCTACACCGGTTTGGCTGTGCAGGCACAGGCCATCAGGGCATCGCTCGTTACTTGAAAGATTTTCTGGGCAGGAAACCCAGTAAGTGCTCAATAGGCAAGGAAATTTTGCTTTAGGTAGGGGCTTGTTTCCCGTCAAGGGGTGTCACAGTCACGGGACGGAAGTTGGAAGGTATGAAAATATAGCGGGTGGACTTGGGCATCAAGATAGACAAGTTCCCGAGCCTTGTAGGCTCACCTTAGGCAGGTTTATGAAGCTGGGCCAGTGGATAGCTGAGGTGCTTGAGTTTCAGGGAGTAACTTTGGAGCAGGCTTATTCCATCCTGGGGATCACCAAGTGTCGGAAGTGGAGGGGTCTAAAGCAGGGTGCAGGCTCCCTTGAGGTAGTATCCATTGTGATACTGAGACCCGGGAGTGTTTCTTAGTTGGGATCTGTTCCTGCAAGGTTTACGAGAGTGCAGGTAAGAGTGTGGGGGTCGTCATTGTCTTGGAGGGATGCGCTGCATCTTGGTCCGGCAATTGGGGCGGTCCGACTTGGCTGATAGCTTAGTCCCCCTGGGGACTTTCTCAATAGTGGGAGCTGGGTGCGTTGGAGGACAGGCTAGTTGGGAAACAGATGGTTTGTTATGGTGTGATAACACCTGAGTAGGGCAGGGCAATTAGGCTGTAACAGGATACTTCGCCCTCGCTGATTTCTCAGTTGAACAGGTTGATATTGCACCATTGTCCTATGGCATCTGCTCACAGGCACGCACATTTAGGTCTGGCAGGTTGTCCAGCGACAGGGAGGGTTGACCGATTCAGCCCGTGATCCTGTAATACGGACAAAGTATCGTGTTACTTGGCAGGAGTGGTGCATTTGTCCGAAGCCGGGCCAGGATACTGCTGAAGGAGGGCATGACGTATGATAGGATTAGTTGGGGCTGGGTTGTCAATCCAGTAATTCTGAGCAACTATGTCAGGGTCTCCGGTGGGAAGTTAATTCTTCGCTAAGTTGCGAAGGGAAGTGGTTTACGCCAGAATTTTGGTTGTGTCTAGGGCCGTGAAGGTTCGAGCGAGGTAACACCTGGTAACCCCGATTGAGGAGGATGAAAGGGGAGATAGATTATACAAAAGTTTTTAATCTCTAAAGTCCGCAGGGGTTGGGGCGAGAGAAAGACAGGATCCTCCGGACCAGAGAAGGCCTATTAGTGACCCTTTGTTAGGCAGTATGCGGGCCGCAATCCCGGATATTGCTCGGGACAGCTACGAGGTCGCTTTGTTTCGCGCAGCATTTGTGAGGTTATACTTTGGCGCTGCGGTTGAGCGAGCTAGTTCTTCCTTTCGGGCCTCCCCCCTGTTAGGCATGCTCGGGCAACACGTGGTAATATCTAACAGCTCGCTGGGCTGTAAGGTGTGGAAATCCAAATCTGACTAGTGGGGGCGCAGGATTACAATGGTCCCAAGGGTTGGTTGCTCTGTTTGCCCTATTGTGATAATCAGCCAATTTGCCTCCTTTTAGACCGAGTGGGACTCTACCTTGGTTGGTGCATGGTGATGGTTCGCCTCTCACCAGGTAACAATTTTCTGTGGTGTTTAAAAACAAATTGACGGCTGTGGGTCTGGCTTGTAAACGGTTTGGCACGCATTCATTTTGTATTGGTGCCGCTACATCTGATGCGGTTGCAGGGCCGTCAGAGCCACCATATAAAGAACTAGGAGGTGGAAAACTAAGGTCTACAAACTTTATTTGTGACCCTCTCTTCTTTCCTGAATTTCTCCTCTCCTGATCTGAAGCTGCGGGCGGATTCACAGGGCTTCAGCTGCTCATGCTTTTGGAAGCAGGGCGCGAGGGTTTTGTCCGTTTTTTCCCTCTAAAGTGGAGCCATGATTGGCTTGTTGGCTCCATGAGGTTTTAATGGTTTTACCCTCGCTTGTGTTTCAGCTCCCCTCTTTGTTTCCTTCTTCTACTTGTTTGAATGCGTACCCCTTGTGTGGTGGACTGCTGAGTTGCCTGTTATGGGTGTGCAGGATAGAATCTTGGGGACATGCTGGTCCTTTCTTTTTTCTTCTTCTTAATTTTTCTATTTCCAGCTGCTGAAAAGTGTTGCTGGTATGTGACGCTAACATGGATCTTGTTTTTCACTGCCCCCCTTTTTTACAGAACACAGGACCCCGCGGCTGATCTGGGTGTTGGGACACTTGTATGTGCATTGGGCTGCTTTGCATAGGGCTATAGGTGATACTTCAGCTATTCCGGGGTCGGTTGTGTTTCAGTGGATTGGTCAGAGGGGTTTAAAATGGATGGGTTTTCGTAGGTTGTTAGTTAACGAGATTGCTAAAAGTGGTGTGCCTCATGTGTTGGTTATTCATCGGGGAGGAAACGACTCGGCAATAGGTAGGACCGTGGATTTGTAGTTTGTAATTCAGTAGGAGTTGGCTTGGGTCCGTGCCTCCTGGCCTGACCTGTTAATATGCTGGTCGGATATAGTGCCTAGGTTGTCTTGGAGACATTTTAAGAAAGGCAGAGTGGCTGACGAGGTACGGAAGAAGGTGAACTCGGTGACTGCTCATTTCACTTGCTTTATGGTGGAGTGCGTATACAACATCCTCTTATACGTTTTCAGAGTCCTGGTCTCTATCGGTCTGATGGTGTTTATCTGAAGGAGGAAGGCATACATTTGTTTTTTGAGGATATTTATAAAGGCTTAGCGTGATTTCTTTAGGTGTGGTGGCGGGCCGCGGCTCTTGAGGATCCGGGCGTGGCCGGAAATCGCAGTACAGTCGACGGCCAGTGGTAAGGGCACATGACGGTATCGGGCATGCTTAACCCACCTGTTTTCAAATGGAATAGGCTATTAGTCTCGGTACAAGTACTTCCCGACCGGGTTGACTTGTGGTTGCTTCCGTTAGCCTAGAAAATGGGAGGGTTCTGTAGTGCCCGGGGTGGTAGCCCCGTTTAGGTAGATATGTGCACCTTGGGGTGTGTGGTTGTCCCCCGTTTGCGGATGCCCCCTGGAAGGCTTGGGGCATCCTGGTTGGCCTGGCGGATGTCGACTCGAACTGCTATTTCTCCACCACCATACCTGGCAATAAATCCAGTGTTACTTTCCCCATACTTAAGTTGTCGTGTCTTTATTATGGTTATGGTTAAAACGATAAGAGTATAATGTAAGGAAAGGTTATCAGCCGTTAAGCATTTTATGAGATCACATATTGAAATGAGATTAATGAGTCAGGTGGGTACATGTTTAGTAGATTTCCTTACTGTGCAGAAGGGCAAATGGCCATTTTCAATGCACAAATAGAAATTGATCTTTGCACCAGCTCTAAATTGGTGGAGATCATGACTTATCCTAAATTTTTAACCTCTCTTTACACCTACACACTTTTCTAGTTTACAGATGTATCTCTAAGAAGTGGAGAGGACTTGCACTGTGCAACTTGTTATGATAAATTTACAGTGTGGTGTGAGTGCGTTTTGTAAATAATGTCCAGTGTGTCCATAACAAGTTCTGGGGGCAGAAGGGGCAGCAGCCATCACACAGTACCCATCACACATCATGTGTTAAAAGAAGAATGAAAAGTGAAGATAAGAAGAGTGCAGCAGAAGATTATGTGGAGTCAGAGAGAAAGTGAGTACTGATTCGATTATCTACTGGGCAGTTTACTGGACATTACTATTAATGAGGACCTTACTGGGCATTACAACTACTGAACACCTTATTGCATGTTCATCTCACTAGTCATTATTACTACTGGTAAACCGGAGTGGTGGAGGTTAAACCGCACTTCCTTTCTATGTCATATGTATAATGCTGAGTAGTGTGGGAATACTAAGTGTAAAGAGTGGGTCCCTTCCCCTAATGGTCATATAGTAAAGAAGCAGTATTCCCTGGTGCAATGGATGTGGAATGGGTGCAAAAATGTATTCAAACAGAAGAATAATAAAACATATATAGCATATATTGCATATATGGTCCGGACCAAAAGGATTTCAATATATATAAATATGCAGTAAAGTAATATTCAGAATGACCAAATTCCAATATTAGCCCAACAAGTTCAATACTCAACATATACATTACCACTGCATATTAGGTACTGGAGCATTATTACTTTACATTAGATCATGCTGAGCTTTGTGAATGTAATATTAGATATATGGCTTTACAAGTGATATATTTGATCATGCTTGGCTACATATACATATTAGTTAATATAAATACTAGGCGTTGAGGTTCTATTAGTTTCTTGTGTGAGTGGGCATTAACACTGGCATATTACAACATCATGGACATTATATAAAGATTGACACATTACATTTTACTGTAAATTATCACTGTCATTTCAGATTTTGCTGAATTTTACCAATGGTATATTATGTCTCGATTTAGGGGAATATTTGATCCTGGTGGATATGGGCATCATCATTTCTATAATAAATCTTGAGGGCCCTTACCCTTGTCATATTAAAATGTGCAGGATAAATATTTTTACTGGCTTATTAGAACATGCTGAACATTACCAATGATATAATAGATTTTGATGGATATTATTACTTCCATATTCAATATTGATGGGCATTATAACATTTTTAATTGCTATTTTCTTAACTTCAGAGTTTCAGTGGTAACAAAACTGTGGGCATTGCCATCAGGTAAGGGAAGAATTGAAACCTGAAGGTCATTATATGTTGTGTCACGGGATAGCATAATATGTGGAGCACTGATGATTATGGTATAAGGGTCACTTCCGGCATAAGTTGAGAATATTGCATTAAGCATATAGGGCCAGAGTCATTAAGAAGAGCAAGGCAAAAAGAGAAGTAAATTTGATCTGGGACAAACCATGTTACAATGCAAGGGGTGCAAATTAGTCTACTATTTTACATGTAAGGAAAATACTGGCTGCTTTTTCATGTAGCACACAAATACTTGATAGCTTTGTTTTAACATTGAAATTTAAAGTTTATCTAGGACATTTTAAATTTACCTCCCCCTCCAGTGTCGGACGGGGCCATAAAGGGCCCACAGGGAAAACCAATGGTTGGGGCCCACCTACTGACATTTAGCTCTGCAAATCACTGTGGATGCATGGCCAAATGAAAAATCTATATTTACATAACACATTTAAAGGGAAATATGCAAATATGTGTAAAACAATGGAGAAATGTATTCTTAATATTACGTGCAATTGATGAATATCTATGACTTCTTGATTCTCAGTCTATGCTACTGCTGGATTCAGGCTTGTCTGGTCCAAGAACCCTGATGCAACTCAGTTCCTGCCATCTCACTCTCTCTGATCACCGACTTTTCCTATTGATCCAGTTCCTTCCTCAGTTTTGAGTCCTTACCTCCCCTAAATCTCATATCTTCCACTCTGTCGTCCCGGTTTCCTAGCCTTAATGTATTTTCCCAATGCCTCCTGTTTACTTTTCTGGCCTCTCTAAACCTTATTTTGCCCAATCAATAAAAGATGTTGCAATATATATATATATATACTTTTAAACCGCCATTTCAACCACACAGTGTGTGTGTATATATATATATATATATATATATATATATATATATATATATATATATATATATATATACACACACACTGTGTGGTTGAAATGGCGGTTTAAAAGTGGCGGTATGGATAATGCAAGTGAATGGAATTTAATAGTAGAGGTGACGGTATGGCATGCCAGTCCACTTCGACCACTGTATGTATCATATATATATATATATATATATATATATATATATATATATATATATATATATATATATATATATATATATTGTGGCAAGAGCCCGCCACTGCAGAAGCACACGCGAACAACTTCTTCCTTTTTATGTAGTTTTATTGTCAGAATGGTAAATGTTTTGACACCGTACAGATTTTACAGCAATTCTTGGAGACCCTAAACGCTAGCTAGACCTAGCTCAGCTCTCTCAAGACCAGCCAGCTTCCCCAGCATTGCTCTCAGTGCACAAATGATACAAACAAGCTTTTATACCTGATACTCCTCCCCCAGCTTTAGCTTGATGGACAGGTGACACACCCACCTTCTCTTTAAGAGGAAACGCCCATCCCTGGCTCTGTTTGCACTAACAGACACACCCTGTCTGTTTGCTGAGAGGAAGGATTTCAAATCATATAAGTTTAACCAAACTTAAACTATTGCTTTTCATACATAAGTCTTTACATTCAATCTAGGTGCATTACTGCACAAATGTTTCACTCTACTTCCCTGCTTTCTCTGCATATTGCCAGCTAAATGCCTCCTTTTGTTACATATCCCTCCCCCTAGCGTCTCCAAGTCGGGGGACGCGGACTTCGCGAGGAGCGCATATTTTCGTGACAACGCATCTGCATTTTTGTGTAGAATCCCAGGTCTATGTTCTACTGAGAACTTGAAAGGTTCCAGTGCCAAGAACCAGCGGGTTACCTTGTCATTTACCTCCCTTTTGTTCTGCATCCATCTCAGTGGTGCATGGTCTGTTATGAAGGTGAACTCTCTGCCTAGGAGATAATAGCGCAGAGCTTCTCTAGCCCATTTTATGGCGAGACATTCTTTCTCCACAGTGGCATATTTTTGTTCCCTTGGAAGCATCTTATGACTTAGGTACGGGATAGGATTTTCTACTCCATTCTTCTCCTGTGACAAGACTGCACCTAAACCAACACCAGAAGCATCAGTTTGGAGGAAGAACCTCCGGGTAAAATCCGGTGCTTGTAGAACTGGGGAGGAACAAAGAGCTAACCGAAGATCAGACCAGGCGGTTTCTGCAAAATCAGACCAGGTTAATGTATCTGGACAACTTTTTTTTAACATGTCCATAAGTGGAGCAGCTCTAGTGGCGAAGTGGCTTACAAACCGCCTGTAGTAACCTACTAAGCCTAAAAAGGTTCTTAACTGCGACTTTTTTTCTGCTCTAATCCAATTTTTGACTGCCTCCACTTTGTCTAGCTGGGGTTTTACACACCTTCGACCTACAACGTACCCCAAATATTTGGCTTCTCTCATGGCTATGGCACATTTCTCTGGGTTAGCTTTTAACCCTGCTGACCTTAATGATGCCAAGACCGCCTCAACTTTGGCTAAATGTGATCCCCAGTCTGGAGTATAAATCCCTATATCGTCCAGGTAAGCGGCTGCATAAGCTGTGTGAGGTCATAGCAATTTATTCATGGTCCTTTGGAAGGTGGTGTTGAAATATGTACAACAGACTATGGGTTTGTTTATATGCATGTAGTTACCATGGAGGGTCAGCAGATGGCGCTGTATTCATACAGAGGTGTATTGTTTGTCTGCTGTATATGCATGTACTTGTTTGTATATTTCCTGTCTCAACTCTGTGTGTTCTAGAAGAAACTCTCTGGTAAAGGAGGTGAGCTGAGCAGCTCATGTTACTGATATGTTATGTTAAGAAGCTATTACTGAAAGCTGTTGTTATACTGATCCTGGCACTTAGTACTATATAAAGAAGATATACATCTCAAGACTTGTTCTGTCTGAATATAAGGTAACTCCTGAGGTGATTCTTTATCTATGAGACCTCCTGCTGCACACCTATGGTATCATTCATCGCAGAATGCCAATAGGTGGCAGGTGCCCAATGCAACCCAAAGGGTAGGACTTTATATTGATAGAGACCATCAGGGGTGGAAAATTCAGTCTTTGGCTTGGCCGTAGAAGTCAGGGGAACTTTCCAATAACCCTTTGTTAGATCAAGGGTTGTCAAATAATTGCTACCAGCAAGATTTTCCACTAGTTCATCCACACGTGGCATCGGATAGGCATCAAACTGCGACATACTGTTTAGGCACCTAAAGTCATTGCAGAACCTAATTGTCCCATTGGGTTTCGGGACAAGCACAATGGGACTATTCCACTCACTAGTGGACTCTTCAATCACATCTAACTGGAGCATCTTCTCGATCTCCTTTCTCACGTCCACCCGTCTGGCTTCTGGAATACGATACGGCTTCTGCTTTACAATGACTCCTGGCGCAGTGACAATATCGTGTTCGATTAGGGTAGTGCGCCCAGGAATGAAAGAGAAGACATCCCTGTTCCGGCGAATCATTTCTTCAGTCTGTTGTCTCTGCTGAATGGACAAAGCTGGCTCTATGGGCACTTCAGACTTTTCAATGGCAGTACTCACTACCTGAGGAGAGGTTTCCTCATCATGCCAAGGTTTAAGGAGGTTAACATGATATATTTGCTCCTCCCTTCTCCTACCTAACTGGCGGACTTTGTAATTGACAGGTCCGACAGCCTCTAGAACTTCATATGGACCCTGCCAATGGGCGAAAAGTTTGCTTTCCTGCGCGGGAACCAGGACTAGGACCTTGTCCCCAGGCTTGAAAGATCGAACAACAGCACTTTTATCATAACTTTTTCTCTGTCGTTCCTGAGCCTCTTTTACATGTTGCTGCACAATGGGCCCTATCTTTCCTAGCCTCTCATACATTTGGGACACAAATTGTAACAGATTTGGCTCCCTGGGACCTTGCTGCTCCCACCCTTCTTTTAACATTTCCAAGATACCCCTGGGCTGTCTCCCAAACAATAACTCAAAGGGACTAAAGCCTGTTGAAGCTTGAGGTACCTCACGGAGGACATCAAATTAGGAATAAGAGCGTCCCAATCTTTTTTCTCTTGAGCCACTGCTTTCCTGGGCATGTGCTTTAATGTGTGGTTAAAGCGTTCCACCAAGCCATCTGTTTGTGGATGGTATACAGAGGTTGGGAAGCACCATAAACCCTAGCAACTGGCACAGGTCCTTCATCAGTTTAGACATGAATGAAGTACCCTGGTCTGTGAGAATTTCTTTGGGTATTCTCAAGCATGTAAACATCAATACAAGTTCTCTAGCTATGGTCCTGGACTTTATGTTTCGTAGGGGAATTGCCTCTGGATACCTGGTTGCATAGTCAAGCACCACTAGTATATTTTGGTGCGGATTTTTCCAGTGGCCCCACAAGGTCCATAGCTATCCGTTCAAAGGGAACTTGTACTATTGGTATTGGAATGAGAGGTGCCCTGTAAATGGATTTGGGACAGGTTCTCTGACAAATGGGACAGGACCGGCAATACTTTTTCACTGCTATGTGTACACCGGGCCAGTAAAACCTAAGCAGAACTCGTTCCCGTGTTTTATCTCCCCTAGGTGTCCCCCACAGACATGTGTGTGTGTGCTGCTTTTAACATTAGGGGTACATGGACCTGAGGAAACATTAATTGTTCTACTTTTTCCCCCTGTACATTAGCAACTCTATACAGGAAATTATTTTTAACAATAAAATATGGTATACCTTCTGCAGGCTGGGCGGCTTTCGCTACCCCATTTACCTCAGTCACACTTTAAAAGGCATGTTCCAAAGTGGCACCATTAAGTTGGTCTCGAGCAAAGTCCTGCAGAGGAAACAAAATTGGTATTGCGGACCAGTCCATATCCTCACTGGCAGGCGGGGAGGGCTCATCTGCGACATCACCGACATCACCGACCAATGCTAGTTTAGACTGTCCATGTTTCCCCGCAGGTGGATGCTTTTGTGGAACTCCTGCTGTGACTCCCAGGATGGCATTCCGGTTTGGCGGTTCCCAAGGATCGATGTCCAGGTGTTGTGGATTCTTAGGCGGTTCCTTTAAGACCGGGCTTCCGACCGTTGCATCAGTTGCCAGCATGTCCGGCCGGATCCGCTCACCGAGGACATAATTAAACAGTGGGAAGTCTCACCCCAAAATGAGTGGATATGGGAGTTTAGGTGCTATGGCAGCTACCACCATAACAGTTTTATCTTTGAGTGTGACTGGTAGCATGGTTCTTTCATGCTCCTGTGTTGTGCCATATACGCAAAGAACCTTCACCTTGGGCAACCGAGAAGTTATGGTTTCGGGTAAGGCAGAGCTGGAAACCAATGAGAGTTCACTCCCTGAGTCAACCAAGGCCAGAACAAGGTTTTGGTTGATTAGCACAGTCACCCGGAACATACAAGGACTTCCTGATGTGGGACTCATGGTAAAACAGCTTGGAAATGCAGGCCCAATATGTGCCACGGAACAGTCCATGGGTTCCTGTAGTATAGGACACTCTGCCTTAAAGTGGCCTGGCTCACCACATTCAAAACACTTTAGATTAGACAACTTTGCACCTGGACCTCTGTTCGTAGCAGTTTTGCCATTGGGCCCTGTAGTAAGAATTGTCAAACCTGGCTTTTGGCGTGGCAGCAGCTTTGGCACAAATGCAGGTTCTTTAGTCATTTGCTGTAGTGCACAAAACCTTTCTACCACGGTGGCAAGCTCTTCATAAGTTTGTTGGGTCTGATTGTAGAACCCACCTTTGCAAATCGCAGTTCAGTCTCCGGATGCAGTGATCTATCGCCAGAACTTCAATAATCCAAGAAGGCGAATTCTCCTCAGGCTGCAGCCATTTCTTTAAAATTTTAGAAAGCTCAGCCACTTGCGCTCTGACCAGTTTTTCTTTACCATAGCGCCATTGGTGATAGCGCTGGGCTTGGCCTGGCCCGGAAACTCCAATGTGAGCCAATATCTCAGACTTTAGGCACAAATAATCAGAGGCCCGTTCCTCATCTAGATCCATATAAGCTCGCTGAGCTTCACCAGTCAGATATGGCGCCAGTCTCTCAGCTTAATCTTTAGGAGGCCATTTTGCCCTTTTTGCAAGTCTCTCAAAGGACACCAGATATGTTTCTATGTCATCACCTGGCAACATTTTCTGGAGAACAGGACCAGGTGGTTCATTTCTGTCATGCCTCACCTGGCTTAACTCTTCCCTTAAGAGCCTTGTGTTTTCCACCTGTGCCTCGGCAACTCGTAGCATCTGAGCTTGCTGCTGTTGCTGCGCAGCGGCCACATACACGAGGGTTCTCAGTACTTCCTCCATGTTGACGTCTGCACGGGTTGGGTAGCGGAAACTTGCTTCCCGGAGTATCCCACTCCTGACACCATTTGTGGCAAGAGCCCGCCACTGCAGAAGCACACGCGAACAACTTCTTCCTTTTTATGTAGTTTTATTGTCAGAATGGTAAATGTTTTGACACCGTACAGATTTTACAGCAATTCTTGGAGACCCTAAACGCTAGCTAGACCTAGCTCAGCTCTCTCAAGACCAGCCAGCTTCCCCAGCATTGCTCTCAGTGCACAAATGATACAAACAAGCTTTTATACCTGATACTCCTCCCCCAGCTTTAGCTTGATGGACAGGTGACACACCCACCTTCTCTTTAAGAGGAAACGCCCATCCCTGGCTCTGTTTGCACTAACAGACACACCCTGTCTGTTTGCTGAGAGGAAGGATTTCAAATCATATAAGTTTAACCAAACTTAAACTATTGCTTTTCATACATAAGTCTTTACATTCAATCTAGGTGCATTACTGCACAAATGTTTCACTCTACTTCCCTGCTTTCTCTGCATATTGCCAGCTAAATGCCTCCTTTTGTTACATATCCCTCCCCCTAGCGTCTCCAAGTCGGGGGACGCGGACTTCGCGAGGAGCGCATATTTTCGTGACAACGCATCTGCATTTTTGTGTAGAATCCCAGGTCTATGTTCTACTGAGAACTTGAAAGGTTCCAGTGCCAAGAAACAGCGGGTTACCTTGTCATTTACCTCCCTTTTGTTCTGCATCCATCTCAGTGGTGCATGGTCTGTTATGAAGGTGAACTCTCTGCCTAGGAGATAATAGCGCAGAGCTTCTCTAGCCCATTTTATGGCGAGACATTCTTTCTCCACAGTGGCATATTTTTGTTCCCTTGGAAGCATCTTATGACTTAGGTACGGGATAGGATTTTCTACTCCATTCTTCTCCTGTGACAAGACTGCACCTAAACCAACACCAGAAGCATCAGTTTGGAGGAAGAACCTCCGGGTAAAATCCGGTGCTTGTAGAACTGGGGAGGAACAAAGAGCTAACCGAAGATCAGACCAGGCGGTTTCTGCAAAATCAGACCAGGTTAATGTATCTGGACAACTTTTTTTTAACATGTCCATAAGTGGAGCAGCTCTAGTGGCGAAGTGGCTTACAAACCGCCTGTAGTAACCTACTAAGCCTAAAAAGGTTCTTAACTGCGACTTTTTTTCTGCTCTAATCCAATTTTTGACTGCCTCCACTTTGTCTAGCTGGGGTTTTACACACCTTCGACCAACAACGTACCCCAAATATTTGGCTTCTCTCATGGCTATGGCACATTTCTCTGGGTTAGCTTTTAACCCTGCTGACCTTAATGATGCCAAGACCGCCTCAACTTTGGCTAAATGTGATCCCCAGTCTGGAGTATAAATCCCTATATCGTCCAGGTAAGCGGCTGCATAAGCTGTGTGAGGTCATAGCAATTTATTCATGGTCCTTTGGAAGGTGGTGTTGAAATATGTACAACAGACTATGGGTTTGTTTATATGCATGTAGTTACCATGGAGGGTCAGCAGATGGCGCTGTATTCATACAGAGGTGTATTGTTTGTCTGCTGTATATGCATGTACTTGTTTGTATATTTCCTGTCTCAACTCTGTGTGTTCTAGAAGAAACTCTCTGGTAAAGGAGGTGAGCTGAGCAGCTCATGTTACTGATATGTTATGTTAAGAAGCTATTACTGAAAGCTGTTGTTATACTGATCCTGGCACTTAGTACTATATAAAGAAGATATACATCTCAAGACTTGTTCTGTCTGAATATAAGGTAACTCCTGAGGTGATTCTTTATCTATGAGACCTCCTGCTGCACACCTATGGTATCATTCATCGCAGAATGCCAATAGGTGGCAGGTGCCCAATGCAACCCAAAGGGTAGGACTTTATATTGATAGAGACCATCAGGGGTGGAAAATTCAGTCTTTGGCTTGGCCGTAGAAGTCAGGGGAACTTTCCAATAACCCTTTGTTAGATCAAGGGTTGTCAAATAATTGCTACCAGCAAGATTTTCCACTAGTTCATCCACACGTGGCATCGGATAGGCATCAAACTGCGACATACTGTTTAGGCACCTAAAGTCATTGCAGAACCTAATTGTCCCATTGGGTTTCGGGACAAGCACAATGGGACTATTCCACTCACTAGTGGACTCTTCAATCACATCTAACTGGAGCATCTTCTCGATCTCCTTTCTCACGTCCACCCGTCTGGCTTCTGGAATACGATACGGCTTCTGCTTTACAATGACTCCTGGCGCAGTGACAATATCGTGTTCGATTAGGGTAGTGCGCCCAGGAATGAAAGAGAAGACATCCCTGTTCCGGCGAATCATTTCTTCAGTCTGTTGTCTCTGCTGAATGGACAAAGCTGGCTCTATGGGCACTTCAGACTTTTCAATGGCAGTACTCACTACCTGAGGAGAGGTTTCCTCATCATGCCAAGGTTTAAGGAGGTTAACATGATATATTTGCTCCTCCCTTCTCCTACCTAACTGGCGGACTTTGTAATTGACAGGTCCGACAGCCTCTAGAACTTCATATGGACCCTGCCAATGGGCGAAAAGTTTGCTTTCCTGCGCGGGAACCAGGACTAGGACCTTGTCCCCAGGCTTGAAAGATCGAACAACAGCACTTTTATCATAACTTTTTCTCTGTCGTTCCTGAGCCTCTTTTACATGTTGCTGCACAATGGGCCCTATCTTTCCTAGCCTCTCATACATTTGGGACACAAATTGTAACAGATTTGGCTCCCTGGGACCTTGCTGCTCCCACCCTTCTTTTAACATTTCCAAGATACCCCTGGGCTGTCTCCCAAACAATAACTCAAAGGGACTAAAGCCTGTTGAAGCTTGAGGTACCTCACGGAGGACATCAAATTAGGAATAAGAGCGTCCCAATCTTTTTTCTCTTGAGCCACTGCTTTCCTGGGCATGTGCTTTAATGTGTGGTTAAAGCGTTCCACCAAGCCATCTGTTTGTGGATGGTATACAGAGGTTGGGAAGCACCATAAACCCTAGCAACTGGCACAGGTCCTTCATCAGTTTAGACATGAATGAAGTACCCTGGTCTGTGAGAATTTCTTTGGGTATTCTCAAGCATGTAAACATCAATACAAGTTCTCTAGCTATGGTCCTGGACTTTGTTTCGTAGGGGAATTGCCTCTGGATACCTGGTTGCATAGTCAAGCACCACTAGTATATTTTGGTGCGGATTTTTCCAGTGGCCCCACAAGGTCCATAGCTATCCGTTCAAAGGGAACTTGTACTATTGGTATTGGAATGAGAGGTGCCCTGTAAATGGATTTGGGACAGGTTCTCTGACAAATGGGACAGGACCGGCAATACTTTTTCACTGCTATGTGTACACCGGGCCAGTAAAACCTAAGCAGAACTCGTTCCCGTGTTTTATCTCCCCTAGGTGTCCCCCACAGACATGTGTGTGTGTGCTGCTTTTAACATTAGGGGTACATGGACCTGAGGAAACATTAATTGTTCTACTTTTTCCCCCTGTACATTAGCAACTCTATACAGGAAATTATTTTTAACAATAAAATATGGTATACCTTCTGCAGGCTGGGCGGCTTTCGCTACCCCATTTACCTCAGTCACACTTTAAAAGGCATGTTCCAAAGTGGCACCATTAAGTTGGTCTCGAGCAAAGTCCTGCAGAGGAAACAAAATTGGTATTGCGGACCAGTCCATATCCTCACTGGCAGGCGGGGAGGGCTCATCTGCGACATCACCGACATCACCGACCAATGCTAGTTTAGACTGTCCATGTTTCCCCGCAGGTGGATGCTTTTGTGGAACTCCTGCTGTGACTCCCAGGATGGCATTCCGGTTTGGCGGTTCCCAAGGATCGATGTCCAGGTGTTGTGGATTCTTAGGCGGTTCCTTTAAGACCGGGCTTCCGACCGTTGCATCAGTTGCCAGCATGTCCGGCCGGATCCGCTCACCGAGGACATAATTAAACAGTGGGAAGTCTCACCCCAAAATGAGTGGATATGGGAGTTTAGGTGCTATGGCAGCTACCACCATAACAGTTTTATCTTTGAGTGTGACTGGTAGCATGGTTCTTTCATGCTCCTGTGTTGTGCCATATACGCAAAGAACCTTCACCTTGGGCAACCGAGAAGTTATGGTTTCGGGTAAGGCAGAGCTGGAAACCAATGAGAGTTCACTCCCTGAGTCAACCAAGGCCAGAACAAGGTTTTGGTTGATTAGCACAGTCACCCGGAACATACAAGGACTTCCTGATGTGGGACTCATGGTAAAACAGCTTGGAAATGCAGGCCCAATATGTGCCACGGAACAGTCCATGGGTTCCTGTAGTATAGGACACTCTGCCTTAAAGTGGCCTGGCTCACCACATTCAAAACACTTTAGATTAGACAACTTTGCACCTGGACCTCTGTTCGTAGCAGTTTTGCCATTGGGCCCTGTAGTAAGAATTGTCAAACCTGGCTTTTGGCGTGGCAGCAGCTTTGGCACAAATGCAGGTTCTTTAGTCATTTGCTGTAGTGCACAAAACATTTCTACCACGGTGGCAAGCTCTTCATAAGTTTGTTGGGTCTGATTGTAGAACCCACCTTTGCAAATCGCAGTTCAGTCTCCGGATGCAGTGATCTATCGCCAGAACTTCAATAATCCGAGAAGGCGAATTCTCCTCAGGCTGCAGCCATTTCTTTAAAATTTTAGAAAGCTCAGCCACTTGCGCTCTGACCAGTTTTTCTTTACCATAGCGCCATTGGTGATAGCGCTGGGCTTGGCCTGGCCCGGAAACTCCAATGTGAGCCAATATCTCAGACTTTAGGCACAAATAATCAGAGGCCCGTTCCTCATCTAGATCCATATAAGCTCGCTGAGCTTCACCAGTCAGATATGGCGCCAGTCTCTCAGCTTAATCTTTAGGAGGCCATTTTGCCCTTTTTGCAAGTCTCTCAAAGGACACCAGATATGTTTCTATGTCATCACCTGGCAACATTTTCTGGAGAACAGGACCAGGTGGTTCATTTCTGTCATGCCTCACCTGGCTTAACTCTTCCCTTAAGAGCCTTGTGTTTTCCACCTGTGCCTCGGCAACTCGTAGCATCTGAGCTTGCTGCTGTTGCTGCGCAGCGGCCACATACACGAGGGTTCTCAGTACTTCCTCCATGTTGGCGTCTGCACGGGTTGGGTAGCGGAAACTTGCTTCCCGGAGTATCCCACTCCTGACACCATTTGTGGCAAGAGCCCGCTACTGCAGAAACACACGCGAACAACTTCTTCCTTTTTATGTAGTTTTATTGTCAGGATGGTAAATGTTTTGACACCATACAGATTTCACAGCAATTCTTGGAGACCCTAAACGCTAGCTAGTCATAGCTCAGCTCTCTCAAGACCAGCCAGCTTCCCCAGCGTTGGTCTCAGTGCACAAATGATACAAACAAGCTTTTATACCTGATACTCCTCTCCCAGCCTTAGCTTGATGGACAGGTGACACTCCCACCTTCTCTTTAAGAGGAAACGCCCATCCCTGGCTCTGCTTGCACTAACAGACACACCCTGACTGTTTGCTGAGAGGAAGGATTTCAAATCATGTAAGTTTAACCAAACTTAAACTATTGCTTTTCATACATAAGTCTTTACATTCAATCTAGGTGCATTACTGCACAAATGTTTTACTCTACTTCCCTGCTTTCTCTGCATATTGCCAGCTAAATGCCTCCTTTTGTTACAATATATATATATATATATATATATATATATATATATATATATATATATATATATATATATATATATATATATAAAAATAAATATTCTCACTAGTTTGATCATAACACAAACATCAGGGCCTGACCAGCCAATAGGGTGATCAGACTGCAGCCTGGGGTGCTGGAGCCAGGGGGGCGCAGCGTCGCCAAGATGTTTTTGATTATTTATTTTTTTTGTAAAGGTGGCAGCCAGAATCATCAGGACCGCCCCTGGTCTAAAGGAGCCGTCCAGACTGTCACTATCACATGACAGGCAGTCTGGCAGCGATCGCTGCTGGCTGCCTGTCAGTGTGGCCACGGGCGTTTCTTACTCTGGTCATGTGAGATCAGGACTTAAACATCTCACGTGACCAGCGTAAGAAGAGTCTGGGCCACACTGACAGGCAGCTAGCAGAGATCGTTGCCAGACTGCCTGTCATACACAGTGCTGAAAGGAGGACTCCACAGCACTGAAGAGAGAACTCCACAGCAGGTAAGTCCGTTCTAATGTCTCGGGGGGAGGGACGGCAGATGGGCAGGTGAGATGGCTAAAGGGGGCAGGTGAGGTGGCTGAAGGGGGCAGGTGAGCAGGCTAAAGGGGGCAGGTGAGCAGGCTAAAGGGGGCAGGTGAGCAGGCTGAAGGGGGCAGGTGAGGTGGCTGAAGGGGGCAGGTGAGGTGGCTGAAGGGGGCAGGTGAGCAGGCTGAAGGGGCAGGTGAGGTAGCTGGAGGGGGCAGGTGAGGTGGCTAACAGGGCCAGATGAAATTGCCGAAGGGGACAGATGAAATGACTGACAGGGGCAGATAAAGGGGGTTGAAAAAATTGCTGAGTGGGGCATTTAAAAAATAGAGTAGCTTTGGAGGGGCATGATCTTTGTATTGTGTAGCAGTTATGAGGATGATCTCTGTGGTCTCTAGGGTCACTAGAATTCTGAATAATAGTCAATTGGTGCTGGTAAAGGTTTGTATTTTTTTTATAGCTCTTTGACAACAATTTTCATATATTTTATTGCCTACATATGCCTGTGCTATGGGGCAGTTTTATCTGGCCATAATGGACTGTTGTGTTTGGACTTAAGGGCCTAATCAATCGGGGTTTGTTAACATTTTGCATTATAATACAATTGCTGTATGTTTTCAGAACAGGACCTCGAATTTCCACAAGCAAGTTAGAAGACAACAAAGCTGCAAGAACAAGCAAGAGAGAAGAACAAGAACTGGTAAGAGAGATTGCACAATCTCTCTACATGTGAATGCTGGAGAATACTCCTGAATATTCATATTCAAGAGGAGCCCTAAACGCCTATATTGGGGGAAAGATGTGGGGGGGTGGGCGCTACAGCTGAAATAGACTATATTGGGGGAAGGATGGGGGGGGCACTACAACTGAAATAGCCTAGGACAGCCAGAACCCTTAGTCGGGCTTTGACAAACATCATGCATTTATTTTAACAAACTACCCAGATATACGGTGCCAAGAATGTATTTATCTATTCCTCCTATTTAATAAACTAAACATATTTAGTACCTTAAGTTTACGGTAATAGTAGTAGTTGAATAGTAGTAGTTAAAATGTACCTTTTTTTTTCCCCTAACTGGAACTGACTAGAAATTAAATAATCGATCTTATGTTGAAATGCATCTGAATATTATATTAAGACAAGTAAAACCATTTTGAAATCATGCCTGAATCGGATGAGATTCAATGCATCGTATCTCCTTCGCCCCTGTAGAATCAGACCAAAACCCAGTAAGGGGCCATGACCAAAACCCCCCACAAATAATCTAATGTAGCGAGTTGTTGACAAAGATAATTCTTTCGATGCCTGTAAGTAAATCTTGGCTTTCCTACAAAGCTATGCTATTTTCATAAGCCAGTGTCACAGCAACACTCAGACTACTATTTGCAACATTTCTATTGTCAGGATACCAGGGTGTTAACAGGGAGTCTACTTAGATAACCCTGGAAACTAGGGGTTCTGGATCACAAAGGCAAAGTGAGAGAAATTATACATAGTATCTTTATTACAGTAGACAAATACACTGTAACCAATAGAAAAAGAAGTATTTACAATAAAACGACACCCAGATAATCACCAAATTTCAATAACAACCTCATACCATTCCAGTGTCAGTTTTAAGGCAATCAAAATAATTTAATGGGAAAAATTGTGGAGAATAATTTTCAGGCCAATTTGTAGTGTTCAAGTGCTCCTGAAGCAATTCCTTTGAGAATAGGGCACTCAGGTCCACCGAGTCTTTCACAAATTTTAGTCTCTCTGGTCAGTTTTTTGATCCCATACACTCCAGTGTATATCCAATCAAATCGCACTCCAATTCCTGCCAACTTGCTGTTCCCGGCCACTTGTCCAAAGTTCTATACTTAGATGGTAGGGATCTGCACCCCTAGTAACCTTACTCCAGTAGACACACCAGGTGGACAGACCCATGTTCAGCTCTTGATGCAAAGAGTTTTTTCCAGGTAGAAGGTGTGTGATCTGGTTACCCTTTAGATATGGTTAGCGATGGATCTCCAAATCCTGATGGGAGATGGAAGATGTCGGTTTTCGTCCTGCTGGTCTGGTGGCTAGGAGTTTAACACAGGTCCAGTGAGAACAATAGCTGCTCAAACCAATTACTGATTGACTTAATCTGGGTTAGATAAAAGATCCTCCCTCTTTTAACCACTTCCATGCTTTTGTGTCGTTGAAGAGGATTTAGATGGTCCAGACTTCTTGTTTGCAAAAGGGGAGCAACAGCTGACCAGGAAATTAAGATGTCATCTCGATATGCTTAATGCCCAGACGGAACCTAATCAAATAAGTCTTACTTGGGGAACTGTTGATCCTGGATGAAATGTCCCAGTTGGTAAAGATGACTGTGACCATGCAGCGGTGACCATATGGGTAATGTACCCAGCGGCGTCTATCGATAAGCGGCGTGCGTTCCACAGTGAGATGCACAGATGGACTTCCGGTTTGACGTCACTAAGGGGTGTGTCCCAACGCGTTTCATTTGCTACAGCAAATTTCCTCAGGGGATCGTGGTGTTCATAGAAGATATGGGTTTATATAGTGCTCGTAATCGTCAGCAGACTTTGAAGACATAGTTAGTAGCTAAACAGTAATTAAGACCATGTAACTTGATTGTAAATTGTGACCATAATAAAATCGATTGGAAACAGGACAATGTGCACATCAAGGAAATATGAATTCAGATATTATGACAAGATCTTATGCATTGTATTAAATGGACATTGTATATATGCATGTACATTAAGACAGGAGAACTGACCTATAATTGGTCATGGTAATTGCATTTTATTTCAAATATTTTAAATGGTTCTTTATAGATGCACAGTATTAGAGATGTTACTAAGATAATAAACCAAGTAAGACTTATTTGATTAGGTTCCGTCTGGGCATTAAGCATATCGAGTCCGAGGACTCGTGAATACCCGCTCAGTAATCCACTACACTCCCTCTGGGACTTACTAACATTGGCACTGGACCTCTATATTGGACAATTGGTGGACATTAGTCTGAATCATGCAATATTGGTTTTAGTTTAATGTCTTTTATCTATGATCTTTGATATTTTAAATTTTGTTATATGTTACTCATGCTGTGGCCGGCACACATGTTATGTCATTTTATTAAATACATGTTTTTTATCTGTTAACATTGTTTCCATATGATGAATATTGGATTTTAGTATTATCAATTCATGTTGGTCGCAATTTTCATACACCTAGGATTCATTTAGTCATTTAATTTATTATTCAGCTTTCTAGATCACTGACCACTGTTCCCTCAAAGGAGCAATCGAGCACTCACTTTTTACTAATTCTATTAACATATTAAGGGATTCCTTTTTTAGTTGAGCAGCTCTTGCTACCTAAAGAGTAGAGCGCGAGTTCCATATCCAAATATTGCATTCTAACAAACAACAAATCTGAAGCTGAAAAATGGAGGCCATTTACAAAGTGCAAAACATCAAATGCTCACTTTTGGTCCAGTTGTGTGCCTTGACTTGCACGAGTGCACCTAGATTTCTGTTGCACAGCTCAAGAGAAGGATTTGGGTGAGATTAGAGCATTCCTTGCAAATTATTTAGTTTTGTGGTGCTGTGCAAAAGGGAGATTTTATTTTTGTGCAGGGAGATTATGGAAATGAGATAAGAGGTAGGGAGCACTTATTGCTGTGTGGAGTGGTGTAAAGCCATTTCCACTTCATGAAAGAACTTGGGAGTTACACCAGCTCACAGTTGCTGGCCTTTGGGTCCCATCCTATAATTTTCATAGGACCTATTTTCGCTCATGTTGCCCTTTTGTGAAGTGCATTTCTAAGCACACTCTGAGCAATGTATTGATCAGCTTTAGACATACAATTGTAATATTTAATAACTCACTCACAATTAATTAAAGCCATGAAGGAGGCTAAAACAACCAGTATTTGCGTTGATAAAAATGTAACATTTTATTTAATGAAAGTGGTGGTTCCAAAGTTGTAAAATATTGAACTTTTGATGCACCAGTACAAAATGAATACATTTTTCAGTGAACGGTGAATGCATCATAAATAAGATCCAGAGTGTTTTTCACATTTGCCACCCTACATACAAGATCTACTGTCTATTTCTGTCTTTGCAATTCAGTAGCCTTGCCATCAAAATGCCTCAAAAGATCCCTGTCCATTATAAAAGCACCCCTACAGCTTCCGTCTACCAAACAATGATTTTAGCCATTTATATGCATAATGTTCTGACCATAAAATGCTTAATGGCTGATATCTCTTACTTCAATTAACCTCTTCTATACCTTTAACTACTTGACACAAGACTTGAGTGTGAAAAATTAAAGAACTTTATTCAAATATGGTGGAGAAAGATCAGTGAGTACGACATCCACCAGGCAACCAGAAAGTCTCAGCATCAACCAAGGGACAACCAACAAATAATGGGGAGTCTCACCATAAAAGCACATATCTACCTCTGGGACATCTGTCCTAAGCACTACTGAAACGGCAGCCCCTCTGGGTTAAAGGAACGCACCCACAAGTCTACCTACCCACTTGGACCGAGACTATAACCAACTACTCAAAGAGAGGCAGGTTCAGTGTATGCACTGCTTTTTCCAGCCACGCCTGGATCCTCAAGAGCTGTGGCCCGCCACCATACCTACACCTATCAATGATAAACTTGTATAAACTTCTCTTTTAAACAAAGCCATTGCTGTATCACTCAAATGCACTCAATCCTGCTTACAGAGAAAAGGGGTTCTGAAATCTAATTTGCGGGTGCTCAATCCGCAGACCACCTAAAGAGTGGGTCAAATGTTCAGTTACTGAATTAATCTTTTTACAAACCCTGAGCTATCTCCTCCTGTAAGAGCCCCCTAAACCCAGGCAATCATAGACCCCAATGGCCTATCCATAATATGACTACAGGCCCAGAGAAACCAGAAGTATCTCTAGCTGCCTTGCAATGCAGCCCAATGTACATAAGACTATCCCAGCACCCATATCTGCAGCAGGGTCCGATAGTCTGTAAGGCAAGAAGAAAACCAACATATATCAGACTACATAAACAACTGTAACTTAATTGGTGGAAGAAAAAGGGGATTTTGGTCAGTGACCCCCGAAGAGAAAAGGAAATTAAAATTGAGAAAGAGCAACACAAGAGAAGAACCTCGCATTCAGCCAGTACCAGCAGAACATCCTCAAGAAAAGTACATACTAACGAGGCAAAAACAGAAACAAAGGGGGGAGTGGGAGACACAAATGAAGGTAAAACCATAAAACCTTGTGGCGCCAAGTGCCAATCAGGCCCACAGGAAAAAATGGATAAATCCCCTCGTGTCCTGCCTCCAAAGACAACAGCTGCTGAAACCCTGTGTCACCACAGCAGGAAGAAGCCAAAAAAGAAAACTCAAGAAAGTAGAGAAAGACGTACATAATGTTTATAAATATCGGTTTTCCATCTGCCTAATTCCTTAATAGCCTGCTCAGAAGCACCTGCAATAGGGGAAACAGGGAAATGAATCTAAGGAACTAACGTGACTCAGCATCCTCTGACCCAGCTGGTCCAATTTAGACCTGACCATACAGCAAACTGAGGAAGGAGAAAACACCACATGCTGCGAAAGCATCCCAGAAGTGGGGGCAGACCTAGAAGAGGCAATTACTTTGCTCAACCTAAAATCCCAAAAATACAGTATCACAAAAGCAGCGCCATAGAGAGCAGTTTCATAGGCGTCATGTGCAATCTTCGAGACAACGCCTAGCAGTTCCTTCAAAATAGCATCACTATTCGGTCTCCTTTGATCAGATAGGACTGGGCATTGTCTCACCCAACCATTTAATACCCTGGAGACTATAAAACACCTGGTATAATCAGTCTCCCTCCATAGCCTGGCGAAGAAGGATATTCCGGCCAATGACATCGACATTCTGGCTCTAGACTTAGCGGCCTTGCACCACGCAAGCATGTGCTTATGCCCACCACCCAGCACTGGTGTTCCTGAAGTTGCACGATTCCTGCCATACCATGCGATACTTGCTCCGTGCTGCCGGTGCTAGGGATGATTCAGCAAGACCCTATATGCTGGCTGGACTATCTTCCAGACATAAGCGGTATAAGGGAAACCCGTTACAGAAGTTCTTGGTGCCAAAAGCTCTAAGCCTATCCCACTGCCCACGCGATGGCAATTGCGTGGGCAGTGGGATGGCATCCGCCAGCGAATTCTTCACGCCAAGAACATGCCGTGCCCAGAAGCAAATATCACAGGACAAGCACCGTAACATGACTCCTAGGTTATCGCACCAGAAAATAATTTCTTTTCCTGCAAACCCGAAAGCCCACAACTCTACTACTACAACAATCATCAAAAGTTCCAACAGTACCAGTTTAGCAGTCCAGCCAGACCACACCTACTCGCTGGGCCACTGTGCAGCGCACCAATTCTCAGTGAAACAGGCCCCAAGGCCTACTGCCCCATCCGTGTATAGCTCCAACTCCCTACTGGACACAGTGGACGCGGTCCACAAAAGCACTCCATTAATGTCTTGCAGAAACAGATCCCAAACCACCAAATCTGCTCGGATTTCGCCAGACAGAGCCCCATGGTAATAATACGGCAAGAGAAATTGAAAATTCCCATCATGGATTGGGCCTGTTTCAACGTCACTCCTGTGGATACCCGCACCTCAGCTATTAACGCGCGCAACTTCATGACCTTGTCCAGAGGGATCCGACAAAGGCTCACGACTGTATCAATCTCGATGCCTAAGTATGACAACCTTGATGTAGGACCTTCTATCTTATTGTGCACCACCGGGACCCCCAGTCCCCCAGTGAATAGAAAAGCAGCAGAGAACATAACCTTCTGGCAGGTTGGGCTATTCCCTAGACCAACCATCAGGAAGTCGTCCACGTAGTGGGCAACTGCCTGGTGTCTGTTACCCGCACAGAAGCATCAGTGAAGGAAGGAACTAAAACATTCAAAAACGCACGTGAGACCGCGCTCCCCATAGGGAGACACCTGTCAACATAATAACCATCAGCAAGCCTGCACCTCATATATGGGAACAAGTCGGGATGAAGTGGAAGATGAAAAGCCGTGTCGATCTCAACCTTTGTCATGAAAGTTTCAGACCCAAAGTCCCTCACCAAATCCTGTGCAGCATTGAAGGCCTGGTACAATACTGTACAGTACAGTATTCTTGGGGGTATGGCATAGTTCATGGATGCCCCTTGTGGGAAGGACAGGTGCTGAATCAGTCTACATGGGAACCACCCCCACTGATAAGACCACCAAGTCCCGGTAAGGGGGGATTCGGAAAGGCCTGCTCATAGGACCTAGCGCAATCTCCTTGCTCACCTTGGCCGCCAGAACCTCGGGAAATAAACTAGCTGATTTCAGGTTCCTAACCGCAGATGTCCTCACGGACCCTGGATAGGTACCCGAAAACCATGTAGGAATTCCTCCCTTAAAACATCTGCTGCAGACCGAACTGGATAGCATTGAGACAGCGGCCCAGGCTAACTACGTTAATTCAGGATCCTGCCTTTTGCAGCATTGGGGGCATGCCAGTTACCTGCCCCACCCCCTTTGATAAGCTTGTCACAAGATTTGGAGTGATGTCCACCTCCGTAAGGCAAGCATGGGCGCACCTACACGCTGCCCTGTGCAAGCAACCGGTTCTATTAAATGTAAAACAGCAGCCCCTACTGAGAAAGGGCACGCCACTCCTGTCCTGTATAGGTGGTGGGTGCTCCATTGCAGCCGTGGAAACGTCATCCGTCCTGGGACACCTTCAACCATGTCTCCACATTGCAATAGCCAAGCATTAAGATGGGATGGCCATCATATTTCTCTCTAAATACCTCATCATAGACTAACCACACCCCTGGGTCAGATGAGGTGTACATTTCATGGACCATGTGTAAGTATTTCAATATGTCCATCCACCCACGAGGACGTGATTTAAGGTAGCACGCAGCAAACATGTATGTCCCTGTAAGCCAGCTTTTGTAAATCTTGTAACTAGTCTCACGGCTACCCCCTGGTGCCAGTGCCCCTGTCACCGCCTTCTTGGCTTTCTCGGTCACAGTGAACATGTAGTTATACCTGTCTTGGTATATACTATCCCGGACCGAGACCCGAACACCTTGAAATATATGAGCCGGGATCCCATGTACCGCTCTACCAGCCTCGGTGCTCTGCTGTCTTCACGCACGACAAAATGCTTGCGCAAGGGCTTCACTAGCATCTTGGGGCACACGTCAGAGCCAGGAGTTTACATACTGGAGCTATAGCATTCAGACAAAATAGGACGATTGTCTGGTAAATCAAACATATTGATCTCACCTGACCAAACGGAACTGACCTCAGAGACGACCAACTGAGGCCGTCACTTCTGGTAATATGGTGTGGGACCCGCTCATTCTCCTGGAGGGGGAACGAGGAGCTCTGTGTGTAAGCACACAGAGTGCTTACACATGAAAGGAGTGCTTACACGTGAAAGGAGGTGGCTGCACATGGAGTGCGGTTTCAAAGGGGCAGGCGAGCTGAGGGGAACGGTGAACGGAGAAAAATAGGAAATGCAAAGGGGGAAATGAAATGGGATAAAGGAAAGGTGGGAGGAATGTACAAGACAGGTGGCAAGGAAATGAGAGAGGTAAAAAAAAGGATCTAGACACAAAAATTAAAGGCACAAAAGATAAAGGCACAAGATAAAGGCACAAGAGACAGGCTGAAAGCAGTGATACTCAGCCAACACCACGAACTCCAGAGAGTGATTTTCTCTCCACCCATCCTTCTTATAGACTTACATTCCCTGGGAAATCAAATGGGCATACTCCCCCAGTTAAACTTTTGATCCCAGAGCACTAACTAAAGCCTAGTGACACAGCATACAGCTTTTATTATCCTTCTTGCTTAATTTAGCCTTCAGTTCTTATTTCTCCTCCACTCTCTCAGAAAGACTTATTAGCTAAAGATTATTACTTTGCAAAAAAACATATTCCACTTCATCTGAATTCAGTGCAATCATTGACACTGTGTCCTGCACCATTTATCTGTAATTTCCAGGTTTCACAACAATTCAGTAGGCACATAGCATTCCATAGCACAATTCACTTCCTTTTCATTTGATCTATATCTATTTTTGTTAAACCTATAACATGTCACATATCCCATCTAGCTTTAAATATATCTGTGATTATGCTTTTTTTTCTAAGCTAAACTGTCACTGTAAAATATTATGGCTGTAAAATAGCATATGAACATTAGATCATTTCTTTTAGAGTAATCATATGTCTTAGATGCAGATTGTTCTGCAGATTACGTCATTTAGTTGCTGATAGATAAAGTTACAAAACTATTTAATGATTTTAATCCCAAATGCCACCATTTTTATTATCAGTAACAGCAGTATCCCACTAATGCAATAAAACTTGCATTCAATAGACATGGTGCCAGAAATACCAGGCTGTGAGGGAATCTCATTTCAGTTCCATTTGTCTCCATGGTAATCTGATGCTTCATTGGGATGACTGCTGCACTTTAATCCTCACTCTGCAGATGGTTATATTAAAATACCATCTGTGTAAGTACAAACTGAAATACATATCTATAAAAAAGAACTCTTTTGAATATTGAGTATTATTTTTTATGCTGTGTCTGTGCCTGAGTTTTGTATAGCCTTTGAATGTTGAGATCTCATGTTTTTGTATCTTTCCATCTAAGCATTTGAAGGTTGCCATAGTAATGTCATCAAATATTTATGAAGTTTATTCTAAAATGTATTATTACTTTAACGAAAAACAGTTTGGTAATTAAGATACAATCTTACAACTGCCAAAGAGTGAAAACTACATTGACTCAGAGTGGGCATTGTCATAATTTGTTGGTGTAGCTTGTCTTGTGTGAATGTTCAACTCTGTAGAATCTCTGAAACATTGCAGAGCACATTCAAGTGATACAAGACAAATCCCATTTTAGTGACAGTTACATGAGACAAAGCCTATTGAGGCAACCAAAATACAAATCTAAGCTTATTTTAGTGACTACTATACATTACAGTACCCATTCTAATGGCTAAAATGCAATGCCGAGCACACTCTGGTGACAGTTGACCAATAAATAACCTATTCTGGTAGAAGCATAACAATATTGGCCTCATTTAGTGTTGCTAATAATTTGTGATACAAATACTTACTTGGTTTGTTAAAATACATGCAACTCAAAATGGTGTGTTAGAATGCATCCGCATCGAGATACATTTAAAGTGCATCAAGATATGTTTTAGACTTATGTGCAATTTACTTTAGTAGCACATGAATGTCCTCCACCCACCTCTCCATGTGTGGGCTGCAAGTGCAATTTACAAGATACACAAAATTCCACACCAGTGTTCCTAGGTTTGCTGTGCAACAATTAGCTGTCATTTTGCAGATCAAGATTGTTACAATTGAGAAAGAAATTGAGTGGGAGTATTTTTATGGAATTGCTTTGCAGAAGAGTTCACAGCTATTTTCAGCCCAAAAAAATTAATTAATTGGATCTAAGCTGATTAAGTTCCGATCTTATCATATAATTTATTGGGGCTCATATTGAGCCATGTAGTTGCATTTTGACAGAGCAGTGCATTACTAGACACCCTTTGCCCAATGAATAAAGAGCTTCAAGACACACAAAGGTGCAACATTAACTAAAATGCAATCCTGAAATTCTCATGATTAACTTATGGCATAAATAGGTCTAGAAATGTTTTATTTGAACCTTAAAGGTACACAGGTGCACTGTGGAGAGCTTTGTAAATGTTGTCCTGGCTCAATAAGTACTTCCCATTGGAAATCTGTTTTAACTGGCAAATCAACAAATTGCTTAGCAAATTTCCAAATTTTGTGATTGACTTCAGCTAACTGCTCACATATGAAATTTAGAATTTGTTCTCTCTATATATTATACACTATATTACAACCCAAGGATATTCCCCTAAAGAATACTGTCTACTGAGTAGGAACAAGATATTTATAATTGTGGGCCAGATAAAGAAATGTAATTTTATTTTAGCTTCACAAATATTTTAGATATGTAATTTACAATAAATAACACATTTTTCAAAAATTTTAAGCACATAAATCTAAAATAAATAAGTTATATTAACTGGAATACCCTAACATATCAAGACTGAAAGACATCAGACTGATGGTGGTTCAACATTTCCACCATCACGACATTTATTATGCATGTCTACAATAATTTTTTCCAAAGAGCTCAATATATTCATTTTGGAAATGATCACCTTGAATAACTCTTATAAAAAAAAAATTTGAGAGCCTGAATTGCAGTAGAAATACTACTGAATTAGTGCATTTCTTTGTGGGCGTCTTGCAATGATAGAGAATCACATATGGATATTTCATATACATAATGAGAAAATGACAGCCATAGAAGTGCTCCTGATTAGACATGTCTGCTACTAAAACAAGCTGACCTAAGTGAATATATGTAATGCACCATTCACCTACGCATCTATCCAGGGGAATCTGTGACATGCAGGTCATCTTTGTGATAACACTGGTGGTCATTTCCACTCTTCCTGAATCTTATTTGTGGCACCTTCTCTGTTATTATTTTGTCTGTGTATCACACCTATGATGGTGACTGTTGAGTACACAAATGCTGCAGTTGAAGGTAATGCACATAATAGTTTGCACAATATACACGATTGAGCAATTAGCCTGATTATTTTAGTGCAGTGTAAGCATTTGCTCTTCATTGCGGCAGATTTTCTTATTTAAACTCAAAATGCAGTGACACTTCATATTCACAGCTAGCTACCGAGGTTATGTCATATAGCAGTAGTTATAGTGGTAAAGAAATATTAACACCAACTCTGTGATCCCTGCTATCTGCCTATGATCTTTGTGCTCTCATTGGTTGCCTGAAACTGAAGTGGATACCTTGCATCCAATTGAGAGCAGTTCATTTTTAAGACCTTTAAACTCCTTATATCTTGCAGTATTCTTTAGTTATTTTTACTTATATTAAAGTGTTATGTACTATTCTGCTCAAATTATAGTTATGCAATAACTGGATTGGCAGGGCTATACTTGCTATCAATATGTAACTTGTAGTTACATACAGTATATTATAAAGATTTTTCACTGTTATAAACACTTTTAACCTATTTAGTTTGCATATACAATTTATTAAAATTCTGTGTAGTTATTCACTACTTTACCTCTATTGGATATATATCTATACGGTTAGAAACATTAAGCATAGTCAGTTTTTTTATTTTATTATTCCCTTCTGACAAATATGTTGAGATGAGGCCAGAGAGGGTATTGCCACAAATTCCACTTCCATCTGTATCAAGGAAATAGCATATAAAATCTACTATATGTGGTAATATACCCCTGATAGACTCACTAAGCCCATATTGTTGGCATGATTGTGGCCACAGGGAAACCGTGTGTCATATCTAGTGGACCTGCCCTGGAGTTTACTCCATTATTATTTCAATGCTAGAGCAGCAGATATCAAAAGCCCACTAATGTTATCTACTCTCCCACTTATTGGCAGCAGATAAAGCTTAGGTCGCACCCTGCACCCTCCCGCTTTCTTTCTTTCCCCTCCCTAATCTTTTCTTTTACAAATACGATTTAAAAATAACTTGAAAAAATATTACAATTTTGTATTTTAAAGACTTGTTTATGTACCTTCCTAAGTACCAACTCTTTAACGAAAAAAAAGTATTTTAAAAAAACATACATTACCATATATGGATTTAAATGTATACATAATTTTAAAATGCTATGAAACACCCAGCACATATAGGAATTGGTTTATTGAATAACCATTGCTAATTTACAGAATTTTAACTTTTATTTATCACCATAACTGTTTGAATTGGATTATTAAGTAGTGATCCTCCTACTCTTTTTTTGTAAGAACAAAGGTGCCGGAACTCACATTACATAGTCAATCACTATACACACACCCACACACATCAGTTGTGTAACGAAACATAACGGCAGCCGCCCGCAGTAAGTAATCAAGGGCGCGACCACAAGATCAATCACAAGCTGAGCAGCGCCACAAGCCATGCAGTGCCATCACAACCAGCGTGGACAATGTACGCATGCATCGGATTCGACACACAAGCAGCCTGCATGCACCGTTTTAATCATTTTGCCGCCGTCCTGCTACGCTCGACAGGGTGATTCAAGTCCACGTGGACCAAACATCAAATGTTCAAAAGTTACTTTTAAAACTTGGAAAATCTGTTGAAAAAAGGTGCCGGAACTCAGGTCCGGTGAGTTCTATGACAAAAAAGCACTAGTCCTACTAATAGATAAGAATCTAACTTATAAAGTAGCAATGTTACATGATTTGGATAATCACTACCTCTGCTAACCTGATAGGACTGTACATTGGAATTGAGTTCTAAGGCCACTCATCAGGCATTTTTGTGAAATGGGTGAAAAGATCCTGAACACGTCAAATTCATCATAAGGTTTCTCTCAGATCTTTCTTTTCAAACATGCAAATTGACAGTGATTTGCCTGATAATTGTATTGTAGCATGTATTGTGCTTTCTTCAGAGGGGAATAACTGTGATTGTCCACCATATTCTGGTACAGAATGTGAGGGCAGCACGGTGGCTATGTGGTTAGCACTTCTGCCTCACAGCGCTGGGGTTATGAGTTCAATTCCCGACCATGGCCTTATCTGTGTGGAGTTTGTATGTTCTCCCCGTATTCGCGTGGGTTTCCTCCGGGTCCTCCGGTTTCCTCCCACATTCCCAAAAACATACTAGTAGGTTAATTGGCTGCAATCAAAATTGACCCTAGTCTCTCTTTGTCTGTTTGTGTCTGTCTGTGTGTGTGTTAGGGAATTTAGACTGTAAGCTCCAATAGGACTGATGTGAATGAGTTCTCTGTACAGCGCTGCGGAATCAGTGGCGCTATATAAATAAATGATGATGATGATATCTTTATTCCACATTTCAGATATTGTTTGAACACCAGAGCATGCAAGAATGCTTGGAAACCTGTCAAATGAGTAAGATGGGGAAAGATACCTTTATGTATTTACAAGTATTGAATTGTATAGGCCAATGAAATGAATGGGAAACCTCCAGGCTGTTTAAAGTGATAAAGAAACACGCAGGAAGCAAATACTCAACAAACCCGAGCCCTAGACAGCCTGAACTGGATTTAACTATAAAAGGGAGTAATTAGCTTTGCCTACACAGCAGTCCCAGTACAATGGACTAAGAGACCCTATGACCCATGTGCATTATACCTACAAAGTAAAACCTCGTGAACACCCATAATTTTAAACTAAACTGTAAATGATTTAAAGACTCACAAACCCTTGTTCACTACTTTATTAGATCTAATAATCTTACATCCTGAATTGATTTTGTCCAAATCTGGATAAAATAAATAAAAAAACAAACTAAAAAATATCCATAATAAAAGACCTACCTATTCATGATGCTAAAGTTGAAAGACTCTACTTCACCAGCAGCCAATCACAAACACTTTCCCAGACTGACTGCTCGCAATTGGCTGGTAGTGAAGGTGAGTCCCAGGGACTCCCGGCTCTGATATTTTCATGGGGCAGCAAAGTGTGCAGGTAGATCTTTGTTTTATGTTTAGTAAAGTGGTGAACACGAGTTTTGGAGAACCTTTTTCCATTAAAGTTTATTTTAAAATTGTATGTGTTTACCAGTTTTACTTGTAATAAGACCTACAGTATGTCTATTATACTGGGACCATTGTAATGTGGCCCCGCCATGGGTTCCAGTCCTGTTCTTTACCTTGGCCCTCACAACTCAGGTATGTCACACTTCTTGTTGTGGTGTCTAAAGCACAAAATATTGCCAATGGCACAAGTCACTCAGTACTGTTATGAATGGCACCAGGTTATTTTCTCTTGTTCCATTTTGTCCAGCAAGAAAACTATTAGCAGGTAAAGTTACTGGATAAAGTTCAATAAAAAGGACAGTCAAGACTTTTGAACATGATTCAGAACAAAAAAAACTATTAATGTTACAGACAATGAGATGAAAGCTTAGTCACAATATTAAAGGCAGCTGCATTATGCATGTACAGTAAATAGGAGAAATGAAAAACTCAGTATTGTGAAGACTCTGCTTAGTACAAAATGTTTGCAGAGCCAATGATATTGAAATTGTAAATGAAACAGCAGGCAAGTATAATTCATCATATAATTCTAAAGAGCATCCAAAGGCTATAATACTGCTTATTAGAATAATAAAATATTATAGCATGCTGTCTGACAAGTTTTAAATATTCAGCTTTTCACTTGTGCCCACATATGTGTCTCCCATTAGAGAATTATATTTAAAATAAAATTAAAAAGGAAGATTATGGAATGAATGTAGGAACAAGGATAACATATCAAGAACTATGCATTAGAATAGTTGTATACAAGCACAATCAGACAAAGCACCCTGTTAGACAGGTAAGGGTTATGAATTTATGTATGTATAGGTGTATATATAGGGATGCAACAATTGTATTGCCATGTTTACTTTGAACACAGTTGGTGTAGTCCTGATTTCTGATGCTGTAAATACAAAATGCACAAACGTGCCCAGTATATTTTAGTCTTGCTCAAGTTGCCTTGGGCAGTGATGAAGTGCCTTGCATTCATGTGCAGTTGCAATATAACTTCAAAAGCCCTATAAATACATCTGACATTGTAAGGAGTACACGTATTTAGTATTCCTATTTTCAGAAAAATGACCTACCTAGTTCAATTTTGGATCACATTTCTGGGATTGCACTAATTTAAAACAAGTATTTTTGAGTAAAAACATAGTTATGGCAAAAGAGTATTTTTTTTGTTAGTTTTACCCATTTTTCTCTTCATAAAAAACATAAAACTGCAAGAAATTTAATCCAATATGTTACCCCCAAAAAAATAACATGTCCCAAAACAAAATAAAATTTGATCGGAAAAACTATTGTCAGTAAAATAGAAACATCTTCAAAACATAAAAAAATGGTCTAGTCATGAAGGAGTGAGGAAGTTCTAAAAGTGTCAGCAAACCCTCCAATATGTGGCTGCCAGGGCTTGCTGAGACCAGTACTGCCACATGCAAAAAATATTTTTTGGACTATCGCACTGACAACCACAATCAGAATTGTTGAGTGGATCATTCAGCAACTAGCTGTTTTTTTCTCTGGGAAGGGGACTACATTTTTGTGGTCCTAATTCCCCTGTATGACAGACTGGTGTGTTACATTATGAAAGGGGGACCCCAAGCTGCTGGTTTCCCTGTTATAGTGTGATCAGCCAGCCTGTCATATCCTGGTGCTGTTTGCATTTTTTTGTGGGGGGACCCCTTCCTGTTTGTCACCCAGCACTAGCGGCAACCAGACCAGGCTATGACTGCTGGTTCTTACTTCCCTTTTGGGGGAGGAGGGGTAACAGCATTTTTTTAAAAAAAATATTTATTAAAAAACTTTTTTACACTGCAACGGTTAGTGCTGAGGATCATGAATATCATTGTTGATCATTGCACCAGGGATCGCAATTACATGAATACTCATTTACTGTACTCAGTCTACACTTGCCTGCCCCTTCCCTGACCCACCACACCTTGGAAGGAGACACATCCGAATCTGCTTAGGGACCTATGCCATACTTACCATCTTTTCCTCATTGGCTTCAGGGAGATCCCATGGGAGATGGGCGGGTGGGGGCGGGGCTTGACGAATCACATGATTTTGTCCCCGCCCCTAGATGATTGTCACAATTTTGGTAATTACAGCAGGGGGCAGGGCTAAGATTACGCGATATTTGCGTCATTAAGCCCCGCCACTTATCTATACCGTGGGGGGGGGGGGGGGGGGGCGAAAACTGGGAGATTGCCCTGCTCTCCTGGGAGCCCGGGAGGTCTCCCAGAAATGCGTGAGTCTCCCGGACATTCCAGGAGAGTAGGCGACTATGTGTTTAAGAAAAGCAGCTAATGAATCTCTAGAGACTGAAGTGTCTTTTACATTTCAAGTCATGTTGTCTTACCTGTCAGTCTTTGATTAAATCTTGGTCTCCATGAAAATGGCCCCCTCCATAGGCATCAATACATGGACATAGGGCACAATTTATGAACTGTGTCATCGTGCCACAGATGGCGAAGCCAACCATGTCTTGTACTGGCTCAGCATCAGGGAGAATGCCAGACTCTTCAGGGAGTGAGGGAGATCACTCCTATTTCAGGGAGCCTCCCTGACATTCAGGGAGAGTTAGCAAGTATGACCTTTGCATATGCATTTTTTGTGCTCATGCGCAGTATGAAAATGTTTCTTTTATGCTAAAAAATGATGTATGACTCATCATCAGGCCTTTAGAGTTTCCCTTAACACCCAGCCTCCACAAAATAACAATAACGTTATTCCAACTTATAGGTCAGAGGTCTGTCACTTAGGTTTACCCTCCATGATTTTTCCCTGGTAGTTTAACACAGCTAGGAGGATTTCCATTTTATCTCTGCACCACAGCATGTGTTCATTATATACTGAAAGTTATATTCATTGCTTTTCCCCAATGTAGCTAGCTATTTAAAATCCTTTCAGAAAGCGTATACCCAAAAGTGGGATGCGGATGAGTGAGTCCAGTGCTGTTTGTTGTTGCAAAACAAATGTATGTTTAATGTGCAATTTAGTTTTTTGCCGATAAATATTCTTGCAAAACAATGGGGCTCTCACTAAGCAATAAGCATATTAGCTAGCAGATTAAGTTACCATGCGAGCTGTTGTTTATTTTTATTCCATTCAGACTTTTGCAGCATTTACACTATTGGGTCATTGCTAGAATACCATCCGGATGCCAACATGCTCCAAATATACAATTAGGTAGAATGGTTTATGACTTTTGGATTGTGAGTTAGAGGCTAATAAAACTTTCAGCTTTTATTTTAATGATCAGCATTATCTTAACAATTAATTTCTATTACTGTAATAGTCATCAATATTTAATTCATTTGTGCTAAATCTGGCTAAATAGAAAATACTTTCAGGTGATGTATATATTTATAAATATTTAATACACATACTGATGTTTGGATATTCTTCACAAACTGTATTCTTTTCTCATATTTCAAGCACTTCATTGTTAATTATATATTTTTTTTCTCCTGGCAATTGCTAAAAAAATTATGCAGTACAAATTATGGGGTCCGTGCACAAATGCAATGAGCCAGACATTTCTTTAATAAGAAATTTTTATATAGTTTGTGTATATTCAATTGGTCAATTTAAACCAAAAATACAAGGTAACATTTCCACTTATGCTGTTTTTTGTGATAAGTTGCTACATTTAAACTAACAAGATGTCTTTAAGATAGCTTGTACACTCATATTTGTAAATTTTACAGTGTTTAAAGTCAAATAAATTTATGTTAAGTTGTCCAACTGCCAAACTGTCCTTTATGCTGTAAGGCACTGAATACATTTTGTGATTCCATATACAAAAATTTACATATAAACATAGTAAAGTCTGATTGAGTTGAATAATATACCTGAGAAATTTATTTTAAACTAAATGCATATATTATTTTACTCTACATGCCCAATACATTTAATGTAAGCTCAGTTTTAAAAGATATTAAGAGGGCAGAAAATCTCAAAATTACATCACACTGTAGATATATAATATTAAACCTTGGGTTTAAAGACTTAGGGGCATATTAAATTCTTTGCGTTTTTCGCGGCGTTAAAACTATTACGGTTATTACAGTAATATCTCGCTGGATTTCAGTTCGCGGCTCAGGGAGCTGCTAGCTGAAATCCAGCGAGAAAAACTACCGTAATAATGGTAATAGTGTACGATTTTTGGCTTTAACGCCAAGAATTGAATATGCCCCTTAGAGGCTTATTTATCAACCTCTGAAAAGTTTATAAAATAAAACTGCAGGGGATTACTGTATTGGTTATGTCGAAGTCGTATAATTGGATGAACGAAAGTATATTGGTTAATATTGTTTTATCGTATGATTGCACTCAGTATGCCACGCTACACGTGGCATGGTGCGATCGCACGGTAAAATGCGCACGAACGCACACGCACTCTAACATTTAGTTATTTATATATTTCATATTTATATTGATTCCAATCCACAGTGATTTATGTGCAGATAGTATTTAGTTTATTATTAGTTTATCTATTATGATTATATATACACTTTAGTGTTATTTAAGGTTCAGGTTATATGTGTTATGTCTGGTATCATTTTAATCCTCTATTCATCAGCAGTTGTCCGGTTCATTCGCCGAAGAGATCGCACATTGCATACTCTAGTTAGTGATGTTAGGGAATAAATACTTAAAGTTATACTAACTGTAATGTGTACATAAACTAGCTTAAACTGGTTTCTGGGCAGGAGAATCATCTGGAATGTTGACCCTCAGCCTTAGAGGGGGTTGTTTGAACTAGCCTATGACCTGTTTACACTGGACCCACCTGAAGTCTGGACCTATAGAAGCAAGCCACGTCATCTGCATTGTTCTCTCTGTAACACTGAGTGTATATAATATAGCTGTACTCCTACTGGCTTCAGTCATTCTCTGACCACAGTATTCTGGAGTGAAATACTGTCCACTGGTACCCGTTTGAGCGCAGCTAGCGCAAGCGAACGCAGCAGTATGTATTTATCTTTTGGTTTTGGCTGTACTGTATTATAATCATGTATTGAATTGTTAAACTTTGCATCTGCTAAAATAAATTACTTTGTGCCTTGGAAACACAACACAATCGCTTGGGCAATGTTTATTTGAAAACGATAGAATTACTTTAATAGTTAGTAACAAGACTATTTATTATATAAATATATACTATAAATATATACTATATTATAGTCTCGCAGTAGATATCCAGTCCCCATATTTGTCTATGCGGACTGCAAATATGTACCATTTATCAAGCTCCATAATTTGGAGCTTGATCCTGACTGCTAGAGGCATCTGAAGAGGGTGTTCTATCCTATAGTGAGAGCAACGCAGTAGAAGGATCTTTGGATCACTCCTCTGTAGGTTTCTTGCTTCTATCCATCCCAAATTCTGCACAGGCCATTAGAACCTATAAGTAAAGTGAATGTGATAAACTATTTGTTGGGACAGGCTCCTATTAGAGCTGCTGACACAGGTGAACAATATCAATAAATAGGCAAACATTTTTTAATTTCCTAACAATGCGATAAGAAATTACAACTAATGAGAGGAAATACCATGGGTCATAAATAGTAGAATTGTGCACTGACCCCTATGTTTTGGTTTTGGATGTGGTTTTGGCTCTAAAAATTCTGAAACGTTTTTGCTTTGGTTTTGGATCTGGTTTTAATTTTAAAAAATGTGGAAAATAAGTAAAATTATGTGATTTTGACCTGTTTTGCTCCAATGCTACTTTTTATAGCATTAACATTCATTTCCAGTCATGTCAAGTTGGCAGCACGGTGGCTAAGTGGTTAGCACTTCTGCCTTACAGCACTGGGGTCATGAGTTCAATTCCCAACCATGGCCTTATCTGAGAGGAGTTTGTATGTTCTCCCCGTGTTTGCGTGGGTTTCCTCCCACACTCCAAAAACATGTGAGTTCCCTGTACAGCACTGTGGAATTAGTGGCGCTATATAAATAATTGGTAATAATGTAAAGTTGATTTTCTAATAGTCTCTTCACAACTGTCCAAATTTTCACCAATTTTGGCCAAAGTCTGCAGCAAGCTGGATGGCTAAAATTAGTGACAGAATAGTGGCAAAAATGCATGGCATTTTAATAAAAGATACAATCTCTATTACATTATACAATGCAGTGTGCATAAAGTATCTATCTACATGCGATCTGAGATTAAACTGTCCATCTTGATTCCTCCTTTGACTAAGCTCAGATGAAGTATGGCTGGTTAAAGACGTCCAGAAAGGGTGGATCTCCTTGGTCTGATGCCAAAAGGACAATGGTGTTTGGAGCCAGAGATGCCTGTGCCTCTGGGGGAAGAGGCACAGAGGTGACATGGAAATGCAGTGGTGGCAGGATTGGAACTGAGACTGGTGGGACAGGATGAAAAGGTAGTGTGCCCCTGTAATTATGTAATATCCATACCTCTATATCATTTAAATAATCTTGTCTGGCAAGATGATATCTAATTTTTGCTTGTTGGTACAAACATAGCCACACTTAAGCTCTTAATCCTCATCAGCACGGAAAACCCCTAATCTGCCCAACTTCGCCCATTGGCTGGTGCAAACTTTTTGGAACTCTGTAGGCGCTGCCATTTTGTAAGGCATATCCATTTTCCATAAATCCTAATGAACATGCACATAAGTAGGCACATGACAACACATCATCACATGAGAAGAGTGTAACTTTTACTTTGATTTACTTATAAATAAGTTGTTGTTTAATAGAGTCATTCAAGAACAGAGTTTGGCTGTATATTTAATGTATGCAGCATGTATGTAAGTGTGTGTGCCTAATGGTTTGCTAGGTAAGGGAGTGGAAGGTAAGAATGTAGAAAGTGAGGAGAATGTGGTAGTGTGTGAGGACAGAGTGAGAGAGAGAATGTTGTATGAGAAATTGTATTCCTCGTACAATTTGTAGTTAATTTTTATGAATACCAATTTTTATACATTTTTGGGAAGTCTCCTCCGATGCTCACTCGCAGTGTTTTCGGCTGCGCTAAACACTCTTTCCAAGTACACTGGAAGGTGGGCAGCTTAAGTAAACCATAACTTGTTTGTACAAGGGCCTCAAAATTGGTTATTTTCCTTCCCAGTATTCAATGGGACTGTTTGAGATGCTAAGTTCTACTTTATTATTAAAATAATCTTCCACCATTCTACTAAGACAAGATGTTTCCTATGGAGACATGGTAGAGGTGTCGATATATATTTGGGAATTTCTTTTTAGCCTGACCAGATGTTATAACTTTTCACATTTGTGTGCTGCTGTGTTGTTGTTTCATCATCAGTGTGGCTCTTAGGCTAGGCACACACTACAGTGTTCTCAGTCGATTATCGGGTCAATTGGACAATAAATTACTGATTGGCCTGATATCACAGGAGTGTGTACCCTGGAACTATGAACGATTATTGTTCCAAAACACATGAAATCGTTGATCAAGTTTTTCAAACTGACCTAAAAATTTAATTCTGCAATAAAACAATGCTGTTCCAGTTCTGCAGTGTGTATGTACTCATGATCAGGATCTCCATAGAGCTTACAGAGTCACAACCATTTCAGCCGATGGCTATGACAGATGGAGAGCCTAGATCTGAAGGTAAATCTTGTAAAACTGGCATAGTGTGCACACTGAATCGACATGCTGATCAGGACCTTTATATGAACAGTCATTTTCGTTATAGATAACATATCCGGAGAAAATTTCTGTAGTGTGTACCTAGCCTTAGAAAAGGGAAGTTTCTTTCTGGCAGCAGCATTTGTAGGAGAAGCTGAAGCAGGAAGTGACTATGTTCGACTTAAGCCAACAGCTTGGTCACAAGGGGCTGTTTGCATATGTCTGAATATCTGTGTCATTTGACATTACATATGTGTCATTTGACAGTACATACAACCTAAACCTACCATCAAGCATGGTTGTCAAAATATAGTGATCCAATTTCAAGATGCTGTAAACCCTTTAGTCCTGGCGAAGTGAATAAATAAACTTGATCTACAAGCAGACAGAATTATTGAGTTTCACCTCCTCCTTCGGGTTCTCCTGCTGCTTTACCGGCAGTTTGATTAGGGGTATGACTTAACTCAGGCTGGCAGTGTCTGAACTCACTTAATTTGTTACAATTTCAAATAAAACAGTAAGGATTATCCAATGTGCTGATGTAAGGTAACATGACCCCCATTTCCCTATCTCATGATTTGATGTGTAGGTCTTGATGGCTTTGTGCTGTTACTCTAGTCGCTGAAGCATATAAAGTGCGGAATTCCACCTTGTTACTACCCCTTGCTTCATTTGGTGTCATGGCAGATGATATTTTTTTTAGCTGATGCAGTGTTCTACATGCATTTGCTGAATGTCGAAAATGACCAGATATTTTACAGGCCATGAACAGCATCTCCTGCACTGCCCTCTCAATTTTTAATAAGTTCTGCACCAACAACTTTGTTGTGTGTGCAAAGCATGGTGCATGTTGAAATTCAACTAGTTGTAATGTGCACACAATGTTTGCTCTGTTATCGGCTTTGAGAAATTCTGAGGAAAGTCTTAGCGGGTGAGCCATATTGCTATAACATTCCTGAGGTTTTCAAACAGACTGACACCAGTATGTTTCTTTATGAAACCAGCGATACAAAGAGTAGCTTGCCTGTGAAGAACCTGGCATTGAGTGCTAGCTCTACTACGCTGAAAGAATGAGGGGGAGGATGGTGAAGCTACTGGCTCTGCTGCTGCTGATGGCGATACACTTACCCAGTGGATTGTCACGGTCATGTAGCCTTTGATTTGACCTATACCACTTGTCCGCATATCCGTAGTTAAGTGGACAGTAGGTACAATGGCATTTTCTAGGGACTCAATGATTTTTTGCTTAACCTCCCAGTGCAGCTAAGGAATTGATGTTCGGTAGAAATGGAACCGAGATGAAATTTGGTATCATGGACACATGACCTTAACTAATCAGCTAAAACTTGATGTACTGATAGCGGAAATTGGACGCACATCCAATGGTAACATAATTGTCTTAGTTTTAGTGATCTGCTGCGCAATAGAATGGTGACTGTCATACTTGTTTTCTCTTGCAAATGCCTGCTTCACAGACAAATTTGTCAACAAATACTTAGTCTTCTTGCTCTCCTTCTGTATAGATGTGGCTCTCCAGCAGCAGGAGCTGAAGCGTGCAAAGATTTCTCTTGGAAATCATGGGTTGAATTAAGGGAGTCATTTGGAATTTGAAAAATAGATGCTGGACTACGTACTAATAATGAAGAGGTTGAGGGTGCAGGTGTTGACACCAGTGATGATTGCAAATGTCTATCCAATCAGCTGGTAGCTGATGCTGAGCTGCTTGCACAATACACTATTTGCCATATTTGTAAACACGACTTGAATGAACTCATTGCAAATGACATAACAGGGTGGAGGTGCCTAGATAATCAACATCCCTACCTCAACTTATTTTGGCCTGACAAAGGCTACAGATGCCTTGACATATGTTGTCTGGATATGGATAAAAATAAACCCAAACAGAAGAGGTGCTTTTTTTCGTCTTCTGTCCTGGCACGATAATGCACTTATCATTGGCATGAGGTTATACCACTGGTGTCTGCCTTACTACAACACAATCATTATTCTCCTCATTATCCACTATAATTACAACACATTCATTTGCAGATCCACAATTATCCCCCTATTGCACCTCTTGCACATTTGCAACTCCCAAAGTAGCCTAGTCATATTTTAGGTGTAAATTATCATCAATACTAGTACTTCTACTAATCCTCTCATTTTTTAAATGGTTGAGGAATTTTGGAAGGAGGCTGTTCTATACTGGCAGTGTCAGAACCTGAAACCTCAGACTCACATATAGCACTCATGGAAATTCTTAGACTCTCCTCAGGATTCTGTGAGTGCCCAAGTTGTACTTCAGCCTAAGTGTTATTTTCAGGCACTGATTTGGCTCTTTGCAGGAGACAGTGACAGACTTACACTTTGAGCTACAACGTGGTGAATGGGAAGTTAAGGAAGATGCATGACCATGGGGGGCACTCTATTTTGAAATGACCATTATAGTATATCTACCGGTATTAGCAGTAGCAGGACTCCTACTGGCAAAAAGTTGGCATACTCTGTGCCTTGTCTTGCCACTGCGGGTGGTGTATGGATTGTTAGCTATTTTCTTATTTTTTGGACAAATCACCACATTCATCAGAAACTTCTCTCTTACACCTGTTCCTTACATCAATAGCTTTTTTTTTAGATTGAAATTGACAATGTTTGGATTTTAAACAGGCTTTCATCAACTTTCTTTCCATATTACCCTTTTTACCAGTAGAAGCTATAACAGTTAAACCGGTGGTAATCGTTAATACGATTACCACTATTCCGACAACCACTTCACCTGCAAAAAAACCACAAAACTTTTAAAAAGAGATGTTAATATTTATAGGCTTACCTTTAAAGCGACACTGCACATCACCGATGGACCCGAATCCTGACTGCAAGTGATTTTGATTGAAGAGGTGACCGGCACTAATGATTACTGTCATCGCCACTTTTGCGAGTTTTGCATCAATTTTTTCCTGGAAATTATGTTCTGTCTCATTTTTAGATTAGATTTTGGTCCTAAGAATCAAGTCGTGTTTTGGTTCTTCTCAGAACCCCAAATCTCGGATCTGCCGGATGTCTACGAATTCGAACTGCTCATCTCTAATGAGTAGACCCCTTAGGCTATCAGGTAACAGAAATTGTCTTTGCGATATTTGAAAATTAATAAAATTACTCTCCTTTCTGCTAGAGTTTTTGGTACATCTTCAATAGTAGCGATTTAAGTCTGTGGAATGTATGACTATTCATTCGAGCTTGTCTTTTTCTTTTCCACCGAACAGCTGTAGAAAGCCAGAAAAGACTAAATTTAATTTTACATTTTGATGGACTGATGTACAATTCCAACAGTACCTCTCAAGATGTATTCAGATGTATGTGCCATTGTCAGCAGTTTACATATACCCTAATCTAAATTAAATTATACAAAATATTTAATGGATTAATTTGATATATAGTCTTTACAATGCAGTCCCTTATGATTAAGCTTTGTTCACTACAGTTATGCTATGTGTTAATCCTTATAACTGTAACGCCTCCTTTTTCACTACACATATAAAAAGAAATGTGGTTCAGACAGTAAAACACATACCCACTGTACACATCAATCCCCATACTATTGATATAAGTAGATGAATACTGTAAGCATATAACAGAAATGCTAGCTAATCTCTAGGTAGAAATATCAGCTGGCTGTTGCTGGTGCAAAGTATTGGCTAATAGTTGGATCAGAGATAATGATAGATGTCATAATATTCCTGTTGATTATGTCTTTATTATTATTATTATTATTATTATTATTATTATGTATTAACAATATAGGATCCCACAGAATCTGACTGAGGTACTGTGAATTTGGTACACTAATAATATCATCAGATATAAATCTGAAGTCTCCTATCAGTACTTGGTACCATTGTCAAACAGTACATAAGAAGCAATCCCAGATGAAATGAAAATCCCTGTATATCCATAGGATAAGAAGAACACTTAACTTGACAAGTAGATGGAATGTACAATATCATAGTATTCTCCAGAGTTGGATAAAAAGCAGAGCTGTCAGCAGCGAAGAAACTAATTACTTGATGAAAGTAAAAAGCACTGAACTATAGTAAGCACTCAAAACCTACGGCAGAACTACTTTAAACTGAGCGGCGAGGGTCCTTTGGGAATACCTGCTGCCGGCACCAGGGACGCACGCAGGATTTTTAAGGGGGGTTTCTCCCCCACCCAAAAAAAAAATAGCGAGAGAGCCCGCGTTTGCGCAGCAGCGTGGGCTCTCTCGCATGTGCAGCAGTTCCATTTCGGCAGCACTGTACTATACAGCAGCCGCGGCGCTGTCAAAGAAGCATCCGCGGCGGTGCTGTATACAACACAGCACCGCCGCAGATGCTTCTTTGACAGCGCCGCGGCTGCTATATAGTACAGTGCCGCTATGATGGGGCACTTCTTTAGCGGAGGGGAGGGATTTCTGGAGACCCAGAACCCCCCCTGCGTGCGCCACTGGGCACTCACCCGAAGGAAAATGGGATCCAACAGGTCCAATGAAACCTCCGCTGGAAACCATGTGCAGCAGAGATTGTATATTACATAGATGCCAGTTTACAGCTAAAAATGATGCTTGAAAATTGATCTGTATTAATGCAATGAACTAGTGGTGGTGCCATCTCTGGAAGCAGTTAAGATGCACAAACTGACTCATACTAAAGCTCTGGTGGGGAAGCCGGCAGCTGAGCCGTTAATCAAAGCACAGGATTTAATCACCGAGATTATTTCTAGAGATGCAGGAAATTAAACACAGGGAGAAACAAAAATAAAAGGCAACAGTACTTTGGATAATAAATTAGCAATCAAATCTGCACCACAGTTTAGAACTTACTTTAAAAGTAGTTTAAAATTTCTCTCAATATAAGGTAACAGTCAAAAACATATGTGCAAAATCTTGTATTTGCTAAGGCATTTCATTATGATCTGTAACTTCTTCAGAGGGCTGTCCAACACTATAAGACCCTAAGGCAATCCACGATTTCCAAGAGGCATCCTTGCACACTGCAATTGTTGCTGCTGGGGGTGATACATATATAAAGAAGGGGAGCAAGAAGAGTAAGCATAGTTTTAAAGAACAATTGTCTGTGAAGCAAGCGTTTGCAAGAGGAGCCAAATATGATAGTCAGAATCCTGCATGGTGGTGTAGTGGTTAGCACTTCTGCCTTACAGCACTGGGGTCATGATTTCAATTCCTGACCATGGCCTTATCTGTGAGGAGTTTGTATGTTCTCCCCGTGTTTGCGTGGGTTTCCTCCCACACTCCAAAAAAAACATACTGGTAGGTTAATTGGCTGCTAACAAATCTGTCTGCCTGTCTCTGTGTGTGTGTGTGTGTGTGTGTGTGTGTGTGTGTGTGTGTGTGTGTGTGTGTGTGTGTGTGTGTTAGGGAATTTAGACTGTAAGCCCTAATGGGGCAGGGACTGATGTGAGTGAGTTCTCTGCACAACGCTGCGGAATTAGTGGCACTATATAAATAAATGATGATGATGATGATGATGTTGCACAGCGGATCATTAAAGCCATGTTAGAATTGGATGTGCATACAATTTCAGCCATAAATGCATCAAGTTTTAGCAAATTAGTTGAGGTCATGAGTCCATGCGACCACTTTCTATCACAAATCCATTTCCTCAGCTGTACCTGGAGATTAAACAAAAAATCATTCAGTCCCTAGAAAAGGCCATTATGCCAACTATTATATGGACATGTGGTACTGGTCAAACAAAAGCCTACACAACCGTTACAGCGTTCTGGGTGGTGTATCGTCATCATCAGCAGCAGTGCCAGTACCTTCATCTTCATGCTCCTTATCCTTTTACCATCGCAATACTAGCACACAATGCCAGGTCATTCATAGGCAAGCTACTCTGATTATCTCTGGTTTCACTAAGAAACATATTGGTGTCAATCTATTGGAAAAACTTCTTCATTGCTGATAACGGATCAAACATTAGGTGTGCAATATGACTGATTGAATTTCAACACATACCATGCTTTGCACACACAATAACCTTGGTGGTGCATAAAGTCTTAAAATTGAGAGATTAATGTAGGAAATGCTGTCTGTGGTCCATAAAATTTCTGAGCATTTTCGACATTCAGCGACTGCATGTAGATCACTGGAGTAGCTTAAAAAAATTACCTGCTATGCCACCAACTGAAGCAAGAGATAGTAAAAAGGTGGACATTCACACATTATATGCTTCAGCGATTTTCTCAAACCATCTCAGTCATGGGGTGGGCCTACTCTGGGATATTTTCTTTTCTAAAATGACCATCCTATCATCCAGTTCTTTATATTTTAAAGGTGTTCTTTACTTTATTAAGCTGCCATCCTCTCTTCCACTGCTGTGCCACTATGTTTCATAATGATTTTAGATTTTATAAAACTGCCATGTGTTTGCGACGATGCTCTGTCACTAATTTTAGTCATCTAGATCGCTGCAGCTTTTGACCAGAATTAGTGAAAATTTGGACAGTTGTGAAGATATAAATGGATTATTAGAATATAGACAGTAATTGACTGTAAATAAATGCTAATGTTATAAATAAAACTGTAGGAACAAAAACAGCTCAAAACCCCATGATCATACCTGTTTTTCACAATTTTTAATGAAATCCATGCAAAACCAAAACCTTTTAGGATTTTTGGCCAAAACCAAAACACAAGGATGGTTTTAGAACATCTCTAGCAGATTTACTAAGAGTGGTTTTGTAAAACCGGCTGTTTTAGGTGGATTCAAAACCACCAGATTTACTAAACCAAAGCATTTGAAATATGTCTGAAATCCACTGTTTTACAAAGGGCCATGATTTTTAACATGATAAAAATGTAACGAGTCAGATTAAAATTAAAATTTTCATTATTATATATTATTATTATTTTGCCCCTTACTAAAAATGTCATCTGCCCTATAACTTAATTATAAATTTGCTTGCCTCCTTAATAAATTAATAAAGATTGCCCCCATAATTATATTTGTCAATGGTACCTATGTTCCTACTGTCAAGATAGATCAAGCAGCATGCTGATTGAGCTATCTAGCCTATCAAAAGCAGTTCTAATAACCATCAGTTTGACATTTCTGCTTCAAATCCCCCATATAGTAAATCCGACTAGTGAAGAATTCCTCGGCGCTAATACAGTTATATAGACTGTAAAAGTTTGACACAGAGTCTCTGTCCAGAACAGCAAGGGACCGAAGTGGAGTTATTTATCTGTTAGAATGTAAGTGTGGACTCTTCTATATAGGTATCACCACCAAACAACAAATTTCAGAGCATACCTGTAATGTAAAAAATGGGAAGGACACACACTTTGTTTCTGCCCATTTCAGAAAAGTTCAAAATTGCTCAGAGATGGATTTAATTATTTTATTTTTTTGCATTGATGCAGTGAATAAAAACTGGAGAAATAGGAATATTGATAAACAACTCTCATAACAGAGATGTCTTGGATTTATAAACTAAATTGCCTGACACCTCACGGTTTGAATAAAGGTTTTAAAATGAAATGCTTTCTTACTTAGCTTTACCTCATGTCCAATTCTCTTTATATGACTATTTATTTTTATCTCTCTTTTAGATTACTATTATAATACAAAACCATTACATACATCTGTTATTAGCCATTTAGATTTTCATTATAATGAATGATTCCATATCTTAGAATTTTTAATATGACATTATTTTCTATCTTCATATATTGATATCTATTTCATATCTGACATAATTTTGAAATTTGATTTTTTTTTATTTCTGATTCATTGTATAAGTAGTGCGGTGTTTCAAGACTATGTTGGATAGTTAAATTATTTGATACTCACCTATTTTTATATGTATGACCTTTTATACATATGAAATGTTTTTAACCTCTGATGTTTTAATATAAGATTTGTTTATTAAATTTATGTAAAGTCTCTGACTCTTATGCCAACTGAAATGCAAGCTGAAGAGTTCAATATTACGTTGGAGCGCAAACTGAATTAACTGTCAATATATGTATTGGCAATAAAGAGTGGATCATGTTTATTATTTAAATTTGGAAATATTTGTATCAATAATTTGATCAATGACAGTTGAATTCCCATTGGCAATAGGAACTATAAAAAGAAGACACAAATTACATTGCTCATCCACCTTGAAAAATACTTTAGGCCAAAATGTGTCAGAGGATGAGAGAAGTGTGACTACTCTAACTTGACTTACCATCTTGGATTTGGTTTGATCATCTAGCACCATTTACCTTGGGTAAGAGATAAGATTCTGTATACACAGTCTGTAGCAGCTTTCCAACTATCCAACTCATGTGTCTGCAGTTGTTACACCTCTGTGCTTGATCCAGTCTCATAGCTGTCTGTCTACCTAGATTTCCGAGTACTCTACCCTGCAGATCACTGCACCTTCTCTGCCTGATCATCTGGTGCCTTGTGCCTCCTGAGTAACCTGGAGTCCTGACACCTGTGATTCATCCGGTGCCTTGTGCCTCCTGAGTAACCTCTGTCCTGACACCCATGACTCATCTGGTGCCTCATGTCTCCTGAGTTAGCCAGGTATCCTGACAACTGTGGTTTATCCTGCTTCTCCAGCCTCTGAATCAGCCCTTGTCGTCCGGCTTCTTAGCGCTGACCTTTTGAACTATATTATTTTTGACTATTCTCTGCATCTGTGGCTTCCTGAGTTATCCATGCTATAACTACCATACCCTGCTGCACTTGTTGCCTTACCATTTATTGCATCCTAAACCTGTGTACCTGTGTTATTAATACACCACATTGTTCCACTTACGTTCTCTCAGTGGTCTTCATATTGGGAATGCTGACACATGGGTTATCAATGGGAGAAAGTGTGGTATAACTTTCTGGAGATCTTTATATCAAATGAATTCAAGATCTATGATTAAGGGCCCAACATAGCTCTTGAGAGTTTGCTAACATTAAGGGAAGTCACGTTTTACCTTTTGGAAAATAAAGCAGACAACATTCATTAACAATTGATGAACTTATGTTTTATTAATACATGCTATATATATGAATAGATGTGTGCTGATGGTACTACACTAGTGGAATGTCTTATCTTTTACATGCTCCTACAGGATTACTCTATGAAGGGTAAGAAAAAAAGAAGCGTTAGACACATCAAGATTGAAAAGTACTTTCATTTTTATTTGCGCAAATAGAGTGTTACACAATCTGGTAAAGGTGGGAGTCACCAGAAGCGCTTAATCCCTTTAATCTATTGTTTTTCACTAATATAGAACAATAAAATATATTTCATGCTAACATATTGACTTCATCCAAAAATATCTTTAACTGTTCCCCCATTTGATAGTTACACCAACTAAATCTGCAAAAATCCTTCATCATTATTCACTACTTCATCCATATAATTATCAATTATTTTTTTCTGGATTATCTGTGTAATTTGTCAAAAAGGTACAACTTTATGTTCCATACTTCATCTGTAATATTACACTATAACCTCCTATTTGTGCAGAAATATAGTTTAATACCAATCTATGTTGTATTAATTCAGTTTTGAAAACTTGAAGCTCTTCTACAATATAACGTAAGGTTTCATCATACACATTAGTTATTTTATTTATCAATGTAGCTAAAGCTTGGATATAAAACTAATTCATATTTCAATGTGTGATATACCTAAAAATTCTAATACAATCAATACTTGTACACGAGTTGACTCACTAATTAGTTGTGATTTTGTTTGATTTCCACACTTTCCATCATTGCTTTCCTTTCTTGTTACAGAATTATTTATCAAATACTTTATTATATAATTTCCTTTAAATTATTATATGTAAATATATTAATAACTGGAATCACCTCACCTAGATAACAGAGTCCACCTGAATTCAGGAGTAGTAGTAACACTTATATGTCTTACTTCCGTATATGTAATATATTACCTGGTAGAATATATGACATTGCTACATGTAATGTATCTGTGCAGAGAATATCTATAAACTTTCCATACTTATTAGTCTCTAATTGCTCTCTTGTAACATTATATTACAATATTTTGATGCTACTGTTTCCAAAGATCTCTTTGGTCCAACATATATACATTTTGTATTTTCAAATGCAGGACTTTTCCCAATTTTACCTAGATTTTCACTTCTCTCCTCTATAGGTCTATTAAAAGCGGATGCAATCAATCCAAACCACTTCAGTTCCCAGGATTTAACCTCTTGTGTACTTTTAAAATTTATACATATATCACTTTCAGTCAATGCATGTGACAACAATTTTAAGTAAAGAGGTCATGTTTCATTATATTTCCCAGTAACTGGTCTTCCCTCTAGCAAATTAAGCAAATCTGTAAAATTTAAGAGTTTTAACAACAATCCAAAATTTTGGTGTCCCTATAGTGTATGCATACATATCCATCAATTATTTGTTTAATTGCTTATCCTATCATGCCATAATACAAGTCTATAGGATGTTAATTTATAAAAAAAAAAGATGTTCTGGGTTCTCAAGGCACCATTTTACACATTTCTTCAGGTGGGTCATCACAATATCTATTTTTCCACATTTCAGTTGGCAGTTTCTCACCACAATCTTTATATTCATCTTCAATTCTTTGTCATTTAACTCTACTATTACATGTGTCATTAGTTCTAAATAGGAGGAATGGACAGTTCTGGTTTTCCATTTTTATGACTATATGCCCCTATTTCCTCAAAATCACAACCAGATCTTATCATCAGGTCCTCATTAAAGAAATTTCCAAAAATAATATAAGGTATAACAATCAAAGAACAGATCATGCCTATGGTAATAACTACAGTAATAAGGATATTTTTCTTTGACTTCTGGGTCAGATTCTTCATCCTGAACCATATCTTTGTCAAATTTGTTATATCTGGTTCGAAGACTTTATTAGTCCCTACGTCTTTCCAGCTCACTATCAGATCGATTACGTGGATCCAAGTATCTATTTCAGCAGGTCATTCCCATTGATCTGTCAAACAACTAGAACATACTCTTCTGGCTGTATATCCTGACAGTTCTCAATAGGCATTTCTAGTACAATCAGTTTCAAAGTCTCTTGTTGCTTTTGTAACTGCCTACTCATCTCAATCAGGTACTTAACAGTTACATCTTGAATGCATTTTAAAGTCGCTTGTGACATCTCATTTAGATGTCTTATGGACAAATCTCATCTGATGAATGGACGTCTGAGAGGGACTCTGATACCATACAATATTAGAGATAAATCCTCTAACCACACCATCCCTGTTTTCTTCATCACTTTACAATAAATTGTTCCAGTAACATATGTTTTATTCCTATTAAAATACACATTGTCTAAAAAAACTTACGCAGTGAAATGTATACCTCCTTCACTCTCAATCATTTGTGATATACCATATCCACACACAAATTCATATACCAACTCTGCTGTAAACACTGCAGTGCAACTTGCAGTTGAATTACCCTTCTATCTAGAAAACATGTCTACAGACATTAGTACATACTGTAGATTAAGATATTTTGGCATTTGGCATTTTTGACTTACTGTAACCAGCACTTTTATAAGTGCCAAGGTAATTGCTCACCTATCTAAGGGCCTCCTTCCTACCAATCTTTTGCATGATTAAAGGTGGAATTTCGTTTTTTTACTGGTGTTTCAAGACTCTTGTTTTGTTTGAATGTTTATCCATTTTGGCTTCATCCCTCACAATTCTATATTCTTCAACCAGGGACAGAACAGTGCAATGCCTGATAGCAAGATTTGGGCAGGGCCCTACCGATACAATTCTCAACTTCCTGGTCTTGGCTCTGCTCTCAATAAAGCATAACAGGGGACTTCTTCAAATACGTGTCCGACGCATGCGCCCAATATATTACACCTCTAAGAAGAGGTATTCGGTATGCTCTTTTGAGAGCAGGGGCTTCAGGGGAGTGGGGGCCTTCGAGGGTGGATGGTGTCCAATTATTGCCAGGCTCCCTTAACCCCTATCATTACACACCGTGTTTCCAACCAAATGAACGCCACCTTCATCCCTCATGATTCTTCCTCTTCCAACCCATCAAATTCCATCCAAAGGGTTTTATCCCAGGAGCAACCAGCACAGTGACAAGTTTCTATTGTTAATCATAATAGAAAATGTTCTGTACCTCTCTTTAGGAAATATTAAACTAGAAATCTGCAAATTATAAGTACATAAAGTAAATGGGAAAATGGCAACTATTACGAAGAGATGGTTGATTTAATTGAATATGACAATTCTGCGTTTTGTCAATGGTAATATTAAGATATAATAATATTATAATTAATTAGAGAATAATTCATTATTTTAATGAGAATCACAGTCTTATAGTTAAGACTGGGGATTTGTAGATCAGATTTCTAGTTATTTCTTCCAGACAGAGTATAGAAGAAGGGTGTAATATAAAGAGTTACCATAGATACCAATAAAAATAAATAAAATTACTATAGTTCCACACAATGGTGACTATTAGTTACCCTTTTGTCTTTTTCAAACAGCTTCTAATGTTTAACTTTAAGTTTTAATATTCAAACAATATCTTTAAATCATAGTTAATTGAACAGCTAAAAATTAATTGAGCAAAATATTATCTAAAATAAATGCATTATACTCTGCGAAAAGTTATGCAAGAGCTAAGCAAAACCTTTTCAGGTCAAAAAGATTGCTACTAAAATGTTATGTAATTGATGACTAAGTTACCAAAATATTCTCACACTATATTGAACAATGTTGTCTCAGTGGCTGAGCAAAAGTTGTGGAAGACGTTAATGTTGATTTCATTTAAAACAAATATGACAAATTGATCACATCACAGATACAATTTATTTCTATAGTTTTTTGCTTATTCATATATAATTATATTTTACATTGTAAATGTGTCTTATTTATTAATAACAGTATCAAGACACTTTTCTTACTTGTGTATATGACACCTAATTATATTATTATATTGTGTACAAATAGGGTAATGTGACTTTCGCATTAACTACTAACACTGTCAAGTCACATCTCTACACTATCTCTTTGACTTTTGATGTTATTGTGGTACGTTATTATACAAACTTATTGTTCTTGACTCATGTTAGCGATAAACAGCTGGACTCATCTTGAGATGAGTTCGGCTGAACATATACACGTAAATCTACTTTTTCATGTCTGTGTCTTTTCCTGCCACTTTTGAAAACAAATGCATACAACTCTACATTAGTCCCTGTGAAGTTTCCTGTTACTGAAATACCTGGTTTATTACTTTATTTGCATGTCATATTTAATCTACAACATATAAGTGGGTGGGATGGCTGAAGGAAAATACCCTTGTCAGTCACGCAATAGCAAAATATGTTGGGCTTTCTCCAACTGCAACTTTTATTAAACTGCATATTATTACCTATCACAGGTTGCTCTTCCCATCTGTTCTATTTACGTCCAATGCCATCACTTTGTTATAGTAGGAAATGCTGTGGTTTGCCCAACTGTACGTATAGGATAATGCAGCCTGATACACAAGAGAGAATGATGCCTTGTTATTAAAAGCGAAAGTTACATTTACCATATAAAAAGAAAAGGAAATTCATCCCCTCCACATCTGTTGTATATCCCTAAATGGGAATAGTCTTTCCTGCAGCAGTCCATATGAAATTGGCAATTAAATAATGTGAATAGACAGCTGCTAATTAGTTTAATTAATTGATTTAACATAACCATGACACTAATGTTTTCAATGCTATCAGCTGAGAGGTCAATTTGCAACAAGCCAATAGGCATCTTCTAAGTAGTTTAATTAATTTACTGATAACATAACCGTGATGCTAATGTTTTCAGTGCTATCAGCTGGAAAGGTCAATCTGCAACTAGCCAATAAGAAGTGGCCACATAGGATGCATAGTATTTCTGAAAAACTTTATTTATATATAAACATATATACACACATATATATATATATATATATATATATATATATATATATATATATATATATATTATATATATATATATATATATATACACACACACATACATACCAGCCCACCGGCATCCGCGTCTATATATGCTCTTACTGCACTATATTGCCAGTGCTTGCCTATCCCTTCTCTCCCATATCATTCAGAAACACAAACGCCGATCTGTGCCTTATTTTGCATTAAGTTGCTCTGTGCATGCCCAGATAATGACTATACACCAGTGAATACAAGTGTATGCAAATCATCTATGAGCACAAATGACAATTGCATGGGCAGGACGGAGAGGGGAATGGTCCCCTCGCTGATAGTCGTGTATAGTAAGGATGTACCAAGCACACAACATCGTCCAATTTAAACTTCAGGCATCTCTAAGGTACTTGTTTTTCTGTCGTTTCACTTGCACCAGCTACAGGGCAGGTGTAAGTGCTGAATGATAGTGATGATGGTCACATATGCCTGCCAGAACATGTGTCTACAATCCAAAGCCACTGTAAAAATGCACTTTATGCACAGTAGACATTAATAACGTTCTGATAAATGTATTTCATATAATTTTATTTAAAATACACCTTTTATAAAAAAAAAATCATTAATCACTATATAATTAACAGGTGATAATAGTTATTTTTTTATTTTTTTATGTATTGTACGTATCCAGCAGAGTGTTGTGTCTGCTTTAATATGGCAAGTGCCGTGTATTTAAAGCGTACCTAGACCCATATTCAGCAAAAGATGTTTCTTCAGATCCGCGTCTAGTTGAATATGGACGTGTGTATGTCGAGTTTTCATGGATTTTGTAAAGAAAAAACACAATACATTCATTTTGCATGCCTTAATGAATCCGGCCCTCTGTGTGTAAGGTAAGTGAATAGGTAAGGGGGTGAAAAGGGAGAGGAGGAGGGTATAGAGGGAGTGGTGGGGAATGAAGAGGGTATACATGTATCACAGAAAAGAACTCAGCGACCCAGATAATTCTGTAAGACGTTTTGAAGCTAAATAAGCTCACTCCCTTTGTCATAACTTTGAATATGCACACAAGTAACTAATTTCTGTTGGAAATTTGGAGCAGCATAGCAGCATAGGAAATATTAAATACCTTTTTATATATTTCTGTTTTATTTTAGTGTGAAGGCAAGCTAGGGAGAATTTGTGTAAATGTCTTTTCTCATTTTGCACATTCTCTCACAATGAATAAAACCTTGTATTTATGATTCTGTGTCCTCTAGACTATACAAAAACTAATAAAATGCATTTTATGATTCACCAACACATTCTAAATCTGACTTGCCAGATAATATCGAGAGAAAAATTATTTTTGAAATAGCAAAAACTGCTCTTAGTGCACTTGAAATATGGTGAAATGTTACTGAGATGTCTACTATATAAATAATGAGTGCTTTATTGCTTCCAAAAAGAAAGCTTTGCAGCATGCAATCGCATGGACCACTGAACTGAAAAAAGGAACTTTTCAAAACAGGGATACTGCTCAATTTTACTCTGAACTTTTTGTTCCTTTCCATCCATTACACATAACAAAAACACAGGACAATCAGCTACTGATTAAGCTTTAACAGCTTATACATTCAGCTGAATAGACATCTCTTTGTAAGCTCCTGTCTTAAAGCCACCAAAGTGTGGGCATGATCTCCCTGGGGGATTCAACCCTGTGCGGACCAGGTTGGGTCTGGTTCCCACTGTGATAGAGCCTTAACATAGCCTGGAGCTTATTGCAGTTTTTGCAGGATTATCCCATGCTGTTTATCCCGACACATTACATACTTACACTGTATTTTCATTTGCACGTTTGTTAAAGTACAATCATAAGAACACAATTTTGCAGGTATTTTTAGTACTTTTGAGCTGCAATTTTAAATGAGGTCTGTATATATGTTACCATGCTCATTACATAGGCAGTTATCTGGCAGCCCAAAAGAGTCTAATATGGAGTGGGATCACACCCATTTCTCACCACTGCAGCAACCCAAGGCCCCTAGCTAGTTCATGCCAAAAGCCAGATTAAATGACTGGAAACCCTGTCACTGCAACACAATAACAATTGTGAGTTGCTTAAAAAAAGGACATACATCTGGTTGACACACACACATGTACACCTTCTACCAATTGTCCTGTGTTTTTGTGACACTACAAAGAGCTTTAATTACACGCTAAACATTGTAACACTGATACTATACTCACATGTGGGTTGCAACAAATCTATAAATATAATTAAACTATGAATTATTGACTAATGTGAAAAATTATATTTAATTGTATTTAATTTACATATCAAAGTAACATTCTACCATGAAGGCAGTTTCCCGATAAAAGTTAATTCTGAAGAACCTTTTTATTTGTAATTTGTTTTTTATTAAATCTTCAAAATAAGTACAAACATGAAGCACAAGTAACAAGTAAGACATGTTTCAAACTTAGAGTCACAGATAAGATTCATAATCTAAGCCACAGTAAAATAACTTTGTTTCTTACGAATATACAATTATATAACATTGTAATGACAAAGACATAATAGGAGATGAAGAAAAGTTAAAGAGAAGGGAGGTAAGAGTGGATTGGGGAAGGGGGGGTAACTCCTCGAAGTGTCTAAAGCACATATAAAAGAGAGATAGTGTCCACAGGGTTTACATGTAATGTGACCTCTCGCATAAACATCTATCAACATTCAGATCTCAACTGAGAATAGTTAACCCGAGTCGATAAGAGAACGGTAAGACTTGGATTCTTTAAATTCAAGCCAGCATAGCCATATTGACGCATATCCAGTGACCTTCTCTTGGCTGGAGAAGTATATGTCCTCCATAAGCCAATAAAGGTCAATCCGTCTAAACCACTCCCGTATGTCAGGGGGCACAGGAGATCACAAGTGGACTGGGACAACTGCTAAGGCGACATTACATAGATGCCGAAGTATGGATTTTTTGTATTGAGAAATTGGTATATTTGAGATACTAAATAACCAGAAGTCTGGTTCATCTGGGCCTGAGGTGCCTAAAATCTTCTCTGTAACAGTTTTCACCTTACTCCAAAATGTTGCTATCACAAAGCAGGACCACCATATGTGGAAGCTGGTTCCTGGTCCAGAACCACATCTCCAACACGACCCCGAGACATCCGGGTGCATTTTTCTATGTTGAGAAGGGCATCTGTACCAATGGGAGAGGACCTTGTATCGCGTCTTCACCACAGAGAGGCTAGAGGAGCTCGCCATCGTGTATTGGAAAGCTTTGGTCCAAAATTGTTCAGAGGTTTCTCTCCTCAATTCTCTGTCCCAAGTACTGGCATACACAGGTAATTTGTAATACAAGTTAACAATGAGTATTTGGTATATCTTTGAGATGAAATGTTTGTGAAGCAGCACAACTCCTCAAAGCCGGTCAGACCCCTACTCGCTCCGTCCATAACATCTCTCAATTGTAAATAGTGTATAATTTGCAGGTATGACCAAAACCCTGAAGCAAATAGGTCTAGTCTGTCCTGTAAGAGAGAGAAGGCATGTACTCGTCCATTAACCACCAGCTGGCCACTCTGAAGCGTCTTTTTTTTTATTATTATTAATTTTTATTTATAGGGCGCCACTAGGTATCCGTAGCGCCGTACAGGGACAGACAGAAACACGATACAGGGTAAGACAGCACAGTACAGTTAACAGAAATCACAGTAACTCAGAAGCTCAATGAACAGCTAGATTAGAGGTGAGAGCCCCCTGCGGGGTAGAGACAGGGGCTGGAGGACCTCATGGAGGACACAAGGAGCTGGAGAGCAGAGTTAAGGTGGTGGAGAACAGAAGGAGAGGAGGACCTGCTCGGAGGAGCGTACAATCTAAGGGGATGGTAGAACGGACAGAGACACAATGGTAGGAGGAGGGAATGGGGAGAACGGAGGCAGAGACGGAGAGGGGGGGAAAGGAGAATGAAAAGGAGGGAAGTAGGAGGGGGACAGGAGAGGGAGGGTAGGTGGAGACTGGGAGGAGGTCAATGGGTGGGGGACTTAAGGAAGAGGTGGGTTTTTAAGGCCCGTTTGAAGCTGGACAAGTTGGGGGAAGTTCTGATGGAGCGGGGGAGCTGGTTCCAGTGGAGGGAGGCAGCGAGGGAGAAGTCTTGGATGCGAGCATGGGAGGAGGTAAACAGGGGGGAAGAGAGGTCGGCGGTCGTTAGCCGAACGAAGAGGGCGGGATGGAGCGTGAATGGAGATAAGGTTGGAGATGTAGGGAGCAGTGGAGTTGGAGAGGGCCTTGAAAGTAAGAGTGAGGAGCTTGAACACGATTCTGTAGGGGATGGGGAGCCAGTGGAGGGATTGGTAGAGGGGGGAGACAGAAGAGGAGCGGCGAGAAAGGAAAATGAGCCGAGCGGCTGCATTGAGTACGGAGCGAAGGGGAGCGAGATGAGAGCGGGGGAGGCCAGTAAGGAGGAGGTTACAGTAGTCCAAGCGGGAGATAATAAGAGAGTGGACAAGGGCTTTAGTGGCATCTTGGGAGAGGAAGGGCCGAATGCGTGCGATGTTGCGCAGCTGGAAGCGACAGGATTTGGCGAGAGAGAGAATGTGAGGGACAAAGGAGAGAGAGGAGTCCAGGGTGACGCCGAGGCAGTGAAGTTGAGAAACAGGGGAAATAAGTCTTAATAAGTTGAGAAACAGGGGAAAAACAGTCTTGTCTGTGTACCAAGTACTAAAAAATTCCTGGTGTGAGTCCGGGTGTAGAGTCAGGATTGCCAGTCAGGGGAGTAAGATACGATAGTGGGGATGATATAAACTTTAAAGTTCGGAGTCTGGCCCAGCATTGAAGAGTAGGCCCAATTGTGGGAGGTGAAGTGTGTGTGAGTTTGGGCAACCAGGGAAATATAGTTGTGGAGACCCCCATTGCATGTTCTTCAATATGAATCCACTGCTTAAGGGGTGCCGTTCTAGTCCAATCCATCACCCTGTTTAAATTATATTTAAACATGGTAATGATAATATTTAGCAAAGTGAGGGAGCTGAAAGCCCCCCTGAGTCTTCCGCCTATATAAAATGTCATGGCAAAACCTAGGTGGCTTACCAGCCCAAACAGATTCGCATACCACTTTTTGTAGATCTAAGAAGAATTGGTGGAGGAATATGTATCAGGAGGGTTTGGAGAAGATATAAAATCTTTGGAAGAATATTCATTTTTATAATATTTATCCTCCCTAGCCATGTAAAGCCCCAAGATCGTCAGCAGCCAAAGTCTGTTCGAAATTTGGGGATCAATGGGATAAAATTAATTTTGTATAAGATGGAGAGGTCTTCCGATAGCAGTACTCCAAGGTATTTAATTTGAGAGGGAGGCCAGGTGAAGGGGAATGAGCTTTTAAGACCATCCGCAACGAGCGGTGGGAGGGAGAGGTTCAGAGCCATAGATTTTGTATAGTTGATTTTAAAAATGGACAGTGTCCCAAACCTTTCAAATTCAAGCATTAAATTGGGTAGTGAGATTAAGGGACTGGTTATTGTCGCTAATAGGTCATCTGCGAAGAGAGCCAATTTTACATGAAGAACCTTTTACATTTATTGAATCAAAGTGCCATGTGTTCTAGACCTGTACTACAGCAAATATTAATTCCGCACTTATGTTTTATCCTCACTTTACAGGTATTAGCTAAATATTGATGTTAGTAAAACTGTTATTTATTTAAAGCACAATATTTATAATTAAAGATTCATTGACATTGACTAAGGAAAATAATAACTGTAAACTCAATACTCAAATATTGACTGCATACATAAGTTATTAGTTTATGAGCCTTAACAAACTCCTAAATATCACTATGCATAATGCAGGGATCCAGATAACTGCAGAGCAGATAGCAATTTCTTTAAATTTTATTTAAAATTTAATGTTTTTACCATCAGAAAAAATGCATTTATTAAATTAAGTCTGTACTACAACCTACAGAAAAGATTTTATTAACTTTCCCAAGCACCACGGACTGATGCATGCAGCCATTTTCCTGTGGCTCCTCCATTCCCCTGGCTGAATACCATGAAAGGTGTATTTGATAAACAATCACACCCCTCTCCTGCTACTAGTCTGTCAACCTTCCCTTCACCAATCTATTCCCACTTCAATACATCTTAAATGCCACAGCTAGACTGATATATTCCTATTGTGATACCCCGCTCTCTGTGGTAGCAAAGCATGCATAGCGAAAAGCTGAGATTGAATGTTTTGTAAATAAGTAATGTTAATTACAATATTCTTATAGCTTGTGAGGAGACTGTTTAGAATATGGGTGGTTCGATCAGTTGGGAGTTGGAAATAGAAGGAGTAGGATGTGTGGAGTTGAGAGTGAGAGACAGTGGAAGACAGGTTTGTCGGTGTGAGGCAGTTAGGAAGGAAAATGCCAGTTGTATATGAAGAAAACAGAGTTAAAGCGTATAGTATAAAAAGAATAAAAGTAAAATTGTTGATAGGCAGACTGCAGACAAACCGAGTAGCTAAGAGATTGCGAAAGAGACACAGGATAAAGATATATGAGCTTCATAAACTCACAATCAGCTAAGTGACGATCAAATAAGTGTTGCATTCATAAAACAGTTACAGTTAACTCAAACTAAAAGAAAAACATATATATGAGAGAAGTAATTCATAAAGATTTGTTAAGATTCAGTTTCTGTAATACCCGATTGATACTTACATGTTTCTTGCTATATATAGTGTCCAGTAACTAATCTCCTAGACACAGTTCTGATTAATTTGTAAGAGACTCCAAAAGAGTAAAATGAACTACTGATTATTTTAACACCAGACACTGTATGATAGATTAATAATGATCTTAAAACCTTTCGGTGGATATATTTACCTTTCACAGACTATATTGATACATACAAAGTACAGTAACAATTTTAAACTGACCTGAACTGAGAAATAGGTATTTGTGGAAAGAATTTAATGCATTAATGAAAAGGTGCACAATTTATTTAATAGGCTTTAATTGGAATCCATGTACTATTTCCTATCATCCCGCAAACTGTGCAGCAGACTGGAAGCTAACGTGAACAAAGGTCATATGTTTAACCTTATCGGAGTGCACCAACAATGGATGAGTAAAATGTGTATATATTAATTAGGGATACTCACTGACCCCCGTGAAGTGGTTTTGGATCTGGATTAGCTTCGTGTTTTGGTTTTGGTTTTGGCAAAACCATCCTCGTGTGTTGTGGTTTTGGATCTGTATTTGTTGAGACAAATGGCTAAAATATGCTAAAATCACATCATTTTGCTCTTTTTTTGACCCTACATTATTATTAATCTCACTAACACTAATATCAAGTCATTTTCAGTCAATTTTGACCACCTCACAGGTCACATTATTATTTTTATACACTTTCGGACAAATACTGCAATGACCTGGCTGGATGCTAAGCGACAAAGCAATGACTCAAACATACAGCAGTTCCTAGCACATCTAGGACACATTAGCACACAGCAGTGGCAGAAAAGAAAAGTGGTGGAAGATGGAATTGTCCTTGGGCTCTCCCACCCAGGCTTATGTTGGATCTTGAAAAGAACATTCACACTTTAATAAACCAAGCACTTTAGCCACATAACTGCCACTCCTTGTGGCTGAAGTGCTTGGTTTGTTTGGGCCCCCACAAAATAAGGTAACAATGGCTTTAAGCCACCCAAGGTAACAGTGGTGTTAATGAACTCTACTGTGGCAAGATGTTGTTGTCATCATCCTCAGCCTCATCCTCATCCTCACTCTCATCCGTGTGTACATCATCCTCACACATTATTAATTGATCACCGCTGGAATCCACTGTTACAGAAGTCTCAGTATTTTGATGTAATTGGCGGGAAAGGCTTTAATCGTGGAACTTGAAGTTCATTTTTATGAACATCATCTTTTCCCCATTTTGAGGAAGTAGCCTCCTACGCCGATCGCTGAGAAGGTTCCTGGCTGTGCTAAAAACTCTTTCCAAGTACACACTGGAGGGTGGGGAGCTTAGGCAGTGCAAAGCGAGTTGGTACATGGGTCTCCAAATTCCCTTTTTTTCCTCCCAGTATGTAAAAGAACTGTCTGATGTGTCTATTTCTATGCTGTCGTGAAAATAATCCTCCACCATCCTTTGGATGTTGATAGTAGGATCAGGTAGAGTTACGGCAGAGGTTTCACGTTTTTTGGTCAATTCTTTTAGACCAGACCAGATATCAAAATTTGGTGCAGTCATCTGCATCATCCCTGGGTCTCTTAGGAAAGCTAAGATTTTTCCTAGCAGCAGTTGAGTGAGAAACTGAAGGAGGAGACGCTGTTCTGTCACGTAATACTTGAGCTGTCGTCTTACTCACCAGGAGTTTCTTGCTTCTCTTCAGATCTGGGTCAGTAGATTGTAAGCTTGCGAGCAGGGTTCTTTTACCTCTGTGTCTGTATGTATTACCCAGTATTGTCTTATTAATGTTTGTTCCCAATTGTAAAGCGCTATGGAATCTGCTGGCATTATACAAATAAATGATGATGATGATGTTGATGATTTCAAGTTTTTGGTAACTCTTGGATCCTGGCGAGGCGAATAAAGTACTTGATCTATAAGTCCGTCATACTTAGCGAAATTACTTTGTTTAATCTCGTCCTTCAGTTTCTCAAGCTGCTTTTCCAAAAGTCTAATTAAGGGAATAACTTGACTCAAGCTCGTAGTGGCTGAACTCACTTGACAGGTGATTACTTCGAATGGTTTCAGCACCTTGCACTGCGCTTGACTAAAACACATCCCCACTCCTTTCCCAATGCCATGGCTTGAGGAGTAAGCGTGGATGGCTTTTTGCTGTTCCTCCATACGCAGAAGCATGTACAGGGTGGAATTCCACCTTGTCACCACCTCTTGCTTCGGTTGGTGGCAAGGCAAATTAAATTGCTCTTGCAGCTGCTGCAATCTCCTATACGCTGTTGCTGAATGCTGGAAATGTCCAGATATTTTACGGGACACAGACATCATCTCCTGCACGTCCCTGTCATTTTTTAAAAAGCTCTGCACCACCAAGTTTATTGTGTGAGCAAAACAGGGAATGTGATGGAATTCCCCCCACTGTAATGCTCTGACAATATTGGTGGCGTTATCAGAAATTACAAATCCTGAGGAGAGTCCTAGCGGGATAAGCCATGTTGCAATGACATCCCTTAGATTTTGTAACATATTGTCAGCTGTATGCCTCTTAGTGAAGCCTGTCTCTGACAAATGTGATGAACTTGGGTACATGCTGCTGCTGCTGTTCCTGCTGGTGAAGGCGAATCACCAACCCAGTGGGCTGTCACAGTCATATAATCTTTAATTTGCCCAGTTCCGCTTGTCCACATATCTGTGGTTAAGTGTACAGTGGGTAGAATGGCATTTTGTAGCCCAATAATAACATTTTTACGAACCTTCTGGTAGAGGTGAGAAATAGCTTTTCTACTGAAATGGTGTTGTGATGGAATTTGGTAATGTGGACACAAGACCTCAAGTAACTGTCTAAACCCAGCTGCATTAATAGTGGATATTGGACGCAGATACGAACATAGTCGCCATGGTGTATGTGATCCGCTTTGCCACCGGGTGACGGCTTTCATACTTGCTTCCTCTTGCAAACAATTGTTTAACAGTCAATTGTTGTAAACAACTAGTAGTCTTCTTCTTGGTCTACTTCTGGGATGAAGATTCACCCCCAGCAGCAGCAACAGCAGCAGCAGCAGCAGTGGGACTAACGCTCAAGAATTCTTCTGAGGAATTCAGGATAGTGGAGGAGTCATCTAGCCTTAGCAACTTGGATGCAGGACTAACTCCGATCACTGCTGAGGATATTGATGAGGAAGGGTGTTGTGGGTGTAGATTGCAGGCGTCGGGACGTAGGTGAGAGAAGGGTCCTAGCTGATGATGGACTGCTTGTTGTTATTTTTTATACCATAACATTCTGATTTTCCCAACACCTTGCTATGAACTCGCTTCAAATGGTGTAACATGGATGAGGTTCCTAGATGGTTAAGGTCCCTCCCTCGACTGACTGTGGCTTTACATACACTACAAATGGCTAGACAACTGTTGGCAGGATTTGGGTAGAAATCATTCCACACATAACAAATTGCTTTTTTGGTCTTATGTCCAGGCATGACAATGGCCTTCTTCTTATCACGTGCCAGAACTGCTTCCACTGGTGCAGGACTTACACAAACAACACCATCCTCATCAACATCCTCATTAGCGCCCTCGTTGGCTACACAAATATCCCCCTCATCCTGTTCCAGTTCCAAAGTGTCATCCTCAATTGGTGTATCACAGGCTACACTCGGGCTGTTCAGGCACACATCAGCAGAAATGCTGAAAGGGCCTTCTTTATGGGTACACTATCAGAATGGTCACGATTACACATAGCACTCATGGATGGACTCTCCTCAAGAATTTGTGTCATTTCTGAATCTGAGCATAAATTTTCCTGTAATGCCTTACTGTTTTCTACCAGCTCGGCTTTTACACGTACAGTATTTGTGCACCACTTTTGGAGTCCGAATTATTTGGTCTTGCTTGGTCAGGAGTGACCTTACAAGAAGAAGCCTCAGTAACAATTTTAGATCTCACACTCATAGAGAAGGAGTCATTCTTTCTTTGCCACTGCGTGTGTAGATTGGCATGTTGGCAATTTTTTTTTTCCAGCAGATAACGTTTCCTGGATTACAGCTCTTTTTTTCTTCACCACGTTAAATGGTATTTTTTTTTATGTTTTTTTACCTCACTTAAAAAGACAATGTACTTTTACATAGGCTTAACCAGAGGACATACAGGGATTACTATCATCAGGACTGGTGGCAGTAGCTGCTTGCTGTTCCTGCTCTTCTGTGTACTGCTGTGAATCCATTTGGATAATACCCTACACTTTTTGGTGCAAATTCAGAAGAAAAGCCTGCAAGGACTAGTGTTTTGTATTTCAGCAATGACAATTAGGAATAGAGCAATTGAGCTCTTGTCTTTGGGTGTATATAACACCGTACACTTTTTGGTACAAATTCAGAAGAAAAACCAGCAAGTACTAGTATTTGTATTTCAGCAATGACAATTAGCAACGCTGCTCTCCTTTTTGTGTTACCTATATAACACTGTAGAATTTTACTGCAGAATTACAAAAACCCTGGCAGCACTAGTTTTTTTATTTTTATGCAATGAGAATTACCAATGCAGCTCTCCTTTTTGTGTACCTATATAACACAGTAGAATTGGACTGCAGAATTACACCAGCCCTGACAGCAGCAATAGTATTTGTATTTTTATGCAATGAGATTTAACACTGGAGCTATGGAGCTCTCCTGAATGTCATTGATTACTTTCTTTAACACTGCTTTACACTCTATGCTACCCCTTCTGTATCCCTCTCTCAAATGGCGCTAGATCACCATGGAGGGCGGTATTTATAGATTCCAAAACTCGCGAGATCTGAGATCCGACAACGTCACAATGAAGTTTTGCCATGTTTTGGAATCCGAAAAAACGCGAAACTACCGAGCCATCTTGGCTCGGTACTTGGATCCCCTAAGTTCGGGTGTGTTTGGTTTCTGAGGAACCGAGCCTAAGCATCTCTAATATTAATTGTATAAGAACATTTATCCACTGATCTAAAGGAAATTAATGTATTGTGTATAAGAGGTAGTAACATATATTTAGTGAAGATAGTGTGCTACATTATCTTTTTAAATCATATACTACAAATAGTAGCAAGCTAGGTGCTAAAAGCTATCCCTATACATAAAACATATATGTCATGTTACAGTATAATATAAAAATGGCCAATATTAATACACATAGAGCAAATTCTAGATAAATTGACTCCCAGGGCAAAATTTACAGTGGAACCCTTCCTGCATCCAATCATTTACATAGAGGAACTTTTGGAATGCAATTAAAAAAGTGCTTCCAACAAAGATGACTGATGAAGCACAAGAAAATTAAAATTGAAAACAATCATAAGTAGCCCCTTGACCCCCAGTGGTGCCCTAGACCATAACCTAGATCGTTCATTCCTAGGAATTGATGTGGTACAGTTAGGTATAAGTAATATTGAGTCTCCTCCATCACTTTAGTGAAGGGTTACCAGGATTTGTTCAGTAAAAGAATATCTTGGTTCAGTGCGAATGAAAACTTACACAATGACTCAGTAGCTCCTGGTGTAATCCAAGGTGAGATTCCCAGTGCTTCAAAGAGCTATTTAATCCTAGGATGCAGTTTAGTGTTCTCTTACTAAATTGGAATGTGTCTGTATTACAATGAAAACCTAATTGACCATGTTAGCAAAAGGCAACAAGTGTCTATGCATTCCTTTAAACAAGCAAGATATTATTACTGGTGCACCACAACTCAATATTGCTGAATGAAACATGTCACCTTAGAGGCACTGTAGCAGGGATATGGGTCAGATATGTCAAGCCACTTTGTCTCCCCTTTTGTGTTAGAAAGGTTGCATTATATAATAACAGGTACATGAGACCCCTGGCCTGAGAATGAGATGATCTTGGGCACAGTAGCTCTGTATTTTCCTGGTGGCATGCCACTCCCCGGGACCAGTGAACATAGTATATGTATTCATCTAGTGTCCATCTATTTATGGAATGAGTTGTTTACATATACCTCCTTTAAATTAGGAGTATGTAGGTGTAATCTAAATGCACAAGTCCACTTCTTTATATTATATAGCATCTAGAGCATCACACTCTAACTCTAGACTCATGTCTAATTAATAGACCTTTTAAAAATCTCACTATACAAGTACAAGTTGGTGGAAAATAGTAAGCTGTTATCAGGGCTTCCAATCTTTGGGGTTCCTTCAGAATTCAAGTTCAGCCTGGAATTTGGCTACAGCCCACAATTAACTTCCTTGAACGTGTCTTGAAGGTAAGCTACTCTGACACTGAAAGCTAAGGGAATCTTTCCAGATGCAGGGTTTTTTGAGCCATCTCTTTCACAGAGGGAGTATTTCCTGAGGAAGCTCTTTCCAAGCACTTGAGTGGGGTTTTAAATGCTCCAGTCCCATCATAACACTCTGTTTCCACCCTAAATGTGGTAACCTCATTTATACCTTACTCAGTGGCATCACTGAAAGACATGCATACAGGGTTGTTAAATATACAGTTTATAGGATAGGGCATCCGCAATGTGAAATCTAAGTCGATTAGAAGCCCCAAAGAAGTTGCATGACCATATTTAAGCATCCTTTCAAGCTTCTCAAAGAGTGTCTACAGCTTCCTGAGAAGCTGGTAAATGTTTCTTGGGTCATGAATGTGTTAGGGCTACGGCTATTAGATAAGCCTTTAGAACCAGGCTAACAGAGGTTTTCACCTTTAGCAGCCGCATTTGCCATAGAATTGATGTTGTTCTGAGTTACTCGGATTTCCCCAGGACAAGCTCTGTAGCGCAGGTTGGATGAAGCCTGAATGCTGGAGGCAGGTACCGGGGTCAGGCTAGAGGTTGTGGGTTAGTAGCAAGCAGGATAACTAGGGGTAATCCAGATAACAGGCAGAAGTCAGAGGCAATCGGCATTCAAGCAGGTTCAAAGCCAAAGCTCCCAACAGGAATCATATCAAATGCTGAGTATTGACAGGACAGAACAGGACAGAGTTGGTCAGCAAATGTGCATCACACTGATGCTATAACTAGCAGGGAGGCTAAGAAGAGGTTAGGGACTCAGATGGTACTAATTGCCCCTCCAGAATATGCTTAATTAATTATACTGGTTTACGCACACTCCCGGGTGTCACAGATGTCAGGGCGCAGCACTGATTGGAAAGGTTTCTCAGCAGTTGCCTTGGTGATGGCCAGGACAGTAGTACCAGAAGTGATATCCTGGCTGTTGTCATGACAACCGGGATGCAGGTAAGAGCAGGCGGATTCAAACAACCACTCGCAACCGTATGAGAAGAGAGAGTATAGGCTCCTTTCATAAGGTCCATTTTGGGTTTTCCAAATAGCTAGCAAGTTGCTGGTAATCAGGAGTTGCACATGCAAGGTGCTGATAAAAAGCTGCTAGGCAGTTTTCTCAGTCTCTCAGTTTGGGGAGCAGGCCAGATGCCTGTTGAGAGACTGCAATATATGACCAATAAGCGCTGTTGTTTTGTGTGTGTGTGTGTGTGTGTGTGTGTGTGTGTGTGTGTATGTGTATGTGTGTGTGTGTGTGTTGGACAAAAGATCCTTCACTTGAAAAAAGTTGTTCCTGTGTATTAGTTAGAAGCTGGACAGGTTAGGGATTTTGTTTATGTTGCGTTTTATTTTGATGTAATATGAATAAATCTAGCTGAGGCTAGATAAACCAAGACACTTACATTGTGCATATGTTTCAAATTGGATCTGCATACTCTCAAAGTCATCAAGGAGTGGATCTAAAGATATGTGTGGTGTTGACTGCTACAGGTGTAGATTTACTCTGCTCTACTAGACCAGACACTACAGGATACATCAGAAAAAAAATATTAATTAATTATTGTTACCTGTCAATAATATAGTAATTTATGAATATACATGGATTTTTTTTTTCTTTTTTAAATTTTTTTGTATTTTTTTTTTACTTTTAAAAACATTTATTAGGCAAAAAAAACAACAACATTTATTAGGCTGTTCTTAATGTCTACTCTTCCTAACATACAATTTTGCACTTGCTTCTGATTGTAAACACATGTTTTTGCATATATACACAGACGTTAGCACTAGTATTTGGTACTCAAACTAGCCCCCCAGTTGGAGTAAAAGATACAGCGGAAAATCAGCATACTTCTGTGTGCGCCTGAGTTTGACTTGGACGTGGTTGCACTGGACTGCCCTTACTGTATATTTCTTATGTGAATCTGTCCATTCCCCATCCCGTTCATTCCCTAAAATCGTAGGCTGTAGTAAGTGTCTTTGCGTTCGGAGGTGACTTCGACCTGGATGTGTTCTAACAGTCCTGTTCTGAGCATATGCACAGTGTATTTTGTGCTGACAATATGCACGCATTCGCGAGATACACTCCTTAATGACTCAGGCCCATAGATGTGCACATGTATAACTGCACATAGAACTCAAGTGGCCTTTTCCACACTTATTAATCTCAACATACTTTCGCAAAAGTTGTAGAACCTTATTGAAACCTTGTCTTCTCATTGTATTAAACTGCAATTGAATTTTCAAGATCTGTGAATGCTGTCCTCTTTTTCATCATACATTTATCATTTTGAGTCAGGCATATGCCTTGTAACCATGAGTGCTGTTCATCCTTATGTTTTATATAAATGTGTGCACACTTGTGCTTGTGTGCGAATATCATAAAGTCATCAATAAAAAACATATCTGAACATAAACACACACATTCAAAGAAAATATATTTATAAAAATGTTTAATTTAAAATAAATTTAAACATGTGTGTGACAATACGAAATAATTTATGCATGATTACTACTGCAATTATGCTGATAATTTAAAATGCAATTAAAACCATTATTTGACATTATTATATATCATTATTAATATGAATAATATCCCTAAAATCACTAACATGTCTGTACTTAACTAAATATGTCCATTGTGCTCTCTTTTACTCCTCTACAGCAGCTTACTATTTTAGGAGGGAGGTGCTTTTCTAAGCAAACATGGAGACAGTGACTGGCAACCCTGGTGGGTTTAATCACAGGAGTATGGTTGGTGATATCACAAAAGCTTGAGTGACTGAAGTTTTACATTGTTTATCTGTATAGTATCACATTAGGTCTGCTGTAAAGTTGTGGTTGGTGCATCAGCTGTTTGTAATGAAGTGTGAAGGTAATACTTTAGCAACAACAATGTAAGGATAACACTTAGCTCTTTTACCTTCATGGTTCACATCTAAAAAAATAATAATATTTGGGTTTAGTGGTGCGTCAATGGTGCTATTGATTGGTGCTATTTTGATTTTACTATGATATCAGTGTCCTGTAAATCATCCTTCCCAGCCAGGGGGTCAGATGTAATTGATACCTCATTATATCTGTAAAAAGGGCTCCACTGAAGGTTTGAGGGCGTCTGGATGATGTGTAACTGCAGATGTTCGACTGTGCTAAAAGAAAATTGTAAAAGTCACATTGGTGCAGTTTTATAAGCTCTGCAAAACTTTCATCAGGAAAAATGAGTTAGGTGCAGGTCTGCAGGCTACCTCGAACATAATAATCTTTAAGGCAGATGACAGCAACCAATTTAATTTGCACTCAAAGGCAGTGACATTGTGCATCAGATAATGAAGGCTGATTCTAGTAGGAGTAAAGATTGAGCATTCTAGCAATTCCATACTTGTAGATCATCATCTTCATCATCTATTTATATAGCGCCACTAATTCCGCAGCGTTGTACAGAGAACTCACTCACATCAGTGCCTGCCCTATTGGAGCTTGCAGTCTAAATTCCCTAACATACATACACACACACACACACACACACAAAGACTAGAGTCAATTTTGATAGCAGCCAATTAACCTACTAATATGTTTTTAGAGTGTGGGGGGAAAACGGAGCACCCGGAAAAATCACCGGGAGAACATACAAACTCCACACGGATAAGGCCATGGTCGGGAATCGAACTCCTGACCCCAGTGCTGTAAGGCAAAACTGCTAACCACTAAGCCACCATGTTGCCCATGGCAGACACACTTGGGGCTAGATTTACTAAGCTGCGTGTTTGAAAAAGTGGAGATGTTGCCTATAGCAACCAATCAGATTCTAGCTGTCAGTTTGTAGAAAGTACTAAATAAATGAAAGCTAGAATCTGATTGGTTGCTATAGGCAATATCCCCACTTTTTCAAACCCGCAGCTTAGTAAATCTAGCCCTTGGACTCAAGAGACAAAAGGATACAAAGTAACTAGCCATACCTCTACCATAAGGCTCAAGTTTTAGACCTGCACAAAAATATTTATGGAATTTTCCAATAGTGAACCGTTGTTTAACATTAAAGCATTTGGTTTGATTAGCAGACACACAGAGGTGTGCTGACAGTATTTAGCGTGAGATGCACAAAAGTGCACAGGGTCTTCTGGCAGCACAACACAATGGAAAAAATAGGTGCTGCCAAAACGCTATGAGCCTGGTTTGTCTAAAGTGGGAATATTTTTACACAGTCAATTAAATATGTGGAAAATAGGTTTATTTAAGGAGCTATAATCAGACACAGCACAGCCTGATTTGGACCAATAATTAATGTTAAGCCTATGCTTATAACTGGTTTACAATACAAATAGTTCATGCATACATTGCTGAAAGCAACTTAACTACCTGGAAAGTTTGGTCTAGTCCCAAAATAAATTTGGTTTGTTGGTTTGTCGGATTATGTATGAATTAATTTTGGATTAGTGTCTTCAGCATATTATAGGCATAATAGGCATTGACCTTCTTTTCTAAGAGCTTATTTACATGTGAGTAATAAAATGTGGATTTGGGGGTGTTTGTTAGATGCCTGTGTTAGCAGTGAGAGCAGAAAGCTCATTAAACAGCTCTTTGCTGCCAATTACAAGCATCCTTCTTAAGGAGAAAGACATTAAGCACGGAGCCCAGCTGAAGTGTGGAGCACTGTGTGATGGCAGCGGTCACACCCCCAAAAGCTGGCACTGTGATCCCTTTGCTTGCCCACAGTTTCAAGTGTTTTATGTAATAAGATAGGGTAGCAACAAAGTTTCAGAGATCTTCTTCTGAATTTAAAAGACATGTAATTGGCATAATGAAAAGAAGAAGAGAAAATTTTCTCATGAAGGCAGCATTCAAAGGTTCACTAAAGTCATTAAAAATACATTTTATTTAATTCAATTAAAATAGTATTTAAGGACCGAAATATCTAAAAAATAGTTAAGAGAGTGAAATGAAAGATAAAGTTAGTGATGCTTAAAATTTAAGTGGTACTTACACTTTCCAGCAATTCCAATTAAGAATGTCTATAGCATTATGTTTATTAAATAAAGTATATATTATATTTTCAACAGGAGCATGTGTGTTATTTATTTCCCATGAATACTGGACAAATGTTCTTTATTAGCTATCACGTAGTTGTAATTATAAGCATGTTCCAAAATGGTTAGTAGATCTTACAATTATAAGCATTCAGTGGTTTTATCCCATATAGTCTTATAGGGTATATATCTCCTAATTTATTAACAATTCTCCCTCCTTATAATTTGCATAATCTTATGTCAGCTCAATGCCTGTATTTGTGCGGGACCTACCGGTAATCAATGCCCCACACATCTATATCATTTAGACGCGGTGGCGGATCCAGGGGGGGGGGCGATCGGGGCGATCGCCCCCCCCTAGCAGGGGCTTGCTGCCGGCGGCTGCACACTGTGCAGGTCTGTTTAGCAGTGACAGTGTGCTTCCCAGCTGCTATGATTGTGTTTTAAACACAATCAGAGCAGCGGGGCAGCACACTATCACTGCCGAGCGGACCTGCACATACTGTGCAGCCGCCGGCAGCCTTAGAAATTAGAAAGGGGGCGGGGCCTAAATCGCCCCCCCTAAAATCGCCTGGGGTATAGCAAAAGTCTGGATCCGCTGATCGTGTGGCCAGCATGTGTCTTATGGAACGATTGATACAATCATCAAAAATCTAAATAGCGGAGACACAAATGGAATAGTAAGGTAAAGCTGTGCATACGTCTATTTACAGAATGCTAATTGGAATGATGATTTCTAAATATTCTTGTTATTATGAAGGATGTGTCCTTCATAATAGCGTCTCTCCCTGCCTGTGACTAATATGCTCCTGTGACCAATTAGAATTTGCGGAAAACTAGCATGTCAACTATTACCACTAACATAATAATACAACCTAAGTACATAAACATCGGTTTGCTTTATGATTATTATATTACATGTTGTGCTGGTGTGTAAGCCACAAAATAGCGTCCTGCGATCCTATGCTACCCAACTCTCTTTTCCCTCAATGTTTTCTGTATTTAGCATAAGACTGTCTCTCTGAGTGTTCATTAGTGTGACAGATGTGACAAGGAATTGCATTACATGAAGTGTAGTCTGGAGTTGTCCATAAGCTGATATGTGCACTGAACAATAAAAACAACTTTATCAAAATACTTCTGGACGATATACACAAGAAAACTGACCTAGCAATAAGTGGGATTTAAGTGTCAAGAAAATCTTTGATGAACAATAGATTAATATTGTGGAGCCTGTAAATAAGATCTCATTTAATTACTCAGATAGGCTCACTCAATTATGTATATTATATAGAGGTGACTATTCACCTTATTTGAACATGTCCCAAGCAAAAAGCTTATTAAACAAAGTACTTGAAAATATAGAATAAAATTCAAAGTACTTTATACTTAAACCTAATGTTTGCATTTTGGGCTATAAAATGAATTCACTATTAGGAAATTAAAGAGCTTCTGTTTCTGTTTTTTATGATGATTTATCAAAAATGTGTCTCTACCCCCTCATCTCTTGAACATTTGAAAGCAGGATTAGTACTTTCAACAAGGTACAGAAGATGATTAATGAGCATAGAAATAATCTCCTTATGCAAGGTATCATTTGGGAACAGTCCACTGATACTTTGTAACATCTCAAAGTCAGCTACTACTTACTAAGTTAGAATGATTTAAATGTGATTCGCAATAATTTGAAAGCAACATAAAAAACACAAGGACATATAGGTATAGTTTTACTGATTGTTTCGCAATGACTAATTGCATTGATATTTTCACAAGACAATGTTTATAAAATTTAAACCTTGTATGACTATTTTTTTCTTTATGTTGTTTTTACTTTTGTTTGTTGTATTGAAAAAATATATGCTGTTATAGCATCAGCCACTATGGATAAGTGTGATAACATGTCTTGCACAATATAATAATGTAATTAAGTATCATAACAAAACAGAGAATAATGTCTTGATAGTTATTAACAAATGTGACATCATTTTCCCTATAAAACTGAATTAAAAACAAACACCTTCATACCTGTTTTCCCCTTTAAAAATCCCATGGCAATATTCTTTGCTGCATTAGTTCAAATGTAAATGTCCCTTAAGTAATTAGCCAATCAAAAGCTTCCAGACAGTGCTGCCATATCTAACTGGAAATGAGCCCCATTTGTTCATATGGGTATGTAGCAACTGGCTATTGTTGGTCAAGAAGTAAGGACCTACGTGTAGCATCCTTCTTTTTAATTGATCGGAATCATGCACAAGATGGTATTTTCTGTGATCTCATAAAATTTATCAAAGGGGCTCTTCAAAGACTGAGGTGTACTGTTTGTCCCTGTCTAAACCAGGTAAATGCTTCCTGATAATTTTATTGTAAAACAGATTAATGAGATTTGTGTCAAAAAGTATTGAAAGTAGTAACCTGAGAACCATGCTCTTGAAGTATAAATTTAAGTAACTCTTCTCCTGGCAAAAGCTCTAGCCTTCTCAACTAATTCAAACAACAAATGTAAAACAAAGCACAAACCAACTCCTGTGCCCTTAGTTAAAACAAATAATCATTATTAATAATGTGCCTGATCAGGGGCGCATGCATGATTTGGACCCCAAAAAAAAACACAAAACACACGAGTGAGAGCTGCTGTGCATGCGCCCGTGCATGCGCAGCAGCTCCGCATCGGCAGCGCTGTCCTATACAGCAGCCGCCGCGGACGCTTCTTTGACAGCGCCGCGGCTGCTGTATAGGATAGTGCCGCTATGGCGGCCACTTAGTTAGCGCTGGGGGGGGGTTTCTGGAGACTCATAAACCCCCCTGCGTGCGCCACTGCTGATTCATTATGGAATGTTAAGCAAAAAATTGAGTAAGTTTTCTTACTCAAGTTTTCTGGACAAAACCATATTGCAAAGTGGTGCAAATGAGTTTAATATTTTGCACATAAGAAAAGTACTGTCTGTTTTTTCATGTACGCCCTACCCCAACTATAAATCTGCCATCAAATTTTAAATTTATCTCCCCCTACAATGCAAAATGGTTTTGCCTTACTTGCTTACTTTTGTTTAACATTTCTTAATGAATCAGGCCCAATGTGCCTAATCCTCTCCAAATATATATAGGTTAAACTCTTTCAAGAGATTCTGGATGAAATCTATTGGCCGATAAGTAGGTAATCCTATTGATGAGTTTTCTATACAAATCAGTGGAAACTGAAACCTTGTCATATAAAATAAGCACACCAAAATATGTATTCATGTATGATGGTAATCAGGGGTCCCCATATTTTACATTTTGAGGAGTGCCGAGCAATATATTTTCATTCCCCCTCTAGGCCCTCACTCACTCTCCAGAGACTGGCACATGTGTATTTCAAAACAGGGATTTACTAAGCCTATCTCATGCTTGCTCAGAAAGTCAAAATAGTGACTGACCCTTACATTGGGTTCCTTAGGTGTCACATTTCCTGCAACAGCTATCGTTCCAACATTAATTTTATTCCAAAAGAAATTAAATAGTATAGTATAGCATAACCCTGCATTAGAAAAAAAATCAAAAAAACAAAGTAAAATGTAATAGTATCTTGGTTTATATAGCATGAAAAAGAACAGCAAGAGGGAAGAGAAAAAGATTTGTACCTGACAAAATACAATGGTCCGAAAGATTCTGAAGGGATTTGTGGATTTTAGGAAGACAATAAAATAAAGGTGTTCATTTAAAATTTAATGTCTGGTAATGAGTACTGAGCACCCTTAACTAATGCATATTGTTTCATAATTGTCACACAGCCTCCTCCATATAATCAAAATTATCCTTAGAGACTACAGCCCAGGCTTTATCTGCAGGCTTAATCACTATGGAAAGTTCTTGAGCCAATCCTCATTCTCACTGGTTACTGGTTTCCCTTTTCAGAAGTGTGATAGAGGTCTCAACAATATAAAAAAGTAGTGGGTGCTACAGCCATATTTTTAGTGTGACAGTTAAAAAGATCAAATAAAGAAAGAAGATTGTGCTGTCTTCATGTACAGGAAAATAAATTCTTCATTATAAAATGCTCTTTAAACCTAAACTTAAAAAAACGAGAATGATCCAAGCTAAGCTTAGTTTTATTTCCCAACTAATGTGGTACAAATCCAAATACGTTATTTAAAATCATTCCTTTCAATACCTGTTAACGGACTAAATTAAATATTATCTGACCCTTATTTACCAATCTCAGTTAGCTTCTGATTGTGCTGCTCTTTGTTGCTCTTGTGCCTCCTATATTTACTCTTAGATATTGAGGTATAGGCAAGACATAGCCATGCATATAAGATTAGAGCACTGTATATGTATAATCATCATCATCTATTTATATAGCTCCACTAATTCCAGAGTGCTGTAGAGAGACCTCACTCACATCAGTCATTGCCCCATTAGGAGCTTACAGTCTAAATTCCCTAACACACACACACACACACACACACACACACACACACACACACACACACAGAGGGACTAGGGTCAATTTAATAGCAGGCAATTAACCTACTAGCATGTTTTTGGAGTTTGGGAGGAAACTGCAGCACCCAGAGAAAACCCACACAAACACGGGGAGAACATACAAACTCTTTTGATTGCAGAATATGTTTTTTTAGTGACTGTATTTAGCTTTTGGTCTAAGTATATTTGTGTTGGGTATTCACTTTTTACACTGCAGATTTTGTTTTAGTTTTATTTTAGGTTTTTTTGGGGGGTTTTTTAGCGATTCCAATGAAGCTACATTGGAAATAGTATAGTTAAGCAGACTATACACAAGACTTGGAATCCATATTTGATTTACAATAATTGTATTGCATTTATTTATTACATTTACTTTTACTTCATTGTTGATTGAGTGCATTTTTGTGCAGCTACGTTTTAATAGTTGTTTGTGAGTTTATGCTGGTGTTACATTAACATAGCAATGATTACAGAAGGCTCTAGAGACAGCTAACTGATCACATTCTTTTGGTACCATGTGGCTATTACTTAAGAAATGGTTATCTGATTCAGTACATGCTACATATCCACTGGCATTTTATATACTTATCTTAATGGTTGTAAAAACAGTAGTAAAAATGAATATCAAATGCATATGTATTTGAAATGTGATTGATATTCGTCTTTATATGCATTTTTACTAGCTTTTTAAAGATAATTGTATGCTTTCAATGGGTTGACACATTAAAACATGCAGAAAACGGAACAAATGCAGAAATGGAAGAGGTTGTGTTCAGAAAACGCAACTGCAGTAGTAAAAGCCATTGTTCCCTCATCACTCTCCTCCCCTATAATTAACACTGATGAACTTTTTTCATATTTGTATTCACGAAGTGTAACATCCTCACTCTGTCGCCAGGACATTAAAGGTCACACGTCTTAAAATCATCTTTCCTATCTTTCTCTCTTTCTGCTTCTATTATCTGGATGTCTATCACCAAATCCAGCCCCCCCTCACAAATCCAGCTAACCGCAAATACATCTTCTGTCTCCCATCTCCTACACAGCCCTTTAAACATACTTGCTTACTTTTGAGATTCCCCTCTGGGAAGGAGATCTCAATCACGTGGACTGGGGGCATGGCCACTGGAATCACGCCATTAGGCCCTGCAGCCTCTGTAAAATGACACATTTCTTGGCCTACTGCTGCAGAGGACAGGACCAGGATAACATGATTCACAGAAAATGACGTAATACACTATTCATGGGATCCACGCTCGGATTGTAACAAACTTAACTCCATACACAACCACTTCCTCTTAAGCAACCTCAGCCTTCTGACAATAACAGAAACATGGCTTACACAATCAGACACTGTCTCACCTTTACTTCCTGTTCACATTGTGGCCACCATTTCTCCCACACCATCAATCCTGGAAGACAAGGACATGAGGTTGGACAAATTCTCTTCCCAAATTGCACATTCAGATTCCACCAAATGACACATCATTCACGTGATTTGAAGTACATGCAATTAGGATATTCAACCCATTCTCCAAGTATGTTGCTGTGATCTATTCTCCCATCGAACCACACCAACAATTTCTTGAACATAGCTCCTTCATTTCTTATCTTTTGATATAACCATTATCATTGTGAGTGATTTCAACATCCCCATTGATAATCCACATTTTACTTGTAGCTCCAAACTACTCTCCTTAACTTCCTCCCTCTGACTCTCCCAGCGGACTGACTTCCCTACTGATTGGGATGGCTACTGCCTTGATCCTGTTTTCTCTAGACTATGCTCAGTTTCTGAAAAGAATAATATGGATACACTTAACTGCACCTGTGGAGACAGGCTGCACACACAGCCACTGTCAGCCTCACAAAGCCAAACAGACAAAAATATTCAATAAAAATTGATAGGACTGGCGCTCCCACAATACAGGATAGTCACAATTAGAAATAAAAATGATCAAATCTAGCAATAGCAAAATAAATGGCCAAAAATTATTGCAGAATTCCAACAGCGATTCTCTGCCCTTTTGAGGTTATAATCACAAGAAGCAAGTGTGAATCCAGCAACTATTCTCTAATCCAATATGGTCATGTTCACTGACTTATCCAATTAAGACAGCATTGCTCTCATTAACAATGTATGATCCCCACAGAAAACAGCAGTGACAAATCTTTTTATTCCTCCATTATCGATGCATGGAATAAATATAAAATAAAAAAAAGATCTAGCATAATACAATTTCTTATTTAAAAAACATTAAAAAAATAATGCTTATCAATGTACAAAACACAAAGTTCTGTTTGAATAGGACTTCTACTAGATAAAATATGGTATAAGTAACTATCTATACTCAGTGTCACAACCTACCAGCCAACTGCTGGTAGGTAGCTGCCATCACAACAAGGGTATGTGATGGCAGCTACCTACCAGCAGTTGGCACTGAGGCGTGGAATCTAAAAACACCCCTGGTATTCTCCATTGGACTTAGCCGCAAATGAGGGGCAGATCACGGTCCTCAGTGTTAGTTATTGATGAGGTAGTGGGTGAAAACAATAGTCAGGCAGGCCAGAGTCTTCCTTAAATAGGGATTCAATTAGGCAGTCAGTGATGTCACTGATCACTGACAAAGGGCATGCATGCGTACAGAGTATTGCCAACTAGATGGGGCAAAAGCACATCCTACATACGCATAAGATAATTATAATATCTTCAAAAATTTAAATCTGTGGCAAAATACATTGCCAAGTATTAATTTAAATTACCTAATTAATAAGCGTCTTCAGGACATACCAATGTAGTTTAACTATATCTAACTATCTAATTCCCCCAATTTGTAGGAAATCTTCAACTTTACAATGCAAATTGAGTTTCAACAAAGCTACATTAATCCAATAACACCAAATGCGAGATGTACATAATGCAGTACTGATATATAGACACAGTGGCTAATTGATTAGGCCTTCTGCCTCACAGCACTGAGGTCATGAGTTCAATTCCCGACCATGACCTTATCTGTGTAGAGTTTGTATGTTCTCCCCGTGTTTGCATGGGTTTCCTCCGGGTGCTCTGGTTTCCTCCCACATTCCAAAAACATACTAGCAGGTTAATTGCCTGCTATCAAAATTGACCCTAGTCTCTCTCTGTCTGTCTGTGTGTGTATGTTAGGGAATTTAGACTGTAAGCTCCAATGGGGCAGGGACTGATGTGAATGAGTTCTCTGTACAGCGCTGCGGAATAAGTGGCGCTATATAAATAAATGGTGATGATGATAATGATATCTGGCAAACTGGAAGACCTTCAAATTAATTCAGATTTGATCATTAAACCTGCTGATAAGGGGGGTGGTATAGTCCTATGACAGGGATCACTATGTGAAGAAAGTGAACAAACAGCTGATAGAAGGAAACACATGACAACAGAAGATAATAAACTTCAACTAAAATTATTTTTTGATAAATTTAAGCATAAGAGAGTTTTGAGTAGGAAGGAGGTTGGTTTTTTAATTTTTGCATATTAAACCACTCTTGCTATATACATTTTACCGAAGGTCCACAAGGAGATTATGAATCTCCCAGGATGTCCAATTGGGACTGGGACTAAATCTCTCACTGCAAATCTATAGGAAATTATAGACCATTATCTTCAACCTTTTGCTGTGCAAAATAAATCATACTTGAGGGACACAGGGGGCTACTGGTTAAGTAGGAGGACAACTTTCTTCTAGTCACTGCTGACGAAAAATCTATGTTAACCCTTATTACCCACAAATATGGTACTAAAACCACTAAATACTTGTTAGAAAAAAGTAATGTACAGACAGATCTTAATAATTTTCTGTTGGAAGGTTTTGAGTTTATTTTAACCAATAATTATTATTATTTTAATGGTCATTAATACATACAGCTGGTGGGTACTGCAATAAGCACTAGATTTGCCCCCAGCCATACAAATGTATTCTTAGTACATTGGGAGCATTAATATTTCTGGTATAGACCTCCTTTTAGGGCAAACCTAGTCTCCTGGTGTAGGTTCAATTACAAAATTTTGTTTATATGTAGAGAAGACCACCATAGTTTAGAGTCTTTTTGCACCCATTGAAATATAAATAACATTGATGTAGAATTGACTTTTGACATCAGTAACATCTTTGTTAATTTCTTAGATTTAACAATATACATATCAAAAGGCATTTTTAATACGAAAACCTTTAGGAAACCCACTGACTCTAATTTTTATATTACTGCGACCATTGAATATCACCATCAGTGGTTAGCTAAGATTCCCAGGGGCCAGTTCCTCCGTTTGATAAGAAATTGTAGTGAAACAGAAATGTTACACACACAGATGGAAAGTATGAAGAATCAATTTTTGAGAAAGGGTTATAAGAAAACTCTAATTGATAAGACCATGACATACATTTCTCTCATTAGTAGAAAATCCTTGTTAGATCCCAAAGCGAAAAGAAGAAATACAGATGGGATAAATTGGGCCTTTTGTACAGAATATAATTCTGGTCACAAACAAATAAGTAAATATTGGAATATATTAAAGAGAGGTCCCATTTTATTTTACAATTTATATAACAAACTCAAATTTGTTTAAGAAGAGATCTAAATTTAAGGGATGGGCTTGAAATTGTGCACTTATGGCAGCTTATAATAAGGGAGATTTTACATCGAAAGGGTTTTACAGGTGTTGCACAAGCATATCTTGTAAGACCACATTTAGGGATCAAAAGAACAAACAGGACAAATTTGAGATAAAAGGTCAGATTTATGAAATTAAACAATTTTTTACCCGTAGTAGTGTAAGTGGCATATATTTGCTTGAATGTACTTGTGGCCTCTTTTATTTTGGGAAACTTTGAGACCTTTAAAACTCAGGATAGCTGAATATTGTTGCGGTGTCAGCTCATTTTAGAAAATATCATGGATGTGTCTACTAAAGCCTTGAAGAATTTCTTAGCGGTGGAAAATATTGAGCATAATTGAAGGAAACGAGATTAAACCATTCTGAAAGTAAAAAGTGAAATGAGATGAATCTACATATTAAATACGTCATCTCCTAGAGGATTAAACCAATATTTTGAGTTAAAATGGTTTTTGGGAGTTTAGTTGGCGTAATTTTTTATGGATTTATATGCTTAGGAGTTATTGGCCTTGTCCATATCACTTTATGAATTGTAGTAGTATTGTTTCTGGGAAGTCACATATTCTTTATTGTTGTATAGGTTGTTTTTGGCTACATTAGTGGCTACGATAATGTCCATTATTAATGCTGTATACAAATATTGATACATTTCTCTGTATGTAAGTGTTAAGAAATATGTTGATCATTGCAGCACCCCAATCAGTTGCCTAGCAACAGTGGTCAGCATCCTTTTTCTGTCGGGCAACTGCAGATTGTACCCTGACGAACCAAGTGTATTGTGCTTACCACCGCATACCAGGGGGTAAATGTATCAAGTTGAGAGTTTTCTGGCGGGTTTGAAAAACCAATCAGATTCTAGCTATCATTTATTTAGTACATTCTACAAAATGACAGCTAGAATCTGATTGGTTGCTATAAGCAACATCTCCACCTTTTAAACCCGCCGGAAAACTCTCAGCTTGATACATTTACCCCCAGATCTGTTACCAGTGTCCTTTTCCTCTCAGTTGACAGTGGATTGCACTCTCATTTGTTTAGGAATTTGATGATTACTGCTACATGTCAGTTCTGTATCCATCATCCTTTCCTTGTCAGCCAACAGTAGACTTTTACCCTGATGTGCATAGTGGTCACCGCCCAGTATTTCTCCTTAGTAAGCAGCAGTGTATTGTACTAAGTCTCATGTATGTGCAGGAAGTCCACCGCTATGCTTTGGAAAAGTTGCCTAACAACAATAGTATCGTCCTCTCCTCCCATGCAGCCAGCCCGTCATTGATTCAGCTGGTTGTATTGTAAATCTTTTCCGTTCTCAGTCTTGCAGAGTCAGCTGTGCAATTACTTACTGCAATCATGCAGCTAATCACCCTACAGTATCTCAGTTTACAAACCCATTCTTGTTACCATAACGATGCTGGTGATAGTTCCTGCTTAACCTAGTGTGCCTTGTATCCTGATGTGTTTTGTCTTCAGTGTTTGACCTGGATTGTTTAAAGGACTCTCTGTCTTCTCCTGCTCCTGACCTTGGCTTGTTAATTGGATCTCTATATATATATCTCTACCTGCCCTGACTCCTGGCTTTTTAAAGGACCTGCTCTCCACTCTTGCTCCTGACCTGCGCTTGTCCATTACTATGCATTACCACTTGCCATTCTGATTCTCAGTTTATTCTGCTTTTACCATGTAGTTTGCTCACTACCACCTACTGTGTTCTGTCTTCCCCACTGTGAAATAGTGAGATCAAAAACTACTGCTACCACCCAAGCTTAAGTCCTGGGGGCAGCTGAGTACTGTGTAACAAATATAGCTCCTCGGAAAGGGGCTGCTAAAAGTGAACATCTTGCAAAGCGGCTCTAGTAGTTGAAGATCACATGCTATATTGATCTTAACAGTAAGGTAGGCTATATGTCCTTTTATATTTCATTTATGTAACTGGATGTATAAATATACATTATCTTCTGTTTTCTACTGTTCAATTAGGATTCATAATCATGTCCATATGGGTTAATTAATAACTTTTTATCGCTAGTGTCAAGCTTGGGGAGGGACTAATATATGTTACAAATGGCACTTATTTCATTATGCCTGAATAGTTAAATTTCAATTTTCATTGGAGTACACCCCAGATGTAATTTAAAAACCATGTGTATTGGTAACATTTGTATCTGCAGTGTTTTTGAATATGTTTTATAAGAAGGTACATAGACACATTTGTCGAGTATACAACTTGGACACCCAATATTATGTATTAGCGGAGATTATCTTGCATTTAGTATGACAATAGAAGTGGTTTTGCTTAAAACATGCATAAGGTGTTTTTAACTATTGAATTTGTAAGGTTTGCAGTGATATTATGGTGCTGGTCATGGATTTGGAACCATATCATATATGTGATTCTGCTGTTTTTATATGCCACAACATTTCTATTGTAGTCTATGAAAGTGCCATTTTATATCATTAATTGTTTTTAATATGATCAAATGTATTAAGATATAAGCACTTTAAGTAGTGATTGATTGAAAGCATAGCTGTCTGTTTGCTGACAACATGTGATTGAGGGATCCAGTTGCCAGATGTCTATCTTTGTATCAGAGCTGTATTATGTACATCTCACATTTGGTATGATTTTGTTGAAAATCAATTTGCATTTTAAAGTTAATGATTTCCTATTAATTAGATCATTAGTTATAGTTATAACATTACATTGGTATTGTCCTAATGACCCTTATTAATTATGAAATTTTATTAATACTTGTATATTTTCACATAATTTATATTTTTGACGAGACTAGATTTATGTTATGTTTATGTAGGAAAAGTATTTTATGGTCTGGACATATTACCAGCAACAAAGCAGCTGTATGCCTTTTAATTTGCTTGGAGCATCAGCTTCAGCATTAATTAGCAGCTGACTATTTATACCTGTGACTTTGGGCGATCTCCCCTAATCACTTGAAAAAGACTTAATAGTTGAAACGCGTCAGTGGAAAATAGGGGAGTTTATTTTACTCTGTATGATGGCTCTGTGGATCTCAATTTATCTATACAGGGAGAACATATCCCAGGTGTCGTTCCCCACGAGACCTGGGATATGTGTAGGCATTTATACCACATTTCGTCTGGTAGAAGACTGACAGTGTTTTGTATGTTGATGAGCCTTATTATTGTATTCTTGTGTAACTACAATAATTTTTAAAAAATTTTAGATAATAAACGGTAATCATAAATGGTATTATGCAAACTCTTTTTTTATTTTTCATCTATTCCATGTGCCGATAATGTAGGAATAAGGAGCTTTGTCAGTGCTGTTTTCTGTGGATATAATCCAGTGTTCATGAGGGAAATTCTGTCTTCATTGGAGAAGAAGTCAGTAAACTTTATTGGATAAGCAATTATTCGCTGGATCCACACCTGGTTCTTGTGAGTAAAAGATCCCGCTTGTACACCTTAATTGCACACTCTATCTTCATATTCTGCAGTTGGATATGCTAATGACATAACCACACACTTTTACACTTTCCCTCTTATGGCATTCCTACTTCAGTCCTTTAAACCTAAGTTACTGTATCTCACAGAGTCTTACATATTATAAATTCATAACCACAATGCATATATATATATATATATATATATATATATATATAAATTCCTGTCAAACAAGACTGGGATCCAGCTCTCCATATAAAGATACATTTTATTGTTACTTTTAAAGTCCAGAATGAAACCGTTCCATTATATCATCCATAACAGCAAGTCAGACAAAAACATTTCAGCAGCATGTCAATAAAGACAGATAAGCAGCATCATATACTCATCTTGTACTGGTGCTCATGGAACAGAGCTCATGATAGTGTATGGCATAAAATACCCAACGGCCGTTTTGTGCCCCTGTGGCACCTTTATCAAGGGCTGTATATATATATTTATATATATATATATATATATATATATATATATATATATGTATATATATATATATATATATATATATATATACATATATATATATACATATATATATATATATATATATATATATATATATATATATATATATTTATGTATAAAATGGAATGTTTACTTGTACAACAATGTAATAATATAATTTTATTATTATTGAACATTTATTTGTGTGCAACTATCTTTTGATATTGCTAGATTTGATTATTTTTATTTCTAATTGTGACTATACTATATTGTGGTAGCGCCAGCCCTATCCATTTTTTTTATATATGCTCAGTTTCTGCTTTCCTTAACACTGCTGACTTCACTAAATAAGGTTGTCAATGATGGGATCACTGCTTAACCTAAAGGCCATTATTATCTTCTATTTTTCCTGGATCTCTCTGCTGCATTTCACATTGTTGACTATACTCTCCTCTCATAAAAACACTTTAATGCCTAAGTCTTCAAGACCAAGCAATTGATGTTCCTATACTGGTTCTCATCCTGCCTATGTAATAACTCTTTCATTGTTTGTTTCTCTGGACTCACCCATTGTCTGCTTCCTTTAACAGAAGTTACCTACCTGACATTTCTATTTCTGTTGACAGCATGACAATAAATCTTACCCCTCAAGCTTCCACTCTTCATTACCCCTCATCCTTTGTTTCCCGCATTCAATCTTTATATTAATCCTATTACATACATCTAAAAAACATTTCCAGAATATGCACATATCTCTCCCAAGACACTGCAAAAGATTTAACTCATGCACTCCTGAACTCACGCATTGACTATTGCAATGCCAACCTAACTGGTGTTCCCTAAATCAGATTTTCCTTACAAATCATTCTTCCACTGCTAATCTGCTCTGTCAGTCTCTATATTGGCTATAGGTTTTTTACAGAATCCATTATAAAATACTTCTACTAGCATACAAGGCCATCAGTAAAACTTCACCAACTTACAACTCTACACTTGTCTCAAAATTTCCCCCAACTCGACACCTCTGTTCTCACAACCTCTGCATCCTCTGAAAACCCACCTCTTCAGGCTAGCTTATCAAATTCTTTTACCACCCTCTTAACTTCCTTAGGGTATCCTATTACAATCCTCACAGTTCACATAAGACTTACATATGTTCTTTCGATACTCAATCAACCCTATGACCATAGACCCCTGACCAACATCGCTGTGTGACTGGATCATATAGCCCACTGAGCACTTTCTGCCATCGCAGTCTGGCTGGACCAATATGTAATTTGTAGTATTTAATCTCATGTATCCAACCACTATGGTCCTATAGATTATAAGCTTGTAAGCAGAACCCTCTTAAAACTGTCCTGTTTAAGTACTGTGGTGTTCCCATTTGTAATGTGCTATGGAATATGCTTGCACTATATAAATAAATGATAATAATATGTATGCACAATATGGTGGGTCGTACAAATGTAACTTAGATCTGTTTTGGTGTGTAAATAACCACTTTAATCATGTGCTATTTGTATATATATATATATATATATATATATATATATATATATCGATAACTATTTAAAAAGCTCTCCTTTTTGCTTCAAAATATTTTTGCAGGAGCAAGACACGAATAATGTATTAGATACATGCTTAGGTTCAGGATTCTATAACAGCACATATATCTGTTGCCAGTTGACCTTTTAAAATTATAGTGACGTCTTTAAATGTATTATATATCTGGCGCATTTTCCATCCAGGCGCTAAAGATGTTTTCTCAGGCTCATCAGTTCCCTTCTAGAATTGGTTATATATTTGTAAGAAAAATTGCAATAAAATAATACCTTCTAGGATAGGTTAAATCATTTATTCAGACCATGTAAGCTGGAAAAATACTTTAAGGAGCTGACTTAAATAGCAAATATGTAATACATGCACATAAAGATTCAGAATCACATGCAGCTAACCCAAGGGACATTTGCTTGAGAGAGAGAAGAAAGTGCTTGATTACCTTAAGTTTAAAAAGAACTAATAAGTTTAAATGTGCATATGTCTGTAATGTAAAGTGAATTTGAATTAAAGCGATTGACCACATTTTTAAATATAAAAAAATCAATTTAATAAAAAACATCAATATAAAATACACAAATGAATTTTGAATCTTATCAAAACAATAGACAGAGGACTACAGAATGGAACAGTATCAAATATTATCTTAATGCTATTATATAAATATTATTTATATAGACTTGAGATTTTTTTCTGTGAATAAATGATATAGATACTTCTACGCATCAAAGTAATCCCTTTATTTAAAATTTAATCTTCCATATAATGATAAACATCTTTTCAGACCATGCTTCACTTAAGTTGGAATTTGCAGTCTGAAATGTGAAGTAATATTTGTACATGCGGAGATTGCCAGGGAGTTTATCCAATTCACCAGAATTCAAGATCTTTATATAGCACATAGCCAATAAAATGATTTCTGGAATAATAATAAGCAACATGAAGATGATCCCATTTTATTTTTGGACACAGAGACATTTTCTGGTAGGTTTATTTGTTGGACCTTAGTGTTTATGGTAGGGAATTTAGACTTCCAGCTCATAGTGCAAGGACTGATGTCAATTATTACATGTTTTCTGTACAGTGCTGCACAATATTATTACACTATATAAATAAGTGACAATAAAAGGTAGAACTGGTAATAAGAACATTAGAAGAATAATTGCATGCTACAAAGCTCTCAGTAGAAAGTGCTTTGTATCTATTGATGTGGGGAAAATACAGCTAATTGGAATTGCTTAAAAATGTCATTAAACTGTTTAGGCATCCAAGGTAACTTTATTAATTTAATATATGCTGCATATAAACCCCCTCAAGCAAAAATCATTGTAATCAAGAGAAGTTCTGAAACATATGCTCTATGAAGAGGAACTCATCAAGGTTACCAATATTATTTAATTTATATTTAGAGTGGTTCGCACAAATTGTAAGATCTAATGAATTATTATCAGGTATAAGATTGGGCCATTATGAGCATAAATTAGCAAAATGTGGTGATGATATGGCCCTGATGCTCTTGAATCTTAAAATATCTTTACCATTAATTTTTAAAATGATTGGCCTATGTTGTCACTTTTCAGGATATTAAATACGCATCTTTAAGGGATGATAATTTATGATTTTAAGACAAACTCATTGACTCTCTGAGAATCTCTTTATTTACTAAACTTTTCAAATCTTTCAGACTTCATATTGCAATACATTTTTATTAACTTTACAAGTGTAATATCTCACCAGCAATTAAAGTATCAAATTAAAAAATATGGGAAAAAAAGTTACAGATAAATCTTCAAGGTAGAATTGCCATTCTAGAAATGATAATTATTCCGAAGCCAGTGATAGTCATATTTGCGACGTTAGAAATACCAAAGGAAACATGACTGACACTAAAATGTCGAAAGGCAAAATTCCGTTGTGTAAGTTACACTGATACGAATACCGACAATGTGAGCCAACAGTGAAAATGGCGACAGTCACACTGCCGGCATTATAAAGGCAATGCCGGCGGGACCGGTGGCTATACAGCCATCGAAACCACTGGTAGTAAACAGCGATAACAATAAATAGAAAAAAATCTTGCCCCCCACTCTCCAGTCATATTAACCATAGTGCTGCCAGCCTAGTACTGATCACAGAAAAATCGAAGGGACAAACAGCAAGTGGTCCCTCTTGATTCTCATCCAACCAGCCCTAGTCAGTCAGGGCTGGTGGCACTATAAAAGGGGAACCCACAGCAGGGGGTCCCTCTGCCATGAGGCTAATCAGCCTCAGGCTGGTCACCATGGCGCTGAATTCTTTAGTGACTTTTGGTCCACAAAAAAAAATGTGGGCCCCCTCCCGAGGTGTACCCAGCTCTGTGGTGACAGCACTATGGCTCTTCCTTAGGCAGTGGGTGTGGGGTAAAAATAATTAAACACTATTTTACATTGGTGATCTACAGGTCCCAGCAAGCCCGGGCTGCCATGAACAGTCTGGGCATGCTGGTGCTTGTAATACTCAAGATGATGTTAAAAAGATAACCCAAAAAAATATTCCAATTGATGTTAAAAAAGTAATCCCAAAAAATATTCCAAGTGATATTTAAAAAATAAACAGGGATTAGTGAAAGTTACATGATGGATTTTTGCCATCTGCCTGTCGTTTGGTACTCTTTAAGTTACAGATTGCTGCTGATCCAAATTGTTCCTTCTTGTTATCCGAATTGGCACTCAGCAATCTGTCCATGTACCAGTCCCGGCTACGTTGACCCATCCCTTTTACTCCCTGAAACCAGCATGTCACATCTGGAAGCAGAGCAGAAGGCCATGACCTGTGAACCTTCCAGCAGCGAAGCTCAAACTCCAGTGCAGTCAGATGATATTTGCTTAAATATGGATGACCCACATTTGTGTGGAAGGTGTTTCTGTCAATATACTTTTCTTAATTTACTCAGGTTTTCCATTTTTGTCCACTATGTATATAAAAGCCATTCTTTTCTTACTGGGATATACAAAGGATTTATATATTTTTAATTAAAAAGTATGTAGGATGTCTGTACATCCTATAGAATGTTCATCTACGTTTTTACTTAAATTGAATGCAAAGTTCCTTTAGATTATTCCAAATAAGATGCAAATACTTTACAGAAAAATGCTGATATGTACCGGATTCTACAAATGTCCATATAAATTTGTCCAACACCAGTTATTCACTTTCCCAGTGACACTAAACCTATGCAGTTTTCTCTTTGTGCATATTTTAATAAATATGCACTTTTTATAAAACTCCATGGGTCATTAACTGTTAAAGTAGCATGTAAGTAATGGAGGGGTCACATTGAGGATACACATTTTCAAACTACCAGGCTGAAAATCAGTAATAATGGAAATGAATATTTCTGTTTAATGTCAGAACAAAATGGAGATTGTTTTCCACCCTGTACAAGACTAAGAATATAAATGGAATTGATGTGAGGGCTGAGTACAATTCAGCAAATGTCTCTGGAAAGGTGTCAATCATTCATTTTGAAGTTAGCTTTTTTGGAATCTGAGCCATTTTAACGCTGGTAAGTTTGAAGTTGGCTTTTCAATCTGTGGCAACATTAAATGCACAAAAATTACATCAGCCTCACAGAAAACATTTCTATTCATAATGAGAGCTCTGTAGGAAACCACGTTTGCTTTCTGTCAGATTACAGAACATATGGCGTGAGTGCTTTGACTAACATACACAGAGAATGGAAACCTACTCTTTAATTGCTTCACTCCTCAAGAAATACTTTACTTATTTATATACACACAATTCAGGTGCTTGCTCTACTTTCACAGTTGCGATAATTTCACCAGAGTTCTCTGCAGGGAAAAGCAAGATGCAAATATAACCCTTCCTTTATCTAAAATTATTATTCTACTTGATTTTTACCTGACTTTGTAAAAATATATGAAGGCTATTTCATTCTTACAAGCTTCTTTTTAGAAAAGTTCCAAAATCAGTAATAATATGTTTTGGCACTTAAGTTAATTAATGCTACCTTTTTACAGTAGCTTATCAGCCAACTCTACATGATGTCCAGAATGTACTACCAAAGAGTCCTGTTATTGTTAAGAATCATCACTGTATACTTTTTTGGGCCATCTATTGAAGTTCATATACCAAAAGTAAAAGAAAAAGGTGCAAAATAAGACAAACACTATGAAGTGCAGCAGGTATACACACAACACACAATGCAATCCTACTCTCTGCTCAAAGAAGACAATTTTACAAAACAGAAGTATGCTTAGGTGTGCTGTGAAGTGGAAAAATCTCCAGAGGCTCCAAAATCCAACTCCCTGCCATTTCTGTGCCATTCTTTTAAAATTAAACTTTTCAGTTTTGCCCAAATACAGCTCACTTGTTTTTACATTAATCATGAGTGTGATGAGACATCAGGACTTTTTGCTTGTTGTAATGTGTGTGTGTGTGTGTGTGTGTGTGTGTGTGTGTGTGTGTGTGTGTAAAACTGTTCATTACATTATGCTAATATATAAACATGGAGGTGCCCAGGGCTAGGCAAACTAGCTCAGTGTATTCTGATGGTTTCCATGTGTCACCTGGATTACCCTGATTCCAGGGCCAGCTACCTATCCGCAGCACTGCAGATCAGAAATCAATTAATCCTCTCCTTTCCTCTCTCCTACCCTCACCACTCCTTCACTCTGCAAACATTGCTGGTGGAAAAACAGCACAGAAGACAGAGAAAGTAGCCTGCCTTTCCTAGAAATGTAGTTGTGACAGCATTCAAGAATTGACACTTGTCTTGTTGTGATTAATAAAATGTATCGGCTGGTGGGGGAACAGTGGCGGATCCAGAGGAAGGGGTCAGGGTGATCATCCCTAGCAGGACGGGCTGTCTGTGGCCACACATATGCATCTGATTGTGTTTTAAAAACAATCAGAGTGACCAGCCACATCCTCTGCCTGTCTCTCGGCTGCCAGGAACATCACATAGTATGTAGTCACAGGCAGCCAACCCTGTTAGGAGTGGTGTAGTGGGCAGGGCCTACCATTTACAGTGATGGAGTGGGAGGGGCTCTACTACTTTGCACCCACTATGAAAAAGTTTAGATCCTGGTGGGAGAGGTATTAATGTTATGTGAAGGTTGGTGGAGTGTGTCACGGGCACTAGGAGTCTTTACCCAGGGATCACCAGGTGGTAGGCTTACCAGAGCAATGTAGATGGTAATCGTGTACTCTGGTAGCAGGGTGATCACGGAACAGGCAATGGTAGATGATGAGATGCTCAGGAAAGTCTATGACTAGCAGCACTGGTAATATGGAGGTATTAATACACGAGGAACTGTATGGACAAGGACACGTGAAGGTAGTCAGTGGTCTGCGATAGCAAGTTGTACCACTGCTATAGTGAGGAGGAATGTCCAACAGCAACGAGGAGGTGATGAGAGTCAGCGGTCTGCGGAGAGCAAGTTGTACCGCTGTCTGAGTAAAGGAATGGAATCCAAGTGGAGGTATCCGGGTAGTCAGTGGTCTGCGGTAGCAAGTTGTACCACTGCTATGTGAGAGGATACTGGAACAGGTGATACAGGAAACCGGGATCAGTGGTCTGCCTTCAGCAAGTTGTACCACTGAATATATATGTGAGGAGGTGTACGGGGAGAGACTGCAACACAGGATGTACACGGGCACTTTAAACACGATCCACAATAATATGCACAATATAAATAAATGACTGAACAGGTCTGCAAATATAGAAAGTCTCTTGAAGTAATCCAGCACAAGATAACACAGTCAATGATGGCAATAGACTCAGCGGATAGCAGACTCCAGAGGAGAACCAACACAGTCCAGCAAGGTATGCAATACACCAGCACAGTCAATGAGAAGTATGCATACCGTGGTTCAGAAGTAGGCAGTCAGATAGGAGTGCAGCGATACCTGAGCGGCAGGAGGCCGGCAGGATGAGAAGTCCCGGGAGGAAGAGTCTAGTAGGTGCAGCGCACAGGTAAGTAGACCAACAGGGACACGAATCCACAGGAATCAGTAGAATGTGGAACTGGACTCATGGAGGACCCAGGAGAATGGAGATGATCTAGCAGAGGAGTAGCTGATGAGATACGAATCCAATGCTGACAGGAGGGTAGAGACCAGCAGGACACAGGAAGGCGTGGAGAGCGGATCAGCAGCGGGTGGACGATAGCGCTGACAGCAGCAGCAGGGCTCTGCGGACACACGGAGGTAACCAGTAGCAACCAACAGGTACCAATAGCGATGGAACACGGGAGAGCAGAGTAGACCAGGAGCTGTTGATCACGAAGAGAAGCAGATGGAAATAATAGCAGCAGTCTCGAGGAAACACGGGAGAGATGAGATGAGGCTGAGGTGCACAGGAGCAGCGGATAGGAATCAGCTAACAGTCACGATGGTGAACACAGGCGAGTTGCAAGCTGGAGACTGTAGTGCACGGAGGCAGCGGATAGGAATCAGCTAACAGTCATGATGGTGAACACAGGCGAGTTGCAAGCTGGAGACTGTAGTGCACGGAGGCAGCGGATAGGAATCAGCTAACAGTCACGATGATGAACACAGACGAGTTACAAGCTGGAGACTGTAGTGCACGGAGGCAGCGGATAGGAATCAGCTCACAGACTTGATGATGAACAGGTGAGTGGATGTGGAGAGAAGGCTGTAGTGCACGGAGGCAGCGGGTAGGAATCAGCAAACAGTCACAATGGAATATGATAGCGTTGAAGTGGTATAGAAGACTGTAGTGCACGGAGGCAGCGGATAGGAATCAGCAAACAGTCACAATAGAATATGATAGCGTTGAAGTGGTATAGAAGACTGTAGTGCACGGAGGCAGCGGATAGGAATCAGCAAACAGTCACGATGATACAGTTGATGGTAGAAGTGGTATGGAAACCACAGTAGTAGAAGTGGTTTGGAAACCACAGAGGTAGGAGTGGTTTGGAAACCACAGGAATCAGCAGCGCTGAATACACGAGGAAACATAGGAACACCTTCAGAGACTCATGGGGAATGAGACTCCAAGATCAGGCAACGTGGTGTTGACCACAGGTGCTTAATATAGGGAGTGTTGCCTGATCTGCCAATTGAGTTAAAGGGACATACACTGAAGTATAGGAAAGGGCTGCGCATGCGCAGACCCTCAGGATGGAGGACGGCCACGGTTCCTAAATGTCCGGGAAGAGGCACTCACGGTCCGGTGAGTGACAGAGTGTTATTAATGGTATGTGGTTGCTTTTTATTACATTTGGGGGAATTAATATTATGTGATGTTTCTAAATTAAATGTGGCAGCTAGTGGGGTTATTAATATTATATAGTGCATCTTTTGAACTTTGTAGGCTATTAATGTGACGCGGGTTTGGTGGAGCTATTAATATATTGTAGGGGCTATCAATGTAATCTGGGATCTCTATTAAATGTGGGGGCTATTCAAATTTTCAGTGAATGCTAATGCAATGCCAGGGCTGACAAGGTGTAAATTGGCCTATTTAATAATTGTGAATGCTATTAATTCAATTTCTAGGTTGGTTGGAGGTGGTGGCCTAATCATTAAATGTGGATGCCATTTGATTTTACTTTAATGCTTGCTGGGGGGGGGGGCTTGATTGTTCACTCTTTGCTGGGCTTTCAGGAAGGAAATAGCACTTTTTTAATTTTCAATTTGGGCCCCAACATTCCAGAATCTGGCCAAGCAGCAACTGATCTGCCTTGGTGCTCTGTTATTACATGCTGATGTCCTCCAATCAGGACGGCACATGTTCCACTCAGTCTGTTTTTGCTTCTGTGACTGAGGCATAGTGACTCACACTGAGTTCACTGAGAGGATATACAAATCAATATCTTACTGCCGTCAGTCCACAGCACTGCAGGATCAGCAGGGAGAGTTGCTTGTGAGTACAGATAGGAACATGGGGGAGTAATTTAGTGTAGTCAGATCAAGCAGACCAGAATTATGCAACCTGTTTTTCTGGTATGATAGGGTTTGTAGTTCCACAACTGCTGTAGCATACTACTGTGGGTGGGTGGGAGAAGAGTTCTTTTTGGGAATATGATATCTGACTGAGTGGTACTGTAGTGACCAGGGAGTAACAATTCAAACCAGTGATCAACTGAGGATCAAATTAAAATGATTAATTCTTTCTAATGTATGGTAGGGAAATTAATTCTTTGGCAACAAGGTGATGTCTGATTGGGGCAAGGGGGCAGGGGGAATTCATTTCTGTTCTAGCTGTGATTGAAACTGTGCCAGTGGTTTGGATGAGGGTGGTGAGGACAGAGTTCTAAGTTTATGCTTATATGGGGGATCATGAGTGTGCTCAAAACTAGCTGCTAGGAGAACTGCATGTAAATAGGTATATGGTTATACACCTATAAATGGGCTGATAACTGAAGATCATCAGCTCTGAGTTGGAGTAAAACCGAAGAGCTTTTGCCTGTGCAAGGAACAATCCAAAAATGAAGCCACTCCAGTTCTTTATCTCATTACAATAATATCTGCAAAATTAAATATAATTTCTGTATTGCTCTGCCTTCCCTGTTCTGCTGATGCAAACCCCTGACGATATCTTGCTACATAACTATATGCTCCTCTGCAAAAAACTATGCACATTTGTACCAGTCATGAGTCCAAAGCTGTATTTGAATTGCGTAGTGGTTTGGCTTTTTTTCAATTTGTGGCTTTAATGCCTTATATACACTGGCATTTGCCTAGCTAAGTGCATTTTTAATCAAGTTTAAGGGGTCATGGGAGGTCACCTAGTCTTCACCAATGTGCTCACTTGTGGCAAATGCACAACATGCTGGCAACTTTCAGAAAAGCACAACTCTCCAGAACACGGAGAACATTGCAAGTGGGTAAAAGGTCAATAGAACCAATGGTTGCCATTTCCTCACCTGCGTTAAAAAACATTAGTACAAAGCAAGAAATTGATTTCAATGAACACGTAGCCTAAAAGCAGGAAAGTCTTCTGAAGCCTAAAAAAATAGCCATAAGACAAACATAAGTAAAGACATAATAAAGGGATACAGAAGTCTTCCAAAAAGAAAAATACTGACTGATATAAATGGTGCCCAAAGAATACTACAAATGTCACACAGGGAAGAGGGCAATTAAAAAACCTAAAAACTAAAAATTCCCAACACTTTGCCTGTCCTGTTTCTGCCCTATTCTCGTCTTAATACATTTAAGCTTTGGGGTATATTTACTAAACTGCAGGTTTGAAAAAGAGATAGCAACCAGTCAGATTCTAGCTGTCATTTTGAAGAATACACTATATAAATGATAACTAGTATCTGATTTGTTGCTATATATCCCTTTGTCTCTAACAATGACTCTTGATTATTTTATTAAATGACTTGACAATATTTAAACTCTTATGCTATATGCTAGATGTTATTTGCTGTCTTTACTAATTATGTATACTGCACTAATAAGGTGTTTTGAAGTTGTGTAATTGTTATGTCCTTTTTTATGCATAGAGATGTGGAAAGACCCTATAGACTCATGCTTAGAGTGGCAACATTTTTAGGTTTTCCTGTCATACTCAATAACCAATGATATTTATATTTACTGGTAGAATACATTAATTTTATACAGATGGGATGTAGAAGTGGAGAAATTAAATGGAAAATGGGAGAGCAGCAAAGGAAGCCAGGGCACCAATAAAGTTAAATCTGATCCTGTGTATGCTTTCAAAGAAAGCTCTGTGCATGAATTGTCTAGATGCAGCCACTTATCAAGGAAATGTTCCCAACGTTCTTATTTAAATGTTGACACTGATATGACTGCAAATACGGAATTTCATGCACAAGATTTTTCTCATTCTGTGCTGATATCTATACTGTATACCGCTAGCATATAAAGCAATAAATATATGTACTTAGATTTTAAATCCCAAACCGGTAGCATTTTTAGAGCTTTTTACTTCACTACATAAAAATGAATTCCTATGCTGCTACCCATGCTATGTGTTACTGTACTTTCTTTTATCTTGATTTATGACTCTTTCCATAGTTTCCAAATGCACTTGTATCTCTCTATTGTATCTTAAGATACTGAGCTGAGTGTTTCCAAGGAACTGGCTTTGTATGATTGCACAACCAAAGCAGTTATCATTACTTATTTTAACTGAGGATGGTGAAATGCAGGTGTAGTAATGTTAGATTTAGAATTAAGATACAATATATTACATTTCTTTTTTATTGCATGCATTTTATTAGTCAGATCCTTGTGATGAGATATTATAACTTTTATCATTTAAGATTAATTCAAACCAGCAGACATCATATTATATTTAAGTCTGTGCTTTTGGTATCCTCTATTTATTATTTATTATTATAAGAGAATATGAATAACATACTAGGCCACATCTTGAACTAAACAAACAACCAGCATTTAAGTATCACCCTTGATCCTACCAAACTATACCGATGTATAAAAGCATGATAACAATCAATGTAATGAAAATTTATCTTCCAAATTAGCGATATAATGCTTAGTTATTTTATGGCAAAGAAATCCTTTTTGCATTCTAGAATCAGCTGTATGCTTGTTTCATGTCTTATGTTCTTGCAGAATTTTGTTGCACACCACCTCCCATCTGAAATGCCTGTAAAATTAAGCTTCAGTGATCTCAGCAAGAAAGGAGAGCTTTAGCTTAGAAGTGAACCACTAACTCCATGAACTATCAATCCTTCAAGCGTTGTATGGTTAGTGAACATGTCTCTTTGTGCTTAACTGTTGCTGACACAACTACTAGAAGGGACTAGCTATAAAGCCATAATACATACCCTCAATGTGTATGCCATTAAAGAAGGAATTATTGGTGGCAGTTTACTTGACGTTTAATACATCTAATGATGCATGTCCTTTAAGACATTTTCTTGCTGTGACTAGAAGCATTTACAGCCCTGATCTCTATATAGCTCACCTGAAAAAAAGAAAAATCTTTTTGTGCATGTTTGTTTCCAACTGTGTGTAGATCAAATAGACACAAATAATGCAGTTCATTTAACATTCTTAAAAGGAAACTTGAATGATTTATTTGACCTATTTTACATATAAAACCTGCTCCTTAATAAAAAGTCATAACATCTAGGATTAACAAATAGGATTACAATTCTTCTACCTCCCAAATTATATTTTTATTTTATTGACAAGAGAGGCCATAAGCCAAAAGCACTTACACTCTTGTGTTTGTGCGAGTGTCATTCACATATCCCTTCAGAATTATGTTTCTTACATTCCCAGCCAATAATATCCACAGGGAGGGTCTTAGGCTTTTCTATAGATTTCACCCTTAGTGAATGCTGGGTTTCTTAGTTTGCTGCATCGAATAGGACACAGACAAAGAACAGGCTCAGTTTACTTGTATTTTGTGTCTTTACAGCTTTTAACCTCCCCTCTGTCTGCTTTTCAACAGCAATTGAGCTCCCTCTCAGCTTTTAAGTTTCTACCTCTACTGTCCCTGTCTTCCTTTCTTTTTCAAATCCTTTTTGTCCCCTTTTCCCTACACCCCTGCTCTATACTACTATCTCCTTTTTCCCCCTGCTCTCACATGTTACTTGACCATACCTCCCCACTCTAGTATTTCCCACCCAAAGAGAATGGTGGCCATCCCCACCCGTTGCGCCAATGACTACCATTACCTTACAGGGAGCCATCGTGCCGAGAACCCCCCCATGTGATGACAACGGCTGTCTCTCCTAACAGGGAGGAACTCCGGTGGCCACGTGCAAGGTACGGCTCAAGTGCTCCAGAGCGGGCGGCACCGTTACCCAGCTCTGGATAGGAGCGCAGGGGAGTCCGCAGTCCACTCCATACAGGCGGCCCCCTCACCCTTCGTGCATCACTTAGTAGGAGGGACACAGGGGTACCCCCAACCCAGATTACATGAACCCCTTTTAAAGGTGCTGAGCCACCAGACAGCTGGCACTCCTCTTGCCCTATTTAGGGGACATGTAAGAATTATGGGAGGGGTGTAACAGCCATCGCCCTAGCCCATTCCTCCATACCGCACATCTCTCCCAACCCTAGATCTGTGGCCCCCCTCATGCAGTTACCATAGGTATATGTTCATGGCCCATCCACCACTCACCCCACCATGCCCTCTACCTTGACCACCAACCCCCTGGTCCCCACTCCTTTTCTAACAGGACTCTTGTGGTTCCGTCTCCTCATATCCCCTTCTCTATCTCCTGACATATTCCATAGATCTGTCGACCGTGAAGGGCACCACACGGCTCTGGTTTACATGCCACCTGTGGCCTTCCATGAGGCCTACATGGAACTCATCGAGTCCCACTCCACAGGCCCCTCTGCATTCTTCCCATTCACCCCGGCTGGCCTTCATGGGGTAGACTCTGAGCATACCACTTCCGGGTGGCCCTTACATAATGCCTCCTATATCCCAGGCTGGCCTATATGACCTGCTGCATTGGTCGGCACCTTACCCCTGACAACGTTCCCATTTTCCCCACATGGATCCACGGTCCTCTCCTCTTGGGTGTTCCCTCCCTCCCCAGAGCCAAGTCTTACTACTCTTCTCCCCTTTCCCTTGCACACAATAGGCCCTGCTGTCCCTGGGTTCATTTACACACACACCATACTCTCCACCGTCCATCCCTCCGCCTCATGGGCTACCCCACACTCACTGTTGTTTTCAGAGGACTATTCAGTGTCTAACATGTCTGCTTGTACAGTACCACAGGCAGTACACTGAAAAGACGATGTTCCTGAGCGGAGCCTATCGACTGCCACTAAGATCTGTGCACCCCCAGTAAGGCACAACAGCACTGAGGCTCACTGAGATCTGCACTATCATGGGATGGTATCAACTGCCCAGTGATTTGAAAGTTAGAGACTTTAACTGTAGACACGCTAGGTCCACCCTCGATCTTGCTGAGTTGGGTTCAGTCACTGTTGGGATCCTTTAACTTCGCGTGTTGGGTTATTTCCATGGGTAAGATTTATTGCATTACTTCAGGTAGTTACATCGGATTTATGTTGCCTTTTGTGCGACTGTGCTTACTGACTGAGATCAAAGGGGACCTGCGGATTTGGTTGCAATTCTTGCAGAATTTCAATGCCATTTGCATCTGGCCTAGCCCTCAAGACTCTAACCAGTCCTTATCTTTCCACACAGACACCTCCGAGGCCAATGGCTTTGGGTCTTTCTTCCAGGGGTGCTGCCCCTTGGCCAGCCTCATTTCGGCACAACGGCTTAGTATTTACCTTGTTGGTCAGTGAATTATTCCCCATAGTAGTGTCCATTGAGCTGTGGTCACACCATCTTTGAGGCAGGAATAGACTTCTGGGAGTAAATGGATTAAATGCCTATTTCTGCAAGTCGCCGAAAATTGCCAAGTTTGCAGTGAAAAATTAAAGAGGCAATGGTTTTAACAGGAATGTTTTGACTTTAAAGCCATTGTCGCTTTAAATTTTCACTGCAAACTTGCCGATTTCTGGCAACTTGGAGAAATCAATACTTAATACATTTACCCCCTGGTGTGAAAACTTTGAAGCAGTACAGGCAATCCATCATCAGAGCGCTTCATCACTGCAAGCAGTCAAGCTCTTGCGTCCCTTTGTATTTCACTGCCTAGAACACAACATCATTTTTCAGGCGCTTCACGTGCCCAACGCGGATAGCGGGATAATGGATGCACTCTCTCGTTTTTAATGGGGCTGCTTTTGAGAGTTGTCCCTTTACACATATCTCATTGACACCCCTTATCCTTCTTATGTTTGGCAGAAGGTTGAGCTGGCATAGTAGGAGTCATCTCGGACCCCTTCCACCAGGAGAGCTTATCGGGCGGCATGGCAGCAATGGATCCTTTTCTTGGATTCGCAACGTTCCTATTACCCATGTCAGACTGATGACATGTTTGCTTTCATTTGGGCCAAATACCAGGAGGGGACTACAAAAACATCCATGACTACCCCTTTGGTAAGTGTTTTCTTTATGGCATGACTTGATGGGTGTGAGGATCTTACCAAAGGTTTTCTAATATCTAAGGCCCTTAGAGGGTGGGCTAGGATGCGAGAAGGAGAAGGACGATAGATGCAGGTGTCCTGAAACATTTAGGTTGTAAACTTCATCATCATCATCACCATTTATTTATATAGCGCCACTAATTCCACAGCGCTGTACAGAGAACTCACTCACATCAGTCCCTGCCCCATTGGAGCTTACAGTCTAAATTCCCTAATACATACACACACACACAGCCAGACAGACAGTCAGACACAGACTAAGGTCAATTTGTTTAGCAGCCAAGTAACCTACCAGTATGTTTTTGGAGTGTGGGAAGAAACCGGAGCACCCGGATGAAACCCACGCAAACACGGGGAGAACATACAAACTCCACATAGATAAAGCCATGGTCAGGAATTGAACTCATGACCCCAGTGCTGTAAGGCAGAAGTGCTAACCACTGAGCCACACTTGCAACAGTTGCTGTATGCATGCACTTTTAGGGTCAGCTTTGCTTGCCTGATACATGTCATTGCACCTACACAAGTCACTTGCAAGTTACTCCGGTCCAAAATGGATAAATAGGAAGATGGCAATTAGGTTACCTTGCCTGCTCAAAACGACCCAGCCATCTGCCCAGTCACACTATGTTCTCAATTGGCTGGGGTTCGACCCCATGGGGGGTGACATATGGTTGGTTCATGCTGACGGGTCCCCTCTCACCAAATTTTTATTTAATGTGCTGTTTAAGTGGTCCTTGGAGTTTTGTAGGTCTAGACCCGGCCCTCTACAGAACCCATTACTTTTGGATTGGGGCAGGTACTGAGGCGGCTGAAGGAGGTTCTTCCATCGCAGTGATTATATCACTAGGGCGATGGAATTCAGATGCTTACAAATAATACATTACACCCAGGTCCTAGTGCACCTCCCAGGTCTCTCTCCCCACATCCCTCAGTAACCCAGGGCTTGGCTGTATGTCGCTTTTAGCAAGGGCATGAAGGGATATTTTTCTTATTTTTTTTTCACTGGATCAAGGACTGATTAGTTATGAGCCTCAGGGGGTTTTATGTGTTATTTACCTGAGTAGAGCACAAGAATTTAGAGAAGATAACAAAATAATTTAGTCTCCCCCTCCCATGGTTGGACACAGAATTTCTGTGAGCCATACCAAACTAATACTGTGACTTACATCACAAATATCTATGTGCGGTATTATGTGACTTGTAAGTAGCTTTCATATGACATACACAAACATACAAAGGTTAAAATTGTAATTGAAGAAATATTCAGGAAAACATTTTCTTTGTTCCACTGTATTAGAAAAAATAAAGAAATAATAAAGTACAGCTAGATCGCTCTGCTTCGATTAACAGTGCTGAATGTTTGTGAACTGAATTGACCTAATCTTCATCACTTAGCAGTCAAAAGAAACAAGTGTAAAAACATTTGGTATTGGCTGGACAGCTATTGACCATCCTTATTAGCTAAGGACACAATTATTTGCAACACATTTCATGAATATTTTTTATTTTATTTCCCACTGGATTACAACTTTCCATTGGACTATGATGAGGGCATATCAGGGAGTCTTTATTTCAATAAAAAAAAGCAAGCTGACTTTTTCACAGAGAGTTTCACATTTAGCGTTGAAATATGTCCATTTTTATGGTGTAAAGTTCTGTATTTCCCAACTGCGAGTGATACCAAAACACTTCTGTATCTGGATGTGAGCTTATTTTAGGCTTACACTTGGAAAGGCAGAATGGGAATGTACAAGGCTATTCAGTATAGTAATGCCTGGTGTAAAGATATGTGACGATGTTGATAAAAATGACAACAGCAATGACCAGCAACACTATCTAGCTTCTCACTTCTGATTGACTTTTTGTACATTAACCCCTCCAACTGATAGTTCTTCATTCATTATTTTTGCATTTGTATGATAGGAAGTTGTGGTCAGCCATACGGATTACTTGTTATTTCCATTTGGACTACTACAGGAGATTCCAGTTCAATTTTAAAATTGAAAACAGTGGATGTGTGGGTGTTCAAGCTTCATCTCTACACTATCTCTATGCTATACACATTTGTGCACCTGACGTACACCTGACTGCTGTTTTTCAGTTTGGTGTATTTTGAGAAATGGTGACTCAACAAACATACATAAACACAGCTATTGGGGGGGAGGGGAGGGGGGGGGGTTAAACTTTTTTTGTATACATTCAGGATGCCAAATGCGTCCAACACTAATGATGCCCCACATTTGCACATATACTCACAAAGATGCTTATTAATAACTAATGCATGCTAAAAGAAAATAAATGTATAAAGTAACTTATTAACTTAATTTTGGACATGAACTAGTTACCTTTTCAGGCATGGTCACTTTTCCCTCTGCATAGTCTTTATACCTTAATATATGGCACAAAGAAGTGACTTAACTAGTTTACTGAAATAACAGTTTGAGGGCTGCAATATGAATGCAAACTATTACTTTATCTTTTAATTTTCATGAACCAATATGTGAACTGGTTTATTATTAGCCTGCTCAATATTTTCCTCTAGAGGAGACCACAATGAAATGCTAGTTTGTTATCAGCCAACAGTGTGATACTTTTGAGCATGTGATTAGAAAGATGAATCGATGCCCTCCAACTGTGTCAGGACTAAAATCACTATGCAATATGAATTTTGTAAAATTTAAAAACTGAACGCAAGTTCACTATCACATTTTATTGTACATATACTTGAATTATTTTACCGTTCTGGGTTCTCAAAACAACAACAATACAGGTTCAATTAATTTGCACCTTGATATCGGCATAATATTAAGTATGTTTTAAATGAATAGCAGAAATAAAGTTGAGAAGATGAGAGAAAATAAATGTAATAGTTATTATGACTTGATATGGGCATGAAAGAACATGAAGAAGTCAAGGTTGAAGGTACTTTTCTTTTCTTCCAGATGTACTTACATTTCATTCCATAATTCCTTCTGATGTCACAATGCAACTAAAGAAATGAAAGCATCACAAGTATGAAACAGACTTTTAATGCAGGGAGTAGTCACAGATATTTCTAATAAGCATTATACTGATCATGAAAACTTTAAACTAAATTAAATTTATAGCTCAGCTTCTTAGGAGCAATGTTGTAGCCTTGTGGAAATACCCATCTATCTTTTAATTCATATCCCCTAAATGACAATATGGTTACTTGCAAATCACAGTTCTTCATTTTCTGCTGCAGCTTGGTTGAAAAAGATAAGTTAAAATTAACAACTCTAGGGGTATTGTCATTGTTCTATTATCCAAGTTTGGATTTATTTTGCCCCCAGACCTCGATTACTGAGTTATAAATCCCCCTCATCCAGGGCCGGACTGGCTATCTGGCACTTCTGGCAAATGCCAGAAGGGCCGATGGCCAGATGGGCCGGTCACCAACATCCCGTCCGCCGAGCAGCAAGGATGTAGTAAGGTAAGTGGCTGTGGCTGTGTCTGTCTACAGTGTCTGTAGACCTATTCACACTCACTCCTAGGTATAGGAGCTGATTATTAAACAATGTGTCCGGGGAATCACAGGAAACTACTCAATAGGCATTATAACGAAACTAGGATTCCTCACTGACAACTAAGCTCAATCCAAAAAATATTTAAATACAAAGGTGTTGGACAGTAGAATATTGATAACAAATACATTATAGTACCAATCACTAAAATGCAAAATACCATTCTATTATTACTCTCAAATGATGAATAAAATAAACCACTGAAAAAATTAAGTATTTCTGTAGCAAAATATATTTCAATTAAAACAAGATCTATAACAAATGTGAATACTATTTCACCTCAAAGTCGAGCATTAGAAGGACAAGTGTGTGCCTACAGTATGTGTGTGTCTGTATGGCTACAGTGTGTGTGTGTGTGTGTGTGTGTGTGTGTGTGTGTGTGTCTGTGTGGCTACAGTATATGTGTGTGTGGCTACAGTATATGTGTGTGTGTGGCTACAGTATGTGTGTGTGACTGTGTGGCTACAGTATATGTGTGTGTAACTGTGTGGCTACAGTATATGTGTGTGTGTGTGTGTGTGTGTGTGTGTGTGTGTGTGTGTGTGTGTGTGTGACTGTGTGACTGTGTGGCTACAGTATGTGTGTGTGTGACTGTGTGGCTACAGTATGTGTGTGTGTGACTGTGGCTACAGTATGTGTGTGTGACTGTGTGGCTATAGTGTGTGTGCGTGGCTACAGTGTGCGCCTGTGTGGCCCCATGTTCATGTAGTGTGCATGTGTGTGTGCACGCAGTATTTTAATATAATATGTGAGGGAAGGGAGGATGTTAATATAGTGTGGGAGGTAGGCTATTTAATGGTGGAGTGTAGGTGGGGGCTAATTATTTACGGTGAGATGAAGGAACCTTTAATTTCATGCTGGGGTGGTTTAGGGCTATCAATTGAATATGGGACTGATTTTGGGGAGGAGGGCTATTTATTAAATGTGAATATGAATTATTGCCAGGGATGGTTGTGGAAATGGCTATATTTATTAAACTTTAATGCTATTTAATTTATTTATGGGACTGTTTGAAGGGAGCGAAATATGTTTTGAGTAAATGGGTATACTGTTAATTTAACGCTGTGTTGGTTGGAGGGAAATAGGTCTACTTATTAAATGTGATTATTATTATTGTGGGGAATGGAGAGAGGCCTAATTATAAAATGTGAGTGCTATTGTTTTAACACCGAGGCTGGCTGAAGTTTTCTAAATCTCATGTACTTTTATTTTCTCAAAATAGGGCATCAAATGTTCCAAGATCAAGACAAGAAAAGAACAGAGGTAAGGAAACCAGCTGCTACAAGTGGTGAAAGTGACCAAGACAGGTAGGAGAGAGCAGGGGGGGCAGTCCTGAATTTGGGTGACTGTCTCATTTAGTCAGGATTTCGTCCGACTGCAAGGACAGTTGGGAGGTATGTCCCGCTTCACAATGTACTGCTTGTGAAGGCAGAGCTGTGTGCTTCTAACAGTAGTGCCTGTGCATGTGTCTAAAATGATAACCATGTTACATAATAGGGGCCCTGATGTCTTAAATACCCTGAGCCTTAATCTCTGGTTAGGGGAAGGGAACTGATAGCTGCTCCAAGTTCCCGGACAGGACACAGACTGCAGAGCAAGCCGAGGATTTCTAAGTATCACAAGATTTGGTAATCTGGTAAGACAAAGAGTTTCCCTGCTCACTCTACAGGAAGTTTCTCATTACAAACGTTTTTCTTTTTTCATTTTTTTTAATGTCAATACTTATACAATGAAATATTTTAACCCTGAATCCATTGTAAATGCACAGTTTTAATAAATAGCAATGTAAATTTATTGATGTATAATGTAATAATAATAGCAATAGTTAGACATTAATTTGTTTGGCATTTTTTGGGTGACTTAGGTGTTGTTTGCTTATTTCTCTGGATATTTTCTATTTGTTTGGATTCACTTGATTTAGAACAGCTGCTTGCTTGTTTCTGTTGTAGCTCCCCACAAATTTCAACATTCAATATTCCACAAAATGGGTCAGAAATCGAACTCATGACCCCACTGATGAAAAGTGGATTGTCTAACCATTAAGACAATGTGCAGATTGAGTACTACATACACTATATAGACTAGAATGACAAGCACCATGTCTAAAAGCCCTATAGGTGCTATCTAATATTGCTCCTAAAAACATAAAACACAACACAGGCACTACTGGCAACATGAAGGTTTAAGGATAAACAATAAAGACTTACACACACATTATCTTGTTCTCCGTCATGAAGAATGTGTGATCTGCAATTTTGCATTGGAATAAATGTAGATGCAAATTCAATGACTGCTATTTTGCAATCATAAGTATACAGCATGTCTGCAAGTGAGAGAAGTGATACATATCACATAAGGAACACCTAAATATTGTAAAAAATGAACAAAATAAAGGAACACAGACATTTGTTACAACCTCATTCATAGTTTTCGGTATACAAACTATGCCTTGTGTACTCTTTACACATACAAGGAAACAGCGCTGTCTTAACACACCTGCATTGGTCGTCATCTGATCCGCGGCAGCACGTACACCTGCATACAGTTCTTTATTTAAAAATCAGTTTAAAACTTCTTTTTCTGCACTGCTTTATTGTTGGCCGTGTAGGCCCAAACTGTCACAAGTGAATTTTGAAAGCATTTTTACTGGTCAATATAACAATACACATATCTAGTTTTAAATGAAATGTGTTTGTAATGGGAAATTTAGAGAATTTTTTTTGGGTGGTGTGGGTAAAGTGTTTTAAACTTTTTTGGATTGACACGCTTCTTGCAGTGTGTCTTTTCACTTTGGACAGGGTTTGATTGTTTCAAAAGTTGCTTTTTTTCCTCTCTCTATTTCTTACATGGCCCCCCAACCAGTTTGCCAGGAATTGGTGTTGTTTTTGCGCCCAGAGTGGAATTATTTACATTTTGAATTCAAGGCCCAGTTTTGTTTTTCCCACCTACTCTTGTGTCTGTTGTGTCTCTCTTTCTGTATGTTTCTGTACATTTATGGTGATGATGTTTCTGCTGTTGTGTGTTGTCACTTTACCCAGGGTCTGAGTATTTACTAAAGCTTTCTGTTTTGCTATTTGTTTCCTTTTCTTGCCTCTATTTCTTACCTGGATCTCCAACCAGTTTGGCCGTAATTGTAGATTTATTTTTGCCCAGAGTGAGAATAATTAACGCTATGGATTCAAGGCCCAGTTTTGTTTTTCCTGTGTGGTAAGTATCCATTCCGACCTACTCTTGTGTCTATTGTGTCTCTCTTTCTGTATCTTTATGGTGATAATGTTTCTGGCGTTGTGTCTTTACACTTTGCCTATGGTATGCATATTTACTAAAAAGCAATATGATGTATGATTTTAATGTAAATTTGATTTGCATATTTGGAGTCTACATTGAAAATGCAAATTTTTTAAGGCCTCAGATACTTTTTATTTTTTGTTTTTTAATCATCCTTTTTTCACACATACAGCATACTCTGGAATTGGATGAGGACCGGTTTCTCGAGGAGGTTGATCCTCCACACCATCCAAACCAGTATCTGGTCCAACATCGCTGTCCTAGGGAGCATGTCTTCAGGCCACTTGTCAGCCTCTTTGAGATGTCAGATGCTGAGGTTGTCCGTCGCTATCGGCTTACTCCTCATGTCATCTTGGAGCAGAGTGACCTTGAGCCAATGCGCCACATTCTGACAGCAGTACCGCTTTTGACCAAACTGTTAGCGGTACTGCACTTCTGCACCACTGGGCCCTTCCATACCACAGTGGGGGTCGCGGCAGGTTTGTCCCAGGCCACCTTTAGTCGTGTTCTGAAACCTATGCTAAGGTCATTCCTGTCACAGCTCACGCAATTTATAAATCTGCCATTCGATGAGGAGTCATTGTGCACATTGTGCGGTAGTTTGTCACCATAGCCAGCTTTCCGCTTGTCATAGGGGCAGTAGATGAGATACATGTGGCCTTGGTCCCGTCGAGTGGGGATGTTTCTCTGTACAGGAAGCATTTCCACTTGATAAATGTCCAGGCTATATGTGACCCGTCTCTTTAGATTCGAGACCGTTGCCCAATGGGATGGGAATACCCATGACTCTTTTGCGTTTCAACAATCAGGGACGCGTCGCAGATTGCAAGAGAGGCAAGGGATGCAAGGCCACATGGAGACGTGTGACTTCTTGGTAATTTGATTTATGAATTAACTCTATTTATTCGTAACCTTTTTTGGAAAATCAGTAACTTACAAGACCCTATTCTCTGAATGTGAACTTTGCTTTTGGATGTTAATATTCCACATTGGGTGATAGAGTACATGAAGCTAAGCTATTGCTTTTATGTTTTTTGGGGTGTTTGTTTGACTAGGTTTACAAATACTCCTGTTAATGTACCATGATTTACAAAACAACTAAATCATATATAATGTAAAATTATTTAGCAAAAGTTGCTAATTCTATACACACTTTATAGTTAGTAAACTCTTCAAGGGCATATGCGTAAGTCAAGGTGTTTGGAAATGTGTGTATTATCCCAATTAAATTTAATATTTAGATTTGTTAAATTTTTATTGGTGTGGTTAGTTTAAAATTATTCAACACATGACCTCCCTCAAATATCGCATATAAAACACATTGTAACAAGCCTTCAGCCATCTATGGATTTTGTTTTACTAAACTTGTATTTTTTACAATAATGTATTGTTCATTGTTGCAAATACTCAAGACTTACCAGCCAATTTGATTTTTGTATCATGTGCTAGTTACATCATATAGTCCATTTGGAGGGGGGGGTCATTCCTTTGTCCAAGAGTGTAATAACATTTATTTTGTCTTTCTTCTCACCCTACGTAGGAGATAACGCTAATCCCTTACGCCCTTGACTCCTTACTCCGATGCTGAACCCACAGACAGAGCGTGATGTGGCATACAACTCAGCCCATACAGCCAACAGATCGGTCATTGAACGGGCCTTTGGCCTTTTAAAGGCACGTTTTAGATACCTGGACCGGTCTGGTCGTGCAATAATGTATGGGCCTAGAAAGTATGTGACATCATAGCTCATTGTGTGGTGTTTCAAAATATTGATACCCAGAGTGGGGCTCCAGGGGTGTAGGATGAATTTGCTGAAATGGAGGAGGTGGGTGAGTCAGAACTTCAGGCATTATGTGATTGACACATATTTTTAAGGTAATTCCAAATTATCATATGAGTTCCATTTCTAATGTCAAGTCTATAATACACAAATGTTATATGATTTTTAAATGTCAAAAGCAAAATTAAATTATATATTTTTTTCTAAACAAACTTAGAGCAAATCCTACATGTGTTATTGTCAGAATGAAAGGGAATACATAATAAATGTTACAAAATTAGAGACTAAGGTTTAATCCTAGACAAGCTTTACTTCCTAAATCAAAAATGATTTTAGATCTGTCCGTAGCTTAGGTTAGTTATTTTGTCCAAGCACTTTGAGGCAAAACCCACAAAAATAACTTAACGCTTTATTTGCTATTGTGATCTCACTAATGCCAAATGTGCCCAAATCGAAGGCCTTTTGGATCCAAAGTGAGGCTTAGCTTGCAAATCTTCTAACATTACCCATATGCTGGGTTCATAATTTCATTTTTGAAATCTGTGTTAGTTGCAGCCAATGGCAATGACATCTCCAAAATGTAAAAATGTACAACTTTTTAATAGACTCACTGATCATAGTGATATAAATGTATAAAACTGACTTATTGACAATGTTTGGATGTAAATGAAAATCATGCAACATTATGCAAAAAACTAATGTGTGAGCTTTTTAACAACAGCCTGTATAACCAACATGCAGCATCACCAAGGTGTTGGCAGGGAGAAGGAGGTGGCCAGGGAGGATGATGCAGTTAAAGAATGTATGTATCTATTTGTTACCCAGAAAAAAAAATATTCTATAAATTGAAAGTGTGGAACCAGCATTCCAGTGTATTTTCCCAAATCTGTAGTATTTAAACGTGGAATTGTCTATCCACCTAGCCAACGGTTTAATACATGATGACACTAGTATCAACTTATCAGAAAATCCACCACGGCCAACACTCCAAAACCAAAATATAAATGAAACCCACAAATCAGTATTCTGGATACTACAGTGTAGAGCATAACATGAGCCTTTGCATGTTATGTTACACTTCCCACCTTTACCTGAAAAAATGGGTATACAAAGGAGATGCATTAAAGTAATATATGAGCTAATATTGTTGTATTTATTTTGTATTTTGTTGTTTAGTTGTCCAACAGCAAAAGATGTAAGCCAGTTTGGAATCCGGTATGACCTGCATTATCTCACCTTAAACCACCTTGAAAAACAACCCTGCCTATGGTTTTATTCAATTACCCCTTATTGTTTGGTCATCACACAAGGAACTATTAGACAAATAGCACTCTTTTATTTTCTATGTATTGTCATTTGATTTTTTACTAAAGTATCATATAAATAAAGATTAACCTGCAATAGTCTCAACAATCATTCTCACTGATCTTTCTGCTGCTGTTTTTTGTACTTTATGCAAAATAAAGCTACTTTTTCAATCAAAAAAATCATTTTTGCAAGCTCAGCCAATGTACCATTCCTAACACATACATATATACACTACAAACCATACTAAATGGTGGTGGTAAACACATCTCAATCTATCACCACTTGCACACACCAGTCATGTGTTTAGCTGGTGTGGGTAAATTCCTTTGTTATAGGTGATCTTATCCTTTCTAATGATATTTTCACATAAAACCACATCAAATCACTCCCAAACTGCACTTGGTCTCTTACACTTAGTAATTAATGAATTAATAGCTATAATCACCCAGGTGCTTAATGGCCATTATTGTCTGCTCTGCTTATATTGGTGTACCTTGTATGTATGTGTTCATTTTGCTTCTAAGAGGTGAAAGCATAGAAAGGGCCAGAATATACAGTGCAAAAGTTTAAACAGGATCACATGACCAATTTATTAGCACAAGCTGATTGTAAATAAGTTCAGCTCTTTGATAGGATCTTGTTGCCAGTAGTGGAAACAAACATTAATATTCAGTCCAGTTAAATATCACTGCATTACACTGAATGCAGAATCTGAATGTTAATATCTGCAGCCAGCATCTGAAACGGTGTGACGAACTAATGATTAAGGTCACATGCTGCCATTCAAGGTCACATGTTGCCAGAGAAAGGGCGGCAGCCAGAGAAGGAGCAGCAGCCTGAGAAAGGGAAGGAGCCAGAGAAGGAGCAGCAGCCAGAGAAGGAGCAGCAGCCAAAGAAATGGAAGGAGCCAGAGAAGGGGAAGGAGCCAGAGAAGGGGAAGGAGCCAGAGAAGGGGAAGGAGCCAGAGAAGGGGAAGGAGCCAGAGAAGGGGAAGAAGCCAGAGAAAGGGAAGGAGTCAGAGGAATAGAAAGGGGTGAAAGATTAGGATGAGGGAGCTGAGGGTCTGGGGTCAAAAAGATAGTGTGTCTGTTCAATGTGGAATTGGGTGTAGGAGCGTCATTTAGTGGAGGGCGTTGTGAAGTATGCTGCTGCTGTAAGAATTGTGAAAAGAGATTGCACATATTTGTGAGGGTAGAATTTAAAGTGGACATGGAGGTATCAAATTTGTGCTCCATACGGGTGAGGCTAGTGGAGTTATCACAGATGTGGGTTTGAAGGGACTGAGTGCAGGTTTGGAATTGTTGGGTTAAGCGAGAAAGTGTCTGCTGCCTAGAGATCCTTGCCTCAACCCTCCGAGGGTCCTCAACATCATGGGCAGCCATGCCCACTGGTGGTCTGGTCTCCGCCTCATAATCATCCTCCTCCTCCTCCTCCTCCTGCTCTGTAAAAAGTAAAAATAAACCAGATGTTTAGTTTCAAAAAATAATACCTACAGGTTGCCTATTTAAATTAATGGCAATTGTGAGGCATCAATGTAGATGATTATTACTTTAGGAAATGTAGCAACAAACATGTATTGCCATTCCCAAATAACACACTTGAAAAAGCTGTATACTTTGTAATTATCAAAAAGACATAATTATGTTTATGTTTTGATTTTTAAAAGAAGTAAAAAATTTGGATTCATTGAGAAATTAAGAAACTGCATGATGTGCTACACGAAACTGAGTATTATTGGCAAGGTATCATTAAGCAACATACTGATAGAGGTGGCACATGTTCCTAAACACAACATAAACATTAACATACACAATTATTATATAGGAAAAATTTACCTAGGGGAGATAATGGTCGTGTTAGGGGTGGGTCGCAGCCGGTACCAACTCGGCCCACCCCAACCAGAGACTCCTTTGTAAAACAGACAGCTGCTCACTCCTCCACTGGGGACAAATCCAGATCCACAGGTGAGCCACCTCCGGTTCCTTGAGCGTGTCTCCTTCTGGCAATTAATTTTTGCTTCAACTTTAGTTTATAGTCAGACCAGCTGTCCAAATGGCAACCAGGGCATGTTGGTACATGGAGAACCACAAGTGCCAATATGCCCTGACACCCATGGCTGGCCCTTCTGGCTTAAAATAAGAAGACTTCAAGCAACATGGGGGCCCTCCTGGCCAAGAAGAACTGAAAACTTCAAACAACAAGGGGGGCTTTTTGATCAAGAAGAACAGAAGACATTTAAAGCAGTGACTTTGGATTTACAAATTATTTTTGGACATTTCAAGCAGAACTTTTGGATACAAATAATTTTTGGACATTTCAAGCCGGACTTTAGGAATTACAAATTTATTTTGGACTTGGCCAAGCCGGACTATTGCATACAAATTTATTTGGGACTTGGCTTACAGACATTTTAGGATTAAAAACTGCTGACAACAGATGAAAACATCAGTGGTGAGTATTTTGGGGATTTATTATTTTTAATAAAAGTATGTGGTATAAATGAGGGTGTTTAGTGTCTTTATTAGGGTTTTATTATTTTTATTAAATGTATGTGGTTGTAAGCAGGCTGTGGTGGTTTTATTTAACAATTTCTTTTGTGGAACTACAGGTCCCAGCCAGCCGTGGGTGTCAGGGCATGAGGAAGGCCATTACCAGCAATTATATCAAAGTACACAGACTGCTGTGATGGTGGATTCCAGCAGGAATGAATTAGTATTGTTTGAGGATGACGTACACACTGATGAGGGTGAATATGATGGTAGTGTAGATTGCAGGTGCTGAAATCTAGCTGAGAGAAGGGAGCTAGCTGATGCTGGTATGCTTGGCAATATTTTGGGTAGAATGGCATGTTGACAATTTTATGTTTTTCTACAGTAAACTTTCATCTTTATTAGAAAGGTGTTTTTTTCTTTGCAAAGGTACAAGCTTTATATTTACATTTTTGTTTCCCTGACTTAAAACCACTATGCACTTGAACATAGACTTTAGCACCTGAAGTAGAGGGATTAGTATTATTATGACTGAGACTGGAGAGTGACAAGAACAATGCCACCCCTCCTGTTTCTATATGAGCTATGGCACAGTAGAATGTCACTGGAGACTTTTAAGAACACTGACAGCCCTATTATTACAATTTATGTTTCAGCACTTAACCCTGCCACCTCTCCTGTTTCTGAGTGAGCTATGGTACAGTAAAATGTAACTGCAGATTTAGACCAAGACTACCAGCCCTATTATTTCTATTTCAGCAATGACAGTTAGCTATGGAGCAATGGAGCTCTCCTCTTTGTGTGTTACCTATATATCACAGTACAATGTGACTGCAGATATAGAAGACAAGGCCTGCCAGCCCTATTATTTCTTTTTCAGCAATGACAATTAGCAATTTAGCAATGGAACTCTCCTGAATGTCACTGGAGACTTTGATGAATACTCCTCTTTATTGTCTACATATGTCGCTGCCCAACTGCTCTTGAGACTGCCAAGACCTGTGCTACCCACAGTCTGTGAATTGGTGCTGGATCGCTGTGGAGGGCGGTACTTATAGAATCCAAAACTTCCGAGATCCGAGATCCGACGATGTAACAATGACGTTTTGCCTCATTTTCAATTCCAAGGGAGAGCAAAAGTACCGAGCTGGCTCGGCTCGGTACTCAGATCTGCTACATTCGGGTGTGTTCGGTTCTCGGGGAACCGAGCCTGAGTATCTCTAATAATATGCTGATACTGGATTAACTCCATTGGGTTTATTATAAACATCTTTTTAGATTTATTACTCATTCATTATATTTTTGAGGGGACAAATAGGGTTTTCTTTGGTAGCATATGGGTAATGAATGTATTATTTTTATTGTAATATATAGAGAAACTATTTTCTATACTGTTTTTTATACTTTGTTAAAGTCTAATAAAACATCTCCAATAAATGTACAAATCAATCTTCAATAAATGTCCCCACTGTCACGAATCACCCTATGAGTTACGTTATCAGAACCTGTTGATGAGAGCTTCACCTATAGCAGCCCCCTCTCCCATGGAACCAGATATGTTCACTGTTACTCGGATGTCCCCAGGACTTAAGCTCGAGTAGTGATAATTTAACTAAGGTAGGTGGGCACCACAAAAGGCCTCCGCAGCGTGATGCTGAGCAGAGATCTCTATGACAAAAGGGATGCAGAACGTACCTGAACCAGAATATACTGAGTTGCAATAGGATGTAGTACCAAACTCCACCAGAATATCAGTTTGGCAGTGTAGAGTAGAAAATGGAGCTGGGGAGCTACACAGTGCAAGGGATGGTGCCGGAGCAAGATCGATCTGTCAATCTGAATGGTGAAACACCAGTGACACAAGTGCGACCAATGGAGCAGATAGCAGGCACTACAATCCTGAGGCTGGGTGGTCATCTCACAGATGAAAGGCTAAGTCAAACAACAGGCAAGGGGTCGATCCAGGTAGCGATATACATAGGTGGGGTCACAAGCAAAAGATCTATCCAGGCAGCGATCAGGGGTAGTCAGGTCACAGGCAGAGGTCAAAAGAAGCAAGCGTATGAATGCTATAACCAGTATTTAAAGCAGAAGTAGCCAATCAGGGCAGGTGTCAGATTCGAGCCGCAGGTGAGAGGAGTTCATGTGATCATACCCAGGCTAACTGCAGCAGCCAAAATGAAAATAGAAGTTACCTGCTGTTCCTAACATCCAAGCTGTACAACGTAATGCACCAGTATTAGCGATCGCATATAACAGCTTCATAACGGTGTATTATAGTCAAATTGATTATTGATTCCATTTTGCTATTTTCATTATTCTCTGTACATAGGAGTTTATTACACCAAGAATGCAGGGACACAGCAGATGGTGAAATTCAACAAACAGATTGTTATTGTCAAGCCACAAACTCATCCAGAAGAGTCCACATTTTAACAAAGAAAGGCTCAATCCTTCTATGAGGTGTCGTGATCTTGGAGGGTTCTGACCTTCTGACCTATAAGAGACTGACCTGTGTCCCTATAACATGATTTCTACTGTGTTGTAATTTATGGCTGTTTTGTTTGCATAAATTCCTGTTCCTTTTCCAAAGAAGTAGAGTATCCTGTTAGAAGCTCAAATGGCCAGTATGCGCATGCCGCTTTGGTGACGTTTTGTCTTGGTGATATTATTTTTTTTGTTTTTGTTTATTATTGCATCTTTGCATCTGTTAATATTTAATTGTGCATCCATTTAGTTGCAGTGTTAATGTATTTTGTCATTTGAATGTTTCTTTTTGCATCGTTAATAAATTAATTTCATTAGGTATGCATTAAAATATCTGATAGGACAAGAGCGAAATATTAAAATACAAATAACAAAAAAACAAAACAAGGTGTATGTGAGTTAAAATGCAATGTAAATTGCATTGCCTCTACTACTCATGAATGCTGCACCTTATTAAGTGCAGACGTTAGCCAGCTATAGTAGAAATGTAGGAAATGCCAAAAATAGTGTGAGGCAGATTGTATATGTCTACGAGTATGGAGACACCCATAAAATGTGGGTATGATAAGCCCACTATTGCCCTGCTGAGATAGGAGCTAGAGATAGATCAGAAAAATGCTATTGGTAATCAAAATCCTCCATAAATGATCCCATTAATAGAGAGTGCTCATCTGAATCAGCGGTAATCAAAGTGAGCAGACGGGTAGGAATAGACTCCCCGTGATCGCGGATATATGTGAAATGCCCTGAAAAAGCCACAGAGCGAAACGCGCATTGGCGTTTTGCCTTACTACTCCACCATTTAGCCTTTAACCCTTAACTATCTCCCTTTGATCGCTTCCCAGCTTTAGATGGCTTGATAAAGTCTGTTTCACAGACAAAACGCGTCGCCTTGCTTTCTGTTGCATGATATACCCTGAGTGTCCTTACCGGGTTACAACTTTCATATCAGTGGGACTTCTATGTACATGCCCGTCTGTTGTTTGTCTGGATCTACTTACATGGTAAGAAGCCCTTATCCTTACTTAAGCTGATAGGCATTTGCCATCTGCCGATTACAATCACGGAACTATGGAATGGACACAATTGTTACATCCTGGAGGTATGTGGAACGCTTAATTTAGTTAGCCGCTGAAGCGGTAAGAAGCTATATCTCAGCTGGATGTCCAACGTATGCTTTGTGATTTCTCATACGGGATCCAATTACTCATTGTAGCCGCGGCTGCGGTAAGATATTCCACTCTGCTGGAAATTATTCCCAGTATCACTGAACATATGATTGTATACCCGTATACCGGCTATTATTAACACTTGACTTTAATAAGGATGGTTCTGAGGACCTAATTTCATGAAAGCTATAGTCTATTGCATGGACATACATTGATTCATATATATATATATATATATATATATATATATATACAATTTTTTCAGAGTCACCTCTAGAGAGAGTTTGGATTCTTCTCTCTTATATTTTGAAGGAATAAAATTCCAGGTTTATTCCAATGATTTTTTACCAGCTGGTGATATATAAATTATTGGAATATATTTCTTTATATGCATGTATGTGTATAAATTGAGATCATGTGGTCTGTATTTCACTGAACCTTTACTAGAGCTCTCCTATTTTTCATGTTTAAAAGGACAAGTGTGTACTCAGCTATATTCAATTTATACCACTTCATTGTGGTTATGTGTGCTTGCTTTATGCACTTTGTACATTTTATTATGAATTTTTATTAAATGTTTATTAAGGTACATCTGCGCAACTCTTTGTTTCCTTTTTGTATGTATATGTTGTGGGGAGAATCAACACTATCTCCTATTGCGAGTTGCTGCATTTGATATCTTGGAGGCACTGTGTCCAATACTTAGATATTTGAACCTCTCATTAGCGCCAGAGACTTAGTTTGTTTGTTACCAGAAATTAAGAATATAGGTTCCTGGACCCAAGACTGGACTCATAGGCTGTCACTGATATCAGGGGTCCAACAATGGCTGTGTGCTTGGGAGATATGGAATCTTCAGAAAGGCTATTTATAAGCAGCCTAGAAGTAAGAAGAGCTAGGTTTGAAGGCAGAATACTGTAGAGGCAAAGGGGCTGTATATGTTTATAGAGGACTGGAGAGCTGAGGAGCCCATTTCTAATTTCTGTACTTGATTCCTTTACTATCTTGGTCCAACCCTCTCTTTAAAATGTATGTTTTTCATTTACAATAGCTTTATAAGTTATTTACATTTCTGCAATATCGGCACATACTCCTTGCTTTAGAAAGCCCTGCAGAATATGTCAGTTTTATATAAGCAGTGACTAAATAATCTATATAAGTTACATTTTTGTTGATATACTGTACATAAAATACTTCAGGAGTCATATGAATGTAAGCATAAACTGGTGTATATATTTAATATTTGTGTCAAAATGTTGTTATCAAAAAAATTATATGCATTACATCACTTCCCAAATTTGAATGGAAAATAGTTGTACACCAGTAAATAATTGTACCTTTTTGCAGCATGAATTTACATATACACAAAGCTGGGTATGTGAAGCCAGGATCTGATTTTATTTTAGTGACAAGGAACAGCTCATTGAACCTGATTCATTAAGGAACATAAATGTCAATGCGTGCCATATTTTGCGTAAAAATCACTCTGCACCTGTGATGATTGGATTCTGAAAAGGTTCCCAGCCCAACTTTGTGGAGATCGTTATACGTTCAGAGAATATTCCTATTTTCATCTCGTGAGTAGATTGTGCTTAAAGAATATATGTCCTTTTCCTAGAGACTTTTTTTGGACTGTGTTAAGTCTTATATAGATGTGTATCGTGATTTTAGATTTATCCCCATTTATGTTAAGAGGAAGCACCTGATTTCATCCTCTTTTTATATTTTATAATTTGTATTTGTTAACTGAGCATATTGGGTGTTATTGCTTCGAGGGAGAGATAGGCGGCATCCTTTTGGCGTGCCAGTTGAATCTGTTCAATCTGGTTGGGGTTCAATGATGCTGGTTGTGGATGTGGACCCCCTGATGAAGTAACAGAGAGTGACGAAACGCGTTGGTTCAATCAAAACATTTGACATGCCTCTTTGACGTCACAGGATTCCCCGCATGTCCGCATCCACAACCAGCACGGCTGGCTCCAGTGAGCGTTTGATCGATATCTGGAGAAGCGTATGACGGAGCACAGGAGGGAGCTTCAAAAGATACCCTTTGAGGACTATTACTTCACATGAAATGTGAGTTAATATTTTAACTGTTCGCAATAAATCCATTTTTTTTACATACTACACTATTATATGCCTTTTGTCTTCCCCTCCCCCTTATGTTTCAACACGTGAGCACATTTAACACCATACGTTCTGGTGGAGATGGAAGCCTTTTGAATACTATAGTGTGTATATCGTTTATCTTATGAAGATCATATACTTTTTGGACTGAAACACACCCAGGATTTGGATAAGTTGGATTCAACTTTATTTTGAATACACAGAGACTTGATCACAAGATCACGTTTTATTAGCTCTGCCATTTATAGAAATTTTATGACGCTGTATGCTATTTCTGTTATATGTATTATTTTAACAGTGAATCAAGTACTATATCTTCTGACTTAATCTGGGAGAGCCTACCTTGAGAGGTATTAACAGCATAATTAGAATTCATTCTCCTAGTGTGTACCTTTAATCCTTATCCCCTGTATTGCGCCCATTCCACAAATTATTTTGTTCACTATTGTATTTGAGGAGTGTCAGGAAATCCTCACACTGTGGAATCAGTGGCAGCAGATCCAATTCCCTTTCCCTCTATCTGTATAAAAGGCTGCTAGGGAGCGCTCACCGAATGAAACCTACATATGGTTAATTCTACTGCAAGTTTATATATATTTTTTGAGCGTGATGTGTTTAAAACCACCCCCAAAGATGATTTTTAATAAATCTACCCCCAAGTGTTTGGACCTGAAGGCAATTGTGTGAGGGGCAGTATCACATCTGTACTAGTAAATGGCCTTAAAACAGGGTTCCATTTGATTATGAACAGCACACCCCAAAAAAAAACTAATTATTTCTTGCTTTTAAAATCCAAGTGTTTGAATCCGAAGGTGAGGGGTAGCATCATATTTGTACTATAAATAGGCCAAAAAACAGGGTACCATTTGACTATGAGTAGCCCAAAAAAATATATATATTATTTTTAAACTCCAAGGGCCTGATTCATTAAGGATCTTAAATAAAGAGGATTTTTATTTCATTCTCCTGGACAAAACCATGTTACATGTTCTGTTTTGCACATAAGTTAAATACTGCCTGTTTTTTCATGTAGCACACAAATACTTGATAGCTTATTTGTACACTGAAATTTAAAGTTGATATGTGTGTGCCAAAATGCATGAGTTTTTTCCAAAACCAAAACATGAAGATGGTTTTAGATCTTAACCACAGGGGTCTGCTCACATATCAAAACTATAGCATACTTTTATTGGTGACAGAGGGGACAGCAGGGGGATTTCAAGTGGAAAGGGTTGAAGTCAAGCACCACACACAGGCAAGTTCTGGGATCGGGGGAGGGTAAGTAAGTGAAAAACAGAATGCAGGCACAGAAATCAGTCAATGTGCCATGGTGGTTTACAGAACCTTTTGGGCTGCACATCTAAAATCTAGGATTTGAGGGACATTTCTAAACCTAATGTTTACTATTCCAGCAAACCAACAAATAAATGTACTTTGTAGCAGAAATTCTAGTATTTAACTGAATTTATTTTGTTTATACACTAACATATTTGAAGTGTGTCATCTGTAAAGTATTTTTTCAATGTCAGAAATTTGAAGTTACCTGTTACTATGTAATTATCCACAATATTCTATAAAAGGCTTCTTGAGTTGCAGAATGTATTCATATATTTTGTTGTGTGTGTGTGCAGAAGTCATTATCATCATCATCATCATCATTTATTTGTATAGCGCCACTAATTCCGCAACGCTGTACAGAGAACTTACTCACATCATTCTGAATTCTTCTTTAAAAACTAATCAATTTTAGATTTATTAATGAAGTGCTAGTTTAACTCTATATGTAGCCAAATCATGTTACATGTCTACATTAACATTAGGATGTTTTTAAACCCATAACTGCTAGGGCAATTAGGTTTTCTTGTTTTGCTCATTCATATAGGCACATAGCGCATTCACCATCCACAGTAGGTATGTAATTAAATGTATGGACTAGATATTCCTTCATGCATTGATAGAGAAGAAAACCAAAAGCCTAGCTTTGAATTAAACAACTTTATTAACTTCTCATCATACCGGCAGTGAATATGAAAAATGATGCCTCTGAAATGGGATACCTTTATCTTTTGTTTGAATTATTTTTGAAGAGCTTTTTGCACCTAGCACATATAGAGCTCCCAAGTGTCATCATCATCATCAATGTTTCTTTATGAGGAACATGTTCCTCTTTTGCCAGATCAGCGCTGATATTTCTCATTGGAAATCTGTAATTTGGTGGAAATAAAGAATCAGCTCAAAGATCATGAGAAGACCACAGCTGTTTTTTTTTAAACTGTGTACTGAACATTTTTCACTTTATTTCCTATGTGTTTTAGATATCAGCAGAAACACAAATGACTTTATGTAAAGAAAAAGCAGACTTTATGCAATACCACAAGCACAAGGGTTTAAAACATAAAAAATAGTTTGCAAAGTACACTGACATTTCCACTCTTGTGATATTAATCCCTTGGGTTGTTTAATAGTAATAAAAATGATAACATTATAATACTTTCTCTAGTATAATAAAGGAACATAATGAGAAGCATAAAATGTCAATGTCAAAAAGCAAAGTCGATATTGGAGGTCAGTAGAAATATGAAATCCGCTGTTCTGACAATGGAAATAAAAGCAACTAGCTGGGATGAAACTGGAGCCTATTTCATAGAACCCTTAGCATAAAAACAACATATGTTTTAAATAAAAGTCCTTTCATATCATTTGATAAAATATATAAAGTTTAACAAGTATATGTCACCACTGCTAAGACTGCAGAATGATTTGAAGCAATACATAATAAAAACACTATGGGATTTTTTTGGCTAAAAAAAACCATTATTTTTTCTCACCTGTGGTGTGTTACAAAGCACCAGATTAAAAACACTGGCCCTAGGTTTTCAATGAAACAATTATAACAAGCTAAATTTATGAAGAATCTCTGTGTAGCCCCGCCAGAAAAAAGAGGTGAATGCAAGAGGTGAAACGGCTCCATTTAATAGTAAAACATTAAAAAATATATAATTTTTTTCTTTTTTTAAAAAAATGAAACATTAATACAAAACCCCCCTACTTAGCATTGGGCCCAGTCCACTAAGGGGTCCCAAAAACCTACTCTCATCTTATGGATGACAGATCAATCCTGATTGTAGAAACACAGATTAATATGTTGCATTTGTATGCTTTATTTTGCAAAAGCTAAGGAGGTTTCAATTATTTTACAGGTTTTTAACTATTTTATCCTTAGAATCTAATGCTACACTTCATCTAAAAGTTTATTTTTGGTCTAAAATCACACTCCTCCTTCCCCGAATTGTAGAGTGGTAACCATGCTCATGACTCCCACAGTTGAGGAGAACCCACCACTATCTGCACTGCAATGGTTCTTATGTCTGCAACAACCCAGAACATAGAACTGGTAGGTCAATGGGCTTCTGCAAAATAGATCCTAGTGTGTGTGTGTGTGTGTGTGTGTGTGTGTGTGTGTGTGTGTGTGTGTGTGTGGTAGGGTATTTAGATTGTAAACGCTGATGGGGCAGAAACTGATGTCAATGATTACATATTCTCTGTACAGTGCTGCATAACATGATTAACCCTATCTAAACAAAGCAATAATGAATATATGGGGGCCCACAGTTGTGCCTCTGACTTCCTTCTTGTCATTGCAGAAAGATAAATCATATAATTCTCCCATACTGCAGGGTCCTAGGCATGGAACTCCCACGGTTCAGATATCCTTCAAAATTTTTCTTCTCGGCCATGTTGTATGTTTTGTTATATCTCTTTAGTTTGAAACAACACCTTAAAGACTTTTTCCACATATTTTCACAGGAACATACATCTGAATCAAGTCTGTAAAAATTTCTTTGTTGTTACAGGAAAAAACATACATTTATCATACCAGGACATGCTTAACTATAAGCAGGGCCGGACCTAGACTTTATTTTTAGGAGGTGGAGGCGATTTAGCATAGTCACTCCCCCCTTCATGCTGATTAGCTGGTCCTGGTTGGTCCTGCCCCTGGCCACGATTGGCCTTGCCCCCTTTGATTGGGTCTTTGAAATTTAAAATGTAGGCTCCTGCTGCTTGGGGGAGTAGACATTGCCCCGATCATCCCCCACCCCCTTCTAACCGCCACTGAATATAAGAGGGGAGGGGAGGAGAAGAAAAAGGGATGGGAGGAGGAGGAAGGGAAGAAAAAGGGGAATGCAACAGTCTTCTCTGGACCCTCTGCTTATCCAAAATTACTCAGTAACACAACTAAGATTAAGGAATTGGAAAATGTTTAAGGGACAGGAAGAAAGCAATGCAGTTCATATGCATCTACCTGATGCTAAGGCAATGTCCATGTATAGGAACATGTCTTCTACATTCACAGTTATCACAACATAAGCAATTTACTTAATAGTATACATAAACATTGTTTTACATTCTCTATGGCACATTTATTTGCAACTAATTTACCATTTCTTTTTACATTTGTGACTCATTTATAAATGCCTACAAAAATAATGATAGTACACAGCTGTTCCTAAATAAGAAGCTCAGCACTACATGATGAAAGTAAATGTAGACTATAAATATGGAACACTGGCACAATATTACACAGTTTTCAGGGAGAGGACATTGCTAATAGGTCCAAGCAGCCGAGCCTGGTATTTTAGCAGGAATCAAGGCTTTATCCAAAACACCTGTCTATAAATTCAAAAAAAGTGTTGGGCCCCATAGCATAATTTATAACCGTTCTGGTCCATTGGTAAAGTTAATTGTCTGCTCCAAATCAATACCCATTATATATCACAGTTCATTGGTTTGAGATACCTTTTTGCACAGAAATGTATAGTTATATTAATTGCTAATATGTTATGTGATAATAATAATAATAATAATGGAAAAAATATAACAAAACTATACTGTTAAATTCACATTTCTCAACAAAGTCACTGATTGCACATTTTGCAAAATAAATACACGAAACACAAGCACGGAAAAATACAAATACAATAGTAATTGCCATGAATGCCTTTTAAACAATCCTTCTATCAACCAGCTGGTTTGAAATCTCCCTTCTTCCACTACTATAAAAACTGCAGCACAGACTGCTTTGTAATCATGGCGTACAGTCAGGAAAATCTGTGTTAGTACTAGGACAGAAAAGTAACCATAGAAAGAGTAATGGAAAAGAGAAGGTTTAAACACTTTACTATCAGCATAAGAAAATTAAATGCATTTATATATGATCCCAAATGAAGTATTTCTAGGCGGAAAATAATAATATAAATATTTTAATATCTATAAATACATCTGGCTACTAAGAAATTTAAATTTGAACAAGTTATGGCTATCTTTCCTATTGGCCCAAATGTAGAATTTAGGGGAAGACGCCCATTACCTGCCCCCCTAATTGCACCATGTGAAGGATAAGTAATATATGAAGGACTTGTCAGAAAGTGGAATTTTCCTTTAAAAGAAATATATAAGAAATATTTAGCAGACTAAACAACATATCACTAAAAAACTAAACATCATTATACATTACAGTCATTAATTTACTATTTACCTGTCATTTATTATGAATTAGAGCTGAACATTGTAATAAAAATTTAATAAATTCCACGAGATGCCAGTGCCAAGAAAAAAAGAAAGTAGTATTTAAAACATAAATAACTAAACTTTTTCTCAAGTACATTGTGGATTGAAACCCTACTAATTCAATAAACATTTACTACTTTATATATAAAAAAAAAGGTTGTAAGCTACTTTATACTACATTGAACAAAAACCTTTTGTCCTTTCAATTATATTACCAAGAACTTGCAATAACTTTCTACAAAACCACTCACCCATCCTGAATTTGTTCAAAAGTTAAGTTCATGGGATATACCCCAGGGTAACATAATAAAACTGCAATCCTAAAATAATTTTGGAAGATTCTATAAAACTGAATTGTGATATCATAACAGTGGATATATAATATTTAGTACTAGGTAAAAGTGTCATATGAACAGCTCCGAAGAATGAAGAGCCTTGAGCCTTTGCAATGATTCACCTTTATGAATCAGTTAATCTGCAATTTTCATGGATGAGATGCAGGTTAAAATATGACTTACAGTTATGCCAGTAAGTCTTCTAGGGGAACACAAGCGGAAATTGTACATTTCAATACATTTATAGCAGATGCTGCTGTAAATCTATTTTTCCCTAATGTCCAGTTAACTCCCATCCACATACCAGAAGAACTGAATTTAGTCATTTAATATATACAATTTTATTTCAGTTGTGTTCTGCGTTCCATAATGCGTGCATGGACTTATTAAGCTACTAAGATTGTTTACACTGGAGGATAAACTGGCCCAGGAATCTCTCTTAATATCATCTCAGACTCAAAGGATTGACTGTGCATTTGAGAACTAAATCAAGATGACAAATTCATTGCTGAACGTTTTTCTATTGGAAGCTATTATAAGCTCACATTAATTTCTAACATAAACAGTACCTACCTTTATACTATAACTAAGTACAAAATTAAATTGGAAAAACTATGCAGTGGTCTAATGAACATAATTTACTTGATATAAGTACTACTAAGACTCTAGACCTTTAAATATATCAAATGCACTAGTGGTAGAATACATTTTAATAAATTTATAGCTGCTACTATTTTTTATTATGTGCACAAAAACAATAATTTAATATTAGAGATGAGCGGTTCAAATTCAGGGAAATCCGACAGATCCGAGTCTTTTTTGTAAGTAGATACAAAAAAGACTTGATTCTTCCCAGCAAAATTGGATCTGAAAACGAGGCAAAATGTAATTTCCAGGAAAATATGGAACCAAATCTCTTTATATACAGGAAGTGCATAATTGCACTTCCGATTGATGCGTTCCAAGCTGGAACAATACCGCAGGAGAGTGCATTTGATAGTGGAGGTGCGTTATTGTACTGCTTGGTACATGTCTCAGGTGCTCATGGGGAATACACACCTGCTTGGCAGGTTCCCAGTGACTTACCTAGGAATCGCTGTGTTTGGTTGTTATAGTGAAAACCTGCTTATGAACTTCCAGTTTTGGCACTTTCGGGTTGGCAATTTTGGTTTATGCATTCCAGGATGGAATGCATATTGTTTGGAAAACAAGGGAGCCATTGCCTCATATATTTTGCAATGATATGTAGACTATGACCTTTTAATAAATCATGAACTGCAGCTGAAGACAATCTGGGAAGACATAAGAAGTCAGGTAACTACATGTTTTTTTTTAATATCTGCCTTTTCTGTTGTTTTATGTGGTTGTCTTGACAAAGGTCCAGATGTAGGACCGAAATGACGACTTATAATGTGAGGTATGGAATTGAATTGCAAGAAAATGAAAGCAGAAATGGAGATTAAGGGCTAGATTTACTAAGCTGTGGGTTTGAAAAAGTGGGGATGTTGCCTATAGCAACCAATCAGATTCTAGCTGTCAATTTGTAGAAGGTACTAAATAAATGAAAGCTAGAATCTGATTGGTTGCTATAGGCACAATCCCCACTTTTTCAAACCCGCAGCTTAGTAAATCTAGCCCTAAATCTTTTAGAAAACTGGCATGTGTTTTTGCTGCTACTCTGTCACTAATTTTAGCTAGCCGGCTCGCTGCAGACTGGCCAAAATTAGTGAAAATATTAACAGTTGTGAAGAGATCATTATAAAATAGACTCTAAATGACTGCAAATGAATGTTATTGCTATAAATAGTAATATAGGAGCTGAACAGCTCAAAATCACATATTTAATCCATTTTTTCACATTTTTTTATTAAATCCAGATCCAGAACCAAAACCAAAACCACATTCTTTTCCAATCATTTCCAGTCTATTTTCTAATGATCTCTTCACAACTGTTCCAATTGTCACCAATTTTGTAGCAGGGACACACTGGGCTGGGGAGGGCATTTATTTAATTAGCGACACTAAATTAAGCAGCTCTTTAGAATGGGTAGAACAATTGAAAGATAATATTCCTGGCGCTGAAAAGACTAGAATATGTATAAATCACCGCACAATTGTTAGTTCCACCCCTGCAGCTGTGAAGAACCTGTGTGTTATTGGAAAATGCAACAAAAAATAAAATCACTAAAATAAATCAATAAAATCACATAGCTGAGTAATGATAAAAGATGAATTTGTGGAAATATATGTAAAACAAATAACATTCATTTATTTTCACATACATTAAAAACACCACAAACAATCCATAATAATTGATTAACACAAATAAGTTCTGATCAGTGCACTGATCTGGAAGCTAATAAAAAAAACTAATCTAACTTATCAAAATCCAGGTTAATACATTTTTTCATGATCGGCAAATTGTTATTAAGAAAGTCTCCTTTCACATCACACCACACAGTATCCCTCTAATATATCCTCACCAAGTGTTATATTAAATTAGCATGTCAAAACATTCAATATAATGATCTGTCTGATATCTTCAATTATAACTCCAGCAGAATCTAATGATTTCTTATTTGAGATATGTACAAATTAGTCCTCACGCAAATTCATTTTCTTGAGCAGATTTAATTAATTCTCATGCAAATTACCTCTCCTGAGCAGATATATTCAGTTAGGCTCAGTCACAATGGAACTGAACAATCAATCATAAAAAAAAAGTTATAAAGGCAGGTTGTTGGCGTGGGGTGAAACCGAACTTAGCAAATGGATCTCAAATGCATAATGATGCCATATGTATGAAATTGCCGGATCTTGTCAGATTTCAGCCAATCTGAACTGCTCATCTCTACTGATGATCATAGAAAGTTAGTTTTAAAACTAAGGCAAAAATGATTACTTACAAAGTGCACTTATTTGCAATTTTGCACATTTTTGCACTTTTTTTGCCTCTGTGACATAATGTGCCTAATTTTGCATGAATGCACCTTTTTTATGAAGGTTGTGAAGCCTATGGACTTGTTTGTTAAGTCCAAGGCTTTGAATGTGGTGCAAACCTGGCTTAGACATATGCTTTCAATAGGATTTATTTGGCACCTTACAGGCACATTTCAAAAGTAAATTGTGTTCCAGGACACATTTTGACTAGAGATGCTCAGGCTCGGTTTTCCGAAAACCGAACCCCCACAAACATCGCCAATCCAAGTACCGAGCCATGCCGGCTCAGTACTTTTCCGCTTCCTTGGATCTGAATCGAGGCAAAACGTCATTGTTGTGTCATCAGATCTTGTGGGTTTTAGATTCCATAAGTACCTCCCCAGGAGATCCAGTGTCATTGCTCACACAGAAACAGGTGTAGCAGTGTTCTTGTCACTCTCCATTCTCCAGTGCCATTGCTCAGAACCATTGCTCATACAGAAACAGGAGGGGTAGCAGTGTTATTGTCACTTGACAAAAATTGACTGGAAATTAATGTTATTGAGGTTAATAATAATGTAGGAACTAAAAAAAAGAGCCAAATTATGTGATTTTAGCATTTTTTACCTTTTTTGTTAAAGAAAAAAAAAATCCAGATCCAAAATATGTAAGGACGGTTTTGCCAAAACCAAAACACAAAATTAATACAGATCCAAAACCAAAACTTTCCCTAATTTTGACCAATGAAATATAATTTTTTAAAGAAATTAAGTCATATATCTGATGCTGCCCCGGTGTCCTCTCACTGTCCTGTCTGAATAATGAGAAAAAGGGGGTTGTACCAAACAGTAAAAAGAGAAATACTGAAAATTGATGAAGGGGAATGATCTAAAGTGTTAGTAGGATGGACTTTGAAGTGACATTTTTAATCTTTCATGATTTAACCTGTCTACCGGGAGATCCCGGAGGACAGTTCATGTGACAAGTGTAGGGGGCGTGGTGACTATAGTCCCGACCCCATGCTAAATTAAAAAAAGCTACATTCACTGCATTGATTAACAGGGGGCAGAGCTTAATGGCATGATCACATCCTTAAGCCCCGCCTCTATAAGTGTCTGGGTTGCCTACTGTTCTGGGAGTTCGGGAGGACTCCCCAAAATTCGGGGGCCTCCCAGAAATTCTAAGAGAGTAGGCAAGTATGGTGGGGAGTATTTTCACAGGTCCAGTTCTGTGTATGTATGCTAGCCAACATATTTTTCATGGGGGGTCTGTATGATAAGCTGGTCATTTGGATGTGTAAAATATAGAAATCTTTTTGGATTTTACAATATGCTAGATATTTAAGCTGCACAGTATACTGTACATTTGTTTCAGTGTTTTATGATGGGACTGTGTAATATACTAATAAAGGTAATTGAATAGATAATAGTAAACTTTAAAAAAAAGAATAAACAACTATAGATTATCTCAAAAATGTGCTTCTTTTTGTCAGAGTCCCTATGGTGAATAAACTATTAAACCATTGCTTGGCAAGTAACAATAGTTGTGCTTACTGCCTGATCGGTTCAGCTGAACAGGGCATGTTTGCCAAAAAAAATCATCTAAAATTACATAGTTAAAAACACAACAATGCTCAGACAAAGTAGTTTACAATAATGGAACATAAAATATAGTACACATATTTGGATGCATTTTCTTTAAGGCATCAAATTCAAATGAATTTAATGGCATGCATGTATTATCAAATGGTGTGTTTATGCTGGAGCAATAGAATTAACTAGAAGTTGTTAATTAATGTAGCCTGCATCTAAGAAAACTAAACAGATGTATTGGTAATCACAATCAGCATATACTTCTTTTGCTCTGTAGGCTAACAAACAAAGTAAGCGGATTGGAAATGCAATGTGTATAACAGCCTGTTTATTAATTATTAAGACAGAAATAGAAACTTTAATGGTATAAACAAACGGCTACTTTGGGATCAGGAAGACTTTTTCCCTCAGTTCAAGACAAAAATGTGAATATCTTTAAGAAGATTTTCAACCTCTATATGAATCAATAAAAAATGAGTTAGGCTGTTTATGGACAGGTGCTAAATTTAGCATACCACAATCATTTCAAAGCCATCAGTAAATAGTCACTAAGGGCTAGATTTACTAAGCTGCGGGTTTGAAAAAGTGGGGATGTTGCCTATAGCAACCAATCAGATTCTAGCTGTCATTTTGTAGAAGGTACTAAATAAATGAAAGCTAGAATCTGATTGGTTGCTATAGGCAACATCCCCACTTTTTCAAACCCGCAGCTTAGTAAATCTAGCCCTAAGTGTCTGAGCCATTAAGGAGAGCAAAGCATAAAAAAGAAGCAACTTTGCACCTGGGCAAAACCATGTTGCTTCTAAGGGGGGGGGGGGGGTAAATTAAAATATGGGGACCGATTTATAGTTGGGTTAGGGCATGCCCTACATCAATTTCGGTGTAAAAATAAAGCTATCAAGTATTTGTGTGCCACATGAAAAAAACAGCCAGTATTTTCCTTATGGACAAAATAATAAACTAATTTCCACCCCTTGTATTGTAACATGGTTTGTCCAAGAGAAAAATTACTCCTTTTTTTTGCTCTGCTCTTCTTAATGACTCGTGCCCTAAGCATATCATGAATTCCTTTAAAATAGATGCTTTCATACAGCATTTGACAAGCTTTCATGCAAAGTTAAACTACTAAACAGGGTTTGACCCTATGTGACATAACCAATTAAACTTGCTTACCTTATTTTATTTTATGTCTTTTTTTCACCCGTAAACAATTGATGTCCTGTTCTATACCTATAATTCAGTGCTCAGTCTACATGTGCATGTGCACCAGGCACTCAACTGAGCTCTACTAACCCACCCTTAAATGGAACGGAAACAGAGCTTAAAATCTATTCTAATGCAGATTGCAGATGTTAGCTTTCAATCTACTTTACATTTTGTTTGTTATTCAGATCTCCTATGCAGTTAAGGTGTGTCTCTCTCTGACTGGAAGGCTTCACTTTATAAGCTCTCATCTGTCTAGTACTCATTGCCAGCGATCCCGTATGATTCTGACCTATCATAACGCAATTGCAGGCTCTGCATGTAGCAGTTCCCTGGTTCCTGATACCTGGCTGTGCAACATATTGTCTCCTGGTTTGATACCTGGATTTGCAGCTTACAGTCTGCTACTTCCTAATATCTGACTTTGCATCTGCATGCTATTCATATAGCTCTACAGAGTATCCTCAAGCACAGACTACAGTGTAAAGATGGTGCCCGCAGAGATGCCCCCGGTGCCCGAGAAGCGTGCGAAGATGCCCACTACCGCCGTATCCCTAAAGGGACAGAGGATGCCCCTGATTCCTGTGCTCAGCAAGAGGGTAAAAAAAAGGAAGAAAGAAGTTACTTACCCGTCCAGCGCTCCAGTGGCGGTATGTCCTCTTTCCTGCAGGTCCTGTCCGCGGAGGAAGGATGAGCCAATCAGGGCTCACCTTTCCCCGCTGGCCAATCAGCGTCTGGAGACGCGAGCCAATCGCGGCTCACGCCCTGCCGTTTAAAAGATTGCCGCCGATGCGAGCCAATCGGTGCTCGCGCCGGCTGATGAAGTCACGCCGGCGGCTATATAAGTCGCCGGGTGGCGCCATTTTGGCAGAAGAGAGTCGGCGGCGGAGAGAGGAGGACGTCGTGGGACGTCCGGAGCGGCGGAGCAAGGGAAGAAGCGGAGATCATCGGCGGGGAGCCCTTGTAAGGGCTAAGAGCGCCCCCGCCATGCAGCCCTCAACAGCGCTGAAGAGGAGAAGAGGCGCCGCCAGCTGGAGGGTCTGGAAGACCTGGAAAAGAAGAGGAAGACAGTGTGGCAAGTTGAGTATCCTGCGCAGAGCAGGTAAGTAGCCTCAATGTTAGGTCAGGTACTAGGCCCGTGGCCACGGTCGGGCACAAGGCCCGTGGAGCAGTGAATTAGGGGCACAAGGCCCAGGGAATTGGGCACTAGGCCCCTATGAAGTAGTGGGCCAGTAGGCCATATTATTAAAAGGGACAAGCCCCTGTTAGTTAGAGAGGTGAGGGGAGGCTCAGAGCCCCCAGGTAAAAGGGCACAAGTCCCTTAGGTAGGTAGCGGCCTAGAGGCCATAGGAAGGCCACAGGGCCAGGTTAGGGGCTGACAGCCCGTAGACTGAGAAGGGCACAAGGCCCTAGTAGATGGTTAGGGAGGCCTAAGTAGGCAGGGGCTAGTGCCCCTAGGTAGCAGGGCACAAGGCCCTAGTTAGTGGGCTCAGAGCCCTGAGTTAGAGAGGGGGCTGAGGCCCATAATCAGAGCACAAGGCTCTGTTGGCAGCTGTGCACGAGGCACATGGTGTGTAGGGCATAAGGCCCTGGTGGTGTGTGCTAGAGGCGTGAGAGCCTTGCGAGTGTAGGCGCGGTCCTGTATGAGGTGAGCACACGGAGTTAGGAGGTACAGTAGAGCGGAGGCTGCTGTGGTGCTGTAGCAACCGGCTGGTTGGCTAACAGCGGTGTGCTCTGGTGTGTAGCGTACAAAGTACTGTATACTGCATTTATTTTGTTTGTGCGGTGATTATTGTCTGTATTACTGTATCTTTGGGTGTGTTATACAATTGTGTCCAGGGGCAAGACGTCAGGCCCCTATTAAAGGTAGGCTCTTGTTTGCTGTGTTTTCCTGTGCTAACCCGTGCTGTGGGGGACAAGTGTAGTTACCAGCTTACACATAGTCAGGGAAGAACATACGTAGTTTTCCCGTCCCTTAGGTCCCTGGGGTCACGCTGGTTCCCAGAGGGGGTGACTGAGTGAGTCAGTGGCAGTGCAGCACACCTTGAGGCAGTTCCAGGGGCGGCCCGTGGTTCTGGTTGAGGGTCCCCAAGGCCGGTTCCGTGCAGGTTAACCTGTGGTTCCGGGTGTAAGGACACGTGTTAGATACCCGAGTACACGCAGTCGGGTGGTTCAGTTTCGATCGGCTGTTCCGTGCGGCAGTCGGCCCGCGGGTTAGTGTGCTGTTCCAGCGAACCTCAGTCGGGCCTGGTGTAGCCGGTCCTTAGGGTCCGTGGGTGACCCCATCGTAAGGAGACAGTCTCCTTGGTTAGACCTGGGTGAGGGGGTTAGGAACCGCCCTCCGGTATAGTCCGTGAACACCTGCTGGTGTTCCCCGTAGTGCTTAGTGAGCAGTTCCCGTTAGTGCACCACACCTAGTTAATCATAGTTGTTTGACTTAGTTGCGTTGCCGACCATTAGAGCGTTGTTAGGGTCGGGTCGCTCTTGTAGTCAGTTTAGTTTTGTGGGTGCCCATCTTAGTCTCACTGAGAGTGCAGAGGGAGGCTGTGTGTTCCTTGTCATCCGCAGGTGTCGGGGAGGTGCAGGAGAACCGGATCGGAAGTGGGAGTGTCCCGGTGAGTATCATGCTCGATTCCCTCTTTCGGTTAGGCCCTCATTGGGAGGTGTGCGAGGTACTTGAGGCGGGACTAGTCCTGGTCTCAAGTGCCTGTAGTCCCCCGTGCCTTGGCGAGAGCAAAGTGAGGAGGTGGCAAGGGGGCTTGGACTGAGAGTGTCCTTGCTCATTGCCGTATTCTCGGACAGCTCTTTCCTGGTAGGCACGGCCGTAATCTCTGTCTCTTTCTTAGAGGGACGTGGTTGGAGATGACAAGGGTTGCGGCTGCTGATCTGCTGGGATCGAATCGCAGCTAGGATATAGGAAGCGGACTGGAGGTGACCATCGTTTACAAAGTAAGTTCTTGTGTGTTGTGTCTGTCCTGTTCCCCGCAGGCGCTACAGCAGTAATTATCATAGCACAATCTGCTGGGCAGTTGCTGTGTATTTCTGCATTACTACAAAGACTGTTATATACCAGCATTGCTACAGAAACAGTGTTCTATGCCTGCATTTCCTTAAAGACTGTGTATATTTTTGCATTGCTACATTGTTACAAAGACTTTCATATACCTGCATTACCACAGATTATGTTATATTGTTGCTTTGTGACTCATCCCAGCACTACTTCAGAGTCTCTTGATCACTGCAATATCCAGTGTGCTTGTATTCAGTGCATCAATATATGCACTGAACTGCAATAAACTCCATTATGTTTTTATTACAACATCACCTTGTATTCCTGGAAATTTTTAAAAGCAGGAAAGACCTCCAAATTTGAAATCTCTGGTTTAGTTGTACCAGCTATATGTTTGCTTTGAGCAGGTTGGAAGGCAGTATCATGCGGTCATGAACGTGGGTGGAATTCAAACTTTAGGGCATCATAGACAGTTTCCTGCCTATCAGTGTCAAATTCATCCCCTTCCCCAACCACACCCCAAATCCATACTCCCCCATTATCTGCAACCATGGGACACAAAAATGATACCAGCACATTCTAAGAGATTGGAGATATAATGTTACTGTGTCAACAGTAGATTGCCAGATACCAAGACAGAAATATATCATTCAGCTCTGCTTAACATAGAATGGACATTGAATCCAAATGCAATTGTAAATGTTAATATCAGATTGCCACATTCCAATACAAAAATGTATAAGATATAGTCACTGTCACGAACAGCACTCACCTGAGTCTGCGTGATGCATGTGTGACACAGGGTTAACCAAAACACAACCACCTGGTCTGTCTAAAATGATTAAATCCTTCCCTATCTATGCCACGCACTAGCTTTGCGATACTTATTATGCCACCACCAAGGTATTTTCTGACAAGACCTGACACTCATATTTAGGAAGCCTTCGGTTCTCCCTAGCATTAATCTAACACAATTTACTTTAATCAGAGATCACATAAACCACAATGTTCTCCCCGTTTCAATTATGTAGCGTCTTGACCAAACTGTCGCATGAAACCCTCTGGGTAGTTTAACATAAACAACCCCATTGATCTAACAGCCATGTCACACTGTTTCTAGGAATTAATTCACAAACTTATATTTGCAGATTTATGCCTAAAAATTAGCTTGCACATGACACCTTCCCTTTTTAAGAGATGGCATGGGGATTGACTGACAGGTCATTGCCCAAGCTATCTCCCCCAGATCCCACCTGGTTCAAATGGAATAGCTGTTAGCTGGGTCTCAATAGATTCTCTGGGGAGAAGGGTTAAGAAGGGGTTAAATATCTCAGACAGCTTGGACTTCTGGTCCTGCAATATCTGTGGGCTAACCTCTGCATTCTTACCTACACTCTCTGTACCTCTCACTGACTGTGTCTCTTTGTGGGTGCTGCTGGAGAGAACGTCTCCCTCCCACCAAAACTCCTGTAAGTGGGAGCCCCTTAATCCTGGCACAGCAGAAGACCTTTCCCTTTCACACCCTGGCAATTGGAAACAACCATGGGTATTCTCAGTAGATTCTAACACAGTGGCATCAGCATCATTAAGTACATCAGATATAATATGACATTCTCTTTCCCTGTCACATCCTGGTTTACACATTTCAGGTGCAACTGAACAGACCTTTTCCTTGTCACCTCCTGCTACCTGGGCACAAACGTTGATTCTGACAAAGTAACAGGGGTGGCATTAACATCATCATTACAGTCATACTGAGACAGCATTCTTCCTAAATCTGTCCCCAGTAACACATTTATAGGCATATTATCCGAGACCCCGACATCTCTTAGACCTCTTCCAGTACCCCAACCAAGGTAAACTTTGGCTACCGGTACAGTAAGGTGGATTCCACCCACCCCTTGCCCAGATATACACTTTCCTGGAATGAAGTCCTCTAACCCTACCAGTTCTGATCGCACCAACGTAACATCCACACCAGTGTCTCTTAACCCCACAGTTACCTTGTCACCCACAGTGACTGCTTGTAGGTTATCCTTCCGGCCCCCTTGTGGTCCAGCGACACACAGGACAGCTGGTGAATATTGCAGGGAAGGTACCCCCCCAGAGGAGGGTGTACTGGTCTTCTTTTCTGGAAAGGCGGTACTAATGTGCCCCACCTGGTTGCACACAAAACATTGGCGGGTGTCTCCCAAAACAGGTTTTGCCCCAACCCACCCAAAAGATGAAGAAACAGTGGGTGATGGTGTTGAGGGGGGTGGCGTTGATCCTTCTGGCCGGCCCCCTTTTCAGGCAGACTGCCCTGGCACAAAAGTCCCTTTTTTAGCTGCAGGTGCCTGGGTCACAGTGTACTTGTCAGCCAGTCTAGCTGCTTCCGCAGATGATGTAGGGTCCCGATCCACTACCCATTGCTTCACATCAGCTGGGCACAAAGTCGGAAACTGCTCCTGGATCATCAAATCTTGCAGAGCATCAAAGGTGGGGATCTGTAGCCCTCCAATCCACTGTTTGAAGGAAGCACACAGCTGGGCCACAAGTCCTAAATAAGTGTCAGAGGCACTGCATTTTAAATCTTGGAATTTCTGCCTATGCGCCTCTGGCATGATGTTAAAATGTTGCAACAGGGCACTTTTGATTGTCTCATAATTTCCATCCATCTCAGGTGGAAGATCTGCAAAGGCCTCTAATACTTTACCTCGCAAACCAGGGGTTAAATATCGTGCCCACTGATCTTTGGCCAGTCCATACTGTCGGCACGTCTTTTCAAATCCTCGCAAAAAAGCATCCAAATCCCCGTCTTTTTCCAATACAGGGAAGTTCTCTGGACGGGGTCTGCTAAAACCAGTGTCACGAACACGCTCCCAGCTGCCGTGACTTTGGGGTGTTTGCTGCATGAGGTCACACACGATTTCAGCCCGCAGTCTCTCGCGCCTATCACACAGGTTCTAGACCTACGGAATCGCCCCCAAACACAGCGCTCTCACACCCCCAGACACTTCAAGGTTCAGCCACCACCTATTGGGTACGGGCAATAGGACCCCAATATACTGTTCCACACTGGCACACAGGCTACTAGTTCCACAAACTAGCAAGACTCACACCAGCACACACAGGGTTAACTCTTCACACCTCCAGACTGTTGCACAAATGTAAATACAAGCACACACAGCTTGTTAATCAAATGTATCAACAAATCACACACAGGGTAACCTGGACGAGCAATCTTTTCTAAAAGGCTAATGGATTCTTTAGAGTATCAAGGACGCAACTTATTAAATTATGGATTTAATATACAAAAAGTACAGGGCATACAGATATAAAGAAAAATAATGAATAACAATTAATACATTTGACATAACAAGCAAAAACAGTTTAAAATAAAAAGGATTACATTCAGATTTGCACTTACATGAATTGCATCTGGCCAAGGGGAATTTGGCTAGGAAGATGGACAGCTTATCAATGTAACTTGATTTCCCCAGAAGTCTGACAGTTTTTCCCCTCAGAACACAGATTTTTAAGCAAACTTAAATGGGACGGCATTCACAGGGGCAGTGTGAATGCTAATGTGGGAGCGGAAATGTCCCCTGGGTGTTGCCTCAGGTTTGGTCAAACTATTCCTAAGTTTTGACCTGTTGGTAATTCTTCACAGATATATCTCAGAGAAATAACACCCCCCTCAATAAACCGGTCATAATCTCCCGCACGTTTAAATACCAAATATGATGAGATTACAACAATATCCAATCTCATCCTGAAATACATGTGATTATGGCTGTTCCCTGTGTAGTTGGTATCTATGTTTTAAAACCCTTGTGTGGTTTTTGCCCCTCAGTACGGAGTGGCATCCAGATTTCCCCCCAAATATGAACTATGTCAACATTTTCCTTTGGAGGTCATATTTCTATATACCTGCATAGAGACCATGCAGATTTTTATACCAGAGTCTCCAAGATTTGCACCTAGGCGTCTGGCTCTCCAATTTACACCCAGGAGTTTACACTACCTATTGAAAGGAAGTCAATTAGCTAGGGAAATACAGGATCAAATACAATGGATGTCTGTGATCTGCATATCTTAAGCTGGTCTCTGCACAAAGGGTTTACCTAATTCAATTACCTCTTCCTAGGCTCATTTGGTCACACATTTATCTGAGTTGACAGATCAGGTTAATTTAGGTAGTCATGCAAAGATTTATTTGGGTCCTGACATTCAATATTCTATTACAGCATATCAGATTTAAGCTCTCATCCTGACAACCAGCCTCTTTGGCTTCTGGCTGGCGTTTGAGCTTGGCAAGCTGATGCGATTGCTATACTGGACATATACCTATAAATTGATCAACACATGTAGCTAAGTATATTTTACATAAATATATTTGTTGTGCTAACTGAAGTTGTGTCTCTTACTTGGGATTATACATCCGTGGTCTCATCGCACTTTAATATCCACTGTTTACAATTGTCTATACAGCATAGTACTCATCATGGTGTAGGTGAAGCCTAAACCAAGCAGCAAAACAACTGAACAGATTTAGTAACTGTCCATGTGTTCCCAAAGTGGTAGTAGTTTGGAATTAATATGGTGTTTTTATTGTTACCACTAACCAGCAAAATTAGGCATGATTGCTTTTATGGGGGTGTTCCAAAGACAATAAAGTAGACATGTGCCTTTTAATGAGCCTAGCAGACAAGTAGGCACCCTTGCATACATAAAATAACATAACAGGTCTGAAGATTTTGCAATTTGTAAATTACTCTTTATGAATGTCATTTTATGGCCCTCAGCAAAGCAAAAAGAATTGTAAGTGCCCCACACAATAACGTAAATATATATAGAAATTGTTTCTTATGCACAATAACAGCTTTTTATTTGGAGATCCACAGAGTTTTTCTAAAATGTGTTATATCAAGAATAATTAAATAAATCTTAAAATGTGTTTTTTTTAATTTCTCGTAGATTATAGGTCTGCTATTGCAAATCTTCCTTTAATGAATCACTTAAACGTAACTTGTTTAACAGAAATATAAATAGTATTTTTAAAATATTTGGTATAAATGATGAACAATAATTGCCATTGTTAATCTTTTTCCATCCAGTCTGAAAAACATAATGTTTCAATTTCCTGTATTCCATCCTAGGAAAATGTAATGTGCTCCTCATAAATTGAATTTTGTGAAATTAAGGCTACAGTGTGAGCTCTCATTGCAAACTATACAATTTCAAATTCAAATGTTTATTGGGTGACATTAAGCTCCCTCAATTGTGTTATTAGTAAACATAAAATTGCAAAATCCGCTTCCAAGTGCTCTTCTTTTCTCTCGGATATGACTTGAAGGCCTGCGGAGATGTTTTGAAGTAATATTCATCAATCCTAATTATCCTCAATGCAGAGAAGCTGAATTCTCTACTTCTTGTAATTAGCATTTAGGAACTTTAGAAAAGTTGCTCCACAACCTTTTTAATTGGTGATAAATAGTGTTGTATTTTCTTGGCATCCAAATACACTCATGTGTGAGACATAAAGGTTTTATTAGAATTTTTCAAATATCTCAAATTGTCTCTGGAACTAAACAGATGGAAGTTCATGCAGATATATTTGGATTGCTGTAACAAATAACGCAAATGCATTATGTGAAATGTACCTTCTTCATAGAACCAACAGCTTTAGTTGTGTCACAAATACACAGAGGAAAATATAAATTCATTTGAAAATCTGCTAACTTGTGGCTGAGTTGACAGTTATGTTGCAAATGTTAGAGTCATTTGTCATTTTTTGTCTTCTGAACTTTTATAAAGAAATGCATATGAAAGTCAGAAGATAAACAGTCCCAATGTAATAAAGAACAGATGATTCTTTATCAAACTCAATAATTGGGTATATAGAGAGGAGTTTATTAATCCATCTAAAAAGTTAGCAAAGGAGTAAACTTAGGGATTTTAATAAACTAAGGAATGGCAATTAATGTGATTCTGTTGATAATCTATACAGGTTCCAATTTCAAACATTTAAGACTGGTTAGGTATCACATAGTTTATTTTTACACTCATAAGTTTAAATTAAACATTGATATGTAAACAGATCAGACTGGTCTTAGAGGTAAATATCTAACATATAATACCCTATAGATTACATGCTTGCTAATATAATAATCTATTATTCCTTAAGGTTCCAAATTGTGTTTTTTCACTGGAATTAAATTCTGCAAATTTTCTTTTGTTTGCTTAAAATGTAATTTTGTTTTTTAATTGCATATGGGGTTGGTATGTGTGCAAGTGTAATATAAGTCTGTTTTATTTGTTCTGTATCTAACCACCAAGCTTTGTACAAGGAGACAATCTTTATCTCCACACAGGTGCCAAACATGTTTTAGGCTCTTTTGACCCCTACTTGTGTGTTCACATGTCCCCATTCAGCACAACTTCCTCTGTTCATACAAATGTCATTATGTTTGTATTAGAAATAGACATTTCACTCTGTTGTATCAAAACTTAGCACAGTGAATAGTAGTCAGAGTGACTGTGGGAAGGGATTTTCAATAGACAATGGAAGAGAAGGGTGTAAGCAAGCTCATTAAAATGTAAGTGATTGAATAGTTGCATTTCATGGCTGCAATGTAAAAACAAAAGTACGGACAGTAATGAGGTAGGAATAATATTTATTAGCAAATAAAGGATTACTGATTGTTGCAAGTACGTTCTGGAGATTGTCATTCAGCACATTCAATGAGCCACACTATTCTGGAATTTTCAACTACAGTGGCAGAACTATGGAATTGGGGTGTACAGGTGCAAGAATATCTTATCCACCTCTTTTGCCCCCTTACAAGTATCCCAAAAGATACCTTAACACTAATTAATAAAGTCAATTTATTGATAATATATCAACATTTTTACTCACAAGTAACTTTCTCAACTGTTTTGAAAAAGGGCCCTGGGATGTTAATATAATGCAAAAAAATCCGGTTTATTCAAGTACTGTACCTAAATCCTTGAGGGGCTTTCCTTTTATACTAATTACTTTCACGCAAATACTCATATTCCTCTTGCACTAATTATACATTGTTTTAAATACAGCAATAACACATGGTATAAAGTAACATGCCTTAATTAAAACTTGTAACTCCTAACTCTAAATCTTCTTTACTTTCCTTCTTTTCTTTGCTTTGCAGGGCACAAAAGTAAAATAAAAAGATACTTCAGCCATGCATTAATATCAGTCACTGGTTAGGTCTGTAACATAAGAATTAGTGGTGAGGCAGGAGGGCGCTGGCTGCATCGGCAGTAGTTACACCACTGCTTCACTCAGGTGTGAATAGGTTGAGACCAATTACTCTGAATCTGGTGAATGTTTTTCAAGCGATACAGCAGATCACACCTCTATCTGCCCAGTTATCAGGTTATACACTAGGACATTATTAATACATTGCTTTTTTTTCCTTCAGTCAGTTTGTGGAGCACTGTTAAAAACCCTTCAATGAGAGAAGGGAATCAAGAGGCAAGGCAGGAAAACTAACGGACATTCTTAAACAATACCGTATTTCTCGTCATTCTGCTCTTTCAGTTTCCATATAAAATAAAACAGTTATAGGAATTCCATTTATCTTCGCAATTTGGATGTATCAAGAAGGAAAATTAGTGTTATGAGGTAAACATTCTGGGTAAACAAAATAGGGGACTCTGCTGTTTTATGGAACAGTGTATAACATAGATGCCTTTCTGGTGAAAAACATAAAGCATAGACCAATTACTGGTATCTAGCATGCAAAATGGAATCCTGCCTATTGATAAGTTTACAAAATGAACCCATTTCTTGTGACTAGTATACAAATGAACCCCATTTTGGTGGCTAATATACAACATGGGTCCTAGTGCTGTGTCCACACATTCAGTCAATGGGAGGTACTAATAACAACGCCAGAAGGGGTGTGATCAATAAATATAAACAGATAAAACAATATCTTAAAATGGAGAATATGAAGTTGGATTATTAATTCATTGATACACTATTTATTAGATTGCAAAAATATGCTTACAATCAATATTTGAATGTAGTTTATCTTTTTTCATTTAATTGGAACATTAAAATTATCTTTATATAGGAGAAACATTGAGAACTAAATGTATATTCATTCAGCAGTTAATATGGATCTAAGAGATGCAAAAATGTCCGGACTTAAATCGCACCTCACCTAAAAATCCTAATCCCCAGATTATTTTAGCCACAACTATATAAATGGATTTTTTTCTGAACATGCACCTGCTGCATTGCAGTGGCATACTGTAATGTCCGTTAAAATAGTTCAAGGTCTTATGCGATATTACAAATGGAAAATAATATTCTCATCACTTTCTTGGATTAATACATTTGAGTTCTCTAATAAATAGATTAGTCTGGTTCTCCACTTTTTACATCAAAAAGTCAACTAATATCATACAGCCGATACATTTCATTACAGATCTGTAATTTCTTCAGAGATGTATATGTGTAGATCAAATTATTAGAATTTTATAGTCCCTACAACCATTCAAATCAGATAATCAAACAATAAACACAAATGTAGTATTAAAATATCATTAGCTGCCTTCCATAAAATGACATAATTATATTTCTTAAAAGAGATAACAATCATATTTATTTACATTCTCAGGAATGAGCTATAAAAATAAATATCAATATAAATATGAAAGTGTACATCTAGTATATAAATACATAAAAAAAAAAAAATAGGAAATCTTGAACTTAACAATTAATTCAAAAGTTGGCACATTCACTGTATAACAGTGGGATGGTATATCAGATTATTATTAACAATTATGGAATTTGGCATCATATTAATTAATTAATTAATTTAAAATATATATATAAAAGTAAAACAACCAATCACAGGATTGGAGTTATCACTTGTCATATATAGTGTATATAGAAAATCATAATACCCTGTCAAAATCATCACCTTTTTTCACATTACAGCATGGACATTGAAATAAAGTAGATCAAACTTTGTCCATCTGTATTTACACATTATAATCTTCAGCATCAAAGCAAAATTACATTTACAAAAATCCTTAACAATTAATATAATTTAAGTACAATACTTGGATTGGATAAGTGATAATACTCTTAGAGTAACCATTATAAACTTGCTCAGGTACAACTAATAACCTTCCAGATATCACATCAGGCTAATTGGCCACCTTGTAGTGGTTTTGATTTCTTCATAATAAAACTATTTCTTCCTTAAGAATTTCACTACTAGTAGTACATGGCAAGGTAAATAATTCACCATGGTTCCAAAGGTGCTTTCAAAAGGGTTCCGAGATAAAGTTGTGAAGAGCCATAAGTTAAGAGAAGGATACAAAAAGGCTTTTATTCTCCCTCCTGAGTACTGTTCAAAGAATTATTAAGAAGTGGAAACCATATGGAACCCTCCACACTTTATGACAAAGCCAAGAAAATATTGATCAGGAATGCTACCAAGAGGCCAATGGCAACTTTGAAGGAGCTACAATGCTTTATGGCTGAGATTGGTCAGCCTGTGTATGTGACAACTATCCCAAAAAGCTGCCCTGTATGGCAGGGTGGCAAGAAAGAAGCATCTTCTGAAAAAGTGTCACACTCAGTCTTGTTTGCTCTTTGCAAAAAAACACTTTAGAGATTCTGATGCCATGTGGAAAAAGGTTGTTTGGTCAGATTAAACCAAGTTAGATCTTTTTGGCCTGAACTTCAAGCACTATGTTTGGCACAATCCAAATGCAACACAACACCCAATACACACCATACCCACCGTGAAGCATGGTGGTGGCAACATTAAGTTGCCAAATCAGCATGGACAGGGTGATTGGTCAGGCATGAAGGGAAGATGGATGCTTCCAAGTACATCCAAATGCTTGACGAAAACTTGCGGCCCTCTGATAGCGGAAGATGGGCAGGTGGTTCACTTTCAAGCACAACAAACTAAACATACCGTCTAGAAAACAATGCACTGTCTTAAGAATAGGAAAGTGAATGTCCTTGACTGGCCAAGTCAGAGCCCTGACATAAATCCAAAAGAAAATTTGTGTATGAACTTGAAGAGAGCAGTCTGTCGACGCTCACCATAAAATTTGACTGAACTTGAACAATTCTGCAAGAAAGAATATTCCCCAATCTAGGTAAAAAAAAGCTGGTAGAGATGTATCTAAATAGACCGAAGGCTGTAATTATAGCAAATGGTGGCTCTAAAAAGTACACCTTTTTTGTTGTAGGGAGAAATGTGTAATAAATCTGTAAATTTTGATTTAATGCATTTCAATTTCCATTCTGTAATGAGACAAATGGTAATGATTTTGACAGGGTAGGATGATTTTCTATAGGCACTACAGCTTAGTTATCCTTTTATTTATTTATTTATAATTTTCATATCATCTCATTTAAAGGGAATACACTAATCTGAGTTTTTTGGTGCTTTGCAAATATCTATAAATCACCAGCAATTTTAGCTCTAATGGGCAGGTAGCTAAAACCAAGTCTGGCCACAATATTAGAATTTCTCATGAGGAAGACTGTGTTTTTTTTGTGTAGCATGTAGGTGTATCATGCCAACTGAGCTGATATAAGGTATGAATGAGCATGACAGGGGCAAGCCTTCAGTACAGCAACAGACTCATGAGTATAGCTGTTATTTGACCTGTAAATGCATTTACTGTATATGTTTTTTTAATTTGTTTTAAATGTTAACAAATCACACTCAATGCCAAACAGGTTGACTAACATAAGTACAGGACAACTGCTATTGTAATGTTTCAATCCACAGGTCCCTTAGACAGAGAAGCCCAGCCAAGTCCAACGGAGTCATCCTCAGATGAGGAACAAAATTATAAACAAAAATCAATGTCATGGGAATAGTGAGAGAAATATATCACACATTTGCTTACATTTACAGGAACATAATGACCAAAGCAGTCCAGCAGAAACATTGAGAAGAACCCGTTGGCACACAGTCAAAGGGAAATGACAGAATAATTATCCTCCATGTCATATACATTGATTCCAAATAACTTGCTCCCCCCATACCAAACCCTATTAAACAAACAAATGTGCACTGCTGTAGAAGATTTCATACATAACAAATATAGTCAAATGCAGCAAAAGATTAGATATCAATGACTACAAGCAAATGCCCAACTAGAATTGCTAATACCCTGGAGAAGCCATTTAGTTGAAATAACTGGAGCATTACAGGCTCAGTAATGGAACTAAATGAAGTTTAAAATTTACAGTAAGATTTGCTGTTATGACTTCCTGGTCCCTCGACTTCAACTGGTAGTAGTGCTGACTGCACACCAACAACATCTGTTTCAGCTGCTGCTGCTCCTCCTAGAGCAAGTTTACGCACCAGGAGAGGGCAAAGCGCAGGCCACCAAACACCCTGAAAGAAGCATAAAAATAAACAGTTTGTGTGATGTTACAAAACATTGTATATTTATCTATTTCTTTAGTGCACTGTTAAGAAATAAAAAAGTTTTTGTCCACCATTTACATTTGAAGTATTCTTGAATGATTTGTTACCTAACCCCCTGTGAATTATCCACATCATTCGATAGTGGTCAGAATCTGCCTGCCTGCAGCATTGCTGCTTTGTATTGGCAGCTCCTGCCTCTGGAACTATATTGGACCTTATACTATTGTATGCGCCTTGCAGTACCCCTGTTTCACTAGTGGTGCCGCTACTATCCTTGTCTCCTTCACTAGAAGGGGTTAACCTGCTGCACTAGCTAATCATCTGCATTTTTTCTCTCATTATTTATACCTGCCTCTCCCAGTTACCTTTCCTGGTCATTTATATTGCTGTTCCTGATATTGTTGTGCTCATTTGTTTCTCCTGTTCTCCTCCTGTTCCCTGGGACTACTACAAGCTGCTTACTGACATCTCTGTACCTGGTTTCTTTCCTCTCTCAGCCAATACCTTGTTGTTACTTGTTTTCAGCCTCACCCAGAGATCCATTGTTCTGTGCCTTCAATACTTGGTTTGTACCATTTTCTGCACTTTCTGGATCACATCTGCTCAATAAATATTTATGCTTTCACCTTATTCCAGCCTCCATAGCTGTCATTTCCAGTTCTCATCATAGAAGTATGACAATAGTAAACACTATAAAAGGTGCCCTCATCTTGAAAAAAGAAGTGTTAAGTGTTAAAGTGTTAATACATATATGTTGTCCCCCTGTTAAATGCTTACTTTGCTGTTTTTCTGTAAGCTCTGTACAGGTTGTTATGTATGTTAACTGGTAGAGGTCAAGACCTTAGGAATAGGATTCTTAACCCTTCTAGTATACTGAAAGGATACTGATGTCTCTATGCACACCTTTTATCAGTAGTGTTTAAAGTCCTCAAAATGAGAGTGGTGTCTATTGATGAATATTACCAAATAATTTAAGCTAGAGGCATATACTCCACAAGAGTGTCCTGTGGTATCTGGCACCAAGATGTTAGCAGCAGATCCTTTAAGTCCTGTAAGTTGCAAGGTGAGGCTTCCATGGCTCTTACTTGTATTTCCAGCACATCCCACAGATGCTCGATCAAATTGAGATCTAGGGAATTTGGAGACCAAGTGAACACCTTGATCACTTTGTCATGTTCCTCAAACCATTCCTGAATTTTTTTTCAGTGTGGCAGGGTGTATTATCATGCTGAAAGATCACTGTCATAATGGAATTCCATTGCCATGTAGGGGTGTACTTGGTCTGCAAAAATGTTTAGGTAGGTGGTACTTGTCAAAGTAACATCCACATGAATGCCAAGATCCAATGTTTCCCAGAGCATCACACTGCCTCTGTCAACTTGCCTTCTTCCCATAGTGCATCCTGATGCCATTTCTTCCCTAGGTTAATGTCACATGTACCTAGACATCCACATGATATGAAAGAAAACATGATTCATCAGATCATTCCACCTTCTTCCATAACTCCATGGTCCAGATCTGGCACTCACATGCCCATTGTAAGCGTTTTCGGCAATTGACTGTGGTCAGCATGGACTACACAGTCCCATACACAGCAAGTTGCGATGCATTGTGTTCTGACAACTTTCTATCATACATTCTCATAAAGACTAGAGTTGGAAAGGAAGGCACTCCAAGTCCATTATATCCATATATGTCCTCATTAAAATCATTTTTATTAGTAACTTAAAATAAAAATCACATTCACATTCAGCCTTTCAGCCTACTGAGTGGCAAAATATTAGTTCGAATATAAAAATAAGTGAAAAAGGTACAATGAGTGTTAATTGAAAATCTCTTATAAAAAATGTCCAGGGAGTTGAAAACTAAGTGTACTGAAATGTTTTATATTCATCACTATGTGACTACTTAATAATAGAAGAGATTTTTTTCTTCTTAAAAAAAAAGATAAGACAAAAGATAAGAGATGTTTTATGAAATAGTGTCCTTTTTTATTATTTCACACTTTTTATTTCACACTCTTTATCTCTTCAAATGCGTAATCATTTTTGTCTAATAATTCATTGAAACAAAGACCATATTTCACTTTATTACAGTAGTTGTATACAGTCTATTTTTTATACATTTTTTTCATTTTATTCCCTGGCATATGCCCAAAATCAATTGATTTGCATTGATTGAACCATATCCATTTGTTGTCCCTGATCTATGTAATATTGTTCTGTATGTGTAGAAGCCGAATTAGATCCACATATTTATATTTGTTTAGGGGCAGATATATATCATATATAAACCTTTAATGGGTTTATAGTGTTTCCAGATGCATAAAATGGTTCCTTAGTTTCCAGAACTTCCTGTGACATTGGTATCAGGAAAAGAAAAGGCCTTAGGGTGTGGACTATATACACAGAACTACACAGACATGTCAGATGATGCATGAGGAGTGTAATTGTAGCAAATTCCACCTAGGAAAGTGCTTCAGCCCAATTATTGCGAAGGTTAGAGACATAACCTCGGAGATACTGTAACAGTACTTGGTTATCTTCTGTGGACAGGTTTAAAATGTCGACAGTGTGATTGCTCACATTCCTAATGTCAATAATCACAATGCCAAAATTAAAAAAAACAATGCCAGCAGGCATTAGGAATTTTGACAATCACACTGTCAACATTTTCAACCTGTCCACATAATGCACTTAGTCTGCCGACATTTTCATTTCAACAGGATAACTGACAACATTTGCATTGTCGCTATGTAGTACCTTACCCATATGTATTACATGTTGTGCTATTACATTAAATGTTCATTACAGTCTACTAGTAGAGCAAAGCAAGATTCTGTACATTAAATCCATTGTACATTAAATTGGAACCTATTTCTAATGCTGGGTACACACTACACAGTTTTCATCCAATAATCGGCTCAATCAGCCGACATACGACCGCTCGTTCAAAAGTTGGGTCAGTGTGTGCAGTGGCACAATGGTCGAAAATCTGCCCAAATGGACGATTGTCGCCACATTTGGTTGGTCGTACCGTTTAATATTTACGTTCCAATCTCGTTTCTATTGTGTAGTGTGTATAAACTTCTGACCGATCCACAACAGTGAGTACGAAATTACAGTCATTGCTCACGACAACATGGCTGTAAAAAGTCGCTAAAGGGACGTCCGCTCTTCCCTTTATTGTCCTAAACAAGGCTAGTGTGTATGCAGTCCATGGACTGAGCGATCGGAACATCGATCGCATGTAAAATCGATCGGCATAAAAAGTTGGTGGAAAATTCTGTAGTGTGTACCTAGCTTTAGTGAGGCCAAAACAAAGAAAGGTGTTTCCAGTGGCCCACAGATATAAGAGCTTCTCGAGGAAAAACAACTTTATCAGATCACCCGGGGGGAAGAGAAAACGGTTTGGGATGCATTCAAACTTGTAGCAACTAATTTTTGGGAACAATGGAACAGATGTCTATAAAGAACTTGTGAGTAACTGCTATCTAATCTCAAATTAGACTGCAAAATATCCTGCACTCTCATCTGTGGCCTGATTTATCAAGGGAGATATCTGCCAATTGTGTGCGTATCATAGGCAAAATTACTCTTCGCATGCCCAGAACTGGATCATGCGCCAGTGAACACAGCCATGTCCGATTTATCTTTATACGTAAAGGACACTTACTACAGCCTACAATTTCTGGGAGACAATGGGGCAGAGAAGGGGCGGTTGCCCATAGTCTAGGCACAGTAACGGTGTGCCAAACTCAAGCAAAATCAGCCACGTCTGATTCAAGCTCTGGGCATCCCAAAGTTAATTGTTTTTCTGCCGTATCTCTTGCTCAGCTACACGGCTAGTCCAAGTCCTGATTGCTAGTGATGACAGTCTCGAACCCATGCCATAACATGTGTGTGCAATCAGGAGCAACTGTAAAAATTTGTTTTATGTTCAGCAGACATTAACAACATCCTAATGAATGAATTTCATTGGAAAAAATATATATATTAAAAAAACTGTTTTGTCATTGATGCATATGTTATTACAAGTTAACCCGTGCATGATACTCATGCATTCTAGTCAAATCAAGCTACTTAAGGTCTTAAAAAGGTTCTTGTCATGCATTTGGGCCTAGCTGAGGCCTCCTCAGGGGAAGAGCGTTACTTCCCGACGCAAGCGCACTTTATAATGTGTGTTCATGAGGTAAAATTACCTCACGAAAATGAGTTTGAGGCCTCAACTCGTTAATTTAGACTTTACTACCCCTCCCACGGGGGAAAGGGGGGATGATGGAAGTTAACTGACTTCACTATTCTAATTTGTTTGTCAAATAATGTCAGACACAGACTAACACAAGCTGCTAGGCTTTTATATTATAGATATTATACGATATTAACAGATGACATTAGTTGAAGATGGGTTTTTTTCTTGTACGTTTTTTGCAAATTGACATTCTAGATAGGCATTAGACGTATACCGCAGTGCCTTGTGTAGAATAGCAGATCAGACCTACACCCAAATTCACCAGCGCTTGTATCTTCAGATCCGTTCTTTAATTTGGGCATGCACAAACCCAAATTAAATGCGTTCTGAAAAAACTCACATTGCTCTCATGATGAATCAGGGCCCTGAGTATTTTTTGAGGTGCAGTTTTTTTTCCCACTTTAACTTTATTTTATGAAGAAAGGCCTATGATTATGAAGAGACCAGCAAATGATCACATCCTTATAAAGTGTGTAAAAATTGCGACAATTTTACACTATCTCTGGCAACAACACACTTCCAGTTTTAAAGCCAGGTTTTAAATATCAGGCTTTCATTAATGCCTTTTGTTTCATGCTTATTTTGGTATAATGCGAACAATTGTATTTTCCCAACTACTCTAATTTAGCAACTCCCAAACTCTATACCAAATATTGGCATAGTGACGCCTCTGTAACTGGTTTACCTATAGGCCCCTTCAATTACATCTTTAGGATAACACATCTGCAAAAAATGTAATTATGTTAATTGCCTATACCCAGGGCCGAATTTACCGCTAGGCAACCTAGGCAACTGTCTAGGGCCTAGTGGTACCCAGAGGGCCCAGTCAGGACAGGCGGTGAGCGGGGTAGGCAAGGTGGAGGGGCGCTCCGCTCCGCCTGCCATCCCTCTCTGTCCGCCGACATACCAAAATAAACTGCGGCCGGATATAATGAAGGGGCACAGAGGTGATACAGTGAAGGGGCACAGAGGTGATACAGTGAAGGGGCACAACGGTGATATAGTGAGAGGGCACAGAGGTGATATTGTGAAGGGGCAAAAGTGGCAATAAACGGGCATAGTTTGATGATTGAGGGACAAATGTGACAAGGGCACATGCTTGGATTTATGTGTTTTATTTTTGCAAACAACTTAATAAGTATTTCTGTCCTGACTTAAATACTTATTAGGTTGTTTTAACCCAACTACTTAAAAAACGGGACTGCTCGGTAATTATTTAGCGGTGCCTTTTTCTGTAGCAGGGTGGCTTTGTTCTTTTCACATGTTAGGTACACCCCCAAAGATGCAAGCCACGCCCCCACCTCCTTTGGCCGCGGCACATGCTTTCACTTCTACTTAACTGTAGGGGTATATGGTAGGCTACAAAAATATAGTGCAATGGATTGTTTCAGGGAGGGGGCCCAAATCCAGTATCCTGCCTAGGGCCCCATGAGGTCTAAATCCGGCTCTGCCTATACCAGTTTCTTCAATCGAACAATTCCTTGTCATTCAACTCAATAATCTTCTGATCCATTGGTTGTTGTAATATAATGTAAAAAAAAATACACAAACTCACTTGGTATGTAGACGATTCAAATTTGTTGTGATCCTGTTGAATTAAAAATCACAGCTGCATCCAAATATTGTTGTTTTTAAGTAATTCATATTTTATGGTCCAATAAATAGTATATGATTGCATTAAAAAGCCATATTCTCTATTTTAAGATTTTGTTTTATTGGTTTAGATTTATTTGTTACATGTGTATTTATATAGCTCTGTGAGTATAATTGAATTTCTCTCTATCTGACATGGGCAGCATTATGATGTGAGAATGCAAATGGAGAAAAGCAGTAAGATATTAGCAGAGAGTTTGATACTAGAAGGAACAGGATCTCTTAGTATCACAGAGCATTGATGTGGGGTTTTAGCCAAACTGGTCTAGTAAGGTTGGTCTAGGAAGACTGTGGTAGGGAAACACCTTTGTATTGCTAGGACCACGGCTAACTAATATGTTTTTAGAACCAAACTAGTAAAGGTCTTCACCTTTAGTAGCCATCTTTCCCGTAGAACAAGATGCGTCCTCGGATGCCCCCAGCACTTGACTATTGTAGTAGAAACTTATCAGTGTAACCGCAGCGCAGGGTAGAAAACATTAATACTGGAGGCAGAAATCAGGGACAGGCCTATGTTGTGGGTCCGTAGCAAGCAGGAAGATCAAAATACAGACCGAAGGTCAGGGCATCTAGCAAACACGGGAATCCAAAAAACAGGCAAAGGTCAACAGGACACAGGAGTTCAAGTGAGGTCCAGATCACAAGCCAAGGTCACAATAGGAAAAAAAGGTGTCAGAATAGCCAAGAATCAGAGATACAGGGAAGCAGTTCAGCAATTTATGTATACACAGAGCACTGAAACCATTAGGGAGGCTAAGACCTCCCTTCCTTAAATAGTAGTAAAGTCCAATCAGCAGTCAGGGCATCGCCCTGTCATCAGCCACAGGATGCTGAATAATAAATCAATTGCCCCCGTAAGATTAAATACTAATTAACTTAATAATAATCTTGCGCATGCGCCCATCTGCCCCTAATGCCGGGACGCGGTGCTTCTACATAGAGCATCCCAGCCTTTGCCTTGGAGACTGCTGGGATGTGGAGGTCGCCATAGCAATGGCCAGGACAAGTCCTAGGAGAAAATAGCAAGCCGCGGTGGCGGGACTGCCACTGCTCGTAACATGTATGAAACAAGGTTCATACATCCCACTTGTTTTCAAACCACATTAATCTTGTTCTGCTGAGAGAACCTAGTTGCTGAAACTGTTTACTAATGTCCTCTTTTAAGCCTGCTTTCCTGCTTTTTACTAATTTGAATTAACTGTATTAACATTTTTATCAATTTTCCAGACTACTGGTAGTGCAAAAAGTATTACTTTTTTATTTAACACTTTACAGTACATAATTGTTTTGATTGAATTTAGATTTCATATGTTTTGTATTTTACACAAAGTAATATCTAGTATTTGGCCTCTGCAACATTTTATTTACTTGTCTTTACAAACATATTTGATAGCTGCAAATGACTTAGTATAAAGTACTAAAGAATAAAACTACAACATAAGCACTGTAATAAAATTATGACTTTTTCACATTTTATCCATTCAGTATAGATGCTTCAACAGCCAAGATACTATCTCAATTTGCCTGCTTGTCTCTTTCTCTTGCCAAAATTGATGCTTAACAATTCAGTATTTACGAAGAGCAATATATATCTGATAAAAAAGCAAAACTCTGCTGTAATAATAGTTAAATAAGAATGGTGCCAAATTTTATCTGTACTGTTCTGTAACATGTCAGTTCATAAACAATACAGTGCTTGAGGAATTGGAAGCAATCTGTATGTTGTCTGCACCCAGTGTTTTTAAAATATTATTTGTTAATAGTGATTTCCATGGCTATTCCAAGCATCTCTTTTCTTCATCTCTAAAAATAAAATGCCTTCAATATTTTAATGTGTATATAGTTTCTCATTGTCTTGCATTGATTTAATGGCAGCCAAGTATCCCACCTTTAATATAAGAAGTTTTTTTTATAACTAGAGTACTGTGTTCAGTATAGAGACTATGGGGTATATTTACTAAACTGTGGGTTTAGATTCTTGCTGTCATTTTGTAGAATGTAGAAAACAAGTGATACCTAGAATCTGATTGGTTGCTATAGGCAACATCTCCACTCTTTCAAACCCGCAGTTTAGTAAATATACCCCTATGCCATCAGAGTGGCATTGGTTGACTGCAATGAATGTGTGCCACCATCTACAAATGCACCAGAAAAAATATATCAACAAACAGTAGATGTATTGATTTTTGTAGAGGTTTTTATTCATACAAAAGTGTCTGTACAATTAAAATCAATATTAGATTTTCTCAGCCTCTGTTCTTTATTTTAGCATAGTTTTAATTTTAATAGGATTAATATAATATACTGATCATTAATTAAACTGTGAATGTACAAAGCATTTTGTAACTGAACATATGAAAATTAAACCCATAATTATTTAGAACCTATATCAGGCTTATTTCAGAAAACATGTTGGAAAATAGATTTGCTCTAAGACATGCCGCCTTTTTAATGGGTTTATGCAAGGAGCGAAACATTTGGTTTGACAAACAAATCTGGTCCTCTAGAACTGATTTATTGATGATACTCTGAGAACATGAAAGGGCACTTTACATTGTCTAGAAAGATGGATTAAGAATGTAAATGAGAACAACTCTCGTATAAAATTAACATCCACTATAGATCCTTTATACTGTAGAAATCAGATATTTGGATTTGATACTTGTAGCAGCAAATGAATCTAGTTATACAAAATTGTGTCATAAAGAAATGGCTGGTAATATGCTTCTGCATTTCAAGGTACAGTAACTTTTGGAATAAGTGGAAACAGAAAGTACTATTGTATGATCTTATGTAGCCATTTCCCAGGCCACACAGGAATTGTAGCAGATTTGAAGACTAATTGGGTGGCGTCTGTGCATCCTGCTGTCACCTAACTCAGCACAGGGTCCTCTAGTGCCCCACATACACCAGTGCCAAGGGGCAAATGCCCCCATCACTATGTCTCTGATGGACAGCACAAGTAGATAGCTGGTACCTCTATTCAAGCTATCAATCATTGTGCTGCTAATACAGAGACTGCAAGAGGAAGTTAAACTGATTGGTATATGCATTATACTTCCTCCTGCAATGAATCAGGTAATGGCTTAGCCACACAAGGGGCCTGATTCATTAAGGAAAGTACTGATATTTTTTTTTTACTTAAGTTTTATTCTGGACAAAACCATGTTACAATGCAAGGGGTGCAAATTAGTTTTTTATTTTGTGCATAAGTTAAATACTGACTTTTTTTTTCCTAGATCAACTTTAAATTTCAGTGTACAAATAAGCTATCAAGTATTTGTACGCTAAATGAAAAAAACAGCCAGTATTTTCTGTATGTGCAAAATAATAAACTAATATGACCCACCTGCATTGCAACATGGTTTTGTCCAGAAATTTTAAGTAAGAAAACGTACTCAATTTCTTGCTTAACTTTCCTGCATGCACAGTGAGGCTCAATGACTCTACTGTGCATAGATCATAGGCAAACTTTATTTTTATTTACAGATTTACTCTGGGATCAAGCAACATATTTCCTTATTGAAATCTAAATGGGACACTAAACCAGATGTTTCTTATGCAGACGGTTGATTAAGTTGTAAGATTGATAGCTCTGTTTTTTTGTTGTTTATAGCAGTACTTTATAACATGTGTTAGGACACATTTGTTTGTTGTGATGCCAGCATAGATGTTTATCAGTAAAAGATAAAACTTTTGAAATAGGTTGAGCAAAACGATAGACATTATGGGTCTGAGTCATTAAGTAGAGCAAATGGAGTAACCTTGCACCTGGGCAAAACCATGTTACATTGGAAGGGGATATACATTTAAAATGTGGGGACAGATTTATAGTTGGAATACTACAAGTCCTAGACCAACTTTAAATTTTAGTATAAAAATAAAGCTGCCCAATGTTGTGTGCTACATGAAAAAAAAAACAGCCAGTATTTAGCTTATGTGCAAAATAATAAACTAATTTGCACCCCTTGCATTGTAACATGGTTTGTCCCAGAGAACATTTACTCCTTTTTTGCCTTACTTTCCTTAATGTCTCAGGCCCTATATGTGAACTGTTATTCAATTGCAAATTAAATAAATAAGCTGTTTGCATATTTATGCATATTTACTAATGAGCATGGCTTTATTGATTACAATATGTATTTTCATAATCTCATTATTTAATGTGTCATTAAGTAAACAACACATAATATACAATTTGCATACAAATTCAGACCTTGTTAATGTAACAATGACTAGTTAACACTAATTAAGGTGGAGATGAGAACAGAGGATGGAGGGGGCAATTCTTCAGAAATATTGGTGTATCACAGAAAAATGAATCATGTAGCATATGTGTAAGTTGGTTATCTTATAAATTATAGGTCTATGTGCTAGAGGGACTCTATGCAGGAAATTGAAGTTGGGGCTTTCCTTTGCACTACATTACTGATCTCCCATATCTCATTTTTGTTTGTGTTGGCCACCAGACTTAAACGCATACTAAAATAGAAATACACTGAGATTAACAACTGATGTAGATGTAGAGACACACATGCAGATAACCCAACTACAGAAAACCCAACTACAGGGCCGATGGTAGCTCAGTGATTGAGCTTGGCAACCACTCAACTGCCCACCCTTTCAGGCACTGTGCTTATACAAGACGCCCCACAGAAGGCATTATCAGTGCTGTGAAAATTTCTTCTCCTTTGTGTCAGACTGGAAGTGTGGTGCTGCGCTCTGAGATTACAGCATAAGTTCACACTCCCATCCTCTTACTAACATAGGGGGGCAAAAACCAGCAGGTAGGAAGAGTGCAGGACTCACTCAAGGAATTTCCTCTTCCCCATTAATGGCAAATGAGGAAGGTGGGTATGTTAAAATCCCCACGATGGCCAGCCTCAGGAAAAGTAAAATACTAATAGATTCATTTAGAATTGGACGCGTCAATTTTTTTGTGCAATGTGCACCAAAAATATGTCCATATATAGTTTTTGTGTACTGTTGACTTGTGCCTGTAGATATGGAAAGGGGCATACAGAGGTTGGCAAGCATAAGATGAGTAAAACCACATTCATGTATTTGCGACACAATTAGATATGGACAGCGTTTAGGAGGTGTATCTCTTGTAGGTGCAAGAGGTTTAGTGCAAAGATGTGCAATGATGATTAAGGCTACACGCAGCATTATTTAGTCTCTTTTCATTGCCTAATTGCATATTGTGCTACCTCCCCAGCTGATAATACTTGAATCATTAACATTGCAGATGAATTATATAAAGTTGTGATTGTATATTTGCATTACTTTTAAAGATATTAATATTTAATTTAATATAACCTAATTTCTATTTGTGTTTGTATTCAATTATATTTCATGTAGAAAATGTGACCTTTTTTAAATAAATGTCAAGACGGTATTATTTCTTGTTTATATGACACTTCATGATATTACTATATTGTATACCTATAGGTTATTGCAACTTTAGCCAAAACTCTCTAAATTGCTTTATCACGATTAACCTTAACTTTCATTACTGATCATAACCTCATATTTGACAGATTCTATCTATTTACTTTGTATCCCTCTGCCACCGATTCTCCTCTTTGCTACTTACAATTATTTACTTATAACCTGTACACTTGCTGTCACCTCTTACTGCGTCTATCACTCCTGCCCTATTTACTGCAGCCCCTCCTCTTATTCTCAGCTGATTCAGGTCCGTATACCAAATTTCTCTATTACCATCTCTCCATTATTTCATGTCCTTTTTACACCCTTTTCCCCAAATGCAATCATTTTCTTCACTCCCACCCATCTCTACCTTTCCTCTTCCTAATGTCCAATATCTACCCTTACCTACTTTAGCTACCTTTCCTACAGCTTCAAATGCTCTACTCCCTATACCTGAATCCCTGCCTAGCATAAACTAACTGGATCTGCCCCAGCACCAACTTATCATCTTCCCTTGATCTCTTTCTGATCCATCTCCTCCTCAATGCTACTGGTGACATCTGCCAAAACTCAGCCCTAGTCAATCCTCTGGACAAGCATTTTTCCAGATGCCCCAAACAATCTGAAAGGGGATTCATCAGAGACAATGAATTTAACCCAGTCCACAGCAGTCCAATCCCTGCACCTTTATCAAAACATCAATCTGTCCCTGATGTTTTTCCTGGAGAGCAGTGGCTTCTTTGCTGGCCTTCTTGACACCAGACCATCCTCCAAAAGTCTTTGCCTCACTGTGCGTGCAGATGCACCCACACCTGCCTGCTGCCATTCCTTAGCAAGCACTGCACTGATGATGCCCCGATCCCGCAGCTGAATCAACTTTTGGAGATGGTCCTGACACTTGCTGTACGTTTTTGGGTGCCCTGAAGCCTTCTTCACAACTATTGAACTTCTTTTCTTGAAGTTCTTGATGACCCGATAAATGGTTGATTTAGGTGCAATGTTATTAGCAGCAATATCTTTGCCTTTGAAGCCCTTTTTGTGCAAAGCAATGATGACTGCACATATTTCCTGGTAGATAACCATGGTTAACAGAGGAAGAACAATGATTTCAAACACCACCCTCCTTTTAACGCTTCTAGTCTGTTATTCTAACTCAATCAGCATGACAGAATGATCTCAAGCCTTGTCCTCATCAACACTCTCACCTGTGTTAATGAGAGAATCACTGACCTGATGTCAGCTGGTCCTTTAGTGGCAGGGCTGGAATGCAGTATAAATGTTGTTTTTGGGGTAAAGTTCATTGTCAAGTGGGACTTTGAAATTAATTGGATTTCATCTGATCACTCTTCATGACGTATATCTAAATTGCCATCATAAAAACTGAGGCAACAGACTTTGTGAAAAATAATATGTTTTTAATTCTCAAAACTTTTGGCCATGACTGTACTTTAAAGATAAGATTTGCATGATCGGGTAAGACATCTCCATTCAACAGGTTCATCACCTCTCAACCAGCCTTCCCTCCATTGACATAGCTACTCTCAGTTCTATCTCTCCAACGACTTCACTCTCCTCATCTTCCCCCTAAATCCGTCCCCTCGACCTAGTTCCCTCTCAACTCACACACTTCCTTTCCCCTATTGTTTGCCATCACTTAGCACATATCTTCAATCTGTCCGTCTCCACTGGGTTTTCCCATTCATCTTCAAATATGTTCTCTTCTCTTCTGCTCTCAAGAAACCATCTCTTGATCCTACCTCTCTCTCTCCAGCTACTGCCCTATCTCTCTCCACCCCATTGCTTACAAACTTCTGGAATGGCATATGTACAACCATCTGACCCACTTTTCAACCACCTACTTTCTTCTTGACTTTCTGCACTCAGACTTCATGCTCTACTCTTAACCGAGAATGCACTAACCAAGGTACTCAAGATCTATTCTTGGCAAAGTCAAAGGGTCAATACTCTCTGCTCATATTCCTGAATATCTCCATCTGTATTGACATCATTGACCACTCTATTCTCCTTGATACCCTTCACTCCTTTGGCTATCTGATTGTTCCTCAAATTGTTCCTTTATTGTCTCTATTTCTTACACACATTCCTCTCCACTTCCTTTATCTGTTGTTGTCAAGGCTCTGTTCTCAGCCCTTTACTCTTCTCTCTTTACACCTCTTCCATCAACTGCCACCACTATGTAGATTACATTCATATTTACTCCTCCTTTTGCTGACCTCTCTCCTTCAATCCTATCATTTGTTTCCTGCTGCCCTTCTGCCATCTCTACCTGGATATCCTAACACTACCTCAAACTCAATATATCCAAAGTGGAGATAACAATCTTTATCCTTTCTAATGTCACTACCCCTCCTTTTGTCTCTCCTATAGTCAACAACATCAGACACTCCTCTGTTCCTCATGCCCACTTCCTTCGTTTCATTATTGACTCTGCCCTCAATTTCACTCGCTTATACAGTCCCACATGTAGTCATGTCACCTCCTCCTTGCCTTCAAGTCATCCATCTTTACTTTCGACAATCTGTCCTGAATGCAGCGGTATTGATAGTCCCCTCTCATCATTCCTCATCCACTAAAACACTTTGCAAATCATTACATTGGCTCTCCATTATGTCCAGAATCCAATTCAAGTTACTCCTAGTCACCTGCAGAGCCCTCACATGTGCTTCCCCTACACACATCTCCGATCTCATCACAAATTACACCCCATATTGACGTCTCCATTCTCCATTTCACCTATGCCTCTCTTCCCCTCTGATAAACACCTCTCATTTCTGCCTCCAAGACTTCTCCCACAATGCTGCTCCTTATGGAACCCCTATCCAACATAACCAGACTTTTTCCCAAGCTACAATATTTCAAGCTCTCCCTCAAATCCCACCTATTTAAATAGTAAGCTCTCACAAGCAGGACCCTCTTCTGTCTCAGGTCCACATCTCCTTTGTCTACCTTGTTTGCAATTATTATGTTATATATTTATCTCTATTTTGTGTTGTATATCCACTTTGTATACTTGACCAACACCTAGCAGCAAAGCTACATTTTTTTAAGCTGAACGCATCTTGAGATTCATACAACTCATCCATCTTAACATATGCATGCATATATGCTTTTTTCTTGCCTCTTTTCCAATGTACATTTGGAGCACAAAAAGCATCTACCTTTGAATGAGCCCTAAAATGAGTTACACCATGTTACTCATTCAGTATTTTAGGCAGAGCCGTAACTTAGAATTCTAGCGCCCTGGGCGAGAAAGACAAATGCCGCCCCCCTAGCCCTCAATTTTAACCAAATTAACCTAAAATATTCCTAAATTGCGCCCCCCTTCAGCATTGCGCCCTGGGCGGTCGCCCCTGTCGCACAGCCCTAGTTACGGCCCTGATTTTAGGTGCCTCTGAAATGATGGCACTCTAGATGACTCAGTAATTCATCACAAAATACTTAAGCAGGAATAGTGGTGAAATCAATGATTTTTAACATCATAATGTCTTAAGATCTTTCTTACGTTCCTTAATTATAAGGAGAAAATCCAAGTGTTTAATATCCTGTACCATTCCTTCTTAAATTGTTAAGATTCTGGGTTTTTTTAAAAAAAAAAACAACAAAAAAAACTATGCTGTTGATATGAGGGTAGGGGACTTGCAACACCTCAGTGGTTTTATTTTATATTTTAATTTGAATGGGTTTTCTTGTGTATATAAGTGTATCTCTACTTTTATTAATCTATGATGAAGAGGTTAATGCACTAGATATCCTTTGGTCTGTTATCCTTTACATGTATTCTACGGGAAAACGATGGCTTTGAGATTTGAAATTTGATCCTCTGGAGACAATCGAGTTAAAGCCTGTCCTCCCTTTTAGATTTATAGGGGCATTTTCAATTCCGATCCCGATCCGCGGGATCGCGCCGGAACGGGCCGCGAACCTAATCCGCGGTACAGCAATAACGTGGATTTTCGTTCCCAGCCCATAGGGCTGCGTATGAAAATCTGCGTTATTGCGGTACCGTATTACCGGCAGTAGTGCACATTTTCCACGGTAACGCTCGTTACCGCGGATCGGGATCGGAATTGAATATGCCCCATAGTGTCGTCTGGAGAAAATAAAGGGAAGGAGCCAGATATCTGTAAAAAGTCCTGCTCTGACTTGCCCCCTAGTTAAACAATATTTACCTATGTTCCAGCTCAAGTGATATCTGTATACTTACCTGCATTCCAATTTCAGTGAGACCTGAAATATTACCTGTGTTCCGTCTTCAATGTCATGCCGCTATTCTTGCTCCTACATGTATTGGGTGTTCCAGCAAACCTCTTGCTTGCTTGGATAACTCATGAATCTCCGCTCTGCCATTACAGGTAGTGTTAAACCAGACTGACCGTGTAGAATCTAGTATTTCAATTAAAAAAATGGAAATTGTGTTCAATTTGCGTTCCTTAATGAATCAGGCCCAAAATAGATAAAAATGGACTTCACTATTGAAGTTTCTATTTTTTGTTTATGTTCTCTGCTAGTGTGTCATCACAAGAAAATTCCAGTAAGAACTGATATATTTGGAACACACTAGTAGTTTGCAGTTTCTAGAAAAAAGTTGAAGAAAGCCCTGTTTTTTGCAGTGTCAAATGTGAGTTTAATTGTAATCCAAAACATAGTATATGTTCACATAGCAGTACTTCACTATTTGTTTTCTTGCTTATTCTTTAAGCATACTGTTCTACAAAGGGCAATTCCAATTTTTGTGTAAGCTGCTTTATCATTACCCTTATTTCATTAGTTTGAGGGTGATACAAGGTGAACCTTTAGTTATTTTCTTACATTAGTCTATATAGGTTTCTGGTACACACTATAGGTCACACAGATTTCATTGGACACTTGTTGGTGATATATTAAAATTGTATATACAGAGTGACATTTACACAATTTCTATATACACATTTTGTTGAGGTTGTAACTTCTAGGGGTATATTTACAAAGCTGCGGGTTTGAAAAAGTGGAGATGTTGCCTATAGCAACCAATCAGATTCTAGCTGTCGTTTTGCAGAATGCACTAAATAAATGAAAGCTAGAATCTGATTGGTTGCTATCAGGGCTGTAATGAGGGTGGTGCGGCCAATGCGACCACCCAAGGCGCAAGGCCGAGGGGGTGCCACGACCGCCTGCCAGTTGACCCAATCATAGCCCTCCTGGAATTTATGTGATGCTGCCACAGAACAGTACCTTCCTGCCCCCTTGACACAGACTGCAGCTAAGAAGAAAAGCGTCCACCTCTCACAGTGTTGCTGATGACGTGAAGAGTAGCCAGCAAGGAGGGAAGCTGAAAAGAGACCCAAGGTAAGTTCAAAGAGCGAAGGAGAGGGGGAGCGGAGGAGACAGGGAGACGGGGAGCGGGGGAACAGAGGAGTGGGGGAGCAGAGGAGAGGGGGAGCAGAAGAGGGGGGGGGAGCGGAGGAGAGGAGGAAAGGGGGAGAGGAAGAGAGGGGGAAGGGAGTTAGGTTAGTAATTGGGATTTTTGTCTTAGCCATAAAGTTTACATCATTTAGCTTAGACAATGATGCTGTATGGACTGAGCTGCCGTCCTGCAAATACCAGTTTTTATCTGCAAGTAATTTTGTCCTTTCAAAATTTTTAGTATACATGATAGATGTTATGCTATTATAGCTGTTATGCGTTAAATCGCTAGGACAGTTTACAGATTAGTTTCAGAGATTTATATTTTGAGACATATTAGTTTATATACAATGAACTCATACGAGAGTTGTTTGGGCTTGTCTGTTCAAAAGAATAAGAATACGAATGAATATCATATAGCCTTAAATTTGTAAAAGAGAACACATATAATTACATATTGTCACACAAGGTAGTATGTGACCAACATCTAAGATAATTATTAAATTTTGCGGTAGTCTTTATATTTGTTTTCAAGTAATCAAAGAATAGGATACTCTTTTGACTTTCATGAATGTTATTAATACAATTTATTGTTTAGCAATTTTATGAGCTAAAATCAAATTACAGTGGCTCTTCACTGAGTTCAATGTTCATTGAGCAATGTATATTTGTTTTTATTATTATATTGTATTTATTTGGCAACATGATTGTCTGGTTTTTGCTCCAATCATATATTTCTCAATGTTTGCGTGAATTGTTAAGTGACTGTATTGCACTCAGCTGTATATAGATGTACAATTAAAGTCATATTATATATGTGTGAGGAGGAGTCCCTAAATTATTCCTCTGAAGAAGTTGTCATAAATTTCGCGGGGACAGATACTGTGGCATTAGCTAGACCCTTAGAACATATTGCAATACCTTGGGACTGAATATTGGTCCCTGATTACATAGACATTTGCACTATAAGAGATGCCTTGCTCTTAGCTCCTCTTTTACATTGTGTTTGTATTCAGCTAAAAAGTTCAGGTATGACCACAAGATTAGATTTTTTTAAAGGTTATAAGGCTCTATTTACATATTTTGTTTTAATATTCACTTTATTGGTATTAAATATTTTTTTTTTACTAGTGGTTCACAATTAGTCTTTTATTAAAATTATTTGTACATACTTTTCTGAGGCTTTTTGACAGTTTTATATACTAGACTTCTAAGTGCTGTCCCACTTTTGTTTCTTCCTCCTAACTTACAAACTTGTCATATGATCCGACCAGTTTACTGTCAGTCCTGTGTCTCGCCAGGGCCGTAACGAGGGTGGTCATACCCCATGGACGGTCAAGCACTTGTAAAGAGCTAGGCACACACCCATAGTAGGATGGCCAAGTTTCCTCCAGTAGTGCACCACCGTTGGGAGGTAACAACTACACTCACAAAGAATTTTTTTGGCGGGGGGAGGGGGATATGGAAGGGTGAGGGGTCACCAGTGGTGTCTCTCACCCAGGGCACTAAAATGTCTAGTTACGGCTCTGGTAGCTAAAGACAACATCTCCACTTTTTCAAACCTGCAGTTTAGTAAATATACCCCCTGGACTGTTTCACAAAATCATCATCCTGAATGAAAGAAAAAAAAATCACAGTACATGCCTTATTTTTCACATTTCTGCTTAAAGTCTTTTTTCACTTACCTGGATGAAACATTGAATAGAAAAAAGTTCTACGTGACACTTTGGTGGTTTTGATGTGTGATAGCGCCGAGTACTTATCATTTATGTTGTAGTTTTTTCATATACATGTAAATATGTTTAAAAAAGCATACCTACTTGTGTATGTTACATCAGACGTATCTAAATATATTCAATAACATGATCCTTAGCGCTGAAAACCCAAATAGAGATATATATATAATGTAAATAGACTAAATAATACAAAGTAAGGTCCTCCAGAAAAACAAGCCACAATAATAATTAAACAATACAGTATATATAAAAAAAATGATATATATAAAAAAGAAAGTAAGATGACAGGTCTCTTCTGAAATACAAAAAAATCTTTATTTTAACCAATATTAAAAAATTAGTTATTTTAAAAATGATAATAAATTATGAATACAACAAATATAAAAAATATATGTATATCTCAGAATAATTACATTCAGATTAATATATAAAACGCTGACTCCATTAAAGGATCTATATATGGAAAATTGTATGTATGTTTGATTTAAGAAGAAGCAAGCTCAGTTCAAATAATAAATGTCTATTGATGAAATCTTCAATATAGAGACTGACACAAAAGTTAATGAAATAAAGTGTGTGGCCAGTACACTTTGTAAATACTGATGTAGAATCCTGTATGTACGTAAAGTCCACCAAGGATGACAATTATAAATGTAGGATCAGATGGTAGTAAAAAAATATACATGAACATGCTCTTATTCTGCTCTACTAACACTTGCTGGCTCCTGTTTTGCTCCCCAGGTGTAAGGTACAGCAAGTCTGAGATACGCACAAATCTAGATACAGATACATTTTGGTATAGGTGCGCAGATTGGACATTTTTATATTTGCAAAAATTGACTTACACCCAACTCTAAATGAAGCCCCCTCAGTCTAATACACAGCATAATATGTGAAACAAAAAAGAGTGTTTTAGACATCATTCATGCTTTCCTCACATTTAATTTTCATTATATGCTTGGAAGATTTCCATCAATTTTGAATTCCCATAAAAAATAAATCTCCATTTAGCACAAAATAAACAAATCATTATTTAATCCATACTTCATTAATAATATTTGTGCCATCTGAATTAAACAGGATGGAAACAAATGCCAGTTTAGATGTTGCAACTGCTCTTTAATTACTTAATGATCATAATGTTTGCAAATTTTAATAGCTTGTCAATATTTGCTCCTGCAAAATATACAGCATGTTGCTTCCTAATGTCACATTTACTGCCTGGTGTATTGGAAGAAAAACAGATCTAACCTTACAGACACTTTTACTGAAGGAAAACTTACTGAACCCAAATAAACTTAAGCTGATAAAATTAGAGTTACAGCTATTTGGGTTAATGAGTATTCATTTGGCCAACCTCATGCTGCTATTTTGGATTGGTGTATGCATTCACAATATAGCATAAAAGTAAATTACAGTTTAGACAATCCCAGCAGGACCCACCTCAGGCTTTTATAAGTAACATATTCATTGCATGTTCTCTGAGCAGCCAGGACGACAGAAGTCATATAAGGGAATTTTATACTGGATTTACTCCAACTAAGTCCCAACCTGTCAGTATCCTAAATGTTACTTAAATGGAAGTAGATTAATGTCTTAGGGTAAGTACAGTGATTATTTAATGTACATTTCATTAGTAACAAAACCCTATGACTCTTTTAAGCTATTAATATTTGCTGTTTGGCTTTCCAGCGTAGGCATTTCATATTCATATTTGGCAAATAGTTACATTTTTGGCTAATCAATTCACAATTTTTCTTTCAAAGTTAAAACAAAAATGTTGCTTAAAGAGAATTTTTAAAGGTATAAAAAGTATTTTTAATGTCACTTTGTTCAATTAGTTAGGTGATCCTCAAGACTGCAGAGGTTTCCTTCCACTCCTTTGTCTAATTTGAAGAATCTCAACCTGTACAAGTAAATCTTGTTTCTCCACTACAGTACAATCCACACTTAGCAAAGAACACATTCGATCTGCCCTACTCCTTCCCTTGGCAGATGCATAGTATTGGCAGGTTCAACTTTTAGCCTTTAGGAGAGGATTAGGACTCCAATTATTATTATTTTTTATTATTGTCTTTACTTTATAAGGCACCACAAAGGGTCCGCAGTGCCGTACATAACATACCAAAAACAGTGAACCATGAAACAACATGATACAGAAAGAACAAAAATGAACAAAAATATTTGCACAAACACAGGTAACATGGTAATACAAATCAAATTATTACGGGGACAATGAGTGAAAGTGATGGTAGAAATCAGCGAGAAGTAGGCAGGAGCTTAAGAAAATAGGGCTAGGGAACCAGGCAAAGAGGTACAGAGAGTGATGGAATAGTAAAAGGAGCACACAAGGAAAGAGGGTCCTGCTCCTGAGAGCTTACATCCTAATGGAATGGGGAGGCACAAATAGGGTGTTACTAACTGAGGGAGAGAGTTAGGAGGAGGACTGATAGACTTGAATAAAGAAATGAGTCTTAAGGGCACGCTTGAAGCCTCTGAGAGTAGATACTAACCTGATAGAACGTGGAAGATCGTTCCACAGCTGGGGAGCAGCCCAGGCAAAGTCCTGGAGACGGGAGGGAGAAGAGGTGATCAGTGAAGCAGTGAGACGGCGGTCAGAGGCAGAGTGGAGGGGGCGGCTAGGAGTGTAGTTGGAGATGAGATTGGAGATGAAGGGAGGGGAGGATTTATTAAGAGCTTTAAAGGTGAAGGTGAGAAGTTTAAATTTAATTCTGTAGGCCATGGGGAGCCAATGTAGTGACTGTTGGAGGGAGACAGCAGAGATAGAGCAGCAGGAGAGAAAAATGAGGTGGGCAGCAGCATTGAAGATAGACTTAAGAGGATCAAGGGGAAAATCAGGTAGGCCACAGAGAAGGAGGTTACAGTAGTCAAGGCAAGAGATAAAAAGCGAGTGAACAAGGGTTTACGTAGCTTCAGTGGTGAGAAAGAGACGTATCTTAGATATATTCCGAAGGTGGAAGTAGCAGGATTTTGAGAGGGACAGAATGTGAGGCTTGAATGAGAGGGAGGAATCAAGGATGACCCCAAGGCATCGGACTTGGGGGACAGAAACGAGGGTAGTGTTATTAACAGAAATAGAGAGGGGGGAGGTGGGAGAGTCCTGGAAGGGGGGAAGACTATAAGCTCGGTCTTGGAAATATTGAGTTTAAGGAAGCGTTGGGACATCCAAGATGAGATGGCCAAGAGACAGGAGACAGAAGGGAAGGGGAGAGGTCAGGGGATGAAAGATAAATTTGGGTATCATCAGCATAGAGGTGGTGCAGGAGGCCAAAGGAGCGGATGAGGACACCAAGAGGAGGCCAAAGGATAGAGGAGGCCAAAGGAGCGGATGAGGACACCAAGGGAGGAGGTGTAGAGGGAGAAAAGCAGGGAGCCAAGAACGGAGCCTTGAGAAATGCCAACAGGTAGGGGAAGAGGGGGTGATGTAGAATCATAAGTAGAGACTGAGAAGGAGCGGTTGGTGAGGTAAGAGGAAAACCAGGAGAGGACAGTGTTACATAAGCCTATAGATTTGAGAGTTTGCAAAAGGAGTGTGTGGTCAACAGTATCGAAGGCAGCAGAGAGGTCAAGAAGGATAAGAAGGGAGTAGTGTCTATTGGATTTAGCGAGAAGGTCATTAGTGACCTTAGTGAGGGCAGTTTCAGTGGAGGGGAGGGGGCGAAAAACAGATTGGAGCGGGTCAAGGAATGAGGGAGAGGAGAGAAAGGAGGTGAGATGGTTGTAAACAACCTGTTCAAGGAGTTTGGAGGCAAAAGGAAGAAGCGAAATAGGGCGGTAATGAGAGAGAGATGCGGGATAAATGGGACGGTTTCTTGAGTATGGGGGAGACAAGAGCATGTTTAAATGAGGAGAAGATTCCAGAGGAGAGGGATAGGTTGAGGAGGTGGGCAAGGTGGCAACAGGCATCAAGAGAGTGGGAGCAGAGGAGGTGGGAGGGGATTGGGTCCTGTGGGCAAGTGGAGGGGGAGAGGAAGAGAGAAGGATACGGACTTTATCTGCAGATACCGGAGTGAAGGAAGAGAAGGAGGGTGAGCTAGCACGAGGGGAGGGGAGAAGGGAGAAGGAAGATAGCAGTAACAGAGGAGGATGGGAAGGGGGAGAGAGTGGGCAGGGAGGGGGGAGAGGGTGGGGTAAGAAGGGACTGCTGGGAGATGTCATGACGTATAGACTCAATCTTGGAGATGAAGTTGGTAGCAAAGTTGACAGCAGAGAGCGTGGGGGGAGTGAGAGAGGGGGAGGGGAGAGAAGGGAGTTGAAGGTGGCAAAAAGCCGACAGGGGTTGGAGGATTGGGAAGAAATGAGAGCTTTAAAGAAGGAGTGTTTAGAGAGCGAGGAAGAACCTGAAAAGAGCAGCAGGAGGAGAGAAGTATGCCGACACCACCACCTTGCCGGGCCCCAGATCTGGGTGTGTGTGAGAAGGACAAGGTTCAGAAAGAGAGAGCAGCAGGAGAGGTAGTGTCCTCAGGGGATAGCCAGGTTTCAGTGATGGTAAGCAGATTGAAGGATCTAGAGATAAAGAGATCATGGATAGAGATCAATTTGTTACAAACTGACCTGGTATTCCAGAGACCACAGGATAGAGGAAGTAAAGGACGAGGAGAGATGTGGATAAAATTGTTAGGGTTGCTCAACTGCAAGGGTGAGTATGATATGGAGCGAGGGGCATGACAGGGAGAGCGGGTAGGAATTGGATGAGAAACAGAAATAAGAGGGGACTTGTCAGCAGACAGGAGACGAGGGGCAGGGGAGCAAGAGGTGGGGGAGGAGCGCAGATGGGGCAGATAAGGGGGTTTATGAATGGGAGAGGCAGAAGGTAGTAGTGACATGAGGGAATAGATTACCTGGGGGGAATGAGAGGGAGGTGGTAGGTAGGAGCAGACTGACGCTGAAAGAAGAGCAGCGAAGGGGACAAGAGAGAAAGGATGTGAGTAGGGAAAAGGAGGATAGAGAGGGAAAGATGGTGAAGGGAGCAACGAGTCATATCAGGGGCACAGAGGCACAGAAGAGAAGAGAGGAGTGAAATAGTGAGGGGGTGGGAAGGAAGAGGGGGTAGTGAGAAGGAGGAAGAATAAGGAAAGGTTGGGCAAGGGAAGCAGGGGGATAGAGGAAGAGGACAGAAGTGAGAGAGGAGCAAATCATGATAAAGCTAGAGAAAGTGTGGAATAGACAGTTGAAAGCAATACAGAAATCAAGGATGTTAGGGGCTAACAAGTGAAGTGAGGAAAGGTGAGTGAAGCGAGAGAGAGTGCAGCGGTAGAAGGAGAGAAAAGAGGAGGAAAAGATGTAAATCATGAGCCAGGGAATAGGAAGCAGTAAAGACAGTAGAGAAACCAGATGGGTGTGAGAAGCAGTTAGATTAGATAGTGACATTAGGCATGATACAAGGTGCACTGAGCTGGTTATGCAAGTTCACAGGACAAGACAGAGCCAGATAAAAATACAAGCTAAGTGGGCTAACAGTGCAGTTTAAAGGTGGGAAAACAAGTAGGAATGTAGGAATAACATGAGTAGTATTGGGTATCTGATTGAAGCCATTTCTACTTATCTATCATACTCATCCCTACTAAGTAGAGATGCTCACTGACGCTGGTGAACTGATTTTGGTTTTTGATCTGGATTAGCTTTGTTTTTTGGTTTTGGTTTTAGTTTTGGCAAAACCGCCCTATTGTGTTTTTATTTTAGTTTTGGATCTATATTTTTTTTTAAAATTGCTAAAATATGGTAAAATCATATAATTTTGCTCTGTTTTGTTCCTATATTATTATTAACTTCAATAACACTAATTTCAAGTCATTTGCAGTCAATTTTGACCACCTCACAGGTCACAATATTATTTTCATACACTTTCAAACAAAGACTGCAGCAACTGGGCTGGATGCTAAGCGACAGAGCAATGACTCAAACACATGGCTGTTCCTAGCACATATAGGAAACATTGGCACACAGCAGTGGCAGAAAAGAAAAGTGGTGCAAGATGAAATTGTCCTTGGATCATGAAACCAGTTATGCTTCATTTGATCGCTCCACCCGTTTCTTGGATAACTGTGGTAATTCTACAGCTAATACATGGCAATGAGCGCTGCCCCCCTAGGATGCATGATTTTATCAGTCCCACACCAATCCAGGGTGCCAGACAATGCACTAAAAAAAGGCATTGTAATTCCCAGTAAAAAGTAAGTTCTTCACTGAGCTTCGAATCAGCCCCAATTTCTACAAATTTATAATTTAGTTAGGTACCTTTGATGTAAAGTGCAGATTACAAACACTTGATGAAACAGCAACAAGTGACTGACTGTGTTTACAAATGCTACAAATGGCTAGACAACTTCAGGATTTGGGTAAAAATATGTAATACATATACACGCCTATTTAGACATACATTCTTACATTACTTCTGCAAGAAACTTTGTTCTTTGTTAATAAAACTGTTGTCTTTATGCCGTTCAAAAAAATGAAAAATAATCCTCCACCATTCATTGGATGTTGATAGTTGATAGTAGGATCAGGTGGAGTTACAGCAGAGGTGTCACTAATTCTGGTCAATTATTTTACAGTAGTTCGTGAACATATTTTTGCTACGGACACAACAGTATATAGCACATGTAGGTAACATTGGCACACAGCGGTAGCTGAAATTTAAAGTGGTGCAAGATGGAAATGTCCTTGGACTCTCCCACCCACCTTTGTGTTGAATCTTAAAAAAGGACATACACACTTTAACAAAGCAAGAACTTCAGTCATAAAAGTGCTACTCCTTGAGGCTGAAGTACTTGGCTTGTTTGGGCCCCCACAAAACAAGGTAACAATGGGCTTAAGGCACCTAAGGTAACAGTGCTGTTAATGAACGCTACTGTGGCAAGATATTGTTGTCATCATCCTCAGCCTCATCCTCAACCTCATCAGTTTGTCATCATACTCACACATTATTAATTCATCACTGCTGGAATCCACCATTACAGAAGTCTCAGTATTTTAATGTAATTGGCGGGAAAGGCCTTTCTCGTGGAACTTAAAGTTCATTTTTATGAACATCATCTTTTCCAAATTTTGAGGAAGTAGCCTCCTACGCCATTCGCTGACAAGGTTCCCGGCTGTGCTGAAAACTCTTTCAGAGTATACACTAGAGGGTGGGCAGTTTAGGCAGTGAAATGTGAGTTGGTACATGGGTCTCCAAATTCCCTTTTTTTCCTTCCAGTATTTAAAGGGACTGTCTGATGTGCCTATTTCTATGCTGTCGTGAAAATAATCCTCCACCATCCTTTGGATGTTAATAGTAAGATCAAGTAGAGTTACGGCAGAGGTGTCACATTTTTTGATCAATTCTTTTAGACCAGACCAGAAATCCAGACCAGTCCAGACCAGTCATCTGCATCATCCCTGGGTCTCTTGGGAAAGCTAAGTTTTTTCCTAGCAGCAGTTGAGTGAGAAACTGTAAGAAGAGATGCCGTCCTGTCACGTAACACTTGAGCTGTCATCTTGCTCACCAGGAGCTTCTTGCATCTCTTCAGATCTGGGTTAGTTGAAAACAAAGAGAAGACATAGCTCTTAAACTGAGGATCAAGTACAGTCGCCAAAATGTAGTGATCAGATTTAAAGATTTTGATAACTCTTGGATCCTGGGAAAGCGAATACTTGATCTACAAGTCCGACATACTTAGCATAATTGCTTTGTTTCTTCTCTGCCTTTAGTTTCTCGAGATGCTTTTCCAAGAGTCTTGACTAAAATTCATCCCCCCTCCTTTCCCAATGTCACGGCTTGTGGAGTAAGTGTGGATGGCTTTTCGCTGTTCCTCCATCCGCAGAAGCATATACAGGGTGGAATTCCACCTTGTCGCCACCTCTCGCTTCAGTTGGTGGCAGGGCAAATTTAATTGCTCTTGTAGCTGTTGCAATCTCCTACACACTGTTGCCGAATGTCGGAAATGTCCAGATATTTTACGGGCCACAGACAGCATCTCCTGCACGTCCCTGTAATTTTTTAAAAAGCTCTGCACCACCAAGTTTATTGTGTGAGCAAAACAGGGAATGTGAGGGAATTCACCCAACTGTAATGCTCTCACAATATTGGTTGTGTTGTCAGAAATTACAAATCCTGATGAGAGTCCAAGTGGGATAAGCAATGTTGAAATGACATCCCTTAGTTTTTGTAACAGATTGTCAGCTGTATGCCTCTTAGTGAAGCCGGTGATACACAGTATAGCCTGCCTCTGACAAATGTGATGTACTTGCTGATGCTGTTCCTGCTGGTGAAGGTGAATCAACAACCCAGTGGACTGTTACAGTCATATAATCTTTAGTTTTACCAGTTCGGCTTGTCCACATATCTGTGATTAAGTGTACAGTGGGTAGAATGACATTTTGTATTACAATAATTACTTTTTTACGAACCTTCTGGTAGAGTTGAGGAATACCTTTTCTAGTGAAATGGTGTCGTGATGGAATTTGGTAAAAAGACCTCAAGTAACTGTCTAAAACCAGCTAAATTAATAGTGGATATTGGACGCAGATCTAATACTAGCATAGTTGCCATGGCGTCTGGGATCCGCTTTGCAACAGGGTGACAGCTTTTATACTTGCTGCCTCTTGCAAAGGATTATTTAACAGTAAATTGTTGTAAACTATTAGTAGTCTTCTTTTTGGTCTGCTTCTGGGATGAAGATTCACCCCCAGCAACAGTGGGACTATGTCACGAGCCGCGGCTGTATGCCACATCCTGGCGTGAACTAGCAGCCGGGCATGTGCTTTAGGTTCTATGCTCTGTTATTTTCCTTGTGGCATAGATTTAGAAGGGTGTAGGGACAGGCTCCAACACCAGGGGGAGCTCTCTTATGATTTAAACTGGTTCACTTATATTTTTATACATGCTTCCTGGTTTTGTTATTACTTATGCTAGCTCTAGCTAGTAATTAATTAGCTGCCTCCTGAGGCTGATTGTCAGCCCTATCCTCCTCTGTCCTGATTGGCTCTTAGTGCTATTTAAGGCAGTGAGATCAGAGCCTCACTGCCGGTTATAGCGTCCTGTTCACAGTTCTGCTGCCTGCTTGTTCTCTCTCTGTTTGGTGTTAAAACCTGTGACTGACTTCCCGTGTATGACCCTCGCTTGTTCCTGGACCTTGAACCTACTCTTCTGACCCTGACCATTTGCCTGGAAACCGGATTCTGCTCCTCCGCCAGTGCCCCTGACCTTTCGCTTGTCCCAATCTATTATGCACGCAGCAGCTAGATTGATTTTCCTTGCAAACCGTTCTTCCTCTGCTGAGCCACTCTGTCAGTCTCTACATTGGTTGCCTGTATTTCAACGAATCCAATATAAAATTCTTCTACTAACATACAAGGCCGTCAACAAAATTGCACCGACATACATTTCCTCACTTGTCTCAAAATATATCCCTACTTGACACCTCCGTTCTGCACAAGATCTGCGTTTCTCTTCCACTCTCATCACATCCTCACATTCTCAGTTACAGGACTTTTTTCGGGCTGCACCCACTTTGTGGAATTCCCTCTCTCGCACAGTAAGACTTTCCTCTAGTCTCCAAACCTTCAAGTGTTCTCTGAAAACCCACCTCTTCAGACAAGCTTATGATATTCCTCAACCACCATCTTAATCTCCCCTATTACCACCCTCTACACAGTTAACACAAGACAACAACCCTCTGACCAACATTGGTATGCACACAGCGCACTCAGTACTTTTACCTTTGCATTCTAGCTGGTCCAGTGTGCAATATGATGTAGCACATGCCCTTGTGTTGCAAACTCCCATTGTCCCATAGATTGTAAGCTTGCGAGCAAGGTTCTCTTACCTCTCTGTCTGTATGTATTACCCAGTATTGTTTTATTAATGTTTGTTCCCAATTGTAAAGCGCTACGGAATTTGCTGGCGCTATATAAATAAATGATGGTGATGATGATAAATGATGATGAATGGAGAAATGGAGCTCTTCTCCTTGTGTGTTATCCATATAACACCTTACAATTTGACTGCAAATTCAGAAGACCAAGCCTGCCAGCCCTAGTATTTGTATTTCAGCAATGACAATTAGCAATGGAGCAATGGAGCTCTTATTTTTGTGTGTTACCTATATAACACAATACATTTTGATTGCAAATTCAGTAGACCAAGCCTGCCAACCCTAGTATTTGTATTTCAGCAATGACAATTAGCAATGGAGCTCTTCTCTTAGTGTGTTACCTATATAACACCGTACAATTTGACTGCAAATTCAGAAGACCAAGCCTGCCAGCCCTAGTATTTGTATTTCAGCAATGACAATTAGCAATGGAGCAATGGAGCTCTCCTCTTTGTGTGTTACCTATATAACACAGTACAATGTGACTGCAGAGTTACACCAAGCTGCCAGCCCTAGTATTTGTATTTCAGCAATGACAATTAGCAATGGTACAATGGAGCTCTCCTCTTTGTGTGTTACCTATATAACACTGTACATTAAGGGACTGCAGATTTAGAAGACCAAGCCTTTCAGACCTATTAATTATATTTCAGCAATGACAATTAGCAATGGAGTACTGGAGCTCTCCTGAATGTCACTGTAGACTTTGAAGAACACTGCTACCCTTCCTCTTTCTATACTTCCTATGATGCTGCCCAACTACTCTACAGACTATCAAGAACTGTGCTACCCCTTCTGTGTCCCTCTGTGAAATGGCGCTCGATCGCCATGGAGGGCGGTACTTATAGAATCCAAAAATCGTGAGATCCAAGATCTGACGACGTAACCATGACATTTTGCCTCATTTTCAATTCTGAGGGCATGAGAAAGTACCAAGCCGGCTATTCTCAGTACTCGGGTCTGTTAAGTTCTGATGTGTTCGGTTCTCGGGGAACCGAGCCTGAGCATCTCTATTAATAACAAGACATACAAAATAATTTGCACAAATAAGTTTCAAAAATAAAATAGGAAATAAAACCAGAGACACTAACTTACTAGTTTAAGACTTGGGGGTATATTTACTAAACTGCGGGTTTGAAAAAGTGGAGATGTTGCCTATAGCAACCAATCAGATTCTAGCTGTCATTTTGCAGACTGCACTAAATAAATGAAAGCTAGAATCTGGTTGCTATAGGCAACATCTCCACTTTTCCAAACCCGCAGTTTAGTAAATCTAGCCCTTGGTGTTAGAGGAGTACACCTTGGGAAAGATGGCACATTCCAAACTAGACAGGTCTCCCCATAGAATGAACAGCATTACTGGGTAAGTCAGCTGAGTTTAACCTTCCTCACAATGCTCTCACCCCCACCTTTGGAGATTAGCTTTTTTAATGTTGGGGCAGACTGGTTTTCAGAATGACACAGAGCTTTCAAAATGAGTTACCCATTTCCTGAGATATAGGTCTGGCATCTCAAAGGACAGGATTTTTCACCTCTGCTCTGCTTGGCTAGCCAATCTGTTTACACAAACTCTGTAAAGTCTCAGATATTTTATCTGTGTGTCCTGGTTACTTCAAAAGACTCTTGACACTTGCACAGGTCAAACTCATGTCGTTCAGCAAAGCCCACTGACATTATTTTACAAGGTTACATGCAAAATACACACAGGCATACAGGAATATTCAGGGGAACTAACAATCAGTTATTAGGTGCAATACAAAATTGCCACAATGTGTTTGAGGAGAACATGTGTAAGAAGGAAACATGTGTTGAAGCATAAGGGATAGTACAGATCTGCAAGCAAAAGCATGCATGAGAGAGATAGCATTAAGGACGAGGGGGGGGGGGGGGTCAGCATGTGTGAAAGTATGTCTGTGAGACAGATGGTTACTTACGAAGGTTCAACACCATATATACCAGCAGATTGCAGGGATATATATCTGTATATAAAATGCAACATATAAGGTAAATAGAGTTAAAAATTACGAAAGTCAATAGAAATAGATAGAAACTTTACATATACATGCAACAAAATATATTTTAAATTGCAGGCAGAATACATATAAGGTAAATAGATGATCAGGGTAAACAAACAGAAATTGTAGGAACATAGAGAAGTTAGTCCTGGGAATACCTTATATTGCAATGTAATATCCAGTGAATGTCCTAAGCTTCCAGTGTGTGCATGTGTATGGACAAAGAGATTTGATTTAGCCTGGGTTAGAGTTTGCAAATCTTTATCCAGAATGCAATGCTTAATGTGGGGAGCGATTACCTTTACCACACCCCACAACTGGACACTGCCTGGAATGCGTTACTGCTCTGTGTTCTTTGTTTGATCTAACTTCCTGTGGAACTTATATTTTCTATGTTTGTTTGATATTCTCTGGCTACCAGCCAGTTCATATCTTAATCTGCGCATGAGTTCAGCATTTGCAGACAGCAGACAGTGGAATGCTAGTGGCGATTATACGTGGCTCAAGCTCTGCCACCACAATTGCGTCATCAGAGGCACAGCAGTGATAATATAGTAGCACCTTCACAAATATTAAAAGGAAAATTTAAAGTGAAAGGGAAAATAAAGACAAAAGATAAGAAAAGCGGATTGCCACCACCGTCTAAACAATGCACAATGAACCACACTTCTCAGACTGAAGAAAACTCTGAGTCTATAATCCCAGAAGACATAAAAGATTGATAGAGTCCAGTAGAACAGACCAAAGAAGAGCAGACTTCTACTTTGAAGTATCATAGAACCAAACACGTTTAAGGATAGAAAAAAGCAAAGACTATAGCTCATTATTTTTCTGAAAAATACTGTACTTATCCAGCAGGCTATTCACTGGGAATAGTCATATTTTGCTGTTTTATTGTGCTTGGAGCAGTTCCATCAAAACAATCAACCTGGGACCTGCATATATAACTTGCCAAGTCTTTTGGAACAAGATGACGAAAGTAAAACATTTCAGAGAATGTACATTTTGGTAAATATTTGCAATATTTAATTTCAGAAAATGCTAGAGCATTCAGCATCATCATACTATCCAAAAATTGCTTAATACTTCTTACGTCATGAGAGAGAGAGAGAGAGAGAGAGAGAGAGAAGAGAGAGAGAGAAAGTAAATGGAAAATAATATTCCTTTTCAGTGAACTTGAAGGCAAGTTCAGGATTTATAATAAAACCATTTTGTTCTGCCCCATGATCATTCCTTCTGTTTGATGTCTTATATATGCATGTTAGATCATTTTTCATAATGTGCTAAATATGTTTGCACTACCACATGTATGGAGGACCTTATATTATCAACAATCTCTTTTTTGTGCATGAAAGCATTAAGAAGGGTTATGATGAGAAAATGCTAACCAAATCAATAAAGAAGGACCCAGGTATGAATAGCAGAGAGTTAAGGAAAACATAATGAAAAATCTAAAACATTTTGATTCAGTTTTTTGCCAAACCCAATAAAGCATATATAATGCTTAAAAAATATGTCATATATTAACATATTGTTCAATATAGATGTCAAGAACACACTCCCAGCTGCCGTGACTTTGGGGTGTTTGCTGTATGAGGTCACACACGATTTCAGCCCGCAGTCTCTCTACCTATAACACAGGGTTATAGACCTACGAAATTGTCCCCAACACAGCGCTCTCACACCCCCAGACACTTCAGGTTCTGCCACCACCTATTGAGTACGGGTAATAGGACCCCAATAAACTGTCCCACACTGGCACACAGGCTTCTAGTTATCCACAAACTAACAAGACCCACACCAGCACACACAGGGTTAACTCTTCACACCTCCAGACTGTTACACAAATGTAAATACAAGCACGCACAGCTTGCTAATCAAATGTATCAACAAATCACACACTGGCATTCCAAGGGTTAACCTGGACGAGCAATCTCTTCTAAACAGGCTAATTAATTCATTAGAGTATCAAGGATGTAACTTATTAAATTATAGATTTAATATACAAAAATAAAGGGCATACAGATAACAAAATAATGAATAACAATTAATAAATTTGACAGAACAAGCAAAAACAGTTTAAAATAAAAAGGATTACATTCAGATTTGCACTTACAAGAATTGCATTCTGACCAAGGGGAATTGGCTAGGAAGATGAACAGCTTATCAATGTAACTTGATTTCCCCAAAAGTCTGACCCTTTGTCCCTCCAGACCACAGATTTTTAAGCAAACTCAAATGGGACGGCATTCACAAGGGCAGTGTGAATGCTAATGTGGGAGGCGGAAATGTCCCCTGGGTGTCACCTCAGGTTTGTTCAAACTATTCCTAAGTTTTGAGGGGTCTTAGCTTTCCTCACATATCTCCCAGAGATATAACTTTCCCTTCAATAAACCAATCATAATTTCCCGCACATTTAAATACCAAATATGATGAGATTACAACAATATCCAATCTCATCCTGAAATATATATATATGTGACTATGGCTGTTCCATGTGTAGTTGCTATCTATGTTTTAAAACCCTGGTGTGGTTTTTGTCCCTCAGTACGGAGTGGCAGAGAGATTTTCCAAAATATGAAAAATGAAGGCATTTCCTTTCAAGTTCATATTTCTATATACCAGCATAAAGACCATGCAGATTTTTATACAAGAGTCTCCAAGATTCGCACCTAGGCATATGGCTCTCCAATTTACACCCAGGGGTTAGTTTGTGTTTACAACCCTATTGAAAGAAAGTCAATTAGCTAGGGAAATACATGATCAAATACAATGGATGTATGTGATCTGCATATCTTAAGCTGGTCTCTTCACAAAGGGTTTGCCTAACTCAATTATCTCATACTGCGCTCATTTGGTCACACATTTATCTGAGTTGAAGATCAGGTTAATTTATGTATCCATGCAAAGTTTTATTTTGGTCCTGACATCCAATATTCTATTTCAGCATATCAGATTTATGCTCTCATCCTGACAATAGAAAACAAATATTGTTCTCTAAACCATCTAGTTAATAAAAAGTTAAACATTTAAAAAAGATGTTATGCCGAAGCTTTTTACCCCCTCTACAAAAACAGGTTTTTAGTTTAATTTTCCCAGCTTTAAATGCATTATCTATATTTAAAACTGTAAGGCTTTTAAATGCGATACCAATATAAAAAGTGATCTTAGTTACAGTCATAATGAATATATAATGCAATCCTTTATTACTTGTAATTTTGTAAATCTATCTATGTTGTAATGTCCTTGGGAAACAAGTATATATTGGAAAAACTATTAGGAAGTTAACAGTTTGTATTTTAGAACTTTATAATAGTATATTATTGGCAAACAAATGAAGAAAGACAATAAGAACCCTTTAGCTCATTTACAAAAACACCTTTTAAATATCCTATTATTTGTATCTCTCCCCATGTGAACTTATTAGTGAGCAGAAAGCAGAGCAGAGGTCTAAATTTGGTTCAAAATATCATGTTGGATTTAATGAAAGTAAGAGTTTAAGCCACTGTTAGGTAAATGGAAGGTAAAGCCATCATTTGATTTTAAAATATATCTAATGCTGTCTATTACTGAGCAGAATACTATACGTGACACAATCAGAGGATTTATCTGTGGGGTTTTTTTTAACAAAAAAGAGGTGTAAAAGCAGTATCTTGCCTTGGGCACCATTGGGTCTTAATCAGACTCTGAACACTGTCCTAAAGTTGTAGAAGGAGCTTCAGCTATCTGTAATGGATTGGTTAGGTAATACTTTACTTATTTAATTAAGAAAGCTACAGTGAAATGTCAGGTTAACATATTTAAGCTTATTAGGCGCTAGTAGTGAACAATTAGTGGTAAACACAGAAAAATATATACTTAAATGAATATAGGCAGCTACCAAATCAATTGACACCTGTCTGCAAGTGTCACACCTAGAGATCAAAACACAAAGAGACAGGGGCGCCACACATAGTGTAATTTGTTTATACCAAATAATAGATAAATAAAATCCAGTTTTGCCTGTACCAAATAAGTAAAAACAGCTTATCTGATAGATACAACGATGAGACTCTGCGGGAACCTTTTTTTCAATCTTCGAGAATATTTCTCACAAGCAGCTGAAACTGGAAAAATAGCCACAATAGTGTAGTACAATCTAGAAATGTCTTCAATGAGACTAGTATTAGCGTAGAAATTTATTAGAACAAGGCATGACACCCGAAAAGACAATAAAAGAGACAAAGATAGAACCACTTTCTCACTCAGAGGGTATGTCTGTCAGCTCCTAATGGTCAAATCAATACATAAAGAGGACACTGAGGCTGAACAACTTGGGCAGTTACAGAAACCTCAGGAGAGTATAAGGGTATCTATGAATTCTATAAGTGTGTCTGATGTTTCAGGCTCTGTAACAGTAATTATAGATCAGGTAAATTTCTCAACCATTTGGAAATGTGAGGATAAGAAGTAGTAATGTGATGATTTACACATAGAAATTGAGGATGCTACTTTAGAACTTGCAAATGTACCAGAGAATGAGGGGGGGTAATTGTGGATCTGAAAATGTTGTACTTGAATTAGATAATGAAGAGGAGTATGATTAGTGTGTGAACTAAAGAAGCCACCAGGGACATTACCTCATGCCCTTGATAAGCACATTGTCATGCCAGACCATAAGACCAAAACAAATCACCTAATATATTTATCCCAATTCAGACAACATTTGTCAAAGCATCTGTATACTTTGTGATACCAAAATAAGTAGAGGTAGGGACATCGATCATCTAAGCATCTCCTCCCTGGTGCATCATTTACAACAAGTTCATTCAAGTGGTTTTTCAAAAGGTGGAAAATTGTGTATAGTAGCAAGCATCCCAGCACCAGCTAGCAGCCAAATGTATAGACACCTCATACAATCTTCACCATCAACATCTTTATTATCAACCTTCTCGTTATTAGTATGTAGTCGAGCATCCAATTTTCAAATTCAAACTGACTCTTCTAATGCAATCTATGATTCCCAAGAGGCATTATTGCACGCTACAGCTGCTGCTACTTCTACCAGAAGGGGAGCAAGAAAAGTAAGTATAGTTTTAGACAACAATTGTCTGTGAAGCAAACATTTGCAGAACATTACATCCTCTTTGGATGCTGCATTGACAGTTTCAGATCCATCCTGCAAGGGGTTAAGCCTGGTACGACTCTGCCTATATTTTGTATGTGGCAGCAGTACCTCAAATCCACCAGAGATGCTGATGTTTTGCCCCTGAACTTTCCACCATGCCTGTAGGAATTAATCTTCCTTTCTGATTAGAACTACACCTGTCACACAGCATCTATTACCTGCCTCAGACTGTACTCTGAGCAGTTCATCGTTTTTACCTTGCTGCTGCTTGTCTCCTGTTAATCCCTGTTCCAGTTTTGCTTAGCTGCTTTTTGACCTACTGTTGTGACCCTCTGCCTGATTCCTGGACCCTGCTTGTTTGCCTGTTGCCCTGACCTCAGCTTTATTACTGGTCTATGCTTATTCACTTGTGACCCCGACCTCTACCTGGCTATTGGAATCTGCTTACCCTGATCTCTGCTTGTTCACTGGACTCAGGTTGTCTGCTTCCCTGGACAGCCTCATGCCTCCAGGACTTGGGTAACTCATTATACTTGTCCCTGCTATTTAACTGTATCTGTCATTACTTGGAACCTGTTGCTCTGTAGACTTTCCTGCCATTGATCACACCTGTTCATATCTGTGGATTTGAACTCTCTTATGAATTCCCTTCCACATTCAAGTCAGGCTTTCCCACTGCCTTCAAATCTTTAGATGTTCTCTAAATACACTTCTCTTTTATAAAGCTTACCTTATCCCTGATGATACTATTCACGCTAATACACCCTCACTACTGTCCCCATCTCCACTCTAAGCCACATTCGCTCATCTTGTTTCAGCTGTTCTCTCTTCCACCTAGAATGGAAGCTCTCTAATGAGCAGGGTACTCCAGACCCTTTGTTCAATCTAATCTATTCAACTCACCATCATGCCTACCCCATATAATAGACACATTTTTCTCTGTTTTATACATTAAAGGGGACTTGAAATAGGAGAAACCATTTTATTTTGTGTGCTTTATTAGAGTTAAGAAACCTTTTTACACATCTTTAATAAGACATGTATTAGCTGTTTGTGCTATATTACAGAGAAAAATTATAAATTTTCAGATATTTTCATCACCTTAGGAGGTACAAGCAAAAATTTGTGAATTAATCATTTTATCTTACTTGTGGTGATTACCACAGGTTTAGCTTTTTCCGCACTCATGTTACCAATACACCGAAATGCAATAACGTAATATTTGCTTCTAAATTAATTGCCCCTTTAGACTGTCTATTTCTCTCACAGTTACTGTTAGCGCACAGTTACTATCCAGATCTTACCACACTATTGTTTAAAGTCCAACTTGGGTCCCATGTCACCATTACACAGCATGTCTATGAGGCTTCCCACTTTGCCAGTGCCCACTCACCTTCAAAGCACGCTCACTACCAGCCCATTCGCAGACGTTAAGCTTGTAACCGATCCTACCTTCCTCAATACACTGACCTGAGAAGTATCAACCTGTACCGAAAATTAGACTCAACATCTCCCCACCTGTAAAGCGAAGCGCAGATGAAAATCTGGGATGACCTGGATGAGTGTGTTTGGGACCTAAGGCACCTTTGCCACATCCCAGTGCTACCTTCCCGGTTACTCTAGCCTGGGCACAAGGGACTACAGGTGTCCGCCGTAGAAATTTTTCCCACATGGACACATTACTCACATGGGTGTAAGGGTAAGCATCACCAGGGTTTCGCACCGGCTCCCCTTGATCATAGATCACTCTTCTATACTGCTACACGTGCTATACTGTTACACCTGCCCAAAAAAATAACCTACACACAGTTTGTTAAACTACTGACACCAGTAGAGTCTTCCACACACACTAGTTAAAACAAAACGCAATAACTCTATCAACAGCTGTGTGGTCAACACAGTGCATCTAATAACTAGACTACATATAATGTACTAACTTAACTAAACTTAACACCCCATAGAACAACAAGTATGCAATGCAAATCTATCACAATTTAGATAATACAATATAATATACAGTATAAGAAAGCAGTGAAAAGCAATATGCAATAAAAGTTTACTCACCTTAGTCTGCCTGACTAAGGTTCTAGGGAGTGCACACTAACAGCTTACCTTTAATGGGGGCCTGACTGCAGGGCACAGGGAGTTGAATGTGAAATTTACAACAACTATACAAAATGAACGCTGGAATTATGACAGGAAAATGGTGTAGAAAATGAACGGGTGCAGGCTCTCAGCTTGCTAAAGCCATCAGGCCAAGTGCCCAAAATAGCACCACAGGCCTAGTGCCTAAAACTAGGTATCTCTTTCTAGGCTCTGAGCCTAGATATGTCTCACTCCAGAGGCTTTAAGCTGGACTATTTGCTGCAAAAACACACAGCCTTCCTAAATTCCACACAGGCTCAGATACTGAATAAATTGCTGGGCAGTCATTAAGCCTGAATTCACTGTTGCCCCAGGCTTTAGTCTGAACAACTGTGTCCAAAAATGAATGTAACCTAAGGTACCTTAAGAGTGTACGGGTCTTAGAGCACCACCTTATGCCCAAATGTGAAGTTAAGAGTGGCGGTGCAGGAGGGAGCCACAATTATTAGCTCATTGCCTTCCCTCTGCTGTCTTTGTGGATCCACTGTTGTCTTCCTGGTTGATCCTAATGTTTTCTACCTTGCCCTGTTGACTGACAAGCATCCTCAAGGCCCAGCCACTCTCTTTTTTCTTGATCTGAGCATCACTGATTATCTGCTGCCTGCCACCGTTACTCTCTCTTGATCTCGCCATTCTGTATCTGGAGCTCCTCTTGAGTTGACCTCTACCATCAGACTGCCTTTGCCTATTGCAACATGTAAATATAACACATTTTGAGCTCCGATTCAAACTGGCCTAGGCAAGCTCTAATTGGCTCACCATGATGTCCACTGATTGGAGACCATTGTGAACCTTCACATATTTGACTGGTCAAGGGCTAAATGAAGGCAGATAGGTAAGGCTCTGCCTTATCTATCTTCCGTTGTCGGGGACCAAGTAAGTGCTGATATTCCACTGGGCATGTCTAAACATGCTCACCTGCTAGGTCATTTGTCTGCGTGCTCATTCTAAAGGGGGTGTAATTTATTGTATATCAACTCCTAATTAATATACGGTCATAAACAAATGTTTCAATATGAGTTTGTCATGCTGCCAATTCACTTGAAATGCATAAAGGGGCGTCAGTCTCTTTGAATGCAATGTTTGTGGCAGTTTGCAGTGATCGGCATTGTGAACAAATGACTATGCATTTGGGTCAGCAGTAATGCAAGTAAGTAACTGGTGAATTGTACCTGTTGTTTTCTCTTTTGTTCATTTTAAATGCAGATATGTGTGAAACTACGCAGTGTGATTTTTGGATTCATGCAAATAAAGCAGAGGGACACTCAAGATTCATTGTTCTATCTGCATAATATGAAATTTCAGTGTTTCAATGTCTTACAGTTTATTTGCATTTATTGTTGTTGTGTGTTTGTTTAATATATATTACTGTATGCTGTGCAGTGGTGGAACTACCATTGGTGCGACAGGTGATGTGCACCAAGGCCCATGTAGATAATGAGGCCCACTGCATGGCAGCTGCTATGGGTCAGGGGCCCTGGTTCCCTTTACCTGCACCAGAGCCCACAGCTTTCTAGTTCCGCCTCTGATGCTGTGTGTATTTACTTTAATAGGAACATGGTTACATAAGTCAGACAAGGTATGCTTAAATTACGCCAGGTGGAATGTAAATCAGGGATAAGAGACGTCTGGGTAAACAATTGGTGTGCAAATGGATACTGTTATCAAATGTCTCCTGATTAGTCACAAAGGTCATTCTTATACTAGTATCCCTGGACTACTCTCCTAGGCATCTTCTCCACAGGGAGCCAAAAGTCCCCAATCACCATGAGGAAGGACCCACATATCATAACCTGGTTACTGCCCCTGGTCCACCCACCATTAACTCCACCACTGTGGGAATATTGAAGGGAATATAACCAGTGTTTCGTGTGAATATAACCTGTGTCAGTGTATTTGAGAATTGGTTACTAGGAACTGCGTTTCCATCACATGAATGTGCTTTACCCGTTGTATCTGTCTGGTAATTGTTTGTAATGCTATCTATGGAATAAACTGTGTTTTGGGTACAACAATCTGCCTATGTGACTTCAAAGAATCGACTAGGATGTGTGGTCCTCACAATATGTTTTATATTATTTTTCTTTCCTTTCTCTTATATACGGCTCTGTTCTGAAGTTAAAGCAACAAGTCAATTTGATTTCTGTGCTCATCATGACTGACAGGGGCATTAAAATATGCTGGCATACAGAACAACTAATTGTCTGCCTCTTCATAACCACAACCACATTCTCGTGTTTTGGATGTCCCCAGTGCAAATTTTACACACAATCTTTTCCAGGCTTGTGTGTTCGGTTGAAAATGTGGATTTTGCAAATAGTGAAATCTTCACTTTAAATTAGAGATGCTCAAGCTCGATTTTCTGAAAACCGAGCCTACCCGAACTTAGGGGTTTTGAATTGGCTCACGAGCCGGCTCGTTTCTTTTGCATGTCCTCGGATCTGAATCGAGGCAACACGTTACCGCTGTATTGTTGGATCTCGCTGGTTTAGGATTCCATGAGTACCTATCTCTTCAGGAGATCCAGCGCCATTGCTCACACAGAAACAGGGGTAGCAGTGTTCTTGTCACTCTCCAGTCTCCAGTGCATTGCTCAGTGCCATTGCTCAAACAGAAACAGGAGGGGTAGTAGTGTTCTTGTCACTTGACAAAAATTGACTGGAAATGATTGGAAATTAATGTTATTGAGTAATAAGAGTAAAAGCAACATTTTTTTTTAAATTTGTTCTATGTGGTCTCACCTGCTATCTCTTCTTCTAAAGTTTGCTGTGTAGCATGTGCATCTCTTGGGATCTGCATCTCTTGGGATCTCTGTCATATCTCTTGGGGGGTGGAATCCATAGCCCAGATGAAAATGGATTAGTGGTAGTGGAAGCCACTGAAGTAGTAACAGACGTACAAGTAACAGCAGCTTGAGGAGTTGCCAGAGAACCTTGCAGAGTCAAGGCGTGACAATATCCCTTGGACACATTGCAATAAACGTGCCTGATCCGCCTCTTGTTGCTCGACTCGACGAGCGACATGAAGAAGGAGGTTGTTGGCAGAGGGTTTACCTGTTCCATCTATAGAGATGGCCAGAGTATACTGTCACATTTTATAATGGAAACTGGAGGTTTGCTTGCTGACTTTGGCTCTACTCTACAGAGAGGTGCGGAGTCCAACGTGCCTCCGATCTTCGCCAGGGTCCCCCGCAAGGTAGTTTGGGCTTAGCTGCGGGAGACACAGGTTGCAGTCCTCAATGAGAGTAAAACAGTGAAGGAAGAATCAGGAGCAGGTCAGGATACAGCCGAGGTCAAAACACAGGAGCAGTCTGAATACCAAGAACACAGGAAGTGCTGGAGTAAGGGGACCCAATATTCTGGCGCCTACATGGTGCCAGAGCCGAGAATAAATACAGAGAGAGAGAACATAATTACTGGCGGCGGTGATGTGGAATACCACCACCGAGACCAGGAGTAGCGTCCCGTTATCAAGCAATGGGATTACGCATGCGCCAAACTGGCTGGCGAATCATCGGAGGTTGTGAGCACGTCACAGGAGGCAGGCTCCCGTCCCTGTGTATAAGTGAAAACACATGGACGGCACCTGACATATTTCTTGAAGTGTCTCAAGGCTTTATTTTTAGCTATTTGGCTCTTATTATTTAGGACAAACTTGCAAAATGTGTTACACCTAATCTATTGATTAAAGCAAACTCCAAACACTTACCTGACACCAGTATTAGGCTTGAGCCTAACGTTTGATTTTTTTCTGAATAACTGTCAATGGTGAGAAAGTGCATGGCACAACAGATGTTAATGCCAGTCATATCAATTAGGGAAGTAGTTTATAGTACATCCCCTTAACTGTACCTTTGCAAGCTTGATACTTTATACATCTCAAACTGCTGTTTGTTTTACTTGTTTTGTTTAACACACCATGGTGATATACTCTCAAGTCTAGGCTGGCTGCACCTGGAGTCTTGAATTTATTTTGGCTGTTTGACTTTCAAATTATTTCTTAGCAAGTTACCAAATTGCCTGGAAAGATTTCCCTATAGCTAACAGAACTAATCACCTAAGATCTACCTCCAACTTCTCCTGCTGAGCTCCGCTTTCATTGGAAAACCCTACCTGAGTCACATAAATTTGCCACCTGTCTGAGCTATTTCAAAACTTCCGCATTTCTGCTCTATAAACATGTGAATAATTTCAATGCTTTATACCTTGTCTGTTATAAGGTCACAACTGTATATGATATATGCAGTTCATATCTGAAAACAAAATTAAATAAAAACTATGATTTTTTATTTCAAACTTGTACTTTTTCCCTTTTTCCTCAAAATAAATTATGTGCACACCGGTATTTAGCCATAAACCTAGCTTAAAACTACTTTTTATTATCTGCATTTATTGCAGAACGCAAAAGCAGACATCAAAGCAGTAGATGAGAGGCACATCTTGCCACTCAGCCATAAAAGAGCACCAATAAAGATTTTAATATTGATTGACTAAAAATAGCAAATGGAAAGTTCAAAGTTAATCAAGCATTCGAAAAAGTATCAATAGGCACTGATAGTATATTTACCTTAGGAATTCATAATCCCTATTTTTACAGCAATTAAAGCTGTGTTCAATAAACATGAACACAATGAAAATCAGCTTAGAATAGACTCATATCAGTGTGGTACCCCAATGTAGAGATGTTCAGTGTATAATGGATAGCACAGGTCACATGGTTCCTTGTGTAGCGTGACTTGTGGGGCAGGCTCTTGCTGTAGAACCCTGATGTCGGCAGCCCTTTCTCTTCTTCCCTTCAGTTAAGCTACAGCCAAGAGGCAAGGGTCTACCCCGCAGATAGAGATTATAATAGATAAGTTACACAAATGTTAGAGGCTGAATAATTTCTGGTTTTATTAACTCTGTTCATAGCTGTAAACCAGAGAGTCATATTCGGTCACTCTTAATATGCAATCATAAACATTTAACATGTAAACAATGTCTTTTCCAATACAGTACCAATATGGAATAAATTCAAAATAAAACACTTTGTTTAGCTTACATATAAAGATAGAAATAACTCTAAACAGTGCAAACAATCATTTATATGGCAGCACAATAAAGATAGACTTCTGAACACAGTATTTAAAATTGGTTTGCCAGTAACTCGCTGGAAATGTATTATCTAGGCCGCAATGCTGAGTCCCACAGGGTTTTGTCATCAGTCGCAATGGCTTTGTAGAAACTTGTGATTATTAGACACCAGTGAGTTCATTGTACTGAGGCAACTTTGTTTCCAACTTTTTGCTCTCTTTTTTTGTCTGCAGCGCTTGTTAGACTGTCTCCTGTCAGCATACAGCACCTACAGCTCAGCAGCTCCCTTGCAGTCTTTCTTCCTGTACTTTTTTCTCACACACTCTCTCAGAGATTTCTCCTCTCTCTTCTCAACCGTTTTTCTCCCGGTGCATTCTGGGGAACCTTGTGTATTCTGGTTGATCTTGTGCATTCTGGGGAATTTTGTTACTATAAAGACTCACGCAAAATGGCCACCAGTTCTACATATAGGCTAATTAAAGATGGCTGTCCACCAAGGAACTGACAGTCTGAATGATAGGTGAGTGAGACTCTGCATCAGCAGGGTATCACATGCTTCCGCTCTGAAAAATGTGTGTCCTCACGCTTAAGAGTCCCTGAAAAGTCCACCTTGGATAGCATCCATCTGTGCATCTCTGAAACCAACTGGATCTTTGGATTTGTTTTAAAAGATGAGCAAAGAAATACACAACTTAAATTTACATTCTCTTTAATATATCTAGCTGGTATTTTACTTTTAGTACTTATTTCTGAATTTCTCAAAGTGAACTCAGTAGCATTACTAACATTAGTCTCCTCGACCTCAGGTACTACACTTGTTGCAGGAACTGTCATTTCACAACTTTCAGGCCTTGGACTACTGTAACGTGTGCCACGGGTACAACAGACCAGAACATGGACATTACAAGATCAAGAGGATTTTGCATGGAAGACCCCAACCACTCTGCCATTGCTAGATCCTGGTTTCCACTTTCTATGTCGTCTCTTGATTTGATGTGCGCACCTTGAGTTGATCACGATGGACAACATACAGGTGACTACCATCTTTACTTGCAATACTGTAGACAGCAATATACAACCTGGGAAGACCAGTCCCAATATAGGGTGTCAACCTCCATTTACTGTCCAGTTTACTGTTACGGTAGTTTTTCTTTTTCCAGAACAAATCTCCCGCTGTCAAGGGCGCAGCCTTTTCATGTAGATTATAATTGTTTTTCTGACATTGATGAACAACTCTCATCCTTTGATCAACAAGTTTTGTTTTTTAAATGAAAATTTTATTAGAGTTTCTAAGTCTTTTATGGAGGAGGGGGTAAAAAAGAAGAACAAAAAATTGGGGAAGGGAAAGACATTATAATTTGAAAGGGAAGGGGGGTACATAGTGGGTGCGGAACACGACAATAGATAATAAAACACGAATTGAACATGTAGTCACATCTCTAAAATGCTTTTGTACGGTTATATATTTAATCGTATACTCTGTGCACCTATGCAAACAGCTGCACATAACATTGAATCATTGCTGTTGATTAACATCTAAGAACCCAATAAATATGTATTAGCAATCTGTTGGGAGGTCTGTGGTGAAGCTACCTCAGTGACATAGATATGCCAACTATGCCATTTTACTAATGGGGAGGTAGTTGCCATAAAGTATGGTATCCCCAAGGTTTCCATTTTGAAGCTAAAATTCACTTTTGCTACGATTTTTGATAGTGATGGAGGTACTGGCTGCTTCCATGCCTGAGCTGTGGTTCTAGTGGCTATGAGAACATGGCCTATCAAGTCAAACCAGCTGGGCAGCGAGGTACCAAAACAAAACACAGGAGAATAGTAATAGGAAGCCGAGTCAGAACCGAAGAACACTGGATCAGATGTTCAGGAAGCGCTGGAGCAGGAGTGAACCAATACTCTGGCACCCAACATGTGTCAGAGGGTGCTCTATATACCATAAGGTGCATCCTGATTGGATGATGGAGATTTGGTGGACAGACACGCTGACCGCTGACAGGTGAGTGTAGATAGCATCCCGCTGCTAGGCAACAGGACCCGCCTGACAAAAAGGTGCAGGCGTCCATCTCCTGCACCAAGTGTCAGTGTGGAGACGGCGCCTGACAGTACCCTCCTCCCCAGAAGAAGAAGCATTGGAAATCTGATTCTTCAAAAACTTCATTGAAGGTAGTTTGAGCTTGAAATTACATGTGGACAGCCACACCTTGTCCCCTATGTGAAGAACTGGAATCTTCCTACGGTGATGATCAACAAAGTGTTTATTCCGTTCTGAGGACAGTAAGAGATTAGATCGTACCTGAGTCCAAATCTTCGAAAAGTCACTAACCATCTCTTGAGCTGCAGGTACTGATGCACTGGGAACTTCTGAAAAGGTGGGAAGTATGGTATGTCTGCCAATGATGGTAAAAAAGGGAGATGTTCAAGATGATTCATGTTGATAGATATTATATGAAAACTCTGCCCAAGGTAGATAATCGCTGCATCAGGATAGATGATCAGAGCAATAACAACGATGGAATGTCTCCAAATCCTGGTTGACCCGCTCGGTCTCACCAATGGTTTGCGGATGGTATCCCGAGGAGAATTTTAGCTTAATTCCTAGATTGTTGCAGAAGGATCTCGGTTTTTCACCGTAATATCATTCAGCTTCCGGTAGTCAATACAGGGTCTAAGGGTACCGTCTTTCTTTTTACAAAAAAGAACCCTGCACTTGTAGGTGAAGAAGACTTGTGGAGAAAACCACGTTCAAGATTCTCAGAAACGTTTTCAGTCATGGCTTGTGTCTCTGGGAGAGAGAGGGGAAATACTCTGCCCCTAGGGATGCACATGTTGGGTTCGAGGTCAATGGGGCAATCCCAGAGTTGATGAGGAAGCAGGGACTCAGCTGCAGCTTTGCTGAATACATCTACAAACTTGGCATAGGCCTCAAGAAGAGCAGGCTGCGGATTAGAGGCTAGACAGGAGATCAAAGCTTTAGGAAGATGTACAGCAGTCAAACAATGTTGTTTGCAGGTGGACCCCCAAGAAATGACTTAGGCACGAGACCAATTGAACTGTGGATTGTGAGCTTTAATTCAGGGAAGGCCCAGAATAACAGGATTGACAAACTGAGGAAGAATCGACTCAGAGTGAAGCGCTCCTACAGCCAGTCATAAGGGACTGGTAATGCAGTCGATGGAACCGTTGCTGATGCAATTACCGTCAATCGCGGTCAGTGCCAGAGGCTATTGCAATAGAAGGATGGAGAGATAAAGCTTGGAAGCCAACTCAGCAGATCCAGAGTCCACAAAAGCTGTCAATTGCTGGGAGCCATCCAGAGAAAAAAGCGTAATAGGCATCAGAAATTCAGAATCTCCCATCTCTGCAACTCCGTTCTACACAAGATCTGCGTCTCTCATCCACTCACATTACATCCTCCCATTCCCGGTTGCAGGACTTTTTTCGGGCTGCACCCACTCTATGGAATTCTCTCCCTCGCACAGTAAGACTCTCCTCTGGTCTACAAACTTTCAAGCATTCTCTGAAAACCTACCTCTTCAGACAAGCTTATAATATTCCTCAGCCACCCTCTTAACCTCGCTACCTTTAGCCTGTTACACAATTTCACACAAGACAACTACCCCCTGACCAACATTGTTGTGTGACAGGTTCATTTAGCTTATGAGTCCCTTTTACCTTTGCAGTCTGGCTGGGCCAAAATGCAAAATGTAGACCTAACCTCATGTGTCAATCTCCCATTGTCCCATAGATTGTAAGCTTGCGAGCAGGGCCTTCTCACCTCTTTGTCTGTTTTACCCAGTTTGTTTATTAGTTTATTATGTTTGTCCCCAATTGTAAAGCGCTACGGAATATGTTGGAGCTATATAAATAAATGATGATGATGAATCTATCAGGGACTTGGATCCTAGGATGACCCCCCGGTCATTGCCTAGGATGGGGCGTTTCCTGGCCTTTTGGAGCATGAGGAGAGAAGGTGCCCTGGCTCATGAAAGACCCTCCGAAAATTCTTATTGAGGGTAGAAGAATCTCTCAGAGCGTAGGATCATCCCGTTCCCAGAGAGGAGAAGACCAGACCAAGGCTTGACCAGAGAGGAAATTATATTATCCACTTTGGTCTTGTCGGAGGCAAAAATTTTCCAGGTCAAGCTCAAACTGAAAAGCGCACTGGTAAAGGAAACCACAGCATTTCTTAGGATCGCCATCATATTTCTCCGGCGGTGGAATACGTAGGCCTCTGGAACTATGGGTGCTAGCAGTGGAAGTTGAGGCTGCAGAGGAAACCGTTAATTCTAAGGCCGCTTGACTGATTGGAGTCTTGCTGATCCACCCTCTGTGCAAAGTGGAGCAGAAGGTTTCAAGCTGGGGTTCGTCATGTCCACTGATATTACTGTCACGGAATATCAGAGATGGCCGCTAACCGGTATTAGCGCAACTGAACATGGAGGGCCGGAGTCTAATGTACTCCCGGTATTCACCAGGGACCATCGCATGGGAATTTGGGCTTAGATGCAGAGGGTACGCAGGTCGTGGTTCTCCAAGACAGTCACTGGTGTAGCGAAAGTAGTAGACAGGAGTAGTCAGGCAGTCCAGGTCAAAGTCAAATGAGCGGTGCGGTACACAGGGAGGTTTCAGAGAGAGGTCAGGTCAAGCCAAATAGTCAAACCAGCCGGGCAGCGAGTTACCAAAACAAAACACAGGAGAATAGTTACAGGAAGCTGAGTTAGAACCGTAGAACACTGGATGAGAAGTTTAGGAAGCGCTGGAGCAGGAGTAAACCAATTCTCTGGCACCCAACATGTGTCAGAGGGTGTCCTATATACCATAAGGTGCATCCTGATTGGGTGATGGAGATTTGGTGGTCAGACCCGCTGACAGGCAATGGGACGCGCCTGACGAGAAGGTGCAGGTGTCCGTCTCCTGCACCAACTGTCAGTGTGGAGACGCCGCCTGACAGTAGTGATGTAAGAAAACCAACTCTGGTGAGGGGGTGGACCAGGTGTTTAAAGATGGCTCCAAGTAAGGTAAATATCTCCTTCCTGGACTATTTAACTGGGCATGTCCTAAATATGTGAAAGATATCTCCTCTCTCCGAACAATTACGCCAACATGCTAGGGGTAAAGAGGGCCAAATCTTATGTAGCTTCACTAGGGTAAGATACATTCTATTCAGGAGCTTGACTAACATTTCAGTATGGTTGAGACATCTAGACATTTTTAAGGAGTTCCGGAAGAGAATAGGAAGAGAGAGTGCTAGATTCAAACAGATGGCCCAAAGTTAAAATTCCCATGGAGGCCCGTTCTGATAGATTTAAATCTGGAATCTGTCTGGTAACTGCCTGTATCTAAACATTTGTTGTGGAGCGTGCAATTTCCTCTGTTCCACTGCACACCATCAAAGCATCCCTAGTGAGAGCAGACAGGTTGTGATTTGGGGGTCTCCAATCCCCTGGAGCACATATCAAGTCCACCAAGGGGAAGTCTGGGTTGCACGCAGTCTCCAAGTCCACCCATGACTTCCTCCACCGCGGAAGAGACCAGTCCCGCATTTGGGACAAAAGGCAAGCCTCGTGGTATTCCCATAGGTCGGGCAGAGCCAGTCCCCCCTGCAATTTTCCCCGGGTTATATGTTGCATCGCCAGACATGGAGGCTTATTTTTCCACACATATGTCTTTATCACAGTGATAAATTTATTCATCAGTCACATTGGGAGCCTAAACGGCAGCATGCGGTACAAATACATCATCTTTGGGAGGAGCATCATTTTGAACGCCGAGGTTCTGCCCAGCCAGGAAACCTCGTAGCACACCAATGAGACTGTTAATACCAATAGTTGTTGTAGGAGTAGGGAAAAGTTTTCATCTATAATTGTGTCTAAGTGTGGGGTTATCTGAATACCTAAAAATAAAAGTTCACTTGATTTCCACGCATATGTGAATGTCTTGGATGTGTTGAGTTTGTACATAGAGGTTTTACTAAACTTAGCTAAAGTTCTAAGTAGTGCTGGTAATGAGGTCTCTGAATTGATCGCAAATAGCAAGATGTCAGGATTCCCATTATGAAGAACACTGAGAGAACATAAGTGGAATAAAGTGGTTTATTAGTAACACAGGTACACTGGTTAGATTGCAATAAATGGTGCGGCAATGAATACAACAAGTTATGGCAGTTATAGTATAGATAACTCAGATAACTCAGAAAGTAGATGCACAGAATGGTCAATACTATGGTTCAAAGAGTCAGTGCTGAGAAGCCGGGTGACAAGGTCTGGTTCAGAGGCTGGAGAAGCAGGATAACTCAGGAGACATGAGGCACAGATAGACAGACAGCCAGGAGACTGGAGCAGACTCAGTGGTGTAACTATTGCAGATACGGGAGCCAGATAGCTGGATAGCTGCTACAAACTGTAGAGGTTTGATTGCTAGGGGAGCAATACACTGCAGACACAGTAAAAAAAAGAAGAGTCAAACAAGCCAGGGATCAAAGCCAGATGATCCACCACGATAACAGGGAGAAGCAGGTGCCGAGTCACAACAAAGCCG